>NC_132961.1:234500-859500 GCF_034638445.1 Ciconia boyciana | reverse complement strand
AGTCATGGGCTTTGTTAAGGGGTCCCGTCCTTCAAAGTGGGACTCCAGCCTTGCCGAGGGGAGCGTTCCCCATGTGTCTAGCCTCAGCCTCCCCAGCTCCATTGCATGGCAATGTCTCCCTGCTAAAGAGCCCGCCCCCACCTCCCCATGCTTCTCACCATCCTCTTGGGCAATGCCCTTCCTGCAGCTACAGGCTCCTTGGAGATGGTTCCCTTCATCTCTTCTTGGCCACATGGAAGGCGCCCTTGGCCTCCCCTGCCAGGCCAGGCACAGCAGGACCTCCACCCTCCCGCCCAGCTGGGGAGATCTCTGCTAAAGCCTCTCCAGCTTCTCCCTGTCTCTTGTGACCTTGGCAGCCCACAGCTGATGAGTACTCGATGCCAGGAGTGGCCTTCCCAGCCTCTCTCCATGCATCACTTGGCCATGTTTCTAGAAGCTCATGCAGCATGTTGCCTTGCAGCTACTGAGAGTCGCTGGTTGGCTCTTCTCCTGCAGAGCCTCTAGGCTGCATGCTTGGTGATGCCACCGGGTCCCCATTCCTGCAGATCCCTTTCCCCCCACTAACCATGACCTCAGGCAAAGGAAAGGCAGACCCAGGCAAATGCCCATGTCTAAAGCCCAGGTGGGGTCTGAGCCTGGCGATTTCCCTTTGTTAACTGCCTTTCTCCTTCCTTTTGTAGCCCAGGTGATAGAGGAGATGGGTAAGTTGCCTGTGGTGTCTGGGGTGTTGCTGTTCCAGAGGGAGAGGTTCCTTCCAAGAGGGACATGCTGGTGTCTGTGGGACAAGGGTCTTTTCATTGGGGCCACAAGCGTGGTGTCCTTGGGGTCCCTGCAGCAGGTGCCCATGTTCAGGCAAGGCAGCTGAGGCCTTCAGGTGTGCCTGGAAGCTGCATAAAGGGCTTGCCCCTGACAACAGATCATGTGGGAAGGAGGGAAGAGGGAAGGAATGAGAATGAGTGGGAGGGAAGGAGAGAAGGCAGGAAATTGGGGTGGGGTGGAGGAATATGACTTGCAGTGTAGGCAGAAGTCACCTTGTGTGAGGTCATTAAAGTGCAGCTGGGTGGCCTTGTCAAGTGGCCTTTGTTTTGCTGCAAGGCACCAGCACCCTCAGGGTTGCCAGGGGCAGGGCTTGGCCTCAGCATGCTCTTGCACTAGTCCATGAGTGCATGCGATTTCTCGGGATGAGCCCAACTCCAGCAAACACCTTCCGCGGGGCTTGATGCCATGCATCCTCCACCGGCTGTAACTGCCTGTCTCCTTTCCTTTGCAGGACAACTTCAAGCGCGGATAGGTGAGTGCTGCCTGGCATGTGGGAGGCTGCTCGTCCCTAGAGTGCAGGGTGGGAATGGGGAGCGCTCTGTGTCCCTGGGGCCAGCCCTCCTGCCTGCCAGACAGACACAGAGCCTGCTGCTTGCCTCCCTCTCTGCCCCTTGCCCTCCTTCCCCCACCGGGCACCACTGCTCTGGCACGGCAGCTTCAACAGGAACGCACGGGGGAAAGTCATGGGCTTTGTTAAGGGGTCCCGTCCTTCAAAGTGGGACTCCAGCCTTGCCGAGGGGAGCGTTCCCCATGTGTCTGCTCGCACCCTCCCCAGCTCCATTGCATGGCAATGTCTCCCTGCTAAAGAGCCCGCCCCCACCTCCCCATGCTTCTCACCATCCTCTTGGGCAATGCCCTTCCTGCAGCTACAGGCTCCTTGGAGATGGTTCCCTTCATCTCTTCTTGGCCACATGGAAGGCGCCCTTGGCCTCCCCTGCCAGGCCAGGCACAGCAGGACCTCCACCCTCCCGCCCAGCTGGGGAGATCTCTGCTAAAGCCTCTCCAGCTTCTCCCTGTCTCTTGTGACCTTGGCAGCCCACAGCTGATGAGTACTCGATGCCAGGAGTGGCCTTCCCAGCCTCTCTCCATGCATCACTTGGCCATGTTTCTAGAAGCTCATGCAGCATGTTGCCTTGCAGCTACTGAGAGTCGCTGGTTGGCTCTTCTCCTGCAGAGCCTCTAGGCTGCATGCTTGGTGATGCCACCGGGTCCCCATTCCTGCAGATCCCTTTCCCCCCACTAACCATGACCTCAGGCAAAGGAAAGGCAGACCCAGGCAAATGCCCATGTCTAAAGCCCAGGTGGGGTCTGAGCCTGGCGATTTCCCTTTGTTAACTGCCTTTCTCCTTCCTTTTGTAGCCCAGGTGATAGAGGAGATGGGTAAGTTGCCTGTGGTGTCTGGGGTGTTGCTGTTCCAGAGGGAGAGGTTCCTTCCAAGAGGGACATGCTGGTGTCTGTGGGACAAGGGTCTTTTCATTGGGGCCACAAGCGTGGTGTCCTTGGGGTCCCTGCAGCAGGTGCCCATGTTCAGGCAAGGCAGCTGAGGCCTTCAGGTGTGCCTGGAAGCTGCATAAAGGGCTTGCCCCTGACAACAGATCATGTGGGAAGGAGGGAAGAGGGAAGGAATGAGAATGAGTGGGAGGGAAGGAGAGAAGGCAGGAAATTGGGGTGGGGTGGAGGAATATGACTTGCAGTGTAGGCAGAAGTCACCTTGTGTGAGGTCATTAAAGTGCAGCTGGGTGGCCTTGTCAAGTGGCCTTTGTTTTGCTGCAAGGCACCAGCACCCTCAGGGTTGCCAGGGGCAGGGCTTGGCCTCAGCATGCTCTTGCACTAGTCCATGAGTGCATGCGATTTCTCGGGATGAGCCCAACTCCAGCAAACACCTTCCGCGGGGCTTGATGCCATGCATCCTCCACCGGCTGTAACTGCCTGTCTCCTTTCCTTTGCAGGACAACTTCAAGCGCGGATAGGTGAGTGCTGCCTGGCATGTGGGAGGCTGCTCGTCCCTAGAGTGCAGGGTGGGAATGGGGAGCGCTCTGTGTCCCTGGGGCCAGCCCTCCTGCCTGCCAGACAGACGCAGAGCCTGCTGCTTGCCTCCCTCTCTGCCCCTTGCCCTCCTTCCCCCACCAGGCACCAGTGCTCTGGCACGGCAGCTTCAACAGGAACGCACGGGGAAAGTCATGGGCTTTGTTAAGGGGTCCCGTCCTTCAAAGTGGGACTCCAGCCTTGCCGAGGGGAGCGTTCCCCATGTGTCTAGCCTCAGCCTCCCCAGCTCCATTGCATGGCAATGTCTCCCTGCTAAAGAGCCCGCCCCCACCTCCCCATGCTTCTCACCATCCTCTTGGGCAATGCCCTTCCTGCAGCTACAGGCTCCTTGGAGATGGTTCCCTTCATCTCTTCTTGGCCACATGGAAGGCGCCCTTGGCCTCCCCTGCCAGGCCAGGCACAGCAGGACCTCCACCCTCCCGCCCAGCTGGGGAGATCTCTGCTAAAGCCTCTCCAGCTTCTCCCTGTCTCTTGTGACCTTGGCAGCCCACAGCTGATGAGTACTCGATGCCAGGAGTGGCCTTCCCAGCCTCTCTCCATGCATCACTTGGCCATGTTTCTAGAAGCTCATGCAGCATGTTGCCTTGCAGCTACTGAGAGTCGCTGGTTGGCTCTTCTCCTGCAGAGCCTCTAGGCTGCATGCTTGGTGATGCCACCGGGTCCCCATTCCTGCAGATCCCTTTCCCCCCACTAACCATGACCTCAGGCAAAGGAAAGGCAGACCCAGGCAAATGCCCATGTCTAAAGCCCAGGTGGGGTCTGAGCCTGGCGATTTCCCTTTGTTAACTGCCTTTCTCCTTCCTTTTGTAGCCCAGGTGATAGAGGAGATGGGTAAGTTGCCTGTGGTGTCTGGGGTGTTGCTGTTCCAGAGGGAGAGGTTCCTTCCAAGAGGGACATGCTGGTGTCTGTGGGACAAGGGTCTTTTCATTGGGGCCACAAGCGTGGTGTCCTTGGGGTCCCTGCAGCAGGTGCCCATGTTCAGGCAAGGCAGCTGAGGCCTTCAGGTGTGCCTGGAAGCTGCATAAAGGGCTTGCCCCTGACAACAGATCATGTGGGAAGGAGGGAAGAGGGAAGGAATGAGAATGAGTGGGAGGGAAGGAGAGAAGGCAGGAAATTGGGGTGGGGTGGAGGAATATGACTTGCAGTGTAGGCAGAAGTCACCTTGTGTGAGGTCATTAAAGTGCAGCTGGGTGGCCTTGTCAAGTGGCCTTTGTTTTGCTGCAAGGCACCAGCACCCTCAGGGTTGCCAGGGGCAGGGCTTGGCCTCAGCATGCTCTTGCACTAGTCCATGAGTGCATGCGATTTCTCGGGATGAGCCCAACTCCAGCAAACACCTTCCGCGGGGCTTGATGCCATGCATCCTCCACCGGCTGTAACTGCCTGTCTCCTTTCCTTTGCAGGACAACTTCAAGCGCGGATAGGTGAGTGCTGCCTGGCATGTGGGAGGCTGCTCGTCCCTAGAGTGCAGGGTGGGAATGGGGAGCGCTCTGTGTCCCTGGGGCCAGCCCTCCTGCCTGCCAGACAGACACAGAGCCTGCTGCTTGCCTCCCTCTCTGCCCCTTGCCCTCCTTCCCCACCAGGCACCAGTGCTCTGGCACGGCAGCTTCAACAGGAACGCACGGGGGAAAGTCATGGGCTTTGTTAAGGGGTCCCGTCCTTCAAAGTGGGACTCCAGCCTTGCCGAGGGGAGCGTTCCCCATGTGTCTAGCCTCAGCCTCCCCAGCTCCATTGCATGGCAATGTCTCCCTGCTAAAGAGCCCGCCCCCACCTCCCCATGCTTCTCACCATCCTCTTGGGCAATGCCCTTCCTGCAGCTACAGGCTCCTTGGAGATGGTTCCCTTCATCTCTTCTTGGCCACATGGAAGGCGCCCTTGGCCTCCCCTGCCAGGCCAGGCACAGCAGGACCTCCACCCTCCCGCCCAGCTGGGGAGATCTCTGCTAAAGCCTCTCCAGCTTCTCCCTGTCTCTTGTGACCTTGGCAGCCCACAGCTGATGAGTACTCGATGCCAGGAGTGGCCTTCCCAGCCTCTCTCCATGCATCACTTGGCCATGTTTCTAGAAGCTCATGCAGCATGTTGCCTTGCAGCTACTGAGAGTCGCTGGTTGGCTCTTCTCCTGCAGAGCCTCTAGGCTGCATGCTTGGTGATGCCACCGGGTCCCCATTCCTGCAGATCCCTTTCCCCCCACTAACCATGACCTCAGGCAAAGGAAAGGCAGACCCAGGCAAATGCCCATGTCTAAAGCCCAGGTGGGGTCTGAGCCTGGCGATTTCCCTTTGTTAACTGCCTTTCTCCTTCCTTTTGTAGCCCAGGTGATAGAGGAGATGGGTAAGTTGCCTGTGGTGTCTGGGGTGTTGCTGTTCCAGAGGGAGAGGTTCCTTCCAAGAGGGACATGCTGGTGTCTGTGGGACAAGGGTCTTTTCATTGGGGCCACAAGCGTGGTGTCCTTGGGGTCCCTGCAGCAGGTGCCCATGTTCAGGCAAGGCAGCTGAGGCCTTCAGGTGTGCCTGGAAGCTGCATAAAGGGCTTGCCCCTGACAACAGATCATGTGGGAAGGAGGGAAGAGGGAAGGAATGAGAATGAGTGGGAGGGAAGGAGAGAAGGCAGGAAATTGGGGTGGGGTGGAGGAATATGACTTGCAGTGTAGGCAGAAGTCACCTTGTGTGAGGTCATTAAAGTGCAGCTGGGTGGCCTTGTCAAGTGGCCTTTGTTTTGCTGCAAGGCACCAGCACCCTCAGGGTTGCCAGGGGCAGGGCTTGGCCTCAGCATGCTCTTGCACTAGTCCATGAGTGCATGCGATTTCTCGGGATGAGCCCAACTCCAGCAAACACCTTCCGCGGGGCTTGATGCCATGCATCCTCCACCGGCTGTAACTGCCTGTCTCCTTTCCTTTGCAGGACAACTTCAAGCGCGGATAGGTGAGTGCTGCCTGGCATGTGGGAGGCTGCTCGTCCCTAGAGTGCAGGGTGGGAATGGGGAGCGCTCTGTGTCCCTGGGGCCAGCCCTCCTGCCTGCCAGACAGACACAGAGCCTGCTGCTTGCCTCCCTCTCTGCCCCTTGCCCTCCTTCCCCACCGGGCACCAGTGCTCTGGCACGGCAGCTTCAACAGGAACGCACGGGGAAAGTCATGGGCTTTGTTAAGGGGTCCCGTCCTTCAAAGTGGGACTCCAGCCTTGCCGAGGGGAGCGTTCCCCATGTGTCTAGCTCTCAGCCTCCCCAGCTCCATTGCATGGCAATGTCTCCCTGCTAAAGAGCCCGCCCCCACCTCCCCATGCTTCTCACCATCCTCTTGGGCAATGCCCTTCCTGCAGCTACAGGCTCCTTGGAGATGGTTCCCTTCATCTCTTCTTGGCCACATGGAAGGCGCCCTTGGCCTCCCCTGCCAGGCCAGGCACAGCAGGACCTCCACCCTCCCGCCCAGCTGGGGAGATCTCTGCTAAAGCCTCTCCAGCTTCTCCCTGTCTCTTGTGACCTTGGCAGCCCACAGCTGATGAGTACTCGATGCCAGGAGTGGCCTTCCCAGCCTCTCTCCATGCATCACTTGGCCATGTTTCTAGAAGCTCATGCAGCATGTTGCCTTGCAGCTACTGAGAGTCGCTGGTTGGCTCTTCTCCTGCAGAGCCTCTAGGCTGCATGCTTGGTGATGCCACCGGGTCCCCATTCCTGCAGATCCCTTTCCCCCCACTAACCATGACCTCAGGCAAAGGAAAGGCAGACCCAGGCAAATGCCCATGTCTAAAGCCCAGGTGGGGTCTGAGCCTGGCGATTTCCCTTTGTTAACTGCCTTTCTCCTTCCTTTTGTAGCCCAGGTGATAGAGGAGATGGGTAAGTTGCCTGTGGTGTCTGGGGTGTTGCTGTTCCAGAGGGAGAGGTTCCTTCCAAGAGGGACATGCTGGTGTCTGTGGGACAAGGGTCTTTTCATTGGGGCCACAAGCGTGGTGTCCTTGGGGTCCCTGCAGCAGGTGCCCATGTTCAGGCAAGGCAGCTGAGGCCTTCAGGTGTGCCTGGAAGCTGCATAAAGGGCTTGCCCCTGACAACAGATCATGTGGGAAGGAGGGAAGAGGGAAGGAATGAGAATGAGTGGGAGGGAAGGAGAGAAGGCAGGAAATTGGGGTGGGGTGGAGGAATATGACTTGCAGTGTAGGCAGAAGTCACCTTGTGTGAGGTCATTAAAGTGCAGCTGGGTGGCCTTGTCAAGTGGCCTTTGTTTTGCTGCAAGGCACCAGCACCCTCAGGGTTGCCAGGGGCAGGGCTTGGCCTCAGCATGCTCTTGCACTAGTCCATGAGTGCATGCGATTTCTCGGGATGAGCCCAACTCCAGCAAACACCTTCCGCGGGGCTTGATGCCATGCATCCTCCACCGGCTGTAACTGCCTGTCTCCTTTCCTTTGCAGGACAACTTCAAGCGCGGATAGGTGAGTGCTGCCTGGCATGTGGGAGGCTGCTCGTCCCTAGAGTGCAGGGTGGGAATGGGGAGCGCTCTGTGTCCCTGGGGCCAGCCCTCCTGCCTGCCAGACAGACACAGAGCCTGCTGCTTGCCTCCCTCTCTGCCCCTTGCCCTCCTTCCCCCACCGGGCACCAGTGCTCTGGCACGGCAGCTTCAACAGGAACGCACGGGGAAAGTCATGGGCTTTGTTAAGGGGTCCCGTCCTTCAAAGTGGGACTCCAGCCTTGCCGAGGGGAGCGTTCCCCATGTGTCTAGCCTCAGCCTCCCCAGCTCCATTGCATGGCAATGTCTCCCTGCTAAAGAGCCCGCCCCCACCTCCCCATGCTTCTCACCATCCTCTTGGGCAATGCCCTTCCTGCAGCTACAGGCTCCTTGGAGATGGTTCCCTTCATCTCTTCTTGGCCACATGGAAGGCGCCCTTGGCCTCCCCTGCCAGGCCAGGCACAGCAGGACCTCCACCCTCCCGCCCAGCTGGGGAGATCTCTGCTAAAGCCTCTCCAGCTTCTCCCTGTCTCTTGTGACCTTGGCAGCCCACAGCTGATGAGTACTCGATGCCAGGAGTGGCCTTCCCAGCCTCTCTCCATGCATCACTTGGCCATGTTTCTAGAAGCTCATGCAGCATGTTGCCTTGCAGCTACTGAGAGTCGCTGGTTGGCTCTTCTCCTGCAGAGCCTCTAGGCTGCATGCTTGGTGATGCCACCGGGTCCCCATTCCTGCAGATCCCTTTCCCCCCACTAACCATGACCTCAGGCAAAGGAAAGGCAGACCCAGGCAAATGCCCATGTCTAAAGCCCAGGTGGGGTCTGAGCCTGGCGATTTCCCTTTGTTAACTGCCTTTCTCCTTCCTTTTGTAGCCCAGGTGATAGAGGAGATGGGTAAGTTGCCTGTGGTGTCTGGGGTGTTGCTGTTCCAGAGGGAGAGGTTCCTTCCAAGAGGGACATGCTGGTGTCTGTGGGACAAGGGTCTTTTCATTGGGGCCACAAGCGTGGTGTCCTTGGGGTCCCTGCAGCAGGTGCCCATGTTCAGGCAAGGCAGCTGAGGCCTTCAGGTGTGCCTGGAAGCTGCATAAAGGGCTTGCCCCTGACAACAGATCATGTGGGAAGGAGGGAAGAGGGAAGGAATGAGAATGAGTGGGAGGGAAGGAGAGAAGGCAGGAAATTGGGGTGGGGTGGAGGAATATGACTTGCAGTGTAGGCAGAAGTCACCTTGTGTGAGGTCATTAAAGTGCAGCTGGGTGGCCTTGTCAAGTGGCCTTTGTTTTGCTGCAAGGCACCAGCACCCTCAGGGTTGCCAGGGGCAGGGCTTGGCCTCAGCATGCTCTTGCACTAGTCCATGAGTGCATGCGATTTCTCGGGATGAGCCCAACTCCAGCAAACACCTTCCGCGGGGCTTGATGCCATGCATCCTCCACCGGCTGTAACTGCCTGTCTCCTTTCCTTTGCAGGACAACTTCAAGCGCGGATAGGTGAGTGCTGCCTGGCATGTGGGAGGCTGCTCGTCCCTAGAGTGCAGGGTGGGAATGGGGAGCGCTCTGTGTCCCTGGGGCCAGCCCTCCTGCCTGCCAGACAGACACAGAGCCTGCTGCTTGCCTCCCTCTCTGCCCCTTGCCCTCCTTCCCCACCAGGCACCAGTGCTCTGGCACGGCAGCTTCAACAGGAACGCACGGGGGAAAGTCATGGGCTTTGTTAAGGGGTCCCGTCCTTCAAAGTGGGACTCCAGCCTTGCCGAGGGGAGCGTTCCCCATGTGTCTAGCCTCAGCCTCCCCAGCTCCATTGCATGGCAATGTCTCCCTGCTAAAGAGCCCGCCCCCACCTCCCCATGCTTCTCACCATCCTCTTGGGCAATGCCCTTCCTGCAGCTACAGGCTCCTTGGAGATGGTTCCCTTCATCTCTTCTTGGCCACATGGAAGGCGCCCTTGGCCTCCCCTGCCAGGCCAGGCACAGCAGGACCTCCACCCTCCCGCCCAGCTGGGGAGATCTCTGCTAAAGCCTCTCCAGCTTCTCCCTGTCTCTTGTGACCTTGGCAGCCCACAGCTGATGAGTACTCGATGCCAGGAGTGGCCTTCCCAGCCTCTCTCCATGCATCACTTGGCCATGTTTCTAGAAGCTCATGCAGCATGTTGCCTTGCAGCTACTGAGAGTCGCTGGTTGGCTCTTCTCCTGCAGAGCCTCTAGGCTGCATGCTTGGTGATGCCACCGGGTCCCCATTCCTGCAGATCCCTTTCCCCCCACTAACCATGACCTCAGGCAAAGGAAAGGCAGACCCAGGCAAATGCCCATGTCTAAAGCCCAGGTGGGGTCTGAGCCTGGCGATTTCCCTTTGTTAACTGCCTTTCTCCTTCCTTTTGTAGCCCAGGTGATAGAGGAGATGGGTAAGTTGCCTGTGGTGTCTGGGGTGTTGCTGTTCCAGAGGGAGAGGTTCCTTCCAAGAGGGACATGCTGGTGTCTGTGGGACAAGGGTCTTTTCATTGGGGCCACAAGCGTGGTGTCCTTGGGGTCCCTGCAGCAGGTGCCCATGTTCAGGCAAGGCAGCTGAGGCCTTCAGGTGTGCCTGGAAGCTGCATAAAGGGCTTGCCCCTGACAACAGATCATGTGGGAAGGAGGGAAGAGGGAAGGAATGAGAATGAGTGGGAGGGAAGGAGAGAAGGCAGGAAATTGGGGTGGGGTGGAGGAATATGACTTGCAGTGTAGGCAGAAGTCACCTTGTGTGAGGTCATTAAAGTGCAGCTGGGTGGCCTTGTCAAGTGGCCTTTGTTTTGCTGCAAGGCACCAGCACCCTCAGGGTTGCCAGGGGCAGGGCTTGGCCTCAGCATGCTCTTGCACTAGTCCATGAGTGCATGCGATTTCTCGGGATGAGCCCAACTCCAGCAAACACCTTCCGCGGGGCTTGATGCCATGCATCCTCCACCGGCTGTAACTGCCTGTCTCCTTTCCTTTGCAGGACAACTTCAAGCGCGGATAGGTGAGTGCTGCCTGGCATGTGGGAGGCTGCTCGTCCCTAGAGTGCAGGGTGGGAATGGGGAGCGCTCTGTGTCCCTGGGGCCAGCCCTCCTGCCTGCCAGACAGACACAGAGCCTGCTGCTTGCCTCCCTCTCTGCCCCTTGCCCTCCTTCCCCACCGGGCACCAGTGCTCTGGCACGGCAGCTTCAACAGGAACGCACGGGGAAAGTCATGGGCTTTGTTAAGGGGTCCCGTCCTTCAAAGTGGGACTCCAGCCTTGCCGAGGGGAGCGTTCCCCATGTGTCTAGCCTCAGCCTCCCCAGCTCCATTGCATGGCAATGTCTCCCTGCTAAAGAGCCCGCCCCCACCTCCCCATGCTTCTCACCATCCTCTTGGGCAATGCCCTTCCTGCAGCTACAGGCTCCTTGGAGATGGTTCCCTTCATCTCTTCTTGGCCACATGGAAGGCGCCCTTGGCCTCCCCTGCCAGGCCAGGCACAGCAGGACCTCCACCCTCCCGCCCAGCTGGGGAGATCTCTGCTAAAGCCTCTCCAGCTTCTCCCTGTCTCTTGTGACCTTGGCAGCCCACAGCTGATGAGTACTCGATGCCAGGAGTGGCCTTCCCAGCCTCTCTCCATGCATCACTTGGCCATGTTTCTAGAAGCTCATGCAGCATGTTGCCTTGCAGCTACTGAGAGTCGCTGGTTGGCTCTTCTCCTGCAGAGCCTCTAGGCTGCATGCTTGGTGATGCCACCGGGTCCCCATTCCTGCAGATCCCTTTCCCCCCACTAACCATGACCTCAGGCAAAGGAAAGGCAGACCCAGGCAAATGCCCATGTCTAAAGCCCAGGTGGGGTCTGAGCCTGGCGATTTCCCTTTGTTAACTGCCTTTCTCCTTCCTTTTGTAGCCCAGGTGATAGAGGAGATGGGTAAGTTGCCTGTGGTGTCTGGGGTGTTGCTGTTCCAGAGGGAGAGGTTCCTTCCAAGAGGGACATGCTGGTGTCTGTGGGACAAGGGTCTTTTCATTGGGGCCACAAGCGTGGTGTCCTTGGGGTCCCTGCAGCAGGTGCCCATGTTCAGGCAAGGCAGCTGAGGCCTTCAGGTGTGCCTGGAAGCTGCATAAAGGGCTTGCCCCTGACAACAGATCATGTGGGAAGGAGGGAAGAGGGAAGGAATGAGAATGAGTGGGAGGGAAGGAGAGAAGGCAGGAAATTGGGGTGGGGTGGAGGAATATGACTTGCAGTGTAGGCAGAAGTCACCTTGTGTGAGGTCATTAAAGTGCAGCTGGGTGGCCTTGTCAAGTGGCCTTTGTTTTGCTGCAAGGCACCAGCACCCTCAGGGTTGCCAGGGGCAGGGCTTGGCCTCAGCATGCTCTTGCACTAGTCCATGAGTGCATGCGATTTCTCGGGATGAGCCCAACTCCAGCAAACACCTTCCGCGGGGCTTGATGCCATGCATCCTCCACCGGCTGTAACTGCCTGTCTCCTTTCCTTTGCAGGACAACTTCAAGCGCGGATAGGTGAGTGCTGCCTGGCATGTGGGAGGCTGCTCGTCCCTAGAGTGCAGGGTGGGAATGGGGAGCGCTCTGTGTCCCTGGGGCCAGCCCTCCTGCCTGCCAGACAGACACAGAGCCTGCTGCTTGCCTCCCTCTCTGCCCCTTGCCCTCCTTCCCCACCGGGCACCAGTGCTCTGGCACGGCAGCTTCAACAGGAACGCACGGGGAAAGTCATGGGCTTTGTTAAGGGGTCCCGTCCTTCAAAGTGGGACTCCAGCCTTGCCGAGGGGAGCGTTCCCCATGTGTCTAGCTCGCAGCCTCCCCAGCTCCATTGCATGGCAATGTCTCCCTGCTAAAGAGCCCGCCCCCACCTCCCCATGCTTCTCACCATCCTCTTGGGCAATGCCCTTCCTGCAGCTACAGGCTCCTTGGAGATGGTTCCCTTCATCTCTTCTTGGCCACATGGAAGGCGCCCTTGGCCTCCCCTGCCAGGCCAGGCACAGCAGGACCTCCACCCTCCCGCCCAGCTGGGGAGATCTCTGCTAAAGCCTCTCCAGCTTCTCCCTGTCTCTTGTGACCTTGGCAGCCCACAGCTGATGAGTACTCGATGCCAGGAGTGGCCTTCCCAGCCTCTCTCCATGCATCACTTGGCCATGTTTCTAGAAGCTCATGCAGCATGTTGCCTTGCAGCTACTGAGAGTCGCTGGTTGGCTCTTCTCCTGCAGAGCCTCTAGGCTGCATGCTTGGTGATGCCACCGGGTCCCCATTCCTGCAGATCCCTTTCCCCCCACTAACCATGACCTCAGGCAAAGGAAAGGCAGACCCAGGCAAATGCCCATGTCTAAAGCCCAGGTGGGGTCTGAGCCTGGCGATTTCCCTTTGTTAACTGCCTTTCTCCTTCCTTTTGTAGCCCAGGTGATAGAGGAGATGGGTAAGTTGCCTGTGGTGTCTGGGGTGTTGCTGTTCCAGAGGGAGAGGTTCCTTCCAAGAGGGACATGCTGGTGTCTGTGGGACAAGGGTCTTTTCATTGGGGCCACAAGCGTGGTGTCCTTGGGGTCCCTGCAGCAGGTGCCCATGTTCAGGCAAGGCAGCTGAGGCCTTCAGGTGTGCCTGGAAGCTGCATAAAGGGCTTGCCCCTGACAACAGATCATGTGGGAAGGAGGGAAGAGGGAAGGAATGAGAATGAGTGGGAGGGAAGGAGAGAAGGCAGGAAATTGGGGTGGGGTGGAGGAATATGACTTGCAGTGTAGGCAGAAGTCACCTTGTGTGAGGTCATTAAAGTGCAGCTGGGTGGCCTTGTCAAGTGGCCTTTGTTTTGCTGCAAGGCACCAGCACCCTCAGGGTTGCCAGGGGCAGGGCTTGGCCTCAGCATGCTCTTGCACTAGTCCATGAGTGCATGCGATTTCTCGGGATGAGCCCAACTCCAGCAAACACCTTCCGCGGGGCTTGATGCCATGCATCCTCCACCGGCTGTAACTGCCTGTCTCCTTTCCTTTGCAGGACAACTTCAAGCGCGGATAGGTGAGTGCTGCCTGGCATGTGGGAGGCTGCTCGTCCCTAGAGTGCAGGGTGGGAATGGGGAGCGCTCTGTGTCCCTGGGGCCAGCCCTCCTGCCTGCCAGACAGACACAGAGCCTGCTGCTTGCCTCCCTCTCTGCCCCTTGCCCTCCTTCCCCACCAGGCACCAGTGCTCTGGCACGGCAGCTTCAACAGGAACGCACGGGGGAAAGTCATGGGCTTTGTTAAGGGGTCCCGTCCTTCAAAGTGGGACTCCAGCCTTGCCGAGGGGAGCGTTCCCCATGTGTCTAGCCTCAGCCTCCCCAGCTCCATTGCATGGCAATGTCTCCCTGCTAAAGAGCCCGCCCCCACCTCCCCATGCTTCTCACCATCCTCTTGGGCAATGCCCTTCCTGCAGCTACAGGCTCCTTGGAGATGGTTCCCTTCATCTCTTCTTGGCCACATGGAAGGCGCCCTTGGCCTCCCCTGCCAGGCCAGGCACAGCAGGACCTCCACCCTCCCGCCCAGCTGGGGAGATCTCTGCTAAAGCCTCTCCAGCTTCTCCCTGTCTCTTGTGACCTTGGCAGCCCACAGCTGATGAGTACTCGATGCCAGGAGTGGCCTTCCCAGCCTCTCTCCATGCATCACTTGGCCATGTTTCTAGAAGCTCATGCAGCATGTTGCCTTGCAGCTACTGAGAGTCGCTGGTTGGCTCTTCTCCTGCAGAGCCTCTAGGCTGCATGCTTGGTGATGCCACCGGGTCCCCATTCCTGCAGATCCCTTTCCCCCCACTAACCATGACCTCAGGCAAAGGAAAGGCAGACCCAGGCAAATGCCCATGTCTAAAGCCCAGGTGGGGTCTGAGCCTGGCGATTTCCCTTTGTTAACTGCCTTTCTCCTTCCTTTTGTAGCCCAGGTGATAGAGGAGATGGGTAAGTTGCCTGTGGTGTCTGGGGTGTTGCTGTTCCAGAGGGAGAGGTTCCTTCCAAGAGGGACATGCTGGTGTCTGTGGGACAAGGGTCTTTTCATTGGGGCCACAAGCGTGGTGTCCTTGGGGTCCCTGCAGCAGGTGCCCATGTTCAGGCAAGGCAGCTGAGGCCTTCAGGTGTGCCTGGAAGCTGCATAAAGGGCTTGCCCCTGACAACAGATCATGTGGGAAGGAGGGAAGAGGGAAGGAATGAGAATGAGTGGGAGGGAAGGAGAGAAGGCAGGAAATTGGGGTGGGGTGGAGGAATATGACTTGCAGTGTAGGCAGAAGTCACCTTGTGTGAGGTCATTAAAGTGCAGCTGGGTGGCCTTGTCAAGTGGCCTTTGTTTTGCTGCAAGGCACCAGCACCCTCAGGGTTGCCAGGGGCAGGGCTTGGCCTCAGCATGCTCTTGCACTAGTCCATGAGTGCATGCGATTTCTCGGGATGAGCCCAACTCCAGCAAACACCTTCCGCGGGGCTTGATGCCATGCATCCTCCACCGGCTGTAACTGCCTGTCTCCTTTCCTTTGCAGGACAACTTCAAGCGCGGATAGGTGAGTGCTGCCTGGCATGTGGGAGGCTGCTCGTCCCTAGAGTGCAGGGTGGGAATGGGGAGCGCTCTGTGTCCCTGGGGCCAGCCCTCCTGCCTGCCAGACAGACACAGAGCCTGCTGCTTGCCTCCCTCTCTGCCCCTTGCCCTCCTTCCCCACCGGGCACCAGTGCTCTGGCACGGCAGCTTCAACAGGAACGCACGGGGAAAGTCATGGGCTTTGTTAAGGGGTCCCGTCCTTCAAAGTGGGACTCCAGCCTTGCCGAGGGGAGCGTTCCCCATGTGTCTAGCCTCAGCCTCCCCAGCTCCATTGCATGGCAATGTCTCCCTGCTAAAGAGCCCGCCCCCACCTCCCCATGCTTCTCACCATCCTCTTGGGCAATGCCCTTCCTGCAGCTACAGGCTCCTTGGAGATGGTTCCCTTCATCTCTTCTTGGCCACATGGAAGGCGCCCTTGGCCTCCCCTGCCAGGCCAGGCACAGCAGGACCTCCACCCTCCCGCCCAGCTGGGGAGATCTCTGCTAAAGCCTCTCCAGCTTCTCCCTGTCTCTTGTGACCTTGGCAGCCCACAGCTGATGAGTACTCGATGCCAGGAGTGGCCTTCCCAGCCTCTCTCCATGCATCACTTGGCCATGTTTCTAGAAGCTCATGCAGCATGTTGCCTTGCAGCTACTGAGAGTCGCTGGTTGGCTCTTCTCCTGCAGAGCCTCTAGGCTGCATGCTTGGTGATGCCACCGGGTCCCCATTCCTGCAGATCCCTTTCCCCCCACTAACCATGACCTCAGGCAAAGGAAAGGCAGACCCAGGCAAATGCCCATGTCTAAAGCCCAGGTGGGGTCTGAGCCTGGCGATTTCCCTTTGTTAACTGCCTTTCTCCTTCCTTTTGTAGCCCAGGTGATAGAGGAGATGGGTAAGTTGCCTGTGGTGTCTGGGGTGTTGCTGTTCCAGAGGGAGAGGTTCCTTCCAAGAGGGACATGCTGGTGTCTGTGGGACAAGGGTCTTTTCATTGGGGCCACAAGCGTGGTGTCCTTGGGGTCCCTGCAGCAGGTGCCCATGTTCAGGCAAGGCAGCTGAGGCCTTCAGGTGTGCCTGGAAGCTGCATAAAGGGCTTGCCCCTGACAACAGATCATGTGGGAAGGAGGGAAGAGGGAAGGAATGAGAATGAGTGGGAGGGAAGGAGAGAAGGCAGGAAATTGGGGTGGGGTGGAGGAATATGACTTGCAGTGTAGGCAGAAGTCACCTTGTGTGAGGTCATTAAAGTGCAGCTGGGTGGCCTTGTCAAGTGGCCTTTGTTTTGCTGCAAGGCACCAGCACCCTCAGGGTTGCCAGGGGCAGGGCTTGGCCTCAGCATGCTCTTGCACTAGTCCATGAGTGCATGCGATTTCTCGGGATGAGCCCAACTCCAGCAAACACCTTCCGCGGGGCTTGATGCCATGCATCCTCCACCGGCTGTAACTGCCTGTCTCCTTTCCTTTGCAGGACAACTTCAAGCGCGGATAGGTGAGTGCTGCCTGGCATGTGGGAGGCTGCTCGTCCCTAGAGTGCAGGGTGGGAATGGGGAGCGCTCTGTGTCCCTGGGGCCAGCCCTCCTGCCTGCCAGACAGACACAGAGCCTGCTGCTTGCCTCCCTCTCTGCCCCTTGCCCTCCTTTCCCACCAGGCACCAGTGCTCTGGCACGGCAGCTTCAACAGGAACGCACGGGGAAAGTCATGGGCTTTGTTAAGGGGTCCCGTCCTTCAAAGTGGGACTCCAGCCTTGCCGAGGGGAGCGTTCCCCATGTGTCTAGCCTCAGCCTCCCCAGCTCCATTGCATGGCAATGTCTCCCTGCTAAAGAGCCCGCCCCCACCTCCCCATGCTTCTCACCATCCTCTTGGGCAATGCCCTTCCTGCAGCTACAGGCTCCTTGGAGATGGTTCCCTTCATCTCTTCTTGGCCACATGGAAGGCGCCCTTGGCCTCCCCTGCCAGGCCAGGCACAGCAGGACCTCCACCCTCCCGCCCAGCTGGGGAGATCTCTGCTAAAGCCTCTCCAGCTTCTCCCTGTCTCTTGTGACCTTGGCAGCCCACAGCTGATGAGTACTCGATGCCAGGAGTGGCCTTCCCAGCCTCTCTCCATGCATCACTTGGCCATGTTTCTAGAAGCTCATGCAGCATGTTGCCTTGCAGCTACTGAGAGTCGCTGGTTGACTCTTCTCCTGCAGAGCCTCTAGGCTGCATGCTTGGTGATGCCACCGGGTCCCCATTCCTGCAGATCCCTTTCCCCCCACTAACCATGACCTCAGGCAAAGGAAAGGCAGACCCAGGCAAATGCCCATGTCTAAAGCCCAGGTGGGGTCTGAGCCTGGCGATTTCCCTTTGTTAACTGCCTTTCTCCTTCCTTTTGTAGCCCAGGTGATAGAGGAGATGGGTAAGTTGCCTGTGGTGTCTGGGGTGTTGCTGTTCCAGAGGGAGAGGTTCCTTCCAAGAGGGACATGCTGGTGTCTGTGGGACAAGGGTCTTTTCATTGGGGCCACAAGCGTGGTGTCCTTGGGGTCCCTGCAGCAGGTGCCCATGTTCAGGCAAGGCAGCTGAGGCCTTCAGGTGTGCCTGGAAGCTGCATAAAGGGCTTGCCCCTGACAACAGATCATGTGGGAAGGAGGGAAGAGGGAAGGAATGAGAATGAGTGGGAGGGAAGGAGAGAAGGCAGGAAATTGGGGTGGGGTGGAGGAATATGACTTGCAGTGTAGGCAGAAGTCACCTTGTGTGAGGTCATTAAAGTGCAGCTGGGTGGCCTTGTCAAGTGGCCTTTGTTTTGCTGCAAGGCACCAGCACCCTCAGGGTTGCCAGGGGCAGGGCTTGGCCTCAGCATGCTCTTGCACTAGTCCATGAGTGCATGCGATTTCTCGGGATGAGCCCAACTCCAGCAAACACCTTCCGCGGGGCTTGATGCCATGCATCCTCCACCGGCTGTAACTGCCTGTCTCCTTTCCTTTGCAGGACAACTTCAAGCGCGGATAGGTGAGTGCTGCCTGGCATGTGGGAGGCTGCTCGTCCCTAGAGTGCAGGGTGGGAATGGGGAGCGCTCTGTGTCCCTGGGGCCAGCCCTCCTGCCTGCCAGACAGACACAGAGCCTGCTGCTTGCCTCCCTCTCTGCCCCTTGCCCTCCTTCCCCACCAGGCACCAGTGCTCTGGCACGGCAGCTTCAACAGGAACGCACGGGGGAAAGTCATGGGCTTTGTTAAGGGGTCCCGTCCTTCAAAGTGGGACTCCAGCCTTGCCGAGGGGAGCGTTCCCCATGTGTCTAGCCTCAGCCTCCCCAGCTCCATTGCATGGCAATGTCTCCCTGCTAAAGAGCCCGCCCCCACCTCCCCATGCTTCTCACCATCCTCTTGGGCAATGCCCTTCCTGCAGCTACAGGCTCCTTGGAGATGGTTCCCTTCATCTCTTCTTGGCCACATGGAAGGCGCCCTTGGCCTCCCCTGCCAGGCCAGGCACAGCAGGACCTCCACCCTCCCGCCCAGCTGGGGAGATCTCTGCTAAAGCCTCTCCAGCTTCTCCCTGTCTCTTGTGACCTTGGCAGCCCACAGCTGATGAGTACTCGATGCCAGGAGTGGCCTTCCCAGCCTCTCTCCATGCATCACTTGGCCATGTTTCTAGAAGCTCATGCAGCATGTTGCCTTGCAGCTGCTGAGAGCCCGTGGTTGACTCTTCTCCTGCAGAGCCTCTAGGCTGCATGCTTGGTGATGCCACCGGGTCCCCATTCCTGCAGATCCCTTTCCCCCCACTAACCATGACCTCAGGCAAAGGAAAGGCAGACCCAGGCAAATGCCCATGTCTAAAGCCCAGGTGGGGTCTGAGCCTGGCGATTTCCCTTTGTTAACTGCCTTTCTCCTTCCTTTTGTAGCCCAGGTGATAGAGGAGATGGGTAAGTTGCCTGTGGTGTCTGGGGTGTTGCTGTTCCAGAGGGAGAGGTTCCTTCCAAGAGGGACATGCTGGTGTCTGTGGGACAAGGGTCTTTTCATTGGGGCCACAAGCGTGGTGTCCTTGGGGTCCCTGCAGCAGGTGCCCATGTTCAGGCAAGGCAGCTGAGGCCTTCAGGTGTGCCTGGAAGCTGCATAAAGGGCTTGCCCCTGACAACAGATCATGTGGGAAGGAGGGAAGAGGGAAGGAATGAGAATGAGTGGGAGGGAAGGAGAGAAGGCAGGAAATTGGGGTGGGGTGGAGGAATATGACTTGCAGTGTAGGCAGAAGTCACCTTGTGTGAGGTCATTAAAGTGCAGCTGGGTGGCCTTGTCAAGTGGCCTTTGTTTTGCTGCAAGGCACCAGCACCCTCAGGGTTGCCAGGGGCAGGGCTTGGCCTCAGCATGCTCTTGCACTAGTCCATGAGTGCATGCGATTTCTCGGGATGAGCCCAACTCCAGCAAACACCTTCCGCGGGGCTTGATGCCATGCATCCTCCACCGGCTGTAACTGCCTGTCTCCTTTCCTTTGCAGGACAACTTCAAGCGCGGATAGGTGAGTGCTGCCTGGCATGTGGGAGGCTGCTCGTCCCTAGAGTGCAGGGTGGGAATGGGGAGCGCTCTGTGTCCCTGGGGCCAGCCCTCCTGCCTGCCAGACAGACACAGAGCCTGCTGCTTGCCTCCCTCTCTGCCCCTTGCCCTCCTTCCCCACCAGGCACCAGTGCTCTGGCACGGCAGCTTCAACAGGAACGCACGGGGGAAAGTCATGGGCTTTGTTAAGGGGTCCCGTCCTTCAAAGTGGGACTCCAGCCTTGCCGAGGGGAGCGTTCCCCATGTGTCTAGCCTCAGCCTCCCCAGCTCCATTGCATGGCAATGTCTCCCTGCTAAAGAGCCCGCCCCCACCTCCCCATGCTTCTCACCATCCTCTTGGGCAATGCCCTTCCTGCAGCTACAGGCTCCTTGGAGATGGTTCCCTTCATCTCTTCTTGGCCACATGGAAGGCGCCCTTGGCCTCCCCTGCCAGGCCAGGCACAGCAGGACCTCCACCCTCCCGCCCAGCTGGGGAGATCTCTGCTAAAGCCTCTCCAGCTTCTCCCTGTCTCTTGTGACCTTGGCAGCCCACAGCTGATGAGTACTCGATGCCAGGAGTGGCCTTCCCAGCCTCTCTCCATGCATCACTTGGCCATGTTTCTAGAAGCTCATGCAGCATGTTGCCTTGCAGCTGCTGAGAGCCCGTGGTTGACTCTTCTCCTGCAGAGCCTCTAGGCTGCATGCTTGGTGATGCCACCGGGTCCCCATTCCTGCAGATCCCTTTCCCCCCACTAACCATGACCTCAGGCAAAGGAAAGGCAGACCCAGGCAAATGCCCATGTCTAAAGCCCAGGTGGGGTCTGAGCCTGGCGATTTCCCTTTGTTAACTGCCTTTCTCCTTCCTTTTGTAGCCCAGGTGATAGAGGAGATGGGTAAGTTGCCTGTGGTGTCTGGGGTGTTGCTGTTCCAGAGGGAGAGGTTCCTTCCAAGAGGGACATGCTGGTGTCTGTGGGACAAGGGTCTTTTCATTGGGGCCACAAGCGTGGTGTCCTTGGGGTCCCTGCAGCAGGTGCCCATGTTCAGGCAAGGCAGCTGAGGCCTTCAGGTGTGGCTGGAAGCTGCATAAAGGGCTTGCCCCTGACAACAGATCATGTGGGAAGGAGGGAAGAGGGAAGGAATGAGAATGAGTGGGAGGGAAGGAGAGAAGGCAGGAAATTGGGGTGGGGTGGAGGAATATGACTTGCAGTGTAGGCAGAAGTCACCTTGTGTGAGGTCATTAAAGTGCAGCTGGGTGGCCTTGTCAAGTGGCCTTTGTTTTGCTGCAAGGCACCAGCACCCTCAGGGTTGCCAGGGGCAGGGCTTGGCCTCAGCATGCTCTTGCACTAGTCCATGAGTGCATGCGATTTCTCGGGATGAGCCCAACTCCAGCAAACACCTTCCGCGGGGCTTGATGCCATGCATCCTCCACCGGCTGTAACTGCCTGTCTCCTTTCCTTTGCAGGACAACTTCAAGCGCGGATAGGTGAGTGCTGCCTGGCATGTGGGAGGCTGCTCGTCCCTAGAGTGCAGGGTGGGAATGGGGAGCGCTCTGTGTCCCTGGGGCCAGCCCTCCTGCCTGCCAGACAGACACAGAGCCTGCTGCTTGCCTCCCTCTCTGCCCCTTGCCCTCCTTCCCCACCGGGCACCAGTGCTCTGGCACGGCAGCTTCAACAGGAACGCACGGGGAAAGTCATGGGCTTTGTTAAGGGGTCCCGTCCTTCAAAGTGGGACTCCAGCCTTGCCGAGGGGAGCGTTCCCCATGTGTCTAGCCTCAGCCTCCCCAGCTCCATTGCATGGCAATGTCTCCCTGCTAAAGAGCCCGCCCCCACCTCCCCATGCTTCTCACCATCCTCTTGGGCAATGCCCTTCCTGCAGCTACAGGCTCCTTGGAGATGGTTCCCTTCATCTCTTCTTGGCCACATGGAAGGCGCCCTTGGCCTCCCCTGCCAGGCCAGGCACAGCAGGACCTCCACCCTCCCGCCCAGCTGGGGAGATCTCTGCTAAAGCCTCTCCAGCTTCTCCCTGTCTCTTGTGACCTTGGCAGCCCACAGCTGATGAGTACTCGATGCCAGGAGTGGCCTTCCCAGCCTCTCTCCATGCATCACTTGGCCATGTTTCTAGAAGCTCATGCAGTGCGTTGCCTTGCAGCTGCTGAGAGCCCGTGGTTGACTCTTCTCCTGCAGAGCCTCTAGGCTGCATGCTTGGTAATGCCACCGGGTCCCCATTCCTGCAGATCCCTTTCCCCCCACTAACCATGACCTCAGGCAAAGGAAAGGCAGACCCAGGCAAATGCCCATGTCTAAAGCCCAGGTGGGGTCTGAGCCTGGCGATTTCCCTTTGTTAACTGCCTTTCTCCTTCCTTTTGTAGCCCAGGTGATAGAGGAGATGGGTAAGTTGCCTGTGGTGTCTGGGGTGTTGCTGTTCCAGAGGGAGAGGTTCCTTCCAAGAGGGACATGCTGGTGTCTGTGGGACAAGGGTCTTTTCATTGGGGCCACAAGCGTGGTGTCCTTGGGGTCCCTGCAGCAGGTGCCCATGTTCAGGCAAGGCAGCTGAGGCCTTCAGGTGTGGCTGGAAGCTGCATAAAGGGCTTGCCCCTGACAACAGATCATGTGGGAAGGAGGGAAGAGGGAAGGAATGAGAATGAGTGGGAGGGAAGGAGAGAAGGCAGGAAATTGGGGTGGGGTGGAGGAATATGACTTGCAGTGTAGGCAGAAGTCACCTTGTGTGAGGTCATTAAAGTGCAGCTGGGTGGCCTTGTCAAGTGGCCTTTGTTTTGCTGCAAGGCACCAGCACCCTCAGGGTTGCCAGGGGCAGGGCTTGGCCTCAGCATGCTCTTGCACTAGTCCATGAGTGCATGCGATTTCTCGGGATGAGCCCAACTCCAGCAAACACCTTCCGCGGGGCTTCATGCCATGCATCCTCCACCGGCTGTAACTGCCTGTCTCCTTTCCTTTGCAGGACAACTTCAAGCGCGGATAGGTGAGTGCTGCCTGGCATGTGGGAGGCTGCTCGTCCCTAGAGTGCAGGGTGGGAATGGGGAGCGCTCTGTGTCCCTGGGGCCAGCCCTCCTGCCTGCCAGACAGACACAGAGCCTGCTGCTTGCCTCCCTCTCTGCCCCTTGCCCTCCTTCCCCCACCGGGCACCAGTGCTCTGGCACGGCAGCTTCAACAGGAACGCACGGGGGAAAGTCATGGGCTTTGTTAAGGGGTCCCGTCCTTCAAAGTGGGACTCCAGCCTTGCCGAGGGGAGCGTTCCCCATGTGTCTAGCCTCAGCCTCCCCAGCTCCATTGCATGGCAATGTCTCCCTGCTAAAGAGCCCGCCCCCACCTCCCCATGCTTCTCACCATCCTCTTGGGCAATGCCCTTCCTGCAGCTACAGGCTCCTTGGAGATGGTTCCCTTCATCTCTTCTTGGCCACATGGAAGGCGCCCTTGGCCTCCCCTGCCAGGCCAGGCACAGCAGGACCTCCACCCTCCCGCCCAGCTGGGGAGATCTCTGCTAAAGCCTCTCCAGCTTCTCCCTGTCTCTTGTGACCTTGGCAGCCCACAGCTGATGAGTACTCGATGCCAGGAGTGGCCTTCCCAGCCTCTCTCCATGCATCACTTGGCCATGTTTCTAGAAGCTCATGCAGTGCGTTGCCTTGCAGCTGCTGAGAGCCCGTGGTTGACTCTTCTCCTGCAGAGCCTCTAGGCTGCATGCTTGGTAATGCCACCGGGTCCCCATTCCTGCAGATCCCTTTCCCCCCACTAACCATGACCTCAGGCAAAGGAAAGGCAGACCCAGGCAAATGCCCATGTCTAAAGCCCAGGTGGGGTCTGAGCCTGGCGATTTCCCTTTGTTAAGTGCCTTTCTCCTTCCTTTTGTAGCCCAGGTGATAGAGGAGATGGGTAACTTGCCTGTGGTGTCTGGGGTGTTGCTGTTCCAGAGGGAGAGGTTCCTTCCAAGAGGGACATGCTGGTGTCTGTGGGACAAGGGTCTTTTCATTGGGGCCACAAGCGTGGTGTCCTTGGGGTCCCTGCAGCAGGTGCCCATGTTCAGGCAAGGCAGCTGAGGCCTTCAGGTGTGCCTGGAAGCTGCATAAAGGGCTTGCCCCTGACAACAGATCATGTGGGAAGGAGGGAAGAGGGAAGGAATGAGAATGAGTGGGAGGGAAGGAGAGAAGGCAGGAAATTGGGGTGGGGTGGAGGAATATGACTTGCAGTGTAGGCAGAAGTCACCTTGTGTGAGGTCATTAAAGTGCAGCTGGGTGGCCTTGTCAAGTGGCCTTTGTTTTGCTGCAAGGCACCAGCACCCTCAGGGTTGCCAGGGGCAGGGCTTGGCCTCAGCATGCTCTTGCACTAGTCCATGAGTGCATGCGATTTCTCGGGATGAGCCCAACTCCAGCAAACACCTTCCGCGGGGCTTGATGCCATGCATCCTCCACCGGCTGTAACTGCCTGTCTCCTTTCCTTTGCAGGACAACTTCAAGCGCGGATAGGTGAGTGCTGCCTGGCATGTGGGAGGCTGCTCGTCCCTAGAGTGCAGGGTGGGAATGGGGAGCGCTCTGTGTCCCTGGGGCCAGCCCTCCTGCCTGCCAGACAGACACAGAGCCTGCTGCTTGCCTCCCTCTCTGCCCCTTGCCCTCCTTTCCCCACCAGGCACCAGTGCTCTGGCACGACAGCTTCAACAGGAACGCACGGGGGAAAGTCATGGGCTTTGTTAAGGGGTCCCGTCCTTCAAAGTGGGACTCCAGCCTTGCCGAGGGGAGCGTTCCCCATGTGTCTGCTCGCACCCTCCCCAGCTCCATTGCATGGCAATGTCTCCCTGCTAAAGAGCCCGCCCCCACCTCCCCATGCTTCTCACCATCCTCTTGGGCAATGCCCTTCCTGCAGCTACAGGCTCCTTGGAGATGGTTCCCTTCATCTCTTCTTGGCCACATGGAAGGCGCCCTTGGCCTCCCCTGCCAGGCCAGGCACAGCAGGACCTCCACCCTCCCGCCCAGCTGGGGATCTGTCCACTAAATTGTGCAATAGGTTCCCATTTTTTTTCAGCCACCTGAGGCCTTTAAGTGTGTCTGTAATCTGCATAAGGATCTTGTCCTTGAGAAAGGATGCTGTGGGATTGAGTGAAGAGGGGAGGAATGACAGAGATTGGGAGGGAAGGAGGGAAGGTAGGAAGGAAGTTCTGGTGGGCTGGTGGAATATGATTTTAGCTGTGGACAGATGTTATCTTGTGTGTTGTCATTAAAGACTAGCTTGGTGGCTTTGGCAATTGCTTTTCTTCTGATGCAAGGTACCAGCACCCACAAGGCTTGCTCTGCGGTAGCTGGTATGGAGGGGCCTTTCGTGTCTGTGTCTATTATTTTGAGAGGTTGAAAGAGCATCCTTGATTTTCAAGGGCTTCTTGTAAAATTGCTTATGCTTCTATCTTTGATTACTCTTCTCTTTTTCATTATAGACCAGCTGGTGAGAGAAAAGAGTAAGTGACATGTCGTCTCTGGTGCTCCTTACGAAACTCACAACGGCCGAGATGTCCTTCAAAAACCTGCTCAGCTCACCAAAGTTCTCTTGCCTCACGCAGTTTTGTTGGGAAACATCGTGTAAGGCTAAGGAATACCTTTGTGTAGGAGAGGGAATTAGGCCAAAGAATCTCATGGGATAAATCCTGGACTCCGAGACATACAGGAGTGGGATTATGAAGCAGTTTTGCCATGAGGTATTGTCAAGTGTCTGGAAGGCACTGGGATTTCCCCTTTCATGACAGCTGTGAGATACCTCCAGATGCGAGGTCTTTGGCCTTTTTCCGGTCCGCTCTCTTTCCTACCAGGGACCATGTCCCTTTCCTCTCTGTATTCATGGTGTGTTTAAAACACTTCTGTGAGACCAGTGACTTGAGTGGCCCACTGGCTTTTCCTCTTTGGAGGATGAGATGGGCTTGTGATGTGCTTTCTGTCCCGTAGAAAAGACATGCTACTGCAGAAGAGCATGCTCGTCTGCCAGCATCATAACCTGTGTGTGAGCTTGCTGGACCCATGGTCTCCTTGTTAAATCCACTCAATGTCTCCTTTATTCATTTTCCTACAGAATTTCTGCAGACACGACGACACAAAGGTAAGAAAAGAACGCATGCTGAATCCCACCTCTTGGAGCCTCAATGCAGCTCTGGAAAACGCATCCCTCCTTCACAAGGAGTGGTTCAGATGACTTCTTAAGAGCAAGAATTGTTTCTTAATCTTTCTCTTATTCCTATGCTGCCCAAGAAACTTCACAAGTCAGTGTTAGAGTTTCTGGGATTTAAGGCAGCATTATTGATTCTCAGTAGAAAAGGGTAAGTTTTAGCAAGGGAGGCTCATTTCAGGGTGTTTTTGGAGCATTTCTACTGCTGAGTATGCACACACCTGGCTTATTTGTGTCATACAGTCGTGGTCAATGGAACTTCACCCCACACTCTCATGCAAGCGGATTCTGTGATTCTGGTTTTGCCCAAAGAGGAGGTGTGCAGCAAGGCATGGTTCTTATCCTCTGGCCACCTCTACAGAGTTGCCACGATGAAGGCAGAGGCTTGTAATCTCCTTACATTCCTCCCTGAAGCTACATGACATCTTCAAGGGAGTGTCTTTGAGTCGCTTTGCATTTGGTGCATGCCAACCACTCTCTCAGCATGCCATAGATGAGAGACAAGGGCCATGGGAGATTTGGGACAGCAGAAGCTAGAGGTATCCTGGGAAAGGGGCTGCCTAGAATGCATCAGAGCGGAGAACAAGGGATGGCAAGGGAACCAATGGGAGGGGACACATAATAGAAATTTTCACAGCAGCAGCCTTTATGCTTTTTACTACTTAAGTGACTTGATCTTTGCAGTTGATGTCACCCTGGATGCTGACACGGCTCACCCCAGATTGGAAATCTCTGACGATGGGAAGAGTGTAAAGGATACTGGCATCATCAGAAAGGTGCCCAGCAAGGAGAAGAGATTTGATTCCCACACTTTTGTGCTGGCAAAGGAAGGATACATATCTGGGAGACACTACTGGGAAGTGGATGTTGGCAAGAGAAGCAGCTGGGCCTTGGGTATTGCCCGGGAATCTGTGACTCGCAAAGGGACGGTGACTCCGTCGCCTAAGAATGGCTTCTGGGTCATAGGGTTTGCAGATGGGCAAGAGTATTGGGCCCACTCAGATCCTTGGACCCGTTTGAGTGTGAGTGGGAAGCTGCAAAAGACTGGGGTCTTCCTGGACATGTCAGCCAAGAAGCTGTCATTTTACAATGTCCATAAGAAAACAGCTCTGTACACTTTCACCTTGGGAGGTGACAGCAGCCAGGAAGAGAAGTTTTTTCCTTTCTTCTCAACAGGTCCTGCTGCTGCAAAGCCTGACGCTGAGCCTCTAAGAATAGCGCAGGAGTTTGATGATGATGATGATGAGTGAATGGATGAATTGAGAAGGCATGGTTAATGTCTGACTGAACCACAGAGCCTGAGATCACACTGCACTCTTGTCAGACCCCTGGTTTGTGCCACCAAATCAAAGTTGAACAGTTCTTTCATATAAGAAGCTTCCACCATTGCTTACTAATCCTTCCGTGAGCCAGTCAAGAAGCAGAAGACCTAGACTTCGGGCCACTAGTCACTGGGTAGAGGGGACCTTCAGTTCTTCTGAGCACTCACAGAAAGGAATGGATCCTCAACCCAGGAAGTGAAAACAATCGTGGGATTTGCGTACAGAAGCTTACATCAGGTGTCAACGTGAGCATGAAAAGATTTTCCGTACCAGTCACTGAAGATCCCAGTAAACATTCATGATGTGTTTGTGCAAAAGTGGATCGCTATTCGAGGATGGGAAAGCTTTCTGATGAGCTTAAACCACACTTCCCAAGGATACCTCCCACTTCTGTTTCTAGATGTTCACCACTCATCACAGGTCCTTCTACGTCAGTTGGAAGAAGCAGGTGCTTCCTGGATGCAACGTGCCTGACTCATCACCAGTGCTGCTCGTGGAGCTGCAGCAAACCTTTTTCGTTTGGAAAGGGTGTGGAATCTGGTCCTATCCTCCTGCTTTTGGTAGGCAGTCTGAACAACGTTCGGGGGGACGTTCAAAGCATGAGTACCTTCCCCTTTCTCGAGAGTAGGGACAGAACTGACACCTGAAAATCAAGGTAGCTGAGCTTTCCATGTCAATTAGTTCACTGTCAGACTCTCCTGTCTGTCCTGCCATTTCTGGATTCATGTAGTGAGGCAAATGCCTTTTCTCTCCTTATTGAGTCACCACTGGGCACTGAACCAAGATCCTGGCAATACAAGGTGAACCACGTCGTGGACTGTGAGAGGGAAACCAAGCAAGACAGCAGGACCTGTGGATACACCCTCAAGAACACTGTCACTTTACAATGCCCGCACAAAGTCTCTCTTGTATGGTTTTCAGAGTAGGCCCTGGCAGAATGAGAATGTCTTTCCCTTCATCTCTGCTGGGGTCTACTCCTGCTAGTACACGAGATCCCAAAGTGCTGGCAATATCATAATCAGCCCAGCAGGCACCAGACACACAGCCAGATGCCAGGATGCTGGAGAATCCTTGTGCTCACCCCCAGCTCCTGGCAGGTAGCGATGGCAAAGTGGCCAGAAACCACCACTCTCACTAAGCGTTTCAAATCCCACTATTTTCATGACATGGAAGAACCATGCTTGGAATAAATGCTTACTGTTATAAAAGTTAATCTTCCAGTCAGGATCAAATAAAAGAAGACATGCACGGGTATGATGGCAAGCAAGGAACCAAAGATGTCTGCAATGAGGGCGTTGGGAAGCATTGGATTACGAGTTCTGGTAAACCTCGTAAATACGACATACTGTCCAGGAAAGCTAATTTGATGGGAAAGGCTTTAGCAAGTAGTAACAAACACTTTAATTTTTGATTCAAGGTAATTGCAGCCTGAGGTATTCTCTGGCTAGCTAAGGATGGCATTACGGTTGGACTTGATGATCTACGCTTGGACTCAATGATCTTAAGGGTCTTTTCCAACCTAACAGATTCTGATTCTGTGTTTCCATGAGCAGATGGGAAGTTACAGTGCAGAGACATGAGACCAAGTATCATGTCTTGCTCTTCTTTCAGATTTTGCTGTTGTACAAATATAACTAAAATCGTTTTGGTATGTAATGCATGTAATCAGGATTTTAAGTAGAAATAAATATGGCTTTTTTTCCTTGTTTGATGGATTTCTCTACTTTTTTTTCTTTTTTTAAAGTGGATTAAGGACTCAGGTTTATTGTAACTCTTGTGCAGATGAGAAAGAGGAGCAGTGGCCAGCTCCACTGACCTCAGTGGACCTCCCCAGAGTGCAGGTTCTGGTGGGTCAGAGTTTCCATCCCCTTAGCCCATCCACTCAGGGACAGCTGTACCAGGAATATGTGGGAGCCACCAGGATGAGTGCAGTCCACAGGGTGTCTTGGCAGGGCCAGTTTGAAGACAGTCCGTCTAAAATGGTACTGGAGACCATTGTGTAAGTCAACGCATTCATATTATCTCACTTAAACATGAAGGTGATTAGTGGCTCTATAGATTCCCACCAATAGCTGAGACATCTGTATGAGGTTGGCAGTTGTGGCATACAAACTGTTTTAAATTGATTACAAGCCTTGTGCAATGGACCCCTACTCTAAAATCGAGTTGCCTCGGTCTGTGCGCTGAATCCTACCCTGAGATTTAAAGGGTAGGTTCTTCTGAACTCAGGAGAGAAGTGACCTTCTTGAAACCCAGTGACACAAACAAACAAAGGCATTTGTGTGCAGAGCAGTTTTACCTTCTCTGTAAGAGTGTAAGGTTTCTTCCCAGTTTTTACAGAAATACTTACTGCACACATTTCACAAAACTCCATTGTGAATAGGATTTGACTCTTTCTATGCATGGTAAAAATGCAACTGATTTCTAAACAAGGATATCAAAGGAATCTTTCAGTATCTTTCAAAAGCAAACAATGGAGCTCCTTTTCTTCATAGAAGCCCATATGGTGCTGTGCTTTGCGTTTGTGGCTGGAACTGTACAGATAACACACCAGTGCCTTGGTTAGTGCTGAGCACTGGTTGCGCAGCACTGAGGTTTCTTCCACCCTCTCCCTCCCGCCCCCCCAGCAAATAGGAACAGGCAAGGGCAAGAAGTTGGGAGGGCACACAACCTAGACAGCTGACCTGAATTGACCCAAGGGCTATTCCATCCCATATGAAGTCATTGCTCAGCAATAAAAGCTCAGGGAAAGGAGGAAGGGGGAACTTTGAGGGTTATTACATTTGCCTTCCCAAGTAACCATTAATGCGTGCCGAGAACCTGCTTGCCAGGAAGTGGCTGAACATCTGCCTGCTGATGAGAAGTAGTGAATGAATTCCTTACTTTGCTTTACTCACGCATAAAGCTTTGCTTTGCTTTGCTTATTAAGCTGGTTTTATCTCGATCCACATGTTTCCTTTCACTTGTTCCCTCCTGATTCTCTCCCGCATCCTGCTGGGTGAGGGGATGAATGAGTGACTGTGTGGGGATTAGCTGCTGGCCGGGGCCAACCCAACACACCATGCAAGTATCTGTGCATTGATTCAGTTACATGACAGGCAGACTTAAATGGTCCATGTTATTCTAGCGATAAACAACTTCTGTGAATTTTATAACATCTCTAAGAAAAAGAAATAAAAGAAACCCTTTTATTTCAGCAGCCATTCATGACTTAAAGGTAAAGCCCAGTTTTAGATACTGAATTAACTGATACTCAGGGAAATACTAGTAAAAAAATACTAGTGAAAAAAAAGCCTAGTATAGGGTGGATGAGCAGACAGTGTCCTCGACTGAAACGCTCTTGAATGGCCAGTCCCAGAAGATCCCGATTAGTGACACAAAGTCTGCTTGGAGGCCAGTAACCAGCAGTGCAGCCCAGGGGTCAATACCGCGTCCAGTCCTGTTTGACATCTTCACTAGTGATCTCAATGATGGGACAGAGTGCCCCCTCAGCAAGTTTGCTGATGACACCAAACTGGGAGGTGTGGCTGATACACCATGGTCATGGATGGTCATGCTGCCATCCGGAGAGACCTCAACAGGCTGGAAAAATGGACAGACGGGAACCTCTTGAAGTTCAACAAGGAGTAGTGCAAAGTCCTGCACTGGGGAAGAACAACCCCAGGCACTGCTGGGGGCCACCCAGCTGCAAAGCAGCTTGGCAGAAAGAGACCTTGGGGTGCTGGTGGACACCAAGTTGAACATGAGACAGCAATACACCCTTGCCACAAAGAGGGCTAATGGTATCCTCGGCTGCATTAGGAGGAGTGGTGCCAGCAGGTCAAAGGAGATGATCGTTCCCTTCTCCTCAGCACTGCAGAGGCCACACCTGCTGTTCTGGGCTCCCCAGTACAAGAGAGACATGGATATACAGGAGAGAGTCCAGGGAAGGGCAACACAGATGATTAAGGGGTTGGAGCATCTCTCACATGAGGAAAAGCTGAGAGAGCTGGGACTGTTCAGCCTGGAGAAGACAAGGCTTGAAGGGGATCTTATTAATATCATATATCAGTTATCATATATCAATGCGATATATCGATATATCAATATCGTATATCAGTTCCTGAAGGGATGGTGCAAAGGGCACAGAGCCAAGCTCTTGCCAGTGGTGCCGGTGACAGGACACAAGGCAATGGGCACAAACTGAAACACAGAAGGTTCCTTCTGAACATCAGGAAACACTTTATTACTGTGAGGGTGACCAAGCACAGGTACAAGTTTCCCAGACAGGCTGTGGAGTCTCTGTCCTTGTAGATGATCAAAAGCCAGCTGGACATGTGCGGTGGGTTGCCCTTGCCTGGCTGCCAGGTGCCCACCAAGCTGCTCTATCACTCTCCCTCCTCAACAAAATCCCAAACCACAGAATATCAGGAAAAGGACAGTAAGTTTTCAGGAAAAGTGTTTATTCCATACTACCATGAAAGAATGTTTGTTTTTCTTGAGCACCTAAAATTTCCCTCAAAAGTTTTTCATGCTGATGCATAGTTTAAAAATTTCCAGAGCTGGCCACGAAGACAGATCCGTCCTCTCCTTGCTTAGCTTTGTTCAGGAGACACAAACTAGGCAGCAGCCTCATAACACCTCGGCCTGATCCCTGGCTGTACATTACAGGCCTTCACAATCTAGACTGAACATCATCATCAAACCCCTGCACTATTTTCAGAGGCACAGTGTCAGGCTTTGCAGCAGCACGGCCTGTTGAGAAGAAGGGAATGAATTTCCCTTCCTGGCTGCTGCCATCACCAATGCTAAAAGTATACACAGCTGCTTTCTTACAGACATAGTAAAATGACAGCTTCTTGGCTGACATGTCCAGGAAGACCCCAGTCTTTTGCAGCCTCCCACTCACACTCAAACGGGTCCAGGGATCTGAGTGGGCCCAATACTCTTGCCCATCTGCAAACCCTATGACCCAGAAGCCATTCTTAGGCGACGGAGTCACCGTCCCTTTGCGAGTCACAGATTCCCGGGCAATACCCAAGGCCCAGCTGCTTCTCTTGCCAACATCCACTTCCCAGTAGTGTCTCCCAGATGTGTATCCTTCCTTTGCCAGCACAAAAGTGTGGGAATCAAATTTCTTCTCCTTGCTGGGCACCTTTCTGATGATGCCAGTATCCTTTACACTCTTCCTATCGTCAGAGATTTCCAATCTGGGGTGAGCCATGTCAGCATTCTGTGTGATATCAACTGCAATGATTGAGTCATGCCATAAGGAGCAGAAAACACAAGGTCTGCTTTTCTGAGGCTTTCTCTTATGTGTCCTCATCCATCTCTCATATATCCATGTCTTATACCCTCTCCCTCCATCTTTGAATTGCTGTTGGGATGGCCTGAGGAAAAGGACCAGGACTTGACCGTACAGCTCCTCTTTGGGCAACACAAGAGTCACAATTGACTTTTACAAGACTATTGAGATTGAAATCATAATGGCCAAAGAAAGTTCTGTATGACAGAAGCAGAAGAGGAAGCTGGTGAGATAATTGATCAACCCTGCAGGCAGCTGAAATCCACCTCAAAATCAATGCACTTACGGGTCAGCAATAAATGCTAAAATATAGATCCAAAGTTTTCTGTAATTGTGCTTAAACACTCATGTGTGGGAAGAGAGCCTATTGGAATGACGCTGGAGGAAGTGCAAGTGTTGCCCGTGGTGGATACAAGTATAACATTTATGGACATGTAGGTACATCAGCTGGAATTAGGTTTGGGTGTCATGATTAACTCCTTAGCAAAGCCTGTAGGTGATTTTCAAACTTTAAGTAGTTTCTCCTCAACAAATAGGAGAGCACCAGTCCAGGGTACTTCTTCCACATGGATTAGAATGCAAGAGTCATCTTCACTGCCACAATCATAAGGAAATGTTTCTTTCCTCAGTTTACCCAGCTCATCAGTGTACGTGATGAACACCTGACAGGACTGTAGCAAGGTGCAATGTCCTGAACTAAGGTCCTCTAGCTCAACTCAGATTTAAAGAATAAGAAGTTGCTCCTCTAGTGGAGCAAGATCAGCTCAAGACACTTTTCCTGAAATGCCAACGAGGCCAAAACCAGGAGTGGGAGAGGAGGGCTGAAGTGCCCAATGCAAGTTGGCCATCCCTGCTCCCCACAGCTGAAATGGCTCCTGTCAAGCATACGCAGGGTCTTTGGCAGCACACGACAAAGAAAAAGTTATCAAACAATACTTCCTCTGAGCGTCTTGTTCTCCAAACAGCTCTCTCAGCAGGTTGGATGTGTTTTCCAGAGCTACATTCAGACTCTGAGTACTCACATCCATCATCTCGCTTATGCTTACCTTTGCAGTGCTGTCTTCTGAAAAGCTCTATGGGAAAAAGGAAAAAAGCAGGCAATAAGTGGATTTCTCAAAGCATGCTGGTCTCCAGTGTGCTAAGACACAGCCCGTGCTGCTGACCAAAAAGACTATGTTCTCCTGTAGTAACTTGCTTGTTCTATAAGTTGGAAAACACATGAAAAGCCCTTGTGCCACCCTTGAAAGAGAGCAAAGCCTGAGGCCACGCGGATGCTTGGTCTTCTAGCAGCAAAGACTCTAACCAGACCTGGATCTGTTCAGCCTAGAAAAGACATGGCTTGAAGGGGATCTTATCGACGTATATCAATGTGCTGGTTTTGGCTGGGTTAATTTTCTTTATAGTAGCTAGTATGGGGCTATGTTTTGGATTTGTGCTGAAAACAGTGGTGATAACACACTGATGTTTTAGTTGTTGCCAAGTAATGCTTGCACTAGTCAAGGACTTTTCATCTTCCCGTGCTCTACCAGGTGCAGAAGAAGTTGGGATGGGACACAGCCAAGATAATTGATCCAAACTGACCGAAGAGCTATTCCATACCATACGACGTCATGCTGGACCTCTTGTTCACAAACACAGAAGGACTTGTGAGCCATGTGATGGTTGGAGGCCGTCTTGGGCAGAGTGATCACAAAATGATAGAGTTTTTGATACGTGGAGAAGCGGCGAGGGGGGGTCAGCAAAACTGCCACCTTAGACTTCCGGAGGGCAGACTTCAGCCTGTTTAGGAGACTGGTTGAGAGAGTCCCCTGGGAGGCAGCCCTAATGGGCAAAGGAGTCCAGGAAGGCTGGGCATTCTTTAAGGAGGAATTCCTAAAGGCACAAGAGCAGGCTGTCCCCAGGTGCCGAAAGACAAGCCGGTGGGGAAGAAGACTGGCCTGGCTGACTAGAGAGCTTTTGCTAGAACTCAGGAAAAGAGGAGAGTCTATGACCTCTGGAAGAAGGGGCAGGCAACTCAGGAGGACTACAAAGGTGTAGCAAGGCTGTGCAGGGAGAAAATTAGAAGGGCCAAAGCTGAGCTAGAGCTCAATCTGGCTGCTGCTGTAAAAGACAACAAAAAACACTTCTTCAAATACATTAGAAGCAAAAGGAGAGCTAAGGAGAATCTCCAGCCCCTAGTAGACGGGGGAGGGAACACAGTGATCAAGGATGAGGAAAAGGCTGAGGTACTTAATGCCTTCTTTGCCTCAGTCTTTAATAGCAGGGCCAATTGTTCCCTGGGTACCCAGCCCCTGGAGTTGGAAGATAGGGAGGGGGACCAGAATGGAGCTCCCATAATCCAGGGGGAAATGGTTAGCAACCTGCTGCACCACTTAGACACACACAAGTCTATGGGGCCTGATGAGATCCACCCGAGAGTACTGAAGGAACTGGCAGATGTGCTCACCAAGCCCCTTTCCATCATTTACCAGCAGTCCTGGCTAACTGGGGAGGTCCCTGCTGACTGGAGATTAGCTAATGTGATGCCCATCTTCAAGAAGGGCCGGAAGGAGGACCCGGGGAACTACAGGCCTGTCAGCCTGACCTCAGTACCAGGGAAGCTGATGGAGCAGATCATCCTGAGTGCTATCACACATCATGTAGAGAATAACCAAGGGATCAAGCCCAGCCAGCATGGGTTTAGGAAAGGCAGGTCCTGCTTGACCAACCTGATCTCCTTCTACGACAAGGTGACTCGCCTAGTAGATGAGGGAAAGGCTGTGGATGTTGTCTATCTAGACTTCAGTAAAGCCGTTGACACGGTTTCCTACAGCATTATCCTGGAGAAACTGGCTGCTCATGGCTTGGACGTGTGTACTCTTCGCTGGGTAAAGAACTGGCTGGATGGCCGGGCCCAAAGAGTGGTGGTGAATGGAGTTTACTCCAGTTGGCGGCCGGTCAAAAGTGGTGTTCCCCAGGGCTCTGTGTTGGGGCCAGTCCTGTTTAATATCTTTATCAATGATCTGGATGAAGGGATCGAGTGCACCCTCAGTAAGTTTGCAGATGACACCAAGTTGTGCGGGAGGGTTGATTTGCTGGAGGGGAGGAAAGCTCTGCAGAGGGACCTGGACAGGCTGGATCGATGGGCCGAGGTCAATTGTATGAGGTTTAACAAGGCCAAGTGCCAGGTCCTGCACTTGGGCCACAGCAACGCCATGCAATGCTACAGGCTTGGGGAAGAGTGGCTGGAAAGCTGCCTGGCAGAAAAGGACCTGGGGGTGTTGGTTGACAGCCGCCTGCATATGAGCCAGCAGTGTGCCCAGGTGGCCAAGAAAGCCAATGGCATCCTGGCTTGTATCAAAAATAGTGTGGCCAGCAGGACTAGGGAAGTGATTGTGCCCCTGTACTCGGCACTGGTGAGGCTGCACCTCGAATGCTGTGTTCAGTTTTGGTCCCCTCAGTACTTGTGAGCCATGTGATGGTTAGAGGCCGTCTGGGACAGAGTGATCACGAAAAGATAGAGTTTTTGATACTTGGAGAAGTGTCCTGGTTTCGGCTGGGATAGAGTTAATTTTCTTCCTAGTAGCTGGTAGAGTGTGGTGCTTTGGATTTTAGTATGAGAATAATATTGATAACATGCTGATGTTTTGGCTGTCGCTAAGCGGTATTTACATTGGTCAAGGACTTTTTTTTTTCCCTCAGCTCCCCATGCCCTGCCAGGTGCCCAAGAAATGGGAGGGGGCACAGCCAGGATAGTTGATCCAAACTCACCAAAGGGCTATTCCATACCATATGATGTCATGCCCAGTATATAAACTGGGGGAGTTGGCCGGGGGGTAGCGATCGCTGCTCGGGGACTGGCTGGGCGTCGGTTGGCGGGTCGTGAGCGGTTGTATAATTTATTATTTTTTTTTTTCCCCCCCTTTTTTTCCCCTCCCTTGGGTTTTGTTCCTCTCTCTCTCTCTCATTGTATTCCTTCTCATTATAATCCATTATTATTATTATTATCATTATTATTTTGTTCCAATTATTAAACTGTTCTTATCTCAACCCATGAGTTTTCTTACTTTTGCTCTTCCGATTCTCTCCCCCATCCCACCAGGGGGGAGTGAGCAAGCAGCTGCGTGGTGCTTAGTTGCCAGCTGGGGCTAAACCACGACAAGAAGCAACGAGGGGGGTCAGCAAAACTGCCGCCTTAGACTTCCGGAGGGCAGACTTTGGCCTGTTTAGGAGACTGGTCGACAGAGTCCCCTGGGAGGCAGCCCTGAAGGGCAAAGGAGTCCAGGAAGGCTGGACATTCTTTAAGGAGGAAGTCCTAAAGGCACAAGAGCAGGCTGTCCCTAGGTGCTGAAAGACGAGCCGGCGGGGAAAAAGACCGTCCTGGCTGAATAGAGAGCTTTGGCTAGAACTCAGGAAAAAGAGGAGAGTCTACAACCTCTGGAAGAAGGGGCAGGCAAGTCAAGAGGACTACAAAGGTATAGCAAGGTTGTGCAGGGAGAAAATTAGAAGGGCCAAGCTGAGCTAGAGCTCAATTTGGTTACTGCCATAAAAGACAACAAGAAATACTTCTTCAAATACATTAGAAGCAAAAGGAGAGCTAAGGAGAATCTCCAGCCCCTAGTAGACGGGGGAGGGAACACAGTGACAAAGGATGAGGAAAAGGCTGAGTTACTTAACGCCTTCTTTGCCTCCGTCTTTTTAATTGTAAGACCAGTTGTTCTCTGGGTACCCAGCCCCCTGAGCTGGAAGACAGGGACGGGGTGCAGAATGAAGCCCCCACAATCCAAGGAGAAATGGTTAGCAACCTCCTACACCACTTAGACACACACAAGTCTATGGGGGTGGATGGGATCCACGCAAGGGTACTGAGGGAGCTGGCAGAAGTGCTCACCAAGCCACTTTCAATCCTTTATCAGCTGTCCTGGCTAACCAGGGAGGTCCCAGTTAACTGGAGGTTAACAAACGTGACACCCATCTACAAGAAGGGCCAGAAGGAGGATTTGGGGAACTACAGGCCTGTCAGCCTGACCTCGGTGCTTAGGAAGGTTATGGAGCAGATCATCTTGAGTGCCATCACACGACATGTACAGGACACCCAGGTGATCAGGCCCAGTCAGCATGGGTTTATGAAAGCAGGTCCTGCTTGACTAACTTGATCTCCTTCTATGACAAGGTGACCTGCTTAGTGGATGAGGGAAAGGCTGTGGATGTTGTCTATCTAGACTTCGGTAAAGCCTTTGACACAGTTTCCCACAGCATTCTCCTGGAGAAACTGGCTGCTCATGGCTTGGACGGGTGTACGCTTCTCTGGGTAAAACACTGGCTGGATGGCCAGGCCCAAAGAGTGGTGGTGAATGGAGTTAAATCCAGTTGGCGGCCGGTCACAAGTGGTGTTCCCCAGGGCTCTGTGTTGGGGCCAGTCCTGTTTAATATCTTTATCAATGATCTGGATGAAGGGATCGAGTGCACCCTCAGTCAGTTTGCAAATGACACCAAGTTGTGCGGGAGTGTTAATCTGCTGGAGGGGAGGAAGGCTCTACAGAGGGACCTGGAACAGGCTGGATCGATGGGCTGGGGCCAACTGTATGAGGTTCAACAAGGCTAAGTGCAAGGTCCTGCACTTGGGCCACATCAACGCCATGCAACACTACAGGCTTGGGGAAGAGTGGCTGGAAAGCTGCCTGGCAGAAAAGGACCTGGGAGGGTTGGTTGACAGCCGCCTGCATATGAGCCAGCAGTGTGCCCAGGTGGCCAAGAAAGCCAATGGCATCCTGGCTTGTATCAAAAATAGTGTGGCCAGCAGGACTAGGGAAGTGATTGTGCCCCTGTACTCGGCACTGGTGAGGCTGCACCTCGAATGCTGTGTTCAGTTTTGGTCCCCTCAGTATAAGAGAGACATTGAGGTGCTGGAGCGTGTCCAGAGAAGGGCAACGAAGCTGGTGAAGGGTCTAGAGCAGAAGTCTTATGAGGAGCGGCTGAGAGAACTGGGGTTCTTTAGTCTGCAGAAAAGGAGGCTGAGGGGAGACCTTATTGCTCTCTACAACTACCTGAAAGGAGGTTGTAGAGAGGTGGGGGTCAGTCTCTTCTCCCAGGTAACAAGTGATAGGACAAGAGGAAATGGCCTCAAGTTGCACCAGGGGAGGTTTAGACTGGATATTAGGAAATTTTACTTCATGGAAAGGGTTATCAAGCATTGGAACAGGCTGCCCAGGGAAGTGGTTGAGTCGCCATCCCTGGAGGTATTTAGAAGATGTTTGGATGAGGTGCTTAGGGACATGGTATAGCGGTGGTCTTGGTAGTGTTAGGTTTACGGTTGGACACAATGATCTTAAAGGTCTTTTCCAACCTATACGATTCTGTGATTCTGTGATTCTATGCTCAGTATATAAAGCCCTCTAGATAGTAGCATGACCATCCATGACCATGGTGTATCAGCCACACCTCCCAGTTTGGTGTCATCAGCAAACTTGCTGAGGGGGCACTCTGTCCCATCATTGAGATCACTAGTGAAGATGTCAAACAGGACTGGACGCGGTATTGACCCCTGGGCTGCACTGCTGGTTACTGGCCTCCAAGCAGACTTTGTGTCACTAATCGGGATCTTCTGGGACTGGCCATTCAAGAGCGTTTCAGTCGAGGACACTGTCTGCTCATCCACCCTATACTAGGCTTTTTTTTCACTAGTATTTTTTTACTAGTATTTCCCTGAGTATCAGTTAATTCAGTATCTAAAACTGGGCTTTACCTTTAAGTCATGAATGGCTGCTGAAATAAAAGGGTTTCTTTTATTTCTTTTTCTTAGAGATGTTATAAAATTCACAGAAGTTGTTTATCGCTAGAATAACATGGACCATTTAAGTCTGCCTGTCATGTAACTGAATCAATGCACAGATACTTGCATGGTGTGTTGGGTTGGCCCCGGCCAGCAGCTAATCCCCACACAGTCACTCATTCATCCCCTCACCCAGCAGGATGCGGGAGAGAATCAGGAGGGAACAAGTGAAAGGAAACATGTGGATCGAGATAAAACCAGCTTAATAAGCAAAGCAAAGCAAAGCTTTATGCGTGAGTAAAGCAAAGTAAGGAATTCATTCACTACTTCTCATCAGCAGGCAGATGTTCAGCCACTTCCTGGCAAGCAGGTTCTCGGCACGCATTAATGGTTACTTGGGAAGGCAAATGTAATAACCCTCAAAGTTCCCCCTTCCTCCTTTCCCTGAGCTTTTATTGCTGAGCAATGACTTCATATGGGATGGAATAGCCCTTGGGTCAATTCAGGTCAGCTGTCTAGGTTGTGTGCCCTCCCAACTTCTTGCCCTTGCCTGTTCCTATTTGCTGGGGGGGCGGGGAGGGAGAGGGTGGAAGAAACCTCAGTGCTGCGCAACCAGTGCTCAGCACTAACCAAGGCACTGGTGTGTTATCTGTACAGTTCCAGCCACAAACGCAAAGCACAGCACCATATGGGCTTCTATGAAGAAAAGGAGCTCCATTGTTTGCTTTTGAAAGATACTGAAAGATTCCTTTGATATCCTTGTTTAGAAATCAGTTGCATTTTTACCATGCATAGAAAGAGTCAAATCCTATTCACAATGGAGTTTTGTGAAATGTGTGCAGTAAGTATTTCTGTAAAAACTGGGAAGAAACCTTACACTCTTACAGAGAAGGTAAAACTGCTCTGCACACAAATGCCTTTGTTTGTTTGTGTCACTGGGTTTCAAGAAGGTCACTTCTCTCCTGAGTTCAGAAGAACCTACCCTTTAAATCTCAGGGTAGGATTCAGCGCACAGACCGAGGCAACTCGATTTTAGAGTAGGGGTCCATTGCACAAGGCTTGTAATCAATTTAAAACAGTTTGTATGCCACAACTGCCAACCTCATACAGATGTCTCAGCTATTGGTGGGAATCTATAGAGCCACTAATCACCTTCATGTTTAAGTGAGATAATATGAATGCGTTGACTTACACAATGGTCTCCAGTACCATTTTAGACGGACTGTCTTCAAACTGGCCCTGCCAAGACACCCTGTGGACTGCACTCATCCTGGTGGCTCCCACATATTCCTGGTACAGCTGTCCCTGAGTGGATGGGCTAAGGGGATGGAAACTCTGACCCACCAGAACCTGCACTCTGGGGAGGTCCACTGAGGTCAGTGGAGCTGGCCACTGCTCCTCTTTCTCATCTGCACAAGAGTTACAATAAACCTGAGTCCTTAATCCACTTTAAAAAAAAGAAAAAAAAGTAGAGAAATCCATCAAACAAGGAAAAAAAGCCATATTTATTTCTACTTAAAATCCTGATTACATGCATTACATACCAAAACGATTTTAGTTATATTTGTACAACAGCAAAATCTGAAAGAAGAGCAAGACATGATACTTGGTCTCATGTCTCTGCACTGTAACTTCCCATCTGCTCATGGAAACACAGAATCAGAATCTGTTAGGTTGGAAAAGACCCTTAAGATCATTGAGTCCAAGCGTAGATCATCAAGTCCAACCGTAATGCCATCCTTAGCTAGCCAGAGAATACCTCAGGCTGCAATTACCTTGAATCAAAAATTAAAGTGTTTGTTACTACTTGCTAAAGCCTTTCCCATCAAATTAGCTTTCCTGGACAGTATGTCGTATTTACGAGGTTTACCAGAACTCGTAATCCAATGCTTCCCAACGCCCTCATTGCAGACATCTTTGGTTCCTTGCTTGCCATCATACCCGTGCATGTCTTCTTTTATTTGATCCTGACTGGAAGATTAACTTTTATAACAGTAAGCATTTATTCCAAGCATGGTTCTTCCATGTCATGAAAATAGTGGGATTTGAAACGCTTAGTGAGAGTGGTGGTTTCTGGCCACTTTGCCATCGCTACCTGCCAGGAGCTGGGGGTGAGCACAAGGATTCTCCAGCATCCTGGCATCTGGCTGTGTGTCTGGTGCCTGCTGGGCTGATTATGATATTGCCAGCACTTTGGGATCTCGTGTACTAGCAGGAGTAGACCCCAGCAGAGATGAAGGGAAAGACATTCTCATTCTGCCAGGGCCTACTCTGAAAACCATACAAGAGAGACTTTGTGCGGGCATTGTAAAGTGACAGTGTTCTTGAGGGTGTATCCACAGGTCCTGCTGTCTTGCTTGGTTTCCCTCTCACAGTCCACGACGTGGTTCACCTTGTATTGCCAGGATCTTGGTTCAGTGCCCAGTGGTGACTCAATAAGGAGAGAAAAGGCATTTGCCTCACTACATGAATCCAGAAATGGCAGGACAGACAGGAGAGTCTGACAGTGAACTAATTGACATGGAAAGCTCAGCTACCTTTGATTTTCAGGTGTCAGTTCTGTCCCTACTCTCGAGAAAGGGGAAGGTACTCATGCTTTGAACGTCCCCCCGAACGTTGTTCAGACTGCCTACCAAAAGCAGGAGGATAGGACCAGATTCCACACCCTTTCCAAACGAAAAAGGTTTGCTGCAGCTCCACGAGCAGCACTGGTGATGAGTCAGGCACGTTGCATCCAGGAAGCACCTGCTTCTTCCAACTGACGTAGAAGGACCTGTGATGAGTGGTGAACATCTAGAAACAGAAGTGGGAGGTATCCTTGGGAAGTGTGGTTTAAGCTCATCAGAAAGCTTTCCCATCCTCGAATAGCGATCCACTTTTGCACAAACACATCATGAATGTTTACTGGGATCTTCAGTGACTGGTACGGAAAATCTTTTCATGCTCACGTTGACACCTGATGTAAGCTTCTGTACGCAAATCCCACGATTGTTTTCACTTCCTGGGTTGAGGATCCATTCCTTTCTGTGAGTGCTCAGAAGAACTGAAGGTCCCCTCTACCCAGTGACTAGTGGCCCGAAGTCTAGGTCTTCTGCTTCTTGACTGGCTCACGGAAGGATTAGTAAGCAATGGTGGAAGCTTCTTATATGAAAGAACTGTTCAACTTTGATTTGGTGGCACAAACCAGGGGTCTGACAAGAGTGCAGTGTGATCTCAGGCTCTGTGGTTCAGTCAGACATTAACCATGCCTTCTCAATTCATCCATTCACTCATCATCATCATCATCAAACTCCTGCGCTATTCTTAGAGGCTCAGCGTCAGGCTTTGCAGCAGCAGGACCTGTTGAGAAGAAAGGAAAAAACTTCTCTTCCTGGCTGCTGTCACCTCCCAAGGTGAAAGTGTACAGAGCTGTTTTCTTATGGACATTGTAAAATGACAGCTTCTTGGCTGACATGTCCAGGAAGACCCCAGTCTTTTGCAGCTTCCCACTCACACTCAAACGGGTCCAAGGATCTGAGTGGGCCCAATACTCTTGCCCATCTGCAAACCCTATGACCCAGAAGCCATTCTTAGGCGACGGAGTCACCGTCCCTTTGCGAGTCACAGATTCCCGGGCAATACCCAAGGCCCAGCTGCTTCTCTTGCCAACATCCACTTCCCAGTAGTGTCTCCCAGATATGTATCCTTCCTTTGCCAGCACAAAAGTGTGGGAATCAAATCTCTTCTCCTTGCTGGGCACCTTTCTGATGATGCCAGTATCCTTTACACTCTTCCCATCGTCAGAGATTTCCAATCTGGGGTGAGCCGTGTCAGCATCCAGGGTGACATCAACTGCAAAGATCAAGTCACTTAAGTAGTAAAAGCATAAAGGCTGCTGCTGTGAAAATTTCTATTATGTGTCCCCTCCCATTGGTTCCCTTGCCATCCCTTGTTCTCCGCTCTGATGCATTCTAGGCAGCCCCTTTCCCAGGATACCTCTAGCTTCTGCTGTCCCAAATCTCCCATGGCCCTTGTCTCTCATCTATGGCATGCTGAGAGAGTGGTTGGCATGCACCAAATGCAAAGCGACTCAAAGACACTCCCTTGAAGATGTCATGTAGCTTCAGGGAGGAATGTAAGGAGATTACAAGCCTCTGCCTTCATCGTGGCAACTCTGTAGAGGTGGCCAGAGGATAAGAACCATGCCTTGCTGCACACCTCCTCTTTGGGCAAAACCAGAATCACAGAATCCGCTTGCATGAGAGTGTGGGGTGAAGTTCCATTGACCACGACTGTATGACACAAATAAGCCAGGTGTGTGCATACTCAGCAGTAGAAATGCTCCAAAAACACCCTGAAATGAGCCTCCCCTTGCTAAAACTTACCCTTTTCTACTGAGAATCAATAATGCTGCCTTAAATCCCAGAAACTCTAACACTGACTTGTGAAGTTTCTTGGGCAGCATAGGAATAAGAGAAAGATTAAGAAACAATTCTTGCTCTTAAGAAGTCATCTGAACCACTCCTTGTGAAGGAGGGATGCGTTTTCCAGAGCTGCATTGAGGCTCCAAGAGGTGGGATTCAGCATGCGTTCTTTTCTTACCTTTGTGTCGTCGTGTCTGCAGAAATTCTGTAGGAAAATGAATAAAGGAGACATTGAGTGGATTTAACAAGGAGACCATGGGTCCAGCAAGCTCACACACAGGTTATGATGCTGGCAGACGAGCATGCTCTTCTGCAGTAGCATGTCTTTTCTACGGGACAGAAAGCACATCACAAGCCCATCTCATCCTCCAAAGAGGAAAAGCCAGTGGGCCACTCAAGTCACTGGTCTCACAGAAGTGTTTTAAACACACCATGAATACAGAGAGGAAAGGGACATGGTCCCTGGTAGGAAAGAGAGCGGACCGGAAAAAGGCCAAAGACCTCGCGTCTGGAGGTATCTCACAGCTGTCATGAAAGGGAAATCCCAGTGCCTTCCAGACACTTGACAATACCTCATGGCAAAACTGCTTCATAATCCCACTCCTGTATGTCTCGGAGTCCAGGATTTATCCCATGAGATTCTTTGGCCTAATTCCCTCTCCTACACAAAGGTATTCCTTAGCCTTACACGATGTTTCCCAACAAAACTGCGTGAGGCAAGAGAACTTTGGTGAGCTGAGCAGGTTTTTGAAGGACATCTCGGCCGTTGTGAGTTTCGTAAGGAGCACCAGAGACGACATGTCACTTACTCTTTTCTCTCACCAGCTGGTCTGTAATGAAAAAGAGAAGAGTAATCAAAGATAGAAGCATAAGCAATTTTACAAGAAGCCCTTGAAAATCAAGGATGCTCTTTCAACCTCTCAAAATAATAGACACAGACACGAAAGGCCCCTCCATACCAGCTACCGCAGAGCAAGCCTTGTGGGTGCTGGTACCTTGCATCAGAAGAAAAGCAATTGCCAAAGCCACCAAGCTAGTCTTTAATGACAACACACAAGATAACATCTGTCCACAGCTAAAATCATATTCCACCAGCCCACCAGAACTTCCTTCCTACCTTCCCTCCTTCCCTCCCAATCTCTGTCATTCCTCCCCTCTTCACTCAATCCCACAGCATCCTTTCTCAAGGACAAGATCCTTATGCAGATTTCAGACACACTTAAAGGCCTCAGGTGGCTGAAAAAAAATGGGAACCTATTGCACAATTTAGTGGACAGATCCCCAGCTGGGCGGGAGGGTGGAGGTCCTGCTGTGCCTGGCCTGGCAGGGGTGGCCAAGGGCGCCTTCCATGTGGCCAAGAAGAGATGAAGGGAACCATCTCCAAGGAGCCTGTAGCTGCAGGAAGGGCATTGCCCAAGAGGATGGTGAGAAGCATGGGGAGGTGGGGGCGGGCTCTTTAGCAGGGAGACATTGCCATGCAATGGAGCTGGGGAGGCTGAGGCTAGACACATGGGGAACGCTCCCCTCGGCAAGGCTGGAGTCCCACTTTGAAGGACGGGACCCCTTAACAAAGCCCATGACTTTCCCCCGTGCGTTCCTGTTGAAGCTGCCGTGCCAGAGCACTGGTGCCCGGTGGGGGAAGGAGGGCAAGGGGCAGAGAGGGAGGCAAGCAGCAGGCTCTGTGTCTGTTCTGGCAGGCAGGAGGGCTGGCCCCAGGGACACAGAGCGCTCCCCATTCCCACCCTGCACTCTAGGGACGAGCAGTCTGCCACATGCCAGGCAGCACTCACCTATCTGCGCTTGAAGTTGTCCTGTAAAGGAAAGGAGACAGGCAGTTACAGCCGGTGGAGGACGCATGGCATGAAGCCCCGCGGAAGGTGTTTGCTGGAGTTGGGGTCATCCCGAGAAGTCGCATGCACTCATGGACTAGTGCAAGAGCATGCTGAGGCCAAGCCCTGCCCCTGGCAACCCTGAGGGTGCTGGTGCCTTGCAGCAAAACAAAGGCCACTTGACAAGGCCACCCAGCTGCACTTTAATGACCTCACACAAGGTGACTTCTGCCTACACTGCAAGTCATATTCCTCTACCCCACCCCAATTTCCTGTCTTCCCTCCTTTCCTCCCACTCATTGTCATTCCTTCCCACTTCCCTCCTTCCCACATGATCTTGAGATTGGATATATTGGAGACATTGCCATGAAACGGAGCTAGGGACGGTGAGGCTAGACATATCGGGAACGCTCCCCTCGGCAAGGCTGGAGTCCCACTTTGAACGACGGGACCCCTTAACAAAGCCCATGACTTTCCCCGTGCGTTGCTGTTGAAGCTGCCGTGCCAGAGCAGTGGTGCCCGGTGGGGGAAGGAGGGCAAGGGGCAGAGAGGGAGGCAAGCAGCAGGCTCTGTGTCGGTTCTGGCAGGCAGGAGGGCTGGCCCCAGGGACACAGAGCGCTCCCCATTCCCACCCTGCACTCTAGGGACGAGCAGCCTCCCACATGCCAGGCAGCACTCACCTATCTGCGCTGGAATTTGTCCTGCAAAGGAAAGGAGACAGGCAGTTACAGCCGGTGGAGGACGCATGGCATGAAGCCCCGCGGAAGGTGTTTGCTGGAGTTGGGCTCATCCCGAGAAATCGCATGCACTCATGGACTAGTGCAAGAGCATGCTGAGGCCAAGCCCTGCCCCTGGCAACCCTGAGGGTGCTGGTGCCTTGCAGCAAAACAAAGGCCACTTGACAAGGCCACCCAGCTGCACTTTAATGACCTCACACAAGGTGACTTCTGCCTACACTGCAAGTCATATTCCTCCACCCCACCCCAATTTCCTGCCTTCTCTCCTTCCCTCCCACTCATTCTCATTCCTTCCCTCTTCCCTCCTTCCCACATGATCTTTTGTCAGGGGCAAGCCCTTTATGCAGCTTCCAGCCACACCTGAAGGCCTCAGCTGCCTTGCCTGAACATGGGCACCTGCTGCAGGGACCCCAAGGACACCACGCTTGTGGCCCCAATGAAAAGACCCTTGTCCCACAGACACCAGCATGTCCCTCTTGGAAGGAACCTCTCCCTCTGGAACAGCAACACCCCAGACACCACAGGCAAGTTACCCATCTCCTCTATCACCTGGGCTACAAAAGGAAGGAGAAAGGCAGTTAACAAAGGGAAATCGCCAGGCTCAGACCCCACCTGGGCTTTAGACATGGGCATTTGCCTGGGTCTGCCTTTCCTTTGCCTGAGGTCATGGTTAGTGGGGGGAAAGGGATCTGCAGGAATGGGGACCCGGTGGCATCACCAAGCATGCAGCCTAGAGGCTCTGCAGGAGAAGAGTCAACCATGGGCTCTCAGCAGCTGCAAGGCAACGCACTGCATGAGCTTCTAGAAACATGGCCAAGTGATGCATGGAGAGAGGCTGGGAAGGCCACTCCTGGCATCGAGTACTCATCAGCTGTGGGCTGCCAAGGTCACAAGAGACAGGGAGAAGCTGGAGAGGCTTTAGCAGAGATCTCCCCAGCTGGGCGGGAGGGTGGAGGTCCTGCTGTGCCTGGCCTGGCAGGGGAGGCCAAGGGCGCCTTCCATGTGGCCAAGAAGAGATGAAGGGAACCATCTCCAAGGAGCCTGTAGCTGCAGGAAGGGCATTGCCCAAGAGGATGGTGAGAAGCATGGGGAGGTGGGGGCGGGCTCTTTAGCAGGGAGACATTGCCATGCAATGGAGCTGGGGAGGGTGCGAGCAGACACATGGGGAACGCTCCCCTCGGCAAGGCTGGAGTCCCACTTTGAAGGACGGGACCCCTTAACAAAGCCCATGACTTTCCCCCGTGCGTTCCTGTTGAAGCTGCCGTGCCAGAGCAGTGGTGCCCGGTGGGGGAAGGAGGGCAAGGGGCAGAGAGGGAGGCAAGCAGCAGGCTCTGTGTCTGTCTGGCAGGCAGGAGGGCTGGCCCCAGGGACACAGAGCGCTCCCCATTCCCACCCTGCACTCTAGGGACGAGCAGCCTCGCACATGCCAGGCAGCACTCACCTATCTGCGCTTGAAGTTGTCCTGCAAAGGAAAGGAGACAGGCAGTTACAGCCGGTGGAGGATGCATGGCATGAAGCCCCGGGGAAGGTGTTTGCTGGAGTTGGGGACATCCCGAGAAATCGCATGCACTCATGGACTAGTGCAAGAGCATGCTGAGGCCAAGCCCTGCCCCTGGCAACCCTGAGGGTGCTGGTGCCTTGCAGCAAAACAAAGGCCACTTGACAAGGCCACCCAGCTGCACTTTAATGACCTCACACAAGGTGACTTCTGCCTACACTGCAAGTCATATTCCTCTACCCCACCCCAATTTCCTGTCTTCCCTCCTTTCCTCCCACTCATTGTCATTCCTTCCCACTTCCCTCCTTCCCACATGATCTTGAGATTGGATATATTGGAGACATTGCCATGAAACGGAGCTAGGGACGGTGAGGCTAGACATATGGGGAACGCTCCCCTCGGCAAGGCTGGAGTCCCCCTTTGAACGACGGGACCCCTTAACAAAGCCCATGACTTTCCCCCGTGCGTTCCTGTTGAAGCTGCCGTGCCAGAGCAGTGGTGCCCGGTGGGGGAAGGAGGGCAAGGGGCAGAGAGGGAGGCAAGCAGCAGGCTCTGTGTCTGTTCTGGCAGGCAGGAGGGCTGGCCCCAGGGACACAGAGCGCTCCCCATTCCCACCCTGCACTCTAGGGACGAGCAGCCTCCCACATGCCAGGCAGCACTCACCTATCTGCGCTTGAAGTTGTCCTGCAAAGGAAAGGAGACAGGCAGTTACAGCCGGTGGAGGATGCATGGCATGAAGCCCCGCGGAAGGTGTTTGCTGGAGTTGGGGTCATCCCGAGAAATCGCATGCACTCATGGACTAGTGCAAGAGTATGCTGAGGCCAAGCCCTGCCCCTGGCAACCCTGAGGGTGCTGGTGCCTTGCAGCAAAACAAAGGCCACTTGACAAGGCCACCCAGCTGCACTTTAATGACCTCACACAAGGTGACTTCTGCCTACACTGCAAGTCATATTCCTCCACCCCACCCCAATTTCCTGCCTTCCCTCCTTTCCTCCCACTCATTCTCATTCCTTCCCTCTTCCCTCCTTCCCACATGATCTTTTGTCAGGGGCAAGCCCTTTATGCAGCTTCCAGCCACACCTGAAGGCCTCAGCTGCCTTGCCTGAACATGGGCACCTGCTGCAGGGACCCCAAGGACACCACGCTTGTGGCCCCAATGAAAAGACCCTTGTCCCACAGACACCAGCATGTCCCTCTTGGAAGGAACCTCTCCCTCTGGAACAGCAACACCCCAGAGACCACAGGCAACTTACGCTTGTCCTCTTGCTCTTGGGCTACAGAAGGAAGAAGAAAGGCAGTTAACAAAGAGAAATCGCCAGGCTCAGACCCCACCTGGGCTTTAGACATGGGCATTTGCCTGGGTCTGCCTTTCCTTTGCCTGAGGTCATGGTTAGTGGGGGGAAAGGGATCTGCAGGAATGGGGACCCGGTGGCATCACCAAGCATGCAGCCTAGAGGCTCTGCAGGAGAAGAGTCAACCACGGGCTCTCAGGAGCTGCAAGGCAACGCACTGCATGAGCTTCTAGAAACATGGCCAAGTGATGCATGGAGAGAGGCTGGGAAGGCCACTGCTGGCATCGAGTACTCATCAGCTGTGGGCTGCCAAGGTCACAAGAGACAGGGAGAAGCTGCAGAGGCTTTAGCAGAGATCTCCCCAGCTGGGCGGGAGGGTGGAGGTCCTGCTGTGCCTGGCCTGGCAGGGGAGGCCAAGGGCACCTTCCATGTGGCCAAGAAGAGATGAAGGGAACCATCTCCAAGGAGCCTGTAGCTGCAGGAAGGGCATTGCCCAAGAGGATGGTGAGAAGCATGGGGAGGTGGGGGCGGGCTCTTTAGCAGGGAGACATTGCCATGCAATGGAGCTGGGGAGGCTGAGGCTAGACACATGGGGAACGCTCCCCTCGGCAAGGCTGGAGTCCCACTTTGAAGGACGGGACCCCTTAACAATGCCCATGACTTTCCCCCGTGCGTTCCTGTTGAAGCTGCCGTGCCAGAGCACTGGTGCCCGGTGGGGGAAGGAGGGCAAGGGGCAGAGAGGGAGGCAAGCAGCAGGCTCTGCGTCTGTCTGGCAGGCAGGAGGGCTGGCCCCAGGGACACAGAGCGCTCCCCATTCCCACCCTGCACTCTAGGGACGAGCAGCCTCCCACATGCCAGGCAGCACTCACCTATCCGCGCTGGAATTTGTCCTGCAAAGGAAAGGAGACAGGCAGTTACAGCCGGTGAAGGATGCATGGCATGAAGCCCTGCGGAAGGTGTTTGCTGGAGTTGGGGACATCCCGAGAAATCGCATGCACTCATGGACTAGTGCAAGAGTATGCTGAGGCCAAGCCCTGCCCCTGGCAACCCTGAGGGTGCTGGTGCCTTGCAACAAAACAAAGGCCACTTGACAAGGCCACCCAGCTGCACTTTAATGACCTCACACAAGGTGACTTCTGCCTACACTGCAAGTCATATTCCTCTACCCCACCCCAATTTCCTGTCTTCCCTCCTTTCCTCCCACTCATTGTCATTCCTTCCCACTTCCCTCCTTCCCACATGATCTTGAGATTGGATATATTGGAGACATTGCCATGAAACGGAGCTAGGGACGGTGAGGCTAGACATATGGGGAACGCTCCCCTCGGCAAGGCTGGAGTCCCACTTTGAAGGACGGGACCCCTTAACAAGGCCCATGACTTTCCCCCGTGCGTTCCTGTTGAAGCTGCCGTGCCAGAGCAGTGGTGCCCGGTGGGGGAAGGAGGGCAAGGGGCAGAGAGGGAGGCAAGCAGCAGGCTCTGTGTCTGTCTGGCAGGCAGGAGGGCTGGCCCCAGGGACACAGAGTGCTCCCCATTCCGACCCTGCACTCTAGGGACGAGCAGCCTCCCACATGCCAGGCAGCACTCACCTATCTGCGCTTGAAGTTGTCCTGCAAAGGAAAGGAGACAGGCAGTTACAGCCGGTGGAGGATGCATGGCATGAAGCCCCGCGGAAGGTGTTTGCTGGAGTTGGGGACATCCCGAGAAATCGCATGCACTCTTGGACTAGTGCAAGAGTATGCTGAGGCCAAGCCCTGCCCCTGGCAACCCTGAGGGTGCTGGTGCCTTGCAGCAAAACAAAGGCCACTTGACAAGGCCACCCAGCTGCACTTTAATGACCTCACACAAGGTGACTTCTGCCTACACTGCAAGTGATATTCCTCTACCCCACCCCAATTTCCTGTCTTCCCTCCTTTCCTCCCACTCATTGTCATTCCTTCCCACTTCCCTCCTACCCACATGATCTTGAGATTGGATATATTGGAGACATTGCCATGAAACGGAGCTAGGGACGGTGAGGCTAGACATATCGGGAACGCTCCCCTCGGCAAGGCTGGAGTCCCACTTTGAACGACGGGACCCCTTAACAAAGCCCATGACTTTCCCCCGTGCGTTCCTGTTGAAGCTGCCGTGCCAGAGCAGTGGTGCCCGGTGGGGGAAGGAGGGCAAGGGGCAGAGAGGGAGGCAAGCAGCAGGCTCTGTGTCTGTCTGGCAGGCAGGAGGGCTGGCCCCAGGGACACAGAGCGCTCCCCATTCCCACCCTGCACTCTAGGGACAAGCAGCCTCCCACATGCCAGGCAGCACTCACCTATCTGCGCTTGAAGTTGTCCTGCAAAGGAATGGAGACAGGCAGTTACAGCCGGTGGAGGATGCATGGCATGAAGCCCCGGGGAAGGTGTTTGCTGGAGTTGGGGACATCCCGAGAAATCGCATGCACTCATGGACTAGTGCAAGAGCATGCTGAGGCCAAGCCCTGCCCCTGGCAACCCTGAGGGTGCTGGTGCCTTGCAGCAAAACAAAGGCCACTTGACAAGGCCACCCAGCTGCACTTTAATGACCTCACACAAGGTGACTTCTGCCTACACTGCAAGTCATATTCCTCTACCCCACCCCAATTTCCTGTCTTCCCTCCTTTCCTCCCACTCATTGTCATTCCTTCCCACTTCCCTCCTTCCCACATGATCTTGAGATTGGATATATTGGAGACATTGCCATGAAACGGAGCTAGGGACGGTGAGGCTAGACATGTGGGGAACGCTTCCCTCGGCAAGGCTGGAGTCCCACTTTGAAGGACGGGACCCCTTAACAAAGCCCATGACTTTCCCCCGTGCGTTCCTGTTGAAGCTGCCGTGCCAGAGCAGTGGTGCCCGGTGGGGGAAGGAGGGCAAGGGGCAGAGAGGGAGGCAAGCAGCAGGCTCTGCGTCTGTCTGGCAGGCAGGAGGGCTGGCCCCAGGGACACAGAGTGCTCCCCATTCCCACCCTGCACTCTAGGGACGAGCAGCCTCCCACATGCCAGGCAGCACTCACCTATCTGCTCTTGAAGTTGTCCTGCAAAGGAAAGGAGACAGGCAGTTACAGCCGGTGGAGGATGCATGGCATCAAGCCCCGCGGAAGGTGTTTGCTGGAGTTGGGGACATCCCGATAAATCGCATGCACTCATGGACTAGTGCAAGAGCATGCTGAGGCCAAGCCCTGCCCCTGGCAACCCTGAGGGTGCTGGTGCCTTGCAGCAAAACAAAGGCCACTTGACAAGGCCACCCAGCTGCACTTTAATGACCTCACACAAGGTGACTTCTCCCTACACTGCAAGTCATATTCCTCCACCCCACCCCAATTTCCTGCCTTCTCTCCTTTCCTCCCACTCATTGTCATTCCTTCCCACTTCCCTCCTTCCCACATGATCTTTTGTCAGGGGCAAGCCCTTTATGCAGCTTCCAGCCACACCTGAAGGCCTCAGTTGCCTTGCCTGAACATGGGCACCTGCTGCAGGGACATCAAGGACACTGCGCTTGTGTCCTGAATGGGCCGGTGCTCTGCTAGGATACAATGCCACTTTGATGGACGGGACCCCCTAGCAAATTGTAATTCTTCCCTGCTTGTGTTACTGTTGATGGAACTGTGTCCTTCCTTGGGAAACTTTCTTGCTGCCTGTGCCCAGCAGTAATTCAATGGTAGCTGCCCTGGATTGTCACCTGTGCTAAAGAGATCTCACAGAAGTGGGTCAACCCAGAAGAGCTACGTTTTGCCTTCATGTCTCTCTTTTTATGTCTTTGCCTCACTTGAGTGAAATGGTCTGGGGAGTTGGATGGAGAGGAATGGAGGTGTGGAAACTCATGTGGCAGGGTCTTTATCAGGGAGGAATTGCCAGGAAATGCAGCTTGGGAGGGTTAAGGTTAGCCTTCAGTTTGGGTGACTCACAGTATAATACTTTCCATGTTCTAAAAGTACTCACAGCATCTCTGAATGAGGTCTCGGGGAGTCTTAAGGAGATTAGAGGAAATTTGGGCCCTGCTGCCCAAAATTCTCATTTACCATGTCTTCTAGCTATCACACGTGACCTATTTATCCCAGTTTCAGTAACTCCTAGCATTAACCTTAAAGTATCTCATTTGCATAAGCAAATGCCCTGTGCTCCCACAAAAAAAAGATGGGAAACAAGCCACTCTGAGTTAGAGCAGGGTTATAGCTCCTTACAGGTATCCCCCAGATATCCCCCAGATATCCCCCACAAAGAAAGACACTTATGGAGGGTGATTTGCAAGGAGAAACGAGCACTTACCTTCACCTATCAAGTGGTAACCTGCAAAATAAAAGCTAATTTACAATATTGATTGTTGTGACCTTAAACGGAAAAATAAGTAGATTTAGCTACCACCTAGGAAGAACTCGGCCAACCTATGTGGTGCAGCAGAGTCTTCTCAATTCCAGCCTGCACCTAGATGGGCTCTGGGCACCCATACGGCTCCCTCCCCCACACCTGCTATTGCAGTGTCCATGTGGCCATTACTTCCTGATGCCTACAGATTTCTGCCTGTGTGCACTATGTGGCCTGACCCCCCTCATCCCTCGTGGTTCTCCTGCTGAGAGGGCCAAAGTCAGTGGCAGGATGGTGGACGAAGACATGACATACACGTAAGCTGGGAACTAATATGGTTCAGCTAGAGTGATTCTGCTTCATGAGAAGCACCATCCTTGAGGAAGAACTGTGAGAGCCAAGTAGTTTCACACTGACTCTGGCCATGCAAAAATGTCCAACAGTGTAGCTGGGAACAACAGAGTGTCATCTTTCCCATCTAAAGCTCAGTGCCATCAAAGTTTAAATATTTCAAATAGTTTTTTCCTTTCTACCTTCAGCAGAAGTTTGACCTGCAAAAGAAGTAATTTTTACATGTCCACCTTTGCCTTTTATTTCTTTAACAAATGTTTTGAATATTTGTTTAGCATTTATTACCTTCTTCCTTAAGTCTGGAGTCATCTGGAAGGGAGAACAAAGCAGAACAGATCAGAAAGGATGACTTCCTTTTCTTAGGCTGTACCCGCAAAAGCCTAAGTGTTAGTAAATTGAGGATTGTCTAGTTGCTGCTGTAGGTTATGGGCTAACTGACTGAAAAGGATTATGCATGTCAAAGTGCGGAAATCCTTTAAATTCAGAAAAAAATTTTGCTGTTCACAGCATAGACCTGGGGCTGGGTGCTGGAAGGAATTTATGCCAGCTTGTGTCTTCTTTGGGACAAAATCAAAAGTGGAGGTGTTTTGTAATGTAGCCAATCAAACAAAACTGGTGTTTTCCCAAACATTGGTGAGGATACTTGTGAAAAATGAGACATGTCAAAGGCAAGAGGAAGCAATGTATGCAACAGTGTAGTGGCGGATGCATTACACAGCAGAGGAGTCAGAGCCCATCGTCTGGCTCCTACCATGGGTTCCTCTTACTTATATAGATCCTCAGGTCTTTGCCTCCAGCTCATATTCCAGAAGGGCACGAGGTTCCTGTCAGCCCTTTGTCATGTCTGCCATGGATGGCTTGAGGGCGTGGGCCTAGCTGACTACGGTTAATCACTGAATTCTTGTTTGATACAAAGCAACTAAGAAATACAAGAGGATTCCACTAATTTCCTACCTTTCTGTGTCAGTTTATAGACACGCCAGGGTACCACAGAGTTCAAGATGATGTTTGAGACTGCCAGAACTGTTAGTAAAATCAATGGCAGAGACCAACCTGCATTTTTTTAAAAAGAACTGTATTTAGTATTTCATGGAAGTAAAATTAAGTGGATCATCCAGTCTCTTAGGTGGCTTAACAGAACTTCTTTTTGGGAATGTGCTAATGAATTGCTATCTTTGTCCCAAAGGACCCCACGTATCAGGAGACTACAGGCATATACAGCATTTCTGATTCAGAAAATGACACAGATCAAAGGAAGGACAATCTTACGAGCTTTGTTTTAGCTTCTAAGATGAATGGGGAAAACATAGCAGTGGAAAGCATATTTCATGTGAAGTTTTCTAAAGAAGAAAAAGGACTTAGAAGTGAAAGAGATGAACGATTTGTGATCAGCCTCTTCAGTGGGGAACCAGAGGTACTTTGAGAGTGCGAAAAGTAGACTTGGGTTGGTAAGCTTCTCTGCCCAGTGATCTAGGGTAACATTTAAAGTATATATTTAAATACACACACACACACACACACACACACACACACACACACACACACACACATATATATATATATGCTTGAGTGCAGTGGAGCAGTATGGCAATGTGCTGGAAAGGGGAGGTTGTTGTAGAGGTGGGCTCTAGGCTCACAGTACCAGGGAGAACATTTCACCCAGCTGAGCAACTGCAGAGTTCCCTGGAAACTGGGACAAAGTTGGCTGCTTGACCCCGCATTGAGGAGTTTACCCCCCACCCTACATCCCCTAGCTTCCCCAGCAGAGTCGCTCACTTCAAGGGAGGCAGGACAGAGTGGGAGAAAGGAAAGCACGACAAAGGCCAAGTCACAGCACAGTGCTCACCCAAAGGTTGACCCAACCCTCCACCAGAGAATCCCATGCCTAACATTTCTTAGGTGCCCTGGGAGCCTCCTCTCAGCCTGTCTAGACTTTATGCAGCATCCGGCAATGCCATGCTAAGAGACAATGGTCTGCCCAAGGTACTGGAGGGACCTCCACAATGGGTGGATCAAGCAAGAGCTCACCCTTTATCTCCCTCCCCAAGCAGGACCCGGACTGCTAGGATGGTGAGCCAGCCATGACAAATAAACATTAAGCATGGATTTACCTTCAGAACAGTTGCAGATAGCTTCTGAAGCTATAAAAGAGGAGGAAGATGAGTGAGGGGAAACAGTATTCATGGATGTGCCGCTTGGTCATTAGGGCCTGACATCACTTATGCTCTGCCACTGCCTTCCCCTCAGACTTCATCAGGGAGGAGAGGAAACGGTTAAGTCCTGGTACTGACCAAGGGGATCCCAAGCCTACAGCCCATCCTGAACTCATACGGAGCTGATAAGACACCAGGATGGGGGCCCAAGCATGAGCAGGGGACATCCTAAGAAAATTGACAGAAACCACCAACCCTGGCTTCCGATGGAAAACCATCCTCATCCCACCAGACCCTTCCCTTGGGTCTGCGCCATGTCCACAACTCTTCTGAGTGGGGAGTTTCACCACGGTGGGGGGGAGAAGTAACCAGGTGATAGAAGGCACCTCATCAGGTGTAGGGGGCCTGGAAAACTGTGCCAGTTACTCTTCAAAGTAGGTGTGGTCTCTTACCTTGTTTATCCACGTTGCTCAACTGTCCTGTTACCCCTTTAACAAAAGCATTGTTTGTTAGACAATTCTCCTTCTTTACTTGCAGATAGGAAAAATGAGCTCCCTGAGCACCTGGAAGTTGAGCTGCGTGCCTGGATCAGAGCCAGGATTGCTCCTGCTGACCCTCCTGCTGACACTCACATCCCCATGGAAAGTTGAGGAGTAGGAAAGATGACAGCTAGCAAGAGGACCTGCTTGCAAGCCCAACATTTGCCTTTCCCATCCCTCCACATCCCACCACCTCACCTAGGGAAGTACACGAGGAAGGACGCAGGCAGACCCTTGCTGGTTTGAGCAACAAGGGAAGCGGCAAATCCCAGGTCTTCTTTCTCTTCCATATGGTGTGGACAGCATTTATCCTGCCTCCCCAAGAATGCCTGTCTGCTAAAATGTGTTCCTCTCCTTCCTCAGCAGGCACGCTCACAGCAAAGAAAGGCAAGATAGCCTGTACTGAGGTCCAGCCAGCAGTGACCTGACTGCCTCTATGTCACATTGCTCACTTACTCCCACAGGGCTTTGTGGATTCCCATTAGGTTTGTTGTACAAGTGGCCAAGCACTGATCAGATTGTTCTGTTGGACCATCTGCTACTCCTTTGGGTGACATAAAGGTATTGTGTCTCTTTTGCCTGGAAAATGTCAGGGGACCACTTGAAAGAGGATTTCTTACCTGATGAAAAAAGGAACATACAAAATTGGAAAAGGATGGAACAAAATATTCCCATTCTTCTTCTCTGGAGCCAGGCAGTCATCATCTCTAATGTGCTGCAATGTAAGAGACAGAGAAAGGTGGTAGAACAAAATCCTCAATGAAGCCAAGTACCACATCTCTCCTCTCTCCTTTAAACATTGTGTTCCCTGTCATCCCATGTCACATTAAAGGGAAGCTGTGCCCAGCTGATCACCTGTGCAGCACAGGAGGCTTCTCGTATCTTCTTCTGTGTAACTTAGGCCTTGACATAAAGTGTACTCTGAGGAATCAAGTTGCTAATAATACAATTCTTCTTAGTTGCTGCCCCTAAATATTCATAACAAGACTGTTCCTGACATCTCCAATGGTATTATCCCTAGTAGCATTTGTAAAAATAATCTTGGTACTAATAAAGATGCAGACTGTGTGAACGGGTCCTTCAGTACTTAAGAGTATTACCTGCCAAAGGATGATACGCAGCTGCTGGTAGATGTAACTTTCACACCAAACACGACAGGTTCATAAACTGGCCAATGTTAAGCTAACATTTGGCTAGCTGCTGCTGGCAGAGATACCTTTGACACTACTTCCTACAGGTTCACCTGCACTGCTCTCAACAGCAGTTCTGATTTTTAGCAAAACGGCGCTGTTGAGGCAGTATTTGGTTTGAGGTTTCTGCAGGCTTCTATAGTCTGCCCACCCTTCCCTTTGTCATTCATTTCTCCTCTTGATAGGCTTGTTTTGTCACCAGCACAAGGATGCCCTCATGCTGCATTTTTATTTGCTGTGGAACAAGGCAGTAAAAAAAAAGTAATCCATGTAAGGAAAGGTCCATGGATTTCTGATTTGCAGTCGCTGCAAACTGTCAGAATAAACCAGGCAGAATAAACATGCTTTTGGCAAGAGTGAATGGAAAAATTGGACTGGAAGAGAGACTCTCCTTTCCCAGCAGGTTCACTGACTACCAAAATAACTGTCCTTTCCAGTGCTTCCTCATAATTAATACAGAGGCAAGTAAAAGGCTAAGTGCTTGGTATTGGCCACAGTTCTTTCAAGCCATTACGGCTGCATCCACGAGAGGGACCTGGAGTGCCATTTCAGAGCAACACAGCAGGTCCAATGGGACAGCCTCCTGTCTCCAGTCCTCTCCTTTGCCCCACCACAGGTGGTCAAGGACATTGCAGGCAGCCATTTCAGGCAGCTGGACCCAGCCCTAAACAGTTTCATCTGTACCCCATCAGCTTCCTAAACTAGCTTACAGCATGAATGCATTAATGGTTGCTGGTGCTTGCTACCTCCTGCTGGGGGTTGGATTGGTCCATTGAAGCTGCAGGAAGGGTTGGGATGAAAGCTGGTATGAAGGGCCTGTGTGATGTGGCCATCCTCAGCATCACATCATTATTGCTGCCAGCATTTACTGAGTGGCCAAACAGAACTCAAAATGGCCTTGTGAGGAATGATTTTTTCCTATTGTTTTACTCTCTTGGAACTTGGGTAGAGCAAGCATCATTCCCTGCAAACTTGTCACAAAGGTTTATTTGACACTAACATCACAGGATCTCAGAGCAAAGTGGAAGGCACTATAAATGCTTCCACTGATAACTGGGACAGTGAAATGAAACAGGGAATGCCAGGCAGATTCTGAAGCTCTTTGGTTTTTCTCCTGCTCCCTATAAACTTTTTCTCAATGCATTTTTGTATTGTACTGTCTCTACTCCAGGTGGATAACATGGGCCCACCATTTGTCTAATATTCGAATAGATAGTTTCGAGTCAGCAAGCTTCATGTGGCTGCTTTCTCAACCTGGACACTTCCCCACTAGCCCATAGCCACAGCGAGCACATGGCTCACAAGCGACTTTGTGCAGGTACACTAACCAAAACTACAGGAAAACTTCACAGCTGCACAGAGTTGGATACGATAACGAATAAGTGGGCTACAATATAACAAGGCAAGCTCTCCTACCTTGCAAAATGCTATTGCTTCCTCTGAATCTTGCTGAGAGCACGACGTTTCACTTCTCTGCTACAGTAAAAGAGAAGCAAGTATGAAGCAGTTGCAGACTTTGCTGAAATCACCGAGTTGTAAGCAGGAAAGAAGGGAAGGAGTATCACGGGCAAAACTCACCCAGACTGCTGTTCCTCCACCTCAGGAAGGCAGAGTCATGGAGGAATGGAAGGAGGAGAAAGGGCTGGCAGTCACAGGGTGAGGGAGCACTGCAGACAGGAGACACGTCCTTGGAGCACAGGTGAAAGCAAGCTCTTTGCTCCCGTAGTCATAATGGTTGATTTTTGAACCCATCTGTTTTTCAATTGGTCCTGAGGCAAGGTAGGTGCAAAGGTGAAAGGACGGTCACTAAAGTGAAGATAGGCAGTGAAGGGAAGGAGAGGGGGGTTTGTGCAGTGAAGCCATGTTTTGCTGGCTGGAATTGCTTTTGGACAGCCATGCAGGTTTCTGGGAAGGAAAGAGGAGTGGTGTAGCTCAGTGTGCTGAGCTGTTTCCTCTTGCAGGATGGTATCACAGGGAATTAGAAGGAGTGGCAGCTACCTCCATTTTTCACCTCCTCTCCTTCACCACCATCGTTAAGCCATGGCTCATTAAAAAAAAATATTAAAAAAAGGAAGTGTTGCCATTCAAAGATTAGTTCAACATGTTATATAGCATCAGTGCCCAGCCTTTGGGGAAGTGGGATGTACCTTTCTACCCGGGCTCAAGCATTAGGAAGGAAAGGCAGGTTTAAATCCTAGCTACTGCTTCTGCCTTATGCAATAGCACACGAGTTAAGCCTGGCTGAGGAGCAAGACTGGCTTCAGGATACTGCTGATCGTATGGTATGAACATGCTTCCTCAAAGCACTGTCCTCTCCCTGTTAGATTCTGCACATTACTGCAGTCCATAGCTTTTTTGCACAATAGAATATTGCTCTCTTTTTCAAGGCAATGTCTCTCAAACACTATTTTAAAATCCCTCCCAAAACTTCAGTCCCCCATCTCAGCAAGTTTTCTGCTTCCCCAGCTTTAACTTTATGTCACTTCATGGGACTGAGCCTTTACGTTGGTCATGTCAGGGAGCAGCAAGGGCAGGCTGATGCATAAAGGTAAGTTGGCCAAGAGCTGAAGGTGATGGCAAAGCAGGCATGTGGTTGTGTGCTCGGCAACAAAATCTCAGCCACAGTGGAGGAGGTCCAGTGATGATAACTAGAGTCAGCCAACAGTTACCACTAGGCAGATCTGTAGGGATGAAGCAGGTGGATTGTCAAGCACCAGGGTGAGGGTCAGTGTCGTGGTTTAGCTCCAGCCAGGAACTAAGCACCACGCAGCCGCTCGCTCACTCCCCCCCGGTGGGATGGGGGAGAGAATTGGAAGAGCAAAAGTAAGAAAACTCGAGGGTTAAGATAAAGACAATTTAATAGGTAAAGCAAAAGCCACGCACACAAGCAAAGCAAAGCAAGGAATTCCTTCACCATTTCCCATGGGCAGGCAGGTGTTCAGCCATCTCCAGGAAAGCAGGGCTCCATCACGCGTAATGGTTACTTTGGAAGACAAACGCCATCACTCCAAATGTCCCCCCCTTCCTTCTTCTTCCCCAGCTTTATATACTGAGCATGACGTCATGTGGTATGGAATAGCCCTTTGGTCAGTTTGGATCAACTATCCTGGCTGTGTCCCCTCCCAGCTTCTTCTGCACCTGGCAGAGCATGGGAAGCTGAAAAGTCCTTGACTAGTGCAGCAACAACTAAAACATCTCTGTATTATCAACACTGTTTTCAGCACAAATCCAAAACATAGCCCCATACCAGCCACTATAAAGAAAATTAACTCTATCTCAGCTGAAACCAGGACAGTCAGTGTCTGGATCAGTGGGGTAGATGACCAGGCATGGGCAGGGCTGTAACGTAGCTCAGGTAGGGACTAAGGACAAGAGCCTGAGCTTGAGTAGAACTCCTGAGAGAAGTGGGGGAGTCTCTGCTAAGGCTTCTCAAGCAGCTGTCTCAAGCACCTTCAAGTCACTTCAGTCCATGGAATCTACAGTCAAGAGATTGTACATGGAGGTTTCTGAACATGGGCATCACAGTTTCTGGGCATGCTCGTGCCCATTCCATGCCTGACAGCATCAGCATCTACTCTGTCACTTCCAGGAGTAACATCCAGGGCAGCTCCAGTCCTCTGTGATGTGGCTACCCCACCTTCCCAGGTGCCCTTGCATAACAGGTATGAGGGTCTGCAAGTGGAACTGAACAATAACGAGGACGATGGTTCATCTAGCTTGGAGGTGTCGCCGAGGTTAAGTAGGCCTGTGCCCTGCATCAAAACTGCTTCTATAAAGAAAAAAGATGGGTCATTGTCATAGGAGACTCCCTTCTGAAGGGAACAGAAGGCCCAATATGCAGACCAGACCCACTTCTTAGGGAAGTCTGCTGCCTTCCTGGGACCCGGGTAGAAGATGTGAAGAGAAGACTTCCTACCCTGGTAAGGCCCTCAGACTATTATCCATTATTGATTTTTCAGGTAGGCAGCAATGAAATTGCTATTACCCTCTACTGCTCTTCCACGTGGGGGCGATGAAGCTGCAACACAAAGTCCTAGGGCAATCAAAAGAGACTTCAGGGCCTTGGGACGGCTAGTAAGGGACTCTGGAGCACAGGTTATTTTCTCCTCTCTCCTTCCAGTTGTGGGCAGTGACACTCGAAGGAACAGAGGTACCCAGTTTATTAACTCATGGCTCCATGGCTGGTGTCATCGCCACGGATTTGGTTTTTTTGATAACGGGATGGCCTACACAGCACCAGGTTTACTGGCGTCTGATGGGATTCATCTTTCTCAAAGGGGAAAGAGAATCTTTGCTCAGGAGCTTGCAGGGCTCATCGACAGAGCCTTAAACTAGACTTGAAGCGGGAGGGGAGTAATATCAGGCTTGCCCGAGAGAAGCTGAGGGACAACGTGCCACGGTTAGAGGGAGTGGGTGCTAGAGAGGGCACTCAGCCTGTGTCTCTGAGATGTGCAGGGTACACTGGGGCACAGCTGAAGTCGAACAGAGTTGAGCTAGGGGATAATGAGGCAATAGGAGCCAGGAGGGAAATGCCAGTGAAACCCCTCAAAGCACACAAGGGGTGTTCCTCTGTGAAGGAGACACGGACGACAGCCCAGCTGAAGTGCCTCTACACCAATGCACGCAGCATGGGCAACAAACAGGAGGAGCTGGAAGCCATTGTACACCAGGAAAACTATGATACGGTTGCCATCACAGAAACATGGTGGGATGACTTGCACAACTGGAGTGTGGCGTTGGATGGCTATAAACTCTTCAGGAGGGATAGGCAAGGCAGGAGAGGTGGTTGGGCAGCCCTGTATGTTAGGGAGTGTTTGGATAGTTTAGAGCTTGATGATGGTGACGATAGGGTGGTGTATCTATGGGTAAGAATCAGGGGGAAGGCCAACAAGGCAGATATGGTGGTGGGAGTCTGTTACAGACCACCCAACCAGGATGAGGAGACAGAAGAACTATTCTATAAGCAGCTGGGAGAAGCCTCATGATCGCTAGCCCTTTTTCTTGTGAGGGACTTCAACCTGCCGGATGTCTGCTGGAATTACAATACAGCAGAGAGGAAACAGTCTAGGAGGTTCCTGGAGTGTGTGGCAGATAACTTCCTGACACAGCTGGTGAGGGAGCCAACTCGGGAAGGTGCCCCACGGGACCTCTTGTTCACAAACAGGGAAGGACTTGTGAGCCATGTGATGGCTGGAGGCCGTCTGGGACAGAGTGATCACGAAACGATAGAGTTTTTGATACTTGGAGAAGCAACGAGGGGGGTCAGCAAAACTGCCGCCTTAGACTTCTGGAGGGCAGACTTTGGCCTGTTTAGGAGACTGGTCGACAGAGTCCCCTGGGAGGCAGCCCTGAAGGGCAAAGGAGTCCAGGAAGGCTGGACATTCTTTAAGGAGGAAGTCCTAAAGGCACAAGAGCAGGCTGTCCCTAGGTGCTGAAAGACGAGCCGGCGGGGAAAAAGACCGTCCTGGCTGAATAGAGAGCTTTGGCTAGAACTCAGGAAAAAGAGGAGAGTCTACGACCTCTGGAAGAAGGGGCAGACAAGTCAAGAGGACTACAAAGGTATAGCGAGGTTGTGCAGGGAGAAAATTAGAAGGGCCAAGCTGAGCTAGAGCTCAATTTGGTTACTGCCATAAAAGACAACAAGAAATACTTCTTCAAATACATTAGAAGCAAAAGGAGAGCTAAGGAGAATCTCCAGCCCCTAGTAGACGGGGGAGGGAACACAGTGACAAAGGATGAGGAAAAGGCTGAGTTACTTAACGCCTTCTTTGCCTCCGTCTTTTTAATAGTAAGACCAGTTGTTCTCTGGGTACCCAGCCCCCTGAGCTGGAAGACAGGGACGGGGTGCAGAATGAAGCCCCCACAATCCAAGGAGAAATGGTTAGCAACCTCCTACACCACTTAGACACACACAAGTCTATGGGGGTGGATGGGATCCACGCAAGGGTACTGAGGGAGCTGGCAGAAGTGCTCACCAAGCCACTTTCAATCCTTTATCAGCTGTCCTGGCTAACCAGGGAGGTCCCAGTTAACTGGAGGTTAACAAACGTGACACCCATCTACAAGAAGGGCCAGAAGGAGGATTTGGGGAACTACAGGCCTGTCAGCCTGACCTCGGTGCTGAGGAAGGTTATGGAGCAGATCGTCTTGAGTGCCATCACACGACATGTACAGGACACCCAGGTGATCAGGCCCAGTCAGCATGGGTTTATGAAAGCAGGTCCTGCTTGACTAACTTGATCTCCTTCTATGACAAGGTGACCTGCTTAGTGGATGAGGGAAAGGCTGTGGATGTTGTCTATCTAGACTTCGGTAAAGCCTTTGACACAGTTTCCCACAGCATTCCCCTGGAGAAACTGGCTGCTCATGGCTTGGACGGGTGTACGCTTCTCTGGGTAAAACACTGGCTGGATGGCCGGGCCCAAAGAGTGATGGTGAATGGAGTTAAATCCAGTTGGCGGCCGGTCACAAGTGGTGTTCCCCAGGGCTCTGTGTTGGGGCCAGTCCTGTTTAATATCTTTATCAATGATCTGGATGAAGGGATCGAGTGCACCCTCAGTAAGTTTGCAGATGACACCAAGTTGTGCGGGAGTGTTAATCTGCTGGAGGGGAGGAAGGCTCTACAGAGGGACCTGGAACAGGCTGGATCGATGGGCTGGGGCCAACTGTATGAGGTTCAACAAGGCTAAGTGCAAGGTCCTGCACTTGGGCCACATCAACGCCATGCAACACTACAGGCTTGGGGAAGAGTGGCTGGAAAGCTGCCTGGCAGAAAAGGACCTGGGAGGGTTGGTTGACAGCCGCCTGCATATGAGCCAGCAGTGTGCCCAGGTGGCCAAGAAAGCCAATGGCATCCTGGCTTGTATCAAAAATAGTGTGGCCAGCAGGACTAGGGAAGTGATTGTGCCCCTGTACTTGGCACTAGTGAGGCCGCACCTCGAATGCTGTGTTCAGTTTTGGTCTCCTCACTATAAGAGAGACATTGAGGTGCTGGAGCGTGTCCAGAGAAGGGCAACGAAGCTGGTGAAGGGTCTAGAGCAGAAGTCTTATGAGGAGCGGCTGAGGGAACTGGGGTTGTTTAGCCTGGAGAAGCGGAGGCTGAGGGGAGACCTTATTGCTCTCTACAATTACCTGAAAGGAGGGTGTAGTGAGGTGGGGGTCGGTGTCTTCTCCCAAGTAACAAATGATAGGACAAGAGGAAATGGCCTCAAGTTGCACCAGGGGAGGTTTAGACTGGATATTAGGAAATTTTACTTCACGGAAAGGGTTGTCAAGCATTGGAACAGGCTGCCCAGGGAAGTGGCTGAGTCGCCATCCCTGGAGGTATTTAGAAGACGTTTGGATGAGGTGCTTAGGGACATGGTGTAGTGGTGGTCTTGGTAGTGTTAGGTTTACGGTTGGACTCGATGATCTTAAAGGTCTTTTCCAACCTATACAATTCTGTGATTCTGTGATTCTATGACAGTAAGCTGGGGGAGAGCGTTGATTCGCTTGAGGGTGGTGTACTTGGCAGTGCTAGATCAGCGGTTGGACTTGATGATCTTAAAGGTCTTTCCCAACCTAAATAATTCTATGATTCTCTGATTCAAGGAGGAGACCCCAAGCTGCCCCTCAGATTGGTCACATTGCACTCCACTCATTGTTTTTTGTGAGCCTGAGCTAAAGGTTGCTCCAGTTCCAGAGAGCTAAACTGAAATTTATGGTTTTCAGAAAGCTAACCAAGAATAACGGCAGAGGATAGGAAGTGGCACAGCTCTAGCCTGCCTGCAAGTAAATCCCATATGTGCTATGATTCGTAAGCAGGAGTACTGCAGCCTACACTGTGCTGCTGACATAACAGACAGACGCAACCATCCGCCACGTTCTCTGCTGTGTTTTCTGGGTTATCAGTTGGCTTCCAGCTGAGAATTGATTCCCAGCCTGCAAATACTGTCCCTGTTGGTCAAGTTCACTAACTCCACATAGGCCGTGAGAATATTTTTAGGAGTGCTGGCCCAAAGTTAGTCACTGGTTCTTGTCAGTCTTCTGCTATGCTCTTTTCTGTTTTGGGAAATTATCTGTATTGTCAGGGCAGCTTGAGCATCCATGGGAAGCAAACCAGATACTTTTCACATTCGGTACTTCTGCCAGAGGACTATGCTACATTCCCCAGCCCATCCTTCTGAAGACAGCTGCTTTTCATAGCTCCTGATGGACCAGCTTGACCTTAGAGGTGCTATAGGAACCTCATATGGACTTGGCCAACTGCAGAAAGCTGTTTGGGTGCGGTTGTTTTGGGTGTAGGTTTTGGTAGTGGGTGTTGGGGGCTGCAGGGGTGGGAAGAGGTCCAGGGCTGCCCTGTGCCAGACACAGTTCCAGCCAGCTCCACAATGGACCCACTGCACACCAAAGCTGAGCCAGTCAGAGGAGTTTGTGGCATCTCGATGAAAATGTATTTGTGAAAGGGCAGAAAATGCCAGAAAGAGGAGGGAACAAAAGACTGAGAAAGAACCGAAGGTCAGAGGAGGAGGAGGTGCTCCATGAGCAGGCACCCCCCTGAAAGGATTTCAGCCAGTGGCTAAGCCCACACTGGAGCAGGTACACCTCTGAAGGGAGTGCAGCTCATGGAGGACCCACACTGGAGCATAGGAAAAGAGTGAGAAGGAAGGCGTGGCAAAGAGAAAGCACTATGTCCTGACCCCAACCCCCTGCACGGCTTGTTGCCTCACTGGAGAAACGGAGTGTAACCTTTGATGATAGAAAGGTGGGGGGAGAGGTGTCTGGAGTGGAGTTGAGCCTGGGTGTGAAGTTGAGCCTGGGAAAGAGAGAAAGGTGATTGAGATGTTTGTCTTTTTTCATTTCCCGATACCCAAACCAGTAACTGAATATTTCTGCCAATTGGCAGTAAATTAAGTTAAATTCCCCAAGTCTAATTTCTTTTGCCCATGACAGCAATTGGTAAGTGATTTCTTGGTCTTTATTTTGACCCATGAGTCTTCTCCCTCCAGTTCCTCATGTTTCCTCCCCCTGTCCCAATGGAGGAGGAGGAGGGAGCGAGCATCTGTGCTGGCACCTGGCTGGCAGTTGGGGTCAACCCACCACAGTGATGCAGAGAAATGAGGTATGCTCAGTATCCTGCCAAATTTTAGCACATTCTTGGAAAACACAGCCCCTCTTTTAACTCTTTCCTACCATAAATTTTCCAACAAGCTTAAAGTTTAAAAGAAAACTTTTCAAAACGACACTCTTCAAAATACATTTATTTCATTTCTTGATACAAGAATGGTAGAATTTGGCTTGTCTAACTTTAAGGATGGCATTCAACCTAACATAAATACAGAACATGGAGTACAAGTCATGTTCCTAGAGAAGGAGGAAAGACAGGCTATATAGCATCGTATAATGACAATTCTATCTTCAAGCAACTGAAACCACCGCTGTACTGATAAGACTTTCATGACCTGTAATGGGAACTCAGACTCCTGCCTAGGGTTTTCTGAATCTGATCCCAAGCTTCTTTCAACTAGCTGATTCTTTTTTCCTTTCTCAATTTTTTTTCCCCCGTTTCAGCCTCAGGTTTCTTCTTCTTTAATTTTGCATTACTGTTGTCTGACATTTAACTTTTCCCTTCTTCTTTCCACTGAACTGTCTTTCCCTCATCCGTTAGATCTCACAGTTCTACTTAAAGAAGCTTTAATGGGACAGGGATTAAGACTGGGCAGATAAGAGGTGTGAAGTTTTCTCTTTGTCCTGGGCCTACTTATAATAGTGCATTTTTTTTGCTGATGGTTTATACACATCTTGGAATTCACACACAGCCTTGATAATATTCTGCACCAGAAAGCAATCATTAGAGGCTTTCTCTGTTCCCTTAGTTGAGAACAAATAATATTGAAAAGTTGTTTTGCTTCAAAGGGCATTTTTTTCCTATTTTGAGACACTGTAATTTTCTCTCATTTTTTTCTCCCCTTTTTTCAGGTTTTCCTGTTTTGTTCCCCAGTCCTACTCTCTTTATTTGATAATTACCGATGTCCTAAGCCGTTCTAGTCTCTCCCTCTCTCAGCCCTGACCTCTTGGCAGAGAACTTTGATTCTACAACCCATTTGCTTCAAAATTTCCTTTTACAGTGCCTCCAAAGGGACAGGGATTAAGACCGGGTGGATAAGAGGTGTGCGTGTCCCTTCCCTTTTGGATAGAAATGGGCAAAACATTTCTGCAGGTTCCTTTCCAAGCCTTAGAGGCATTCTCACCATGAGAGCCATCTGCTCTGCTTCATAAAAGTTCACTTGCCCTTCCTCCAAGTCCAGAAGCACACCAACCACGGAATTACGCATCTGCTGCTTCTCAATCCTGCAGTCTCCTTCGCTAGAGAAAATCTCTCCCTGGGACCTGTGCAGAGCCCAGTAGTCCTCCCCAGGAAGTCCTCCCCAGGAGTCCTCCCCTTCCTCCTCCTGTCTCCCTTTCTCCCTCACCACCCCCAGCACCCAGTCCTGCTGCTGGCCCACCTCCACCTCCCAGTAGTGCTTCCCAGCTGCAAACCCTTCCTTTGCCACCAGGATAGGGACTGTGGAGGGAGTGTTTGGGCCAGCAGGTTCAGACGCGTGGCTCTCCACACCTGGAGCCCCTGGCACCTGCAGCTCCAGGACTCGGCAGTCAGGATTCACAGTAATGGGAACTGGAGGGGAAAACGAGAATCATTTGATGAGCAGAGCGGCTCAGGGACCTCTCTCCGCATGGGGCAATGGGTTGAAGCGTTTGAGGGTCTGAGTGGTCCTGGCATGATTCAACAAAGAACTTAAACATTCCCCAGAACAGGGCACGCAATCACTGATGAACCGAGAGGTACCTTGGAGCTGTCACAGCCATGTCCTTTCTCGGGGCACAAGTCCACACGCTTTACAATAAATCTCTCTTTCTCTTTTCCATACGGCCATCTGTCCTCTCCAGAATTGTGTCCACACCCCACCCCAGACTTTGACATCTTTCAGCAACTCCTTTTCTCAGTCTTCCCGACTGCCACATCCCAGCCTCATTTCCTGTTAACCAAGCCAGGCATATTCCTGTGACTCCAGCTCAGCTGGTATATCTCTAACATCATGGCATTGTCATTTCAGGGTAGCTTGGACAGATGGCCGTTGTATTTTCACACCCTTCCTCCTGTCAGCTTACCTGCATGGCTTCTGGCTTCCCAGAAATCTACAGAAAGAAAATTGACATTATTGTATTATGTTTTTATAGGGCAGTTAGATACTTCTCAGACTGAAATACTGAGAAGTCTACTAGTGTGCAATTCCTGGCATCACTGTGATTCTGCATCAGTGATGACCTTCCTCCTCTTAACGCACCAATACTTCTAATTACTAGCATTTTTAAACCACTTACCCAGCTCAGCTTTTAGTCGACCTGAAAGGGAAAGATATTCCAGTCACTAACATTTGTTTGCTTTTTCTTTTTTGTTCCAGTTTGTCAAAATAGGCCAACCCCCACGCGTGAATAGGAGACTATTCCTCTCCATGGGTTGATATTTCACTATATTACTTGGCTTCAAATCCAGGGACAACATAGACGTACTAACCTGAAGACTTGTGTTATTGTTTCTTAAATTGACAAGAATGTCAGATTTGCATAAAATATGTTTTCTTACCAAAGTGTTTTTTGAGTTTGGACTTCACTGAAAAGGAATAGCATAAATGAGTGATGTAAAAACTCAAGGCAAAAATGAAAAAACATTTGTGAGAAAGACATTAGAATTACATCCCCATTTGTTCCTTTTGGGAACAGTGTGTTCACTTATGTGGGAGATTTCTGTCATTAAACTTGCAGGATAAAAGCAGTTATAGTTTTTTCTTAGTAACATGAGAAGAGGGGAAGGAGAGAATGAGAAAGCTAAGCTGAGAGTTTGGGTTCTGTGAAATTTGCAGTTGTGTCCAGGTGAAACGTGGTGCTTAGGGACATGGTTTAGTGGTGGGTTTGGTAGTGTTAGGTTAACGGTTGGACTCGATGATCTTAAGGGTCTTTTCCAATCTAAATGATTCTATGAAACCACAAGGGAGAGAAAAAACCTAATGCAGAGCCCTGAGAGATGTAAGTGGACCGGCATCAGGGTCTAAGGTACAATGCATCCTGCACGTGTAGGTAGAGAAGTAATTACCATTGGCCTCTGCCCTGTAATCACCTCTAATAACATTTCTGATAAGTCACTTAAAATAAAAGTAAGCTAATTAAACAGAGTAGCTTATTTTCACTGAGGCTGGACAGCATCCATTCTCAATAAATATTTTAGGAAAATGAGATTTACCTGCTCGATTTTTGGTTTTCTCTCCTTCTGAAAAGTTCAGCACATAGAATAAGAGAAATAATATTAACAGAGTACTTATTGGGTATAAATTGGAAGTTAAAATTTACTTAGTGGACTTTCGTACTGCATTTCATAAAGCCTTAAACTTGTGTCATTTCTGTGGGAAACACATCCTTCCAACACACTTTCTACTAGATTGTTTTACAGCTAAGCACACACACACAAATTCTACAATACTTAAAGACTTTCTTTTATGAAAAAAAACAAAAACCAGAAAAGTAAATATCTCAGAATGTGCCTGGAGTTTTTCATGTGAAAATTATTCGATTCAGCTGAGCCTTGCATTTCCTTTTAAATGCTTAACAACATTAAACAGTGCCATCAAACCCAGTAATCAGAGCAGAATAAACAAACAAACCAACCAACTCAGAAAAAAACCCAAAGTGGACATAACTTTAGCACAAAGACAATTAAACACAATGAACAACAAAAGCATCTTACCTAACATGGACTTCAGTTGTTTTTTTTCTAGAAAAGACAGTACACAGATAAGAAATGTAAGCTCTTTGATAGATCAGCTTAATGCACTCAACAATACCAATATATGAACCACGTAACCATATAGCAAGTGCATCTTTGGATTATACGGTCAACAGCTCTGAGTTAAGTACATGTAAATCCAATTCAACAATTTAATCCATGAATGTATCACATTATTTCAACTTTATTTTATTTAGATAACTCAAGTTATTAATTTTTATTATTATTTCAACTTTATTATTATTAGATAACTCATTAAGCAGGGTGGGAACAAGACTTATTTGTATTGCTGGTAGAGGTCTTCTTTCAAAGCCTATTTAGATCATGCCTTAACTGACCACATTTAAGAGGGATATTCAGATGCATAGGCACCTAGTGCATTTGAGATGCCCTGGGGTTCCCAAAGTGGCATGTATGTGTCTCTCTAAAGGATCTCTGGTCTCCTATAGAAGCTCTGTTAGTTCACATTGTATCTGTCAGATATGATCAAAGATCAATGAGGTATCTGCTTCCTTCCAGGATGGCAGCTAGGAGATGAGTGGGATGACCAAGGACATCACTAATCATCCAAGGCACCTGTTTGTACACAAGAGAATTGAGCCATAGGCATTCAAGCTCCCAGTGGAGATCCATAAATAAAATTCACAGGGTTTACAGGGCTACTCAGCTGACTAAAGGTAGTTCTGAATAATCTTGAAAAAGGCAGAAGAGTGGTCATCAGGAGGAGAAGGAGTGCTAGAAGCTTGCTAAGAGCTTTCCATCCAACAGCAGAGATTTTGGTTAAGTTTTCAAAAAGGTCACTGCTGGCCCATGTTACTTCCTTGTAAACATTTGCAGTCTTCACTAGAGAATAGACCTCATGTGGGATATGATGTGTGGTTGTCACTGTTTCATATATTGAAACACTGTCACATATTGAAAAGGGCTGCCACTCCTGCAATTGCTATATTGATAATCAACATTTGAATATTGTTTCCCTGAATTTATGTCTTTGAGATCTCTGAACATCTTAGCATCATTTCAAATACAAAGCACTTTTACCTTCTTCCATTTCCATCTTCGCTTTTACTGAAAAATAAAGAAAATTAATCATAATGTTAATTATTCTTGTAAACTTGCCTTGTCATACAACAGTGTACTTTATATACAAACAGAAATAAGTGGGGTTAAAACTTCAATCTAATTTAACCTAATAAATTTCCCAAGGCTTCCTGTTAGTCCAAAGAATTCTTATTTTTTATACCAAGACATGTCTCATTTCTAATGGAGTTTACAAAAATGAGGTAGCATTCTGAGACACCCAGTCCTTCCTAGGCAAGTCTTGTCCCAGACATAGCCTAACTGAGCTTCAGAGACCAGGAATAAATCCCTTCTGGCCCCATGGACATGTGTATCCTCAACTGCCAAATCTGGTCAGGGAACAGAACCAGATGTGCCTCAGGGAATAAAATTATTCATGCAATTCATTTGTGAGAATAATCCCTGCTATGGTTATAGCATGGGTCAATTAGTACTCTCCGTGAGAATAAGCAGGTATCATCTAGGCGACAACATGAGGTGAGGGCCATTGCCAATAGATGGTTTGACTGTGGTTACTCTGTCCTGGTGAACAGGAATGTTCAGCACAATCCACATGAGCTGATCCACATTCAGCACAATCCCATGCCCCCCCACCCCATGGCAGTGGGGTTGGCCTAGATGATCTTTAAAGGTCCCTTCCAACCCAAACCATTCTATGATTCTATGCCAACTGGTCCATTTTATTTTCAAGTACAGACATAGGTGGTGAGTACCAAACAAATGTATTCAAAGAGTAAGTTGGTTTCAGAGTCTTGAGATGGCCTTGAGTTGGATCCTTGAATTGCTCTTGACTGTTTGGTTAATTCATTTAGTTCTTCCTCTTCTAAAGAATCTGAGGAATGCTTCTGATCAATTAATTAACTCTTGAACAATTGCAAACAAAGCTTGAATATGTATGACATGGTAGAGTATGTCAGTCAGCATACAATAATGACTAGAGCTTAAGGAAAGAAGGAAACAGACTGTTTATAAAGCACAAATGAAAAAACCTCATATAGGAACTTATTACATTGTGCAGTGCAAAAATAAAATTAAAAACAGCAAAACATCTGGAGGCAACTAGAACTTCTAATTAGTTCTGTAATTTAATATAAACAAACCTTCCAACTTACAAATGGTCATAATCTTCATATTAATCTTCCTCATTACTTACCCGAGCTAACTGTTTTCTTGTGATTACCTGGTAAAAAAAGAGCAAAAACCCCTTTATTGCAGGTTTTTGTAGAGTAATACTGACAGAAATCAGTTCTTTGATTTGTCCTTTAAACTCTACTGTCATTAGCAACACTCTGGAGTTATCTCCCTAATAATTACAGAGAGGAAACTACATATGTAGTTTAGCTCACAGAGCTCCTCTTGTCAGATGTAAAGCTGTCTGAGGTAAGGACATGCAATTTGCATTCCTTCTTATTCAGACCGTATACTTTCCCACACCTTTTTTGTTCAATTTCCTGAATTTGATCATTAAACAATCACTGGTGATTTTGCTTGTGAGCTTTTGTTACAGTCATGGATTTCAATATGAACTGTTGTGATATTTCTATATGTTGACTGAGATAAGATATAAAGAAATACTTACTTCTCAGCTTAGAAAATACAGTGGAAATTAGGACCATGCTAAGACATAAAATTACCAAGAAGATAATCAGCCATTTGGAAATGGAGGGAAAGAAAATATCTGTAAAAATGACCAAAAGGAGTTATTCTATTAATGTTTAAACATAAAGACAATTATAACTTAGGATGCAGACAATACATCTGAGGAGGTGGTGAATTTGTATTTTACTTGAATTTTGCTAGTGATGTTGCTGAAGAAGAGATCTAGCCCTCTGGCACAGGACTAATCCAGGGAGACTCTTTCTCTGGGTATCAGATTCAGAATTATGAAAGAGATGTCTGAAACAGGTAGACAGGTTTCCACAGTTCATGAGTCATGGGAAAGGCAGCAATACCGGCTCTCAGTTTTTTTTTCATGGATGCGTTGTGTTTCATGCTAAACTGAGCAGGTGATGGAATGAAGGAAGACACCATCACCACTGGACAAGAGAGACACTTTCACTCTTGTTTAATTTGATTCAATGAATATCTGCTTCATCCTGCCAAGTATAGTACAACATAAGCCAAGAAGGAGAATAAGATTTAAGACATTCCCCACGTTGGCCGTTTCCTATTTGAGTAACAGGTTTTCCAGGTACCTGTACACTTAATGTTCTGGGACTTCTTGATGCCATCCCAAAAGGGACTTCCCTCACACACTTCTTCAAGAGGTTTACACTGCACTCTAGTTCCCATTCCAGACCGAGACATTGGCTTTGTGGTGCTGAAGTTCTTTTTGGGGTCCAGCCCTATGAGGCTTGCTTCAGACTACCTGATGTTCATCTATATACCCAGCAAACAGAAATGTGTAAAGTTCTACAGAGTATGGGGAGGCATGACATTATCCACGCAACGATTACACAGTAATGCACATATTAAAAAGAGGGAAGATAAAAACATAGACTAAAAACATTTGTGAGATGTTGAAATTATCACTTTAACTCTTGTGACTGTAAGTACTGTTTTCAGCTATGCTCTGTGAAACCCACCAGTGCACATCTTATTAAATGGACTGATAATCTGTTTCTGGATAATGAAAGCCTTTAGAGTGTTTGACCATCGCTAAGGAAATATGTCATTTTTATATGTGTATGCAGTTGTATTTTTAATGCATTTTAATTCAGCTCCAACAAGTTGACTGCCTTAAATTTGAAGAAGGGAACACAGAAAATCTTGATACTACCTGGTCCCTTTAAAAGGAGAAACTGATTCACTAGGTACTGTTCAAGGCTGTGCAGTCAACTAGAAATAAAGATGGAGAAAGACTGCAGCTCTCATGAACTTTTTCCAACACTGATTCTGGGAATACATCTTCAGGCCAGCTCATGACATAAAAATGGGACCCATGCCATTTAGACAGTCTCTCTTTTTAATTTTACAAGCAGGTGACTACAGAGCTCACCCACCTGAGATGAGGACTCGAGACCCGCTCGTTGTATTTAGCAGATTGTTGACTATCCTGCAGGAGACTTCCATGTCAGAGCCCGGTTTTAGGTTCATGGAAGTTACGACACTGTATAGGCCTGCAGGCATCATTGTCATCTTTGTGGTCGATAGTTCCTTCCGGACCTGTCCTTGGCCATCCAGCCAGATCACTTCAGGTTTAGGAAACCATCCAGTTGCATGGCAGGTGAGGCCAATGCCCTGCTTCATGTGACTCCTCAGGAAAATGGAAGGCACACCACCTTTAGCTAAGAAAAAACATATGTATTCTCCATTTCAACCAGTACTGAGAACAGGAAATTGTCTGGTTTATCTTGAATTCAACACTTTTTTTTTAATATTTATATTTGTATGGAAGTATATAGAAAGATTTTTCTGAATTTAAACTGTGACAGAGACTGGGGCCCTGAAGTTTCTTAATGGTCATCAATTCAGAGTCTATAAGATTGAGAATAAGGAACAATTTAATGGACATTACAGCAAACAGAGCTAGGTGGGGATGGCTATTCTGGAATGAAGTTGCCAGTGGAATTTCCCAGAACTTTGTAAAAAAAGAAAAAAATTCTATATACTTATGATGGTTAATGGATTACAGGAAGCCTATGAACAATTAGTGCAATCTGTACATGAAAACAGAATGAGCGTCTCAGGCTAATCATTTCAAGTAAAACTGTTACTGACATGGTCTACAGTTCAAAAAAATGTATTGTTTATACCCAGGATCTCAGAAGACTAACTTGCAGTGTTACTTAGATGTTAAACCGTTGTTCCATCTGGAGTTCTAAAGCTAAGAAAACATATTCAGAAGGATCTGGCTGCAATATGAGATGCCACAATACCTACATAGTGGAAATTGGTTCCTGTGTAGCAGGGAAAGCATGGAGGAACACATGTCCACTTCTAAGCCAACCACATTAACAGAAGCTACCCATGAAGTTGGTATCTATTAATGTACTAAAATAGATATAGGAGCAATGAAGGCCTACCTACTGCTTTGTGCTCCTGCTGTGGGTAAGCAGCAAGGTAAGCAGTGATGTATTGGGATGGAACCAATTAATTATGCTGACCATAGAGAAACTGGACAATCAGCTCAGTAATGGTTGATTGCACAGCAGAAATCTAAATTTAACTTTATGTTGATCAGCTGAATAATTGCAGGGTTCCCTGAACTTTCTGACTGGGCTTTCATCGAGTATGAAGGGAGATTGTACTCTCAAGTCACATACAGCTGCATGTGTTTGGGTACCTAAATAAAGGTATCTCAAATCAGAACTAAAACTTACCTCAAATATCAGTTATAGCCATTTATTTAAAGAAAACTAACTCAAACTAAACACACCCCCCACCCCCCCCCCGGACATTTTATGTGTCAAATTATATTAAATTTATATTATAATTCCCTCAGTCAGTGATGGATATACATGTTTCTGTTCCGTTCCATCTTTGAATAAAAAGAGAGAGAATTGCCACTGACCTGCCACTTGCAGTTCAATCAACACATCATGGTATGTGTCATTGAAAGAGACCGCACAAGTGTATGATCCTTTGTCAGAGCTCCTGACATTCTTCAAGCGCAGAGACATGTTGCCAGCTCTAAATTCACTGTGGAAGAATTCTGTTCTGCCTTGATATCTCTCATCTTGTTTCTCCTTTTTATTCTTTCCATCATATCTGCTCACCGTTATTTTTTGAGACTGTTCATGAAATATCCACTGGACAGAGAATACCTCAGGAATGTTATCTGCTACCACGTGGCAGGGCAGAACGACCCCTTCTCCAATGACTCCAATGATGGAACTATTAGGAGAAGAGCTAATAAATTGACCTATGTAAAGATAAAATGGCAGTTGTTTCTGTTTGTCCATATCACATTTTTTGTGACATTACATCAGGCAACCAAGAGAACCAATATCGCTGTCAATAGGGGAGGAATTCAGAAGAACACTGAAAAATGACATGGCAGATTACTTAGATGAGTAATGTTCACATTATGTGAGGTTCATGGAGTTTATCCTTCAGCATTTTGAAAACTAACTTAAGCAAGTTTGTGGTCATTAAGTAAGGGTTATTGAGAAATTGTGGAAAATGGGTGAGCACTGAGAAGTCTGCAAAAGGTCAAATACAGGATGTAGGATCTATCTAACAAAAATGTAAAGGTGGGATTCAATTGCCCAAATACTGGTACCTAGTATGATTTGAAATGTCGTAAGGTATGCAAGACGTCCCTATGGTGCTGGCAGATGTAGCATACGACCTGCAGCAGATCTGCACTCACGTGAAGGAGCAGCTGGAGAACAGAACAGAATACAGCAGTGCCTAGAAGGACACTAGGCATTTACGTATTGGCACCTGAATTGCATATACAATGATTTGGTCATCTACATCTGAGCTAGATGTCCTCAGTTCAGAATGAGGAGAAACAGGCAGCTTCAGAGATCAGCTTTTGTTAAAGGGCCAATAGCGCTCTCTTCCAGATCTTTTCTTTGAATGGTGAACTCTAGGGTTGCTATACTGAAGTTAGATGTGCAGCTTTCATATTTCTAAAGGTACGTGAGATGAATCCCACCCACAACATACATCTTTGGAAGGGAGAAAAAGGGAAAACCAGGACATTTTATAGTAGTCATTCTCATTTTGGTTCTAAGGAAGATAGCAGAATGGAAGAAAGGCTCTTGGAAGTAACAAAATAAATAGCAACCAACATGGATTTGCAAAGAATTCATATCACAGCAACTTGACTTTATTCTATGGCAAGTTAAAAATCTACCATGAAAAATCAAGGAAATATTTAATATTAAATATAATGTCACTTCATATGCTGTATGGGATTGCATCTGATCAAGCCCAAAGGGCCCCAGTCTATGCTGATCTTCTATCACATCTGCCAGCTCCATTTAACAGGAAATCTCAGATACACTAAAGCATTTACAATGGCACTAGGTGTCTGTGGTTCGGCACCTGAATAACTCACAGGGAGTGGGATTAAGGTCCAGAACTGGGAACCTAAAAACAGATGTCCAGGCTTCCTAATCATCAAGAGCACTAAAAGCAAAACTTCCATCTTCGAATAAACTGAGAGACACACTTGCCACTGACCTGGCACTTCCAGTTCAATCATTGCCTTGACTACATTCCTACTATAGTCAATGGAGATCTAGCCAATAGTCGGTTCAGTTCATTCTACAGTAGGCAGCTGAGTCTGTTCATTGGGTAGGATACAGTTCCTTGAACATCCATCTTTGATGCCCTGAGGTACTCTAGACACAGGACTGGCAAATGTGACACAGGCTACATGATAGGTCTGTTCTATTTTGGAACATCAAGAAGCAAGAAGACGACCCTACAGTATCTAAAAGACCAGTAGATGCCAATGCATGAGCAACTGAATCTTATCCTAGATGCTGAGCTTGCATGAATACACCTGCTTCTCAGAAGCTAAATGTAGGCAGCTAAATCTGCGAGCCAAATCCAAAATCTTGGGCACAATTCAGCTGGCTACACCTAGCTGTCTAGTGCTGATCTTACCCTAGAGCTTCCCAGCTGGCCTCCATTCACCAGTCTAGAGGGTTATAAGTCTCCTGCAGCCCTATCATATCTTCCAGCCCACACAGATGTCTCAGGTACCTTAACACATATCAGACTGCACGAGGGTCTTATTTGGTGTTTTAATTTGATGGTTTATGTCATCTCAGTTAAAAAGAAGAAAGATGTGTACTCATTACTTTTGACTTTTACATTTCTGTGAACCTAGGCAGAAATAAGCTGTTTCATTAAAATATATTCAAAATGGAACTATCTTTACCTGTAATCAGGCATGATCTGCATTGAAAAGTCAGTATGTGAATAGCTGTCAGCCACCAAAAGGGAGAACCCATCAATATCCAGGCTTCCTAATCATCCACAGGACCAAAAGCAAAGCTTCCAGATGAAATTCCTGTGTGACTCCTTCGGTCTCTTCACATGTTCAATGCAAAATAACAAGCGTAATTGTGGAGATAAAATAATAGGGAAAAATATGAATGAACTTACAGATAGTGGGTTTGATGCTGTCAAAGACAGAGAGTATTGCAGGACACCTTTCCTCATTTTAACAAATTTAACTACATAAATGATGCAAAAGAAATATACTCTTTGCCTCCTTTATTCAGCTGTCCATATTTACCTTTGTCTTCCAGAAACCCTTTATTACATTCATTGGCAATTTTTTCCTTTCAGTGAGGAGTTTAAAGCATTTCATCTTGTCTTTTGATGTTAGCAGACTACTCTTTTTTTTTCTTTTCCTTTCTTATAGTAAAAAAACCCCAAACAACCTCATGGGTAAGCAGGAGCAATGTTGTCTTACATCAGCATTTTAAAGAGAAACTTGTGATTTAACAAATGTGACTCTCTCCAACTTCCTCCCAAGATCTTTGTTTTCAACTCACTGCTGAACTAATCCATACTCACAGCATACTCACAGTAAAAATACATAACTCAAACTGACTAGTGAGCTGAAAGGGCACAACACAACTTAATTATATATATAACAGCTCCTGATTTCCTCTCCTTTTCTGTGTTTTTTCTCACATCTCCAATCACTGATAAAATCAAGTGCTGTCAGAGAGAGGTATTCCCATCTGAAAATGGCAATCATGCATCTAAAGCAGGCCGGTTCATTCCTGTCAGTGCAACCAATTAAATCCACACCAGTTAATTCAAGTATCATAGTAAATGCAATGGGTTTTCTTCATGGATTTAGCAAAAGTATAATTTCTTACCTGAATAGTAAGAACCTTAAGACTTCTCTATGGGATATGGTTGTGGTGAACCTTTGTCCTCATATCTTTATTACCACTGAAGCTTGTGATTGCATTTTCCACATCCAATAGGGCTAGAGGGGATTGGGCAGTAGGACTGGGGAAAAGGTAGCTGTCAGGATTCATATTGCAAGATCAAAATAGCTTCTTGTTTTCCAATTCATCACTCTATACGCCTAGCTGGAACAAAGTAGGGATGTTCCTCCTCATCCTCCTGTGCAAAATCGTTCTCTGTTCAACCAGCATTTAGCCAGACAGCACTGCAGTAAGACTTACAAGTACATCATGAACACAGTAGAGTATTTCTATCACATGCTCAAGTGTTTCCCCCTGTTTGGAAATATATCTGGATCTTGGTAGTGTTGCAATTTTTTTCCATATTGTTCTTTTTATGTCCTGTTGATGGTCAGAAAACAATTTCAGTCAACTTTCCTCTCATTTTTATCCTTCAGTTTTTCTGACTCCTGGCCATCCTGTGAAAAAGCATTTAGTGCTCTCAGGAGACTGCTCTCTCTCTTTCTATATCCAGATTGTACTGAAGAGTCTTGAAAAAGGGATGTCCCAGAGCTTTTATGTGTGGCAGTATAATAGTATGCTTTGGTTTGGGGTTTCTTTCGGTTTTGGGGGTTTGAGGTTGGGTTTTTTTTTTGGAGGGGGTGGTCTTTTGTCCTCTTTTTCTTTCTTTTTGTCATGGAAATTCAAAACCTACTGATTAGATGTTTTGCCAGATTTTTTTTATTTCTTGAAACAAAGGCATGACTGTGGAAACAAAGACTACAAAGGCAAACTGTACTCATCTCTTCCATACTTCTAATTGTTGAGGCTAATTTGATCAATTTTATCCAAATTTGACTGAGCTGTGGGGTTTCTCAGAGCTATGAAATTTCTGTAAGGTCTGTGAAAACAGTTGCTTTTTGTCTAGGGGATGTCAAGTATTTGTGCCATTCCAAGGGAATTAATCTATGTAGTAGGGCTACAGTCATAATCTATTTCCCTGCAGTAACTGCATAGCTGGAGTTCTTGAGCTAGCTGAAATGCTGTCTGGGAAAATAAAATAAAATAAAATAATAAAATAAAATAAAATAAAATAACCTCACCTCCTAGGAACCTCCACTGGCACATTTGATACAAAGAGAAAGAGTTTCCCCATCACTCAAGGCTGGGTTTTGCTCAACTCTCAGTTGGACCTACTCTCAAACACACTCCAAGATAACTAAAGAAAAAGTTGTATTTTTTTTTCTCTTTACACCAGGACATCTGGTACTGGTGCATTTGTGTTAAATCCTACAATCACATAGCAAAGGAGACTTTTGAAAGAGCATGAAATAGTTTTGCATGATGATCTTTCCAGAGACAAAACTGGAGAAAGCACGGAGGAGATTGCATGAAAATGAACCTGCTGAATGATGGAGCCTACGATGTTATCAAGAATGCAAAATGTGATGCTTTCTCATGTGAATCTTGACATTTTCTGGATGGAATCATCACTGATGAGGAGAATTCCAAAGGTCCATCTTCCAACCTCATCAGTGATGACCCCATCTAGAAAATGGGCACATAGAAAGCATGAATTAACTTCCTTAGGGATGCAGGTGGAGGAAGGGTTGTCTGAGATCACCATAGCAATGGATGGTGCCACCAATGCCCAGGAATGCAATGTTCTGCCTGGGAGATTTTTAATGACCCAGACCAAAGTCCATAGACCTTTTAGGCAGAACTTCTTGGTTCTGCTGAATTTGATTCAGCTTTGAAGAAATTAAGGCAGGAATATTTTAGGTCTGACAAATTCTCCTGATATACATGACTTGCATCATGAGAAATGTGATATATGAAAGGAAACTGGTTGAACAGAAAGCTTTTAGTCACTTTGTTTGCTGATCAGAAAAAAGCGATATGCTTCATAAAGACATAAAGTGGGAATGTCTGGGCTGCCTGCTAGAATTTGTTTAGCTGAATAGCAGAGAACAAGTTGAAACTGCAGTAATGTAAATGCTTCAATATAATGAGTCATTATAGATTTTTGAGAAAATTAACTGTTTTATTTTGAACTCTAATACTTCTACTGCACTGCCTGTTGTCATTACAAATTATTAGAAAACAAGTCTAAAAATTTGCAAACAAAAGGAGACATCACCAAAGCAAACTCACGTTTGGACTTAGCAGGGAGAAGCATTGACAGCAGGTCTTTTCTGCCTAACTAACATGTAACTTCCTGAGAAGGTTTTAATGTCACTCATCAGAAGCTATCCGACATAGATAACAAAGTGCTATTTTGGTATCATCTAATACGAGCCTAATCTAGCAGTGCTTCTGAAAATATGAACTATCTGGTTTTGTAAGAGAACTGCAACTGCACACTAGAGGCATAATTAGCAAATAACCAATCCCTTCAGTTAACGAGGCAGTAAGACAGTACTTTCTTTTCCTATTCTTTAGGGAAAAAAGTTACTATTTACAGCTTTTTTACAGTACACCCAGTGAAAGCAATACCTCTTTCTAAGTTCCCATCCCTCTGTTGCATAGAGATAGTGTACAAGTAACTTCAAAACCATTTTTGGCATATTTCTGAGGATATAGTGTGTGAGGGAACAAGCACAAATAATCAGAAAACTGCAGGTTTTGGTCAAAAGTTTGATAATGGGAGCCCATCTCCATGTGTCAAGATTTTGCTTTCCATTAATTTATCAGGATGGTCCTCAATGCCGTATCTGTGGAGAGAGGTGTCTGCATTTTCAGAGATAATCTTCATGTAAAACACTTATTTTCCTGAGACTGTGAAAGACAGTGGAGTTTGAGTTATGATTCATCTCACAATATGATAAACCACCATATTTGATTAAAGGGATCACAGTCCTGAATTCCACAAGTGCAATTAAGCTGCTGTGACCTTGGCTGTTTGAAGATAAGGTTTTGGGTCTCAGCTGGGTGTTTATTCTCCCTCTACAGTCAAAAGAGGGACAGGCAGCCCTACAACATGATCGATCCTGCCTGGAGTTGATAAAAACCCTAGAGTTTTAAATCTAGGTGTGGCTCCATACCTGCAACACTTTTGTATGCAGAATCCATCCCACCTTTAAGTGAAGGGGAATTGAGCCCCATTTAGATGTTCATTAGTCTTTTTCTCTGGGAAGGGTCTGAGTCTTGTAAATCAAGTTATTTTCCTGCTTACTACAGATCTTAACTTCCTCTCTCTCCCTAATAGACACACCTAAAGCTGGTGTAATTGAATCATAAGGTCTTGCACTTTAAAGTTCTAAATTGTGCAATTTCTAAATTTCTATGGTTTTCTACCCAGTCTCTGTCTTGTATATTCATACTTCTGACTTCAAATCATCCTAGTGGGTAGTGGGCTCATGCAACACTCCATTTTGGTTTCTCTGCTTCCCATTCATGCTGTTTTCTCAGTTTTATTTAATTGCTGGAAAGCCATACTAGAAAATGAGTTGCACTGCACAGGTACAAAAGGATTTGAAACATAATTGTCTTGCTGTACTTTGGATCTAGGTGTGTAGGCAAACCAAGCCTTTGTATATCTCCTACTATAGGTTGGTGGTATCTGCAGGTATTGGCTGGAATATTGCACCCAAGGGCAAAAAATTGCTCGTGGTGAAAGTTCAGGTTTTAATACTTGTACATTTTAGTGAGGAAATTAGTGAAGTCTATCACCTCTATAGATATGGAAAAAGAAAGTACGAGTGTTCAGGTACCTCAAGGTTCCTCACTTTCATAATCCATGCTGAATTTAAAATGGATACTTTGGATCTTGATATTCAGGTAAGGAATTAAAATCTGACTGAAACAGAATTGCGAATGATGAGGTTTTTGAAGGGGTTTGCATTAACATTGAGCTGTTGGTTTGCTATTTACAGCCCCCAGGGAATGATTCCAGTTTGGAATTAAAAAGACTTCTTTCTTGCCTGGATCAGTAGGAATACATTACTGTCATTTGTGGGTGCCATTCTAATGAACTTGTTAAAGATCATTTAAGTTTCTTTTTATTTACTGCCTTAATGTAATTAATAAAACAGTCTGCTTGCTTAAGAGTGGATAATACCTAAATATGACCTATGATTTTTATTTTGAATCACATGCTACCTGCTAGCAACCTTTATGAAAGAGATTAGTCACTGAAATGTTAATTGTTATTTGCTAGGTTGCTCGAAAGAGAGTTTGGTGAAACTGTTGTGGTGGATGGAGTTGGTTTGAGGACTGCAACGTGCTGATTCTGAAATGTATTTCCACTTCTGAAAGCAAATTTATTTGCTCTTTTTGTGTCACAGATATAGACTTGTTATGTGTTTGTCTGGTAGACATATACCAATATAACTTATTATAGATGACATGACACAGATAATCTTAATTAATGAAGTATAACTCAGGTACAAATTTATTCTGTAGGTAATCAAGATAAAGGAATCAGTTTTTTACATTCATGTATGTGCAGGCAATAGATCTTTGCTAAATTTTCCAGCTGGTGAATGGTGCAAATCTGTGGCATTTATTTTCTGTCTTTCCCTTTTGAAAAATAATTTTTGGCCTATGTCTGAGAGCCTTTAGCTTTATTTGGAGGAGTGTAAAACAGGAATAAATCAGAAGCAAGACAGACAAGGCTCTGTACCTTTGCTGCAGATTTTTTTTCTTCTTATTCTTCCTTCATTCACTCTAGATCTTGGAAAAGCTAGCTTTGCATTTGGGTGAATAGTTATTCAACAGAAATAACAATGAATGAGTGCAGATTGCAACAATGGGCTTGGTGTTCTGCAGTTACAATCCCTAGCTTCCTTTTTGACTATTCGCTGCTTCATGCTTCTCCTTTGTTAGAACAGTAAAGGTACACATACGTTAGCCTTCACAAGGAAGTGAGAACCAAGCATATTCTGCAGACCTTGCATATGAACAGAAATGCTTCTGAGGTCTAAGGAAACCAGTCCCTTCCGATGTTGAGTTTGGTGACACGAGTAGTCTAGGTTGGTCTAATTTTTTTCAGAGTTCACATGAAAAGCTCTGGGTGGAGGAAAGTACTTAAATTTTATACTAAAAAAACTATTGAAACATTGGGTGAGATTCTGTGCACCTAAATTTATACCACTAGAATCGCATGCCACTGTATCCTCTCTGACTTTCTTTACAGCAATCGGTAGGTTGCTTCATCTTACCTATGTATTTCTCTCCAAGTATCCAATCTTACTTACTTAACTCCTATACAGCAGGTGAATTCCACCTATTGCTGCTTTTACTGACTGTATGGGCCTGGAATAATCATTTGACAGCCAATGTGTATTACTTAGGCCAGCAATTTCCCAAGTTGAATCCATGGTTTCAAATGGTACGTGCATCTGCTAATGTTAGAAGTGCGTAAGCATTTTATTCAAAACAGGAATGATGTAGAAATTTATTTTTTGTCTTCTGGCATTTTTTAAGATCCTTTCTAGAAATCCTAGCTTCTTCCTCCAACTAACAACGTCAGCAGAAGTTTTGATCAAGCAAGTATGAGTAAGAGAAACAACATATGGAGTTTCAGTGCACAGTAGATGCTTTCTAGCAGGACTTGGAAATGAATTAGCTTTTTAAAGGCTCCTGTCTGCTTCATGGTCTCACTTGCCTGAAGTTAGACGCATCCTATTGGGTTTAGATTTAGCCTCACATCATCTAGAAAAATGTTGCTATCCTGGCTAGAAGTTTTCTGAACACTGAGTGTCTCATGGACACTTGAGGACCAGGCCTGTGAAGTGCCCTTAAGATCCAATATAGTGTCCTTCTAAGACTGTCAAAAATACCTCTCTTTTCTCTGGTGGCCAAGCATAAGTCTTAGAATCACAGCTTAATTGACTGACTTCCATTAAAAGAAGCTTATTCTGTCATTTTCCTAATTTCAGTCCAAGGTACCTAACACTTCGAGGATTTGTCCTTGTGTCACTCCACGTACAGTGATATATAGAGAAATGTATGGCTCTAGTTTGATTCTTTCTTCCCATTTTCTGTTCTGTCCTTGAAAAGATTACAGGAATCTGGTAAGATTTGCTTATTGATGTCCGACAAAACTGCAAGGTGATGGGTTCCCGATATCAGCAGGCAACAACTCTTCACATCATTATTTTCCTACAGATAACTCATTTGGTCACAGGTAAATCTAGGTTTTGTTCTAATAACAATTTGATTTTAAAAGATATCTGATTTCCAGAGCTAATGGGTAGATCTAGAAGTAAAAAAAAAAAAAGTAGATTTGTGGGGGGTTTTTTGGCAATGCATATTTTATTTGCAACGTATTTGTAGCAATACCTGGTTTTTTATATATATAGCAGACACTCACCATTCCCTCCACTAATTTTCTGAAGTCAGAACCAAAGAGTAGCATTATATGAAATCTTAATACACTTCAATCATGCAGATGGCACAAGGCCTAAGCAATACTAAAGACTCACTTAAACCTTCAACATGGGATTATAAATAGATTCACAAGCCCCCCATGACTGTTTTTCAGGGAGCTTCCTTTCTCATTTTTTGAGTCATTTTTCAGCTTGGCTGACCCTGTCACTTTATCATGCTGAGAAAGCCTAGGTTCCTTTTTGTATCTCCCACTTTAGAGTAGTGAACTGAATGGGAAAGGTAAGCTCTGTAAAGGGCCATTAGTATTTTTGCTGTTAAACCTCAACACTAAGCTTGTCCTTTTTCACTAACAACCATTTTGCAACAAGTTGCGTGCATTTGAAATGAAATGTACTTACTGTGGTGTGTTTCATCACTGAATGCAGACACTCTAGTGAGAAGATTATGGACATCTGAAATTGGGTAGGCAAAATCCTGCCTTTGTGAGCTCCAGCCTTACAAAATGAGCTAGGCTTTCTGCATGATAGACATGCCATTTCTACATCTGAAACAGTCTATAGACTGAGCTCAGTATTTTCAGCAGCATCTCCTTGAGGTTACACTATGTTCTAAGGATAAGTGGTAGTGGTGAAGGATGGCAGAGGATGGCAGGGGCCTTCACTTACAAAACTGTGCTTGTATATGTTCATATGGACCTACGGAGATGTGATCTGATTACTGTCACGGGATATCTTCCTCTCCAATCCTCTTGTCCCATCAGTCTATGCCTGGTAAACTAGCCTTTACAGTGGGAGATTATGGAACTTGCTCTTGAGATAGCATCCTAGTCCAGAGCATTTTCTGATTTATTGATTTTTACCAGAGTAGAATAGCTCCTTTTCCTTGCATTCAGATACCTGTATGTATTCCAGTTTCCTACAGGAAGTGCTAATGAGAACATTTGTGACACTACTGCATCCAGCTCTGAAGTCCTCAGTACAGGAAAGACATGGGCCTGTTGTAGCGGGTCCGGAGGAGGACCACAAAAATGATCAGAGGGATGGAACACCTTTCCTATGAGGACAGGCTGAGACAGTTGGGGTTGTTCAGCCTGGAGAAGAGAAGGCTCCGGGGAGACCTTATTGAAGCCTTTCAATACTTAAAGGGGGCTTATGAGAAAGATGGGGACAGACTTTTTAGTAGGGCCTGTAGTGATAGGACAAGGGGTAATGGTTTTAAACTAAAAGAGGGGAGTTCAGACTAGATATAAGGAAGAAATATTTCACGATGAGGGTGGTGAAACACTGGAAGAGGTTGCCCAGAGCAGTGGTAGATGCCCCATAGATTCAAGGTCAGGTTGGAGGGGGCTCTGAGCAACCTGATCTAATTAAAGATGCCTCTGCTTACTGTAGTGGGATTGGACTAGATGACATTTAAAGGTCTCTTCCAACTTCTATGATTCTATGACTGGTAAGATTTACACCTATATCTTCTTGCAGGCCAGTATAAAATTATTCCTCCTGACAAGCCTGTCATTGGAGTCATTGGAAAAGGAGTCATCCTGCCCTGTCAGCTGAAAGATAAGATAATCCCTGAGAGACTTTCCGTTCAGTGGGTATTTACTGGAAACTCCGAAAAAATAAGTGATGTGACCACTTATTATGGAAAAAACACACACAATCCAGTTCATGAGTACGAGACATACCAGGGCAGGACAAATTTTTTTCAGTCTGAATTTAATAAGGGAAACGTGTCTCTTCACCTGAAAAATGTCATGCTCTCAGACAAAGGGAAATACATCTGCAGTGTCTTTTTTGAGAACTGGTATGATGAAGTGGTGGTTGACCTGAATGTGGCAGGTGAGTGGAATGGCAGGCATTTGCTATTTCTTCCTCAGTCATAGTATAACATCAGAAAGGTCTATGGGGTACCAATGGGTTGGATTCATGTCACTTGCTCTTAGCCATGTGAAAGACCAGCCTCTGCTATAGCTTAGGCTACCTCTATTGCCAGCAGACTCTGAATAGTCGTAGATGTCTTTTTGCCATGTCTTACAGAGGGAGTGTAGGCAACATGTTAGCTTTAAAACATTAAAAGGTAGGAGAGAGATGAATCCTAGGGTAAAACAAAACTGTCTTTGCAGAGACGAAGCAAATGAAGCCTGACTGAAACTGCATTTGGTACTGCAAACCATTTCTCATGCTCTTGCCCTACACATAATCTCATTTTCTGTCTGGTATTCCACTTTTCATCTATTCATGTGTCATCCAACTTTGCTTTACCAACAAATTTCCAGTCAGTGCAATGCTACTTTATTTTAATTCCAGTTGTTCGTGGAGATAACAAAAATCAGTCCAAAGATCTGTCTCTGTCAGGACTGTAAAAGGGAAGTTACGTACAAATGTCGCATTTTAGGAAGAGGTATTTACCAGCAATTTAATGAGAACTAAAATTTCAAATCTGATGAATTTACACACTGTGTTTCTAGATAAATCTGGGGAAGACCTTCCCACTGTGCACTGTTTGGTGAGAGAATATCTTGTCTCCTGTTTGTTGGAGCTTGTTTGTTTGCTGTTCTATAGCTAAAGGTGATGAGTCTTCAGTTTTCCTGGATGGTCATGTGGGTCAGGGCATTGGCGTCACCTGCAAGTCACAGGGATGGTTTCCAGAGCCCAAGGTAGTTTGGCTGAACAGCAAAGGACAGACACGGAAGGAGGAAGTGACCACCCAAAGCACAAAGACTTCTTCAGGTCTTTTGATGTTGTAAGTTCCATGAATCTCGAACCAGGATCTGACAAGGAAGTCTCCTGCAGAGTAGTCAATAACTTACTCAATGCAATGTGTGAATCCCGAGTCCTGATTTCAGGTGAGTGACCTCCAGGATCAATTGCTCTCTGGACCGGTTGGTAGGCTGCTGTCTATTGTCTCTCCATTGACCTTGGAGTGATTCTGGACACCCAGCCCAAGCACAAATTACTAGTGTTTGGATGGATAACATGACAAGGAGTCCATCTTTATGTCTTAGATTACTTGTTACAGTCAAGATACATCTTAGCTATAAATACTAATGCAGAGCTCTCATTAGCTGCCACTTGAGAGCACTATGCCACTTTGGAGAGGGAAGGATTTAGAAGTGCCCATGTGGAGAACAAAGGCCCTACACAATGCTGGCAGGGTACCCAGGACAATGACCGGACACAGCTGGCGTATGCCGATAGGAAATGCTGAATATCTGCTCCCATCTCTTTTTCTCTCACTAACACCACCACGATTACTCTGAGCTTCAGCATGTGCCTCCCTCTGGTCTGGATTCCTTGTCTGGAAAGTAGGCAATTTTATTTCAAAAGGGGAAGAGGAGGATCCTTCTTTTTCCATCTGAAATGTCACTGAAGACAGTTCTGCTTTGCTGAAAACTTAATCTTGTAATTCAACAGTGCAAATACTGGCCTCAGAGATGGACTGCTCAGCACATCTCCCTCATAAAGAGGTAGCTTCTCCAAACATGCCTCTACCCATGGCAGTCTGAGTCTGAACGAGTATGGGTGTATGCAGTGTAAGAGAACAGTTTGATTGCCTGCACACAGGCATCTAATACTATCTCTGATGGCCCAGAATAGCTGGCGGCGCAACATATGGATGTTTTGGGATTCATGGGAGACCTGCAACCTTTAGGGGTGGCAGGAGGAGACTGTAAAGGATGCATTACAGCAAATGAAATGGCACTAGATGCGTATGCTTTGGCCACTGGAGCCTGTCATAGCTGTTTCACAAACATTCAGTGAAAGCAACACCATTTATATTTTACAGATGTCTTCTTTCCTTCCACTTCACCTTGGATGACGGCCTTCCTTGTAATTTTATTTGTTAATATAGCTGTTATTGCTGCTATAGGTTATAAACTAAACAGTAAGTATTTCCACCTACAACAGGTGATATGGAAGTTTTCATCTACAATGCAAAATACAGTTAATGAAAACCTAATTAACATTTTAACATCAGATTCAGAAAGAAACATGAGAATGAGAGGGATGGATAGAGAAAAAATTAACAGATGTATGATTAAAAGTAGAGTATGGGTGGGGGCTGCATGCGTGTGAATGCACAGAGAATCTTTTACAGGAAGGTCACTACTATGAGATGCCATTTTGTATGATCACAGATATTTACAGGCACAGATTATGACTTTAGCTTTTAGAATAGTGGATTTTTGAAAAATTTCTCATTTTAAAATGAGAAACTTTGAAATTATATTTCAATATTCTCAATAGACGTCTTGTTTAAAAAATAAAAAAAAATTTAAAAGTTCCTTTGTTTTTCCAGGTAGTTTTACACAATCCCGTGAAGCAGGTGAGTAGTGAACCAGCGAAACCCACATGAACATATTTTAGGAGAAAAGTTTATGCTCCTGAGCCAGCAACAGTCTCAGAAGCAGTTTTATAGGTGTGATAATAATGCAGGCATGATCAATATTTAAGTATTTCAGTTTTTCAGAGGACCAAGGTGAAGTGGGGGTGTTTAGACACTGCTTAGCTCTGAGTACGGTCACTGCTGCTTAAGCATGGAGCTTTGCTTCTTTCACTCATAGGCAGATCTTGTTGTCAGCACAGACAAACTGGGGTACTCTCCTGTTGCATAGACTCCAATACAACAATACAGTCAATGGGTTGTATTGCTCCAGAGCTCACTCAACTGTTCCTCAAGACAAAAATAATAATAAAAAACCCCATACTGAAATGTGAACATCAGCTGATGAGCCCAATACAAACTTTTTTAATCTGCCTACATACTTGGATGTGGAAGCTCTCCTTGCCTCTAGCATTTCTCCAGATGTGAGGTTATAGAGGGGCTTCTTCAGTAAATGGTTTCTGTTCCAGTAGCTCTTTTTTCTTCATGTATTTCTAAGGTCTTCTGGTATTCAAATAACCCTCTGTTAAAATGACTTAGTTTTTCTACAGAACTGATGGGTTCAACTTTCAACTATCATTCCAGATCCTTTGACTGGTATAATTTATTTTTTATTGTTTTGAGATAGTGAATAATTAATATTGTAATTTTTTTGGTTTTTTTCAGTAAGATCGAGGAATAACATGGTAACAGGTAAATGCTCCTTGAAAACTGTGAGGATATCTTGAAAGCATAAAATCAAATGCACTGTTCTAGGGCATTTTGATTTCTTGGACATAAATCTCAAAAGTAGCAGTCCTTATGGCCATAAAGGATTCGATGACAATTGGTCACATTGTCTTTTATAATTATAAAGTATAGAACCCTCCATAGGTAGCCTGAAGCAGAGTAAATCACTCAAGGTAATCCTCTGATGCTTGCAAGATGGTGAACATACTGATACACCGTGATCTAGTATGATTGCACTAATATCTTTAGGTATAACCTTATCAATGCTGTAATTGCTCTGAAAATGCCATTGTTCTATGTCAGGTTTATGCTCCATTTTTTTCATGGCTGGATCACAGTAATCCATGTATTCTGATCTTTTGTCTCCTCTGTTTTAACCTGCTAATAATTCCCAAGATTATTAGAGAAAAATAAAATTAAATAACAAGCCTTGAAATGTTTACTGCTAAATTGCACCCCATGGCTTTGACTGTGATCCTCTCATGCAGACAGTCTAGCCTGAAGAAACAAGTAACAATTCTTGCTGCAATTTCTGCAAATTCTGTGTGTTGTCAGCATAAATTTCTTGCCAAATAATAACAGTAAACAAGACATAGTCTAGAGGAGCTTGGTTATCTCATTTTGGCCTTTCAACTTACCAGGAGATTCAATTTCTTTAAGTTTCTAAAATAATAGAAGTCTCAGGATCTTCCTGAGAGTCTTGTCTTTGTAGTCAGCTAAGAGAAACAGGAACATTCAGAGAGAGATCAGATTCAAACTGTTTGAGAAAGCAATTATTGGGAAGAAGACTTGGGAGGTGGGGATGGACTTCCTACATTGACTGAGAGAGACCAACAAAGCAACTAGATGAGATAAGAGACATTCATCTTGTAGATACCTAACAGAGATCAGATGAAGGTCATCTCATCTCTCTAGCCAGTTAAAGTCTCCTCCAAATTTGTGTGCTAATTTACCTGTTTGTTTATTTGACTTCCTAATTCTCCATGTAATTCAACCTTCTTTACCTCACCAAATAGATTAAGTTGATCATGGGTGGTCCTTTGTTAATATATTACTGAAGAAAAAGAAAGTAAAAGTATTCAAGAAAACATTGTAATTAAACTTTTTAAATCTGATACTGAAATGTAGACATTAATAATCATATATAATTTCTTTCAGAAAAAGAATGTTTGGAGATAGAACTAGGTAAGAATACAGTTTTCCTGTTCCTTTTAGTACTTCTAGGGTGCATACTATTTGCTTCCCCAAAAGAGCAAATGAGATGTAGATTTTTACATGAAGCACTTCTGGATGTGTCTGTTCCCTTTAACAAACATTTTTATGACCTGTTTTCAAGTTGATTATAAACTCAAAAATGATCCATTTTCCAATAACTTGTTGGAGCTTTAGTAATTGAGGACAATGAAATAATTTAAAAGCTCATCTCATCATTTTTAACTTCTAAATTAAACCAACTGACCAGCCAGTAATGCGTTTTTTTTCCTTCCTTTTTTGTTTTGTTTGTTGATCAACTTAGAATTAGAGAAGAAAACAAACAAAGGAGGTAAATATAGTTCCACAATTAAGACAACGTTAATCAACACTTACAAGTAGGTATATATGAGAGAATTAAAATAAGCTTCTTCATAAAGAAGCATAGCAGCTTGCCTTTATTCAAATGATTGTTACTTCTATTTCATTTTTAGTCACTGCTAAAAAATGTTATTTAGTGTGGCTCTACGTCCAAGAGGCTTGTGATACTTTTCTGCTTCTGTGTAATCTCTCTGCCTGGAGTCTTGCTAACTGTACTGAGATTTCTTGAAGCTCTGACCTACTGCTGCTCCTGTTCTTTTTCACTTTCTGGTCAAATTATTCAAACAGCTGTAACTAGCATCACAAAGGCAAAAATGTACGGCTCGGACTCTGTATCCTGAGAAATATTGGCTTAGATGTTCAGCTACATACAAAATAAGTACTAAGGAAAATTCCATGTCATGCTTCCCTCTCTCTTCCTGCTTCATCCCTCAACTGAGATACCCACCTGGAGGGAACCCATACAGTGAAGACCCTCCTGGAGATCAACTCCTTTTGGATGAGTAGGCCTCCTGAATACCAGGCAGGAGACTTTAGGGCATTTCAAATAATATTAGACAGCTTGTGCCTGTGAATACGCAGTATAAAAATAACATTAGACAACTTATGCCACAATAAGGAGGATACTATCAGTGCCATCAATATTGATCAGCAATATTATTAGTTGCACCTTGAGAACTCAAAAATAGACACCTGCATTTGGTCACCTAAGCCTGCATACCAAACTATGTTGACTATGTTAATTTGGGTTGTAATTCAGCTGTTTATACTAGCATATCTAGATTCTGCTGAGATGTCATGAGGTTTTTCTGCCCAGGGCACATTTCAGACAGCACTGGAGGTGTACAACTAAGGGAAGAAGGGTAAGAAAAGGGAAAAAAAGAGTGCCATCACTCTAGAGCATAGATACAGTGCAGTATATTTGTGTTAATTTACACCTTTATCCACAACATATGCTTTTAAGAATTTAAGTTGACAAGTTTTCACATGGCAAATTTTAAAGGAAAAATCATTTCAGTATGTGCACAGCGATAGAATTATTTCCTTCAGATCTCACCTCTTAATCGTTATCTCCTCAAGTTTTCATTTCCCTTATTAAAGTTATTCTTTTACAGTAACATCTGAAAAGAGACATCACCTTGGTAAGAAAACATCTTGTATAAATCTTACATTTTTATAAACCCCATAAAAAATAAAGCAAGTGTTCAGATGAGCCTGACTATGTCATCCATGAGGGTGAAGCCAATGCAAATATCTCTTCACAGTGAGGTTCGATTTTCTCCTTCAAGAGATTTGTCACACAGCTTGCTATAAGACCTCTTTGGACTATGAAAAATCCTCCTTGCCAGAAGTTTTTCTTACCTAAAAACTACACCAAAGCTACAGACACCTATGTTGCATCATGTGTTTTTTCCTTACAAATCACACCCACCTGAACCATTACCATGACAGCCAAGAAATTAATTTCCTCCACACAGCCCAACTGGCTGACTTAATGTCCTCTAAAATGCTTATTAAATGTAAACAAATACAGGCCTTCTCTAGAGGCCCAGTTTGTGTCCCTCACCTTGCAACGATGTCTCAAAAATTTAAAACACACAGATTAAAAAAAGTCCTCATGCAGACTCATGGCACTGCTTGACCTTCTATTGTTTGAGGTTGTCTGACTTTGAAAAACCCTTCACAAAATAACTGTTAATAACTGCAACATCTTTCCCTTTCAGAGCGACTCAAAGCTGAGCTGGGTAAGTGGTTTAGAAGTTTTATTTTATTGCTATATGTACTGGTGCATTGAGTAAAGTCAACACTGGGGCAGAATCACAGTAATGACAATAATTGCACATCAATAGAAAGAAATACTGTAGGTTGACAAGTGTCTAACTGCCCAATAGATTCATAAAATGCTACTCTCTGTTTCCTTTCTGTAGATTTCTGGGAAGCCAGAAGCCATGCAGGTAAGCTAGCAGGAGGAAGGGTGTGAAAATACAACAGCCATCTGTCCAAGCTACCCTGAAATGACAATGCCATGATGTTAGAGATATACCAGCTGAGCTGGAGTCACAGGAATATGCCTGGCTTGGTTAACAGGAAATGAGGCTGGGATGTGGCAGTCGGGAAGACTGAGAAAAGGAGTTGCTGAAAGATGTCAAAGTCTGGGGTGGGGTGTGGACACAATTCTGGAGAGGACAGATGGCCGTATGGAAAAGAGAAAGAGAGATTTATTGTAAAGCGTGTGGACTTGTGCCCCGAGAAAGGACATGGCTGTGACAGCTCCAAGGTACCTCTCGGTTCATCAGTGATTGCGTGCCCTGTTCTGGGGAATGTTTAAGTTCTTTGTTGAATCATGCCAGGACCACTCAGACCCTCAAACGCTTCAACCCATTGCCCCATGCGGAGAGAGGTCCCTGAGCCGCTCTGCTCATCAAATGATTCTCGTTTTCCCCTCCAGTTCCCATTACTGTGAATCCTGACTGCCGAGTCCTGGAGCTGCAGGTGCCAGGGGCTCCAGGTGTGGAGAGCCACGCGTCTGAACCTGCTGGCCCAAACACTCCCTCCACAGTCCCTATCCTGGTGGCAAAGGAAGGGTTTGCAGCTGGGAAGCACTACTGGGAGGTGGAGGTGGGCCAGCAGCAGGACTGGGTGCTGGGGGTGGTGAGGGAGAAAGGGAGACAGGAGGAGGAAGGGGAGGACTCCTGGGGAGGACTTCCTGGGGAGGACTACTGGGCTCTGCACAGGTCCCAGGGAGAGATTTTCTCTAGCGAAGGAGACTGCAGGATTGAGAAGCAGCAGATGCGTAATTCCGTGGTTGGTGTGCTTCTGGACTTGGAGGAAGGGCAAGTGAACTTTTATGAAGCAGAGCAGATGGCTCTCATGGTGAGAATGCCTCTAAGGCTTGGAAAGGAACCTGCAGAAATGTTTTGCCCATTTCTATCCAAAAGGGAAGGGACACGCACACCTCTTATCCACCCGGTCTTAATCCCTGTCCCTTTGGAGGCACTGTAAAAGGAAATTTTGAAGCAAATGGGTTGTAGAATCAAAGTTCTCTGCCAAGAGGTCAGGGCTGAGAGAGGGAGAGACTAGAACGGCTTAGGACATCGGTAATTATCAAATAAAGAGAGTAGGACTGGGGAACAAAACAGGAAAACCTGAAAAAAGGGGAGAAAAAAATGAGAGAAAATTACAGTGTCTCAAAATAGGAAAAAAATGCCCTTTGAAGCAAAACAACTTTTCAATATTATTTGTTCTCAACTAAGGGAACAGAGAAAGCCTCTAATGATTGCTTTCTGGTGCAGAATATTATCAAGGCTGTGTGTGAATTCCAAGATGTGTATAAACCATCAGCAAAAAAAATGCACTATTATAAGTAGGCCCAGGACAAAGAGAAAACTTCACACCTCTTATCTGCCCAGTCTTAATCCCTGTCCCATTAAAGCTTCTTTAAGTAGAACTGTGAGATCTAACGGATGAGGGAAAGACAGTTCAGTGGAAAGAAGAAGGGAAAAGTTAAATGTCAGACAACAGTAATGCAAAATTAAAGAAGAAGAAACCTGAGGCTGAAACGGGGGAAAAAAAATTGAGAAAGGAAAAAAGAATCAGCTAGTTGAAAGAAGCTTGGGATCAGATTCAGAAAACCCTAGGCAGGAGTCTGAGTTCCCATTACAGGTCATGAAAGTCTTATCAGTACAGCGGTGGTTTCAGTTGCTTGAAGATAGAATTGTCATTATGCGATGCTATATAGCCTGTCTTTCCTCCTTCTCTAGGAACATGACTTGTACTCCATGTTCTGTATTTATGTTAGGTTGAATGCCATCCTTAAAGTTAGACAAGCCAAATTCTACCATTCTTGTATCAAGAAATGAAATAAATGTATTTTGAAGGAAAAGAGTGTCGTTTTGAAAAGTTTTCTTTTAAACTTTAAGCTTGTTGGAAAATTTATGGTAGGAAAGAGTTAAAAGAGGGGCTGTGTTTTCCAAGAATGTGCTAAAATTTGGCAGGATACTGAGCATACCTCATTTCTCTGCATCACTGTGGTGGGTTGACCCCAACTGCCAGCCAGGTGCCAGCACAGATGCTCGCTCCCTCCTCCTCCTCCATTGGGACAGGGGGAGGAAACATGAGGAACTGGAGGGAGAAGACTCATGGGTCAAAATAAAGACCAAGAAATCACTTACCAATTGCTGTCATGGGCAAAAGAAATTAGACTTGGGGAATTTAACTTAATTTACTGCCAATTGGCAGAAATATTCAGTTACTGGTTTGGGTATCGGGAAATGAAAAAGACAAACATCTCAATCACCTTTCTCTCTTTCCCAGGCTCAACTTCACACCCAGGCTCAACTCCACTCCAGACACCTCTCCCCCCACCTTTCTATCATCAAAGGTTACACTCCGTTTCTCCAGTGAGGCAACAAGCCGTGCAGGGGGTTGGGGTCAGGACATAGTGCTTTCTCTTTGCCACGCCTTCCTTCTCACTCTTTTCCTATGCTCCAGTGTGGGTCCTCCATGAGCTGCACTCCCTTCAGAGGTGTACCTGCTCCAGTGTGGGCTTAGCCACTGGCTGAAATCCTTTCAGGGGGTGCCTGCTCATGGAGCACCTCCTCCTCCTCTGACCTTCGGTTCTTTCTCAGTCTTTTGTTCCCTCCTCTTTCTGGCATTTTCTGCCCTTTCACAAATACATTTTCATCGAGATGCCACAAACTCCTCTGACTGGCTCAGCTTTGGTGTGCAGTGGGTCCATTGTGGAGCTGGCTGGAACTGTGTCTGGCACAGGGCAGCCCTGGACCTCTTCCCACCCCTGCAGCCCCCAACACCCACTACCAAAACCTACACCCAAAACAACCGCACCCAAACAGCTTTCTGCAGTTGGCCAAGTCCATATGAGGTTCCTATAGCACCTCTAAGGTCAAGCTGGTCCATCAGGAGCTATGAAAAGCAGCTGTCTTCAGAAGGATGGGACGGGGAATGTATCATAGTCCTCTGGCAGAAGTACCGAATGTGAAAAGTATCTGGTTTGCTTCCCATGGATGCTCAAGCTGCCCTGACAATACAGATAATTTCCCAAAACAGAAAAGAGCATAGCAGAAGACTGACAAGAACCAGTGACTAACTTTGGGCCAGCACTCCTAAAAATATCCTCACGGCCTATGTGGAGTTAGTGAACTTGACCAACAGGGACAGTATTTGCAGGCTGGGAATCAATTCTCAGCTGGAAGCCAACTGATAACCCAGAAAACACAGCAGAGAACGTGGCGGATGGTTGCGTCTGTCTGTTATGTCAGCAGCACAGTGTAGGCTGCAGTACTCCTGCTTACAAATCATAGCACATATGGGATTTACTTGCAGGCAGGCTAGAGCTGTGCCACTTCCTATCCTCTGCCGTTATTCTTGGTTAGCTTTCTGAAAACCATAAATTTCAGTTTAGCTCTCTGGAACTGGAGCAACCTTTAGCTCAGGCTCACAAAAAACAATGAGTGGAGTGCAATGTGACCAATCTGAGGGGCAGCTTGGGGTCTCCTCCTTGAATCAGAGAATCATAGAATTATTTAGGTTGGGAAAGACCTTTAAGATCATCAAGTCCAACCGCTGATCTAGCACTGCCAAGTACACCACCCTCAAGCGAATCAACGCTCTCCCTGAGCTTACTGTCATAGAATCACAGAATCACAGAATTGTATAGGTTGGAAAAGACCTTTAAGATCATCGAGTCCAACCGTAAACCTAACACTACCAAGACCACCACTACACCATGTCCCTAAGCACCTCATCCAAACGTCTTCTAAATACCTCCAGGGATGGCGACTCAGCCACTTCCCTGGGCAGCCTGTTCCAATGCTTGACAACCCTTTCCGTGAAGTAAAATTTCCTAATATCCAGTCTAAACCTCCCCTGGTGCAACTTGAGGCCATTTCCTCTTGTCCTATCATTTGTTACTTGGGAGAAGACACCGACCCCCACCTCACTACACCCTCCTTTCAGGTAATTGTAGAGAGCAATAAGGTCTCCCCTCAGCCTCCGCTTCTCCAGGCTAAACAACCCCAGTTCCCTCAGCCGCTCCTCATAAGACTTCTGCTCTAGACCCTTCATCAGCTTCGTTGCCCTTCTCTGGACACGCTCCAGCACCTCAATGTCTCTCTTATAGTGAGGAGACCAAAACTGAACACAGCATTCGAGGTGCGGCCTCACCAGTGCCGAGTACAGGGGCACAATCACTTCCCTAGTCCTGCTGGCCACACTATTTTTGATACAAGCCAGGATGCCATTGGCTTTCTTGGCCACCTGGGCACACTGCTGGCTCATATGCAGGCGGCTGTCAACCAACCCTCCCAGGTCCTTTTCTGCCAGGCAGCTTTCCAGCCACTCTTCCCCAAGCCTGTAGTGTTGCATGGCGTTGATGTGGCCCAAGTGCAGGACCTTGCACTTAGCCTTGTTGAACCTCATACAGTTGGCCCCAGCCCATCGATCCAGCCTGTTCCAGGTCCCTCTGTAGAGCCTTCCTCCCCTCCAGCAGATTAACACTCCCGCACAACTTGGTGTCATTTGCAAACTGACTGAGGGTGCACTCGATCCCTTCATCCAGATCATTGATAAAGATATTAAACAGGACTGGCCCCAACACAGAGCCCTGGGGAACACCACTTGTGACCGGCCGCCAACTGGAGTAAACTCCATTCACCACCACTCTTTGGGCCTGGCCATCCAGCCAGTGTTTTACCCAGAGAAGCGTACACCCGTCCAAGCCATGAGCAGCCAGTTTCTCCAGGAGAATGCTGTGGGAAACTGTGTCAAAGGCTTTACCGAAGTCTAGATAGACAACATCCACAGCCTTTCCCTCATCCACTAAGCAGGTCACCTTGTCATAGAAGGAGATCAAGTTAGTCAAGCAGGACCTGCTTTCATAAACCCATGCTGACTGGGCCTGATCACCTGGGTGTCCTGTACATGTCGTGTGATGGCACTCAAGATGATCTGCTCCATAACCTTCCTCAGCACCGAGGTCAGGCTGACAGGCCTGTAGTTCCCCAAATCCTCCTTCTGGCCCTTCTTGTAGATGGGTGTCACGTTTGTTAACCTCCAGTTAACTGGGACCTCCCTGGTTAGCCAGGACTGCTGATAAAGGATTGAAAGTGGCTTGGTGAGCACTTCTGCCAGCTCCCTCAGTACCCTTGCGTGGATCCCATCCACCCCCATAGACTTGTGTGTGTCTAAGTGGTGTAGGAGGTTGCTAACCATTTCTCCTTGGATTGTGGGGGCTTCATTCTGCACCCCGTCCCTGTCTTCCAGCTCAGGGGGCTGGGTACCCAGAGAACAACTGGTCTTACTATTAAAAAGATGGAGGCAAAGAAGGCGTTAAGTAACTCAGCCTTTTCCTCATCCTTTGTCACTGTGTTCCCTCCCCCGTCTACTAGGGGCTGGAGATTCTCCTTAGCTCTCCTTTTGCTTCTAATGTATTTGAAGAAATATTTCTTGTTGTCTTTTATGGCAGTAACCAAATTGAGCTCTAGCTCAGCTTGGCCCTTCTAATTTTCTCCCTGCACAACCTCGCTATACCTTTGTAGTCCTCTTGACTTGCCTGCCCCTTCTTCCAGAGGTCGTAGACTCTCCTCTTTTTCCTGAGTTCTAGCCAAAGCTCTCTATTCAGCCAGGATGGTCTTTTTCCCCGCCGGCTCGTCTTTCAGCACCTAGGGACAGCCTGCTCTTGTGCCTTTAGGACTTCCTCCTTAAAGAATGTCCAGCCTTCCTGGACTCCTTTGCCCTTCAGGGCTGCCTCCCAGGGGACTCTGTCGACCAGTCTCCTAAACAGGCCAAAGTCTGCCCTCCGGAAGTCTAAGGCGGCAGTTTTGCTGACCCCCCTCGTTGCTTCTCCAAGTATCAAAAACTCTATCGTTTCGTGATCACTCTGTCCCAGACGGCCTCCAGCCATCACATGGCTCACAAGTCCTTCCCTGTTTGTGAACAAGAGGTCCCGTGGGGCACCTTCCCGAGTTGGCTCCCTCACCAGCTGTGTCAGGAAGTTATCTGCCACACACTCCAGGAACCTCCTAGACTGTTTCCTCTCTGCTGTATTGTAATTCCAGCAGACATCCGGCAGGTTGAAGTCCCTCACAAGAAAAAGGGCTAGCGATCATGAGGCTTCTCCCAGCTGCTTATAGAATAGTTCTTCTGTCTCCTCATCCTGGTTGGGTGGTCTGTAACAGACTCCCACCACCATATCTGCCTTGTTGGCCTTCCCCCTGATTCTTACCCATAGATACACCACCCTATCGTCACCATCATCAAGCTCTAAACTATCCAAACACTCCCTAACATACAGGGCTGCCCAACCACCTCTCCTGCCTTGCCTATCCCTCCTGAAGAGTTTATAGCCATCCAACGCCACACTCCAGTTGTGCAAGTCATCCCACCATGTTTCTGTGATGGCAACCATATCATAGTTTTCCTGGTGTACAATGGCTTCCAGCTCCTCCTGTTTGTTGCCCATGCTGCGTGCATTGGTGTAGAGGCACTTCAGCTGGGCTGTCGTCCGTGTCTCCTTCACAGAGGAACACCCCTTGTGTGCTTTGAGGGGTTTCACTGGCATTTCCCTCCTGGCTCCTATTGCCTCATTATCCCCTAGCTCAACTCTGTTCGACTTCAGCTGTGCCCCAGTGTACCCTGCACATCTCAGAGACACAGGCTGAGTGCCCTCTCTAGCACCCGCTCCCTCTAACCGTGGCACGTCGTCCCTCAGCTTTTCTCGGGCAAGCCTGATATTACTCCCCTCCCGCTTCAAGTCTAGTTTAAGGCTCTGTCGATGAGCCCTGCAAGCTCCTGAGCAAAGATTCTCTTTCCCCTTTGAGAAAGATGAATCCCATCAGACGCCAGTAAACCTGGTGCTGTGTAGGCCATCCCGTTATCAAAAAAACCAAATCCGTGGCGATGACACCAGCCATGGAGCCATGAGTTAATAAACTGGGTACCTCTGTTCCTTCGAGTGTCACTGCCCACAACTGGAAGGAGAGAGGAGAAAATAACCTGTGCTCCAGAGTCCCTTACTAGCCGTCCCAAGGCCCTGAAGTCTCTTTTGATTGCCCTAGGACTTTGTGTTGCAGCTTCATCGCCCCCACGTGGAAGAGCAGTAGAGGGTAATAGCAATTTCATCGCTGCCTACCTGAAAAATCAATAATGGATAATAGTCTGAGGGCCTTACCAGGGTAGGAAGTCTTCTCTTCACATCTTCTACCCGGGTCCCAGGAAGGCAGCAGACTTCCCTAAGAAGTGGGTCTGGTCTGCATATTGGGCCTTCTGTTCCCTTCAGAAGGGAGTCTCCTATGACAATGACCCATCTTTTTTCTTTATAGAAGCAGTTTTGATGCAGGGCACAGGCCTACTTAACCTCGGCGACACCTCCAAGCTAGATGAACCATCGTCCTCGTTATTGTTCAGTTCCACTTGCAGACCCTCATACCTGTTATGCAAGGGCACCTGGGAAGGTGGGGTAGCCACATCACAGAGGACTGGAGCTGCCCTGGATGTTACTCCTGGAAGTGACAGAGTAGATGCTGATGCTGTCAGGCATGGAATGGGCACGAGCATGCCCAGAAACTGTGATGCCCATGTTCAGAAACCTCCATGTACAATCTCTTGACTGTAGATTCCATGGACTGAAGTGACTTGAAGGTGCTTGAGACAGCTGCTTGAGAAGCCTTAGCAGAGACTCCCCCACTTCTCTCAGGAGTTCTACTCAAGCTCAGGCTCTTGTCCTTAGTCCCTACCTGAGCTACGTTACAGCCCTGCCCATGCCTGGTCATCTACCCCACTGATCCAGACACTGACCCTCACCCTGGTGCTTGACAATCCACCTGCTTCATCCCTACAGATCTGCCTAGTGGTAACTGTTGGCTGACTCTAGTTATCATCACTGGACCTCCTCCACTGTGGCTGAGATTTTGTTGCCGAGCACACAACCACATGCCTGCTTTGCCATCACCTTCAGCTCTTGGCCAACTTACCTTTATGCATCAGCCTGCCTTTGCTGCTCCCTGACATGACCAACGTAAAGGCTCAGTCCCATGAAGTGACATAAAGTTAAAGCTGGGGAAGCAGAAAACTTGCTGAGATGGGGGACTGAAGTTTTGGGAGGGATTTTAAAATAGTGTTTGAGAGACATTGCCTTGAAAAAGAGAGCAATATTCTATTGTGCAAAAAAGCTATGGACTGCAGTAATGTGCAGAATCTAACAGGGAGAGGACAGTGCTTTGAGGAAGCATGTTCATACCATGCGATCAGCAGTATCCTGAAGCCAGTCTTGCTCCTCAGCCAGGCTTAACTCGTGTGCTATTGCATAAGGCAGAAGCAGTAGCTAGGATTTAAACCTGCCTTTCCTTCCTAATGCTTGAGCCCGGGTAGAAAGGTACATCCCACTTCCCCAAAGGCTGGGCACTGATGCTATATAACATGTTGAACTAATCTTTGAATGGCAACACTTCCTTTTTTTAATATTTTTTTTTTTAATGAGCCATGGCTTAACGATGGTGGTGAAGGAGAGGAGGTGAAAAATGGAGGTAGCTGCCACTCCTTCTAATTCCCTGTGATACCATCCTGCAAGAGGAAACAGCTCAGCACACTGAGCTACACCACTCCTCTTTCCTTCCCAGAAACCTGCATGGCTGTCCAAAAGCAATTCCAGCCAGCAAAACATGGCTTCACTGCAAAAAAACCCCTCTCCTTCCCTTCACTGCCTATCTTCACTTTAGTGACCGTCCTTTCACCTTTGCACCTACCTTGCCTCAGGACCAATTGAAAAACAGATGGGTTCAAAAATCAACCATTATGACTACGGGAGCAAAGAGCTTGCTTTCACCTGTGCTCCAAGGACGTGTCTCCTGTCTGCAGTGCTCCCTCACCCTGTGACTGCCAGCCCTTTCTCCTCCTTCCATTCCTCCATGACTCTGCCTTCCTGAGGTGGAGGAACAGCAGTCTGGGTGAGTTTTGCCCGTGATACTCCTTCCCTTCTTTCCTGCTTACAACTCGGTGATTTCAGCAAAGTCTGCAACTGCTTCATACTTGCTTCTCTTTTACTGTAGCAGAGAAGTGAAACGTCGTGCTCTCAGCAAGATTCAGAGGAAGCAATAGCATTTTGCAAGGTAGGAGAGCTTGCCTTGTTATATTGTAGCCCACTTATTCGTTATCGTATCCAACTCTGTGCAGCTGTGAAGTTTTCCTGTAGTTTTGGTTAGTGTACCTGCACAAAGTCGCTTGTGAGCCATGTGCTCGCTGTGGCTATGGGCTAGTGGGGGAAGTGTCCAGGTTGAGAAAGCAGCCACATGAAGCTTGCTGACTCGAAACTATCTATTCGAATATTAGACAAATGGTGGGCCCATGTTATCCACCTGGAGTAGAGACAGTACAATACAAAAATGCATTGAGAAAAAGTTTATAGGGAGCAGGAGAAAAACCAAAGAGCTTCAGAATCTGCCTGGCATTCCCTGTTTCATTTCACTGTCCCAGTTATCAGTGGAAGCATTTATAGTGCCTTCCACTTTGCTCTGAGATCCTGTGATGTTAGTGTCAAATAAACCTTTGTGACAAGTTTGCAGGGAATGATGCTTGCTCTACCCAAGTTCCAAGAGAGTAAAACAATAGGAAAAAATCATTCCTCACAAGGCCATTTTGAGTTCTGTTTGGCCACTCAGTAAATGCTGGCAGCAATAATGATGTGATGCTGAGGATGGCCACATCACACAGGCCCTTCATACCAGCTTTCATCCCAACCCTTCCTGCAGCTTCAATGGACCAATCCAACCCCCAGCAGGAGGTAGCAAGCACCAGCAACCATTAATGCATTCATGCTGTAAGCTAGTTTAGGAAGCTGATGGGGTACAGATGAAACTGTTTAGGGCTGGGTCCAGCTGCCTGAAATGGCTGCCTGCAATGTCCTTGACCACCTGTGGTGGGGCAAAGGAGAGGACTGGAGACAGGAGGCTGTCCCATTGGACCTGCTGTGTTGCTCTGAAATGGCACTCCAGGTCCCTCTCGTGGATGCAGCCGTAATGGCTTGAAAGAACTGTGGCCAATACCAAGCACTTAGCCTTTTACTTGCCTCTGTATTAATTATGAGGAAGCACTGGAAAGGACAGTTATTTTGGTAGTCAGTGAACCTGCTGGGAAAGGAGAGTCTCTCTTCCAGTCCAATTTTTCCATTCACTCTTGCCAAAAGCATGTTTATTCTGCCTGGTTTATTCTGACAGTTTGCAGCGACTGCAAATCAGAAATCCATGGACCTTTCCTTACATGGATTTTTTTTTTTTTACTGCCTTGTTCCACAGCAAATAAAAATGCAGCATGAGGGCATCCTTGTGCTGGTGACAAAACAAGCCTATCAAGAGGAGAAATGAATGACAAAGGGAAGGGTGGGCAGAGTATGGAAGCCTGCAGAAACCTCAAACCAAATACATCTATTCTAATATTAGACAAATGGTGGACCCATGTTATCCCTTTTGAAGTAAAAAAAGAACATCAGAAGCATCTGGCAAGTTACTTAATCCATTCAAATCATTATGCTTATTAGGGAATTTAGCCTTCTGCCCTTGTAGGGGCCCAGATATATTCTCTGTTGTCTCTTTAATTAGAACATTGTTGGGTGACAAGGATTTTTTCTTCCCATTTCAAAGTGTTTTTTACTCCTCATCCATGCAAACTTGCGCATTTATGAGAACTGGATGGAGACAGCAACCCCCGGGCCCAGTAGCTGCCTCCCCAGGGAAAGATTACCAGTTGTTACTACTACAGTTTAAAAAGAGTTATCGCTCCCCCTCTAAGCTGTTAGATTTCTGAGTTTCTCTTTATATTTAAACACCATTTGTCAAAAGTGTGTTCTGTTCTCTGAGCACCTGAAAGTGTCATATAGCTTTCCGAGTGGAGGTTAAAACAAAGGGTTGTGTTGGATTGCCATCCACCTTGAATTTGAACCTGACCTTTTTGCTGCCGGTAAGTCCTGGCAGAAGTAACACTCAAAGCTGGTTCTAAAAGAAATCTACACTGCTTTACTTTGAGTTTCATACATTTCCCACATAAACTCCAGCTAGATTAGAGACCTGATTAATCAAAAGGAGCTAAGTTAAGTGTCTGTGGAAAAAAATCTGCCATGGAGAATGGAGAAAAAGCAGTGACTAAATGCCTGAAGGTCTCATTAAACATGAAAATGATACACAAAACCTTTATAAAAAATTCTAAGTAAACTGATCTCCATACCACCTGCACTTTCTTTTCATTTTCTTTCATGTTTTCACACCTGTCTTAGTTAAATTTTGACAGGCTGAGGGGAGAGTAAAACTTTTTTTCAGTCTCTGAACTATTTGTTGTGAAAAATATTCAGAGCTGCTTGTGTCAAAATGGTCAAATTCTAGTTAGAAATCGTATTGGGTTTAGATGGCAAAGTTTTGGTAGCTGGAGGCAGGGAGGCTGCAGAGGTGGCCTCTGTAAGAAGAGGGTTCTAGGCTCCAGAGCAGAGGCTCCACTGCAGCCCATGGAAATTTTGGAAGAATCCATGATGGAGCAGGTATTCCCCTGCAGTCTGTGGAGACATCACGCGGGAGCAGTTATTCACACAGCAGCCCATGGAGAACCCAACCCTGGAGCAGGTGGATATTCCCTGGAGGAGCTGTGGTCCATGGAGAGGCCACACTGAAGTAGGTTGATTCTGAAGGACTGCAGCTTGTGGAGACCCCATCCTGGAGTAGGTTCTCCTGACAGGAACTGCAGCCCTTGGAGGACCCATGCTAGAGTATATTGGTCCTGAAGGACCATGGATCCTGTAGCCCATGGAGAGGACCCATGCTTGAGCAGGAGAGAAGTGTCAGGAGGAAGGAGTGACAGGGCAGAATGGTTATGAACTTTTCAGAAGACCAAAAGAGGTTGTTATATACATGAAGGGACACTGTTCAGAATGTAGAGTGGTACAGAGTTGCTTTGGTATACGTGCCCTCAACTTAGGCTTTATTTAGTGTAAGTGTCTGTCCAGTAGAAATCTCCAGCTGAGTTGGTCACCTTAAGTTTATCACCTTTGCCCAATGCATCCTAATTTTCCAGTGGGGCAGCAAGGAGCCTGCCCAATGGGATTCAGATGTCCAATGGATGTGTTCCCTTCCTGAACAAGGTGCATCAGGCAAAAGGGTGGTCCAAGAATAGAAGTGCGATGAACAGATTTAAACAGTGAAAGGAGCTTACGGAATACAGAGTGGTTTTAATCCATGGCATACCATGCCATTACCAGTGTGATGGCAGAATGTAGGCAAACCTTTGCATGATGGGAAGACCAGACAGATGATTATGAGAAAAGGACAGCCTGTAGTGTGTAGCAAAACTCCTATACCCCCCAACCTCTTTGATCTGGGTGGATGGCATGGAGCAGACTCACGGAAAACAGTGACAGGATGCCTCCCTCCACACATGGGTCTTTATACAATTGCTAGTCAAAGGAGTCTCAAAAATCCATGGAAGAACCTGCCTCCTGGTCTTTTTCATCCCTTCAGAGTCTTTCTCCAGATGGTCAAGTCTGATACCACCATGAGAAAAACAGACTCAACTTGGGGAAAATTAGTTTAATTTACTTCCAGTTAGAATAGGTTTGGATACTGAGAAACAGAGACAAAATCTCAAACACCTTCCCCCCATGCTCCTTTTTCCCAGGCTCAACTTCACTCCTTTAATCCTGACTCCCCTACCTCCCCCACCTCTGAGTGACACAGGGGGATGGAGAATGGGGCATCATGCTCAGTCCACAATGATTCCTCTCTGCCAGACCTTTCTCCTCACACTTTTCCCCTGCTCCAGCATGGGCTCTCTGTGGGCTGCAGTCCTTCAGGATAAACCTGCTCCCACATGGGCTCTCCACGGGCTGCAGTTTCCTTCAGGGAATACCCACCTGCTGCAGCATAGGAATCTACAGGGGCTGCAGTGTGGGTACCTGCTCCACTGTGGTTGTCTCCACAGGCTGCAGGTGAATTTCTGCTCTGGCACCCAGAGCACCTCCTCCCCGTCCTTCTTCTCTGACCTTGGCGTTGGCAGGATTGTTTCTCTCACATTTTTTTCTTACTGTTGTGCTGTATTTTGCCCCATCATAAACATGTCTTCCCAGAGGTGCCACCAGCTTCACTGATTGGCTCAGCTTTACTCTGTGGTGGGTCCATTTTGCAGCTGGCTTGAATCAACTGTGTCCGACATGGGGGTAGCCCCTCACTTTTTCCTACAGAGGCCACCCCTGCAGCCCCCCTGCTACCAAAACCTGTCCATGGACACCCAATACACCCAGAAAATAAGTCTCTTATGTTTACCTATCATCTTCTATTGGACTTCTTTATTTTATTTTTCACCAACAGGTGAAAGGCATTTCTTATCATTAATCCATTAGTACAGAATTGCTCCTCCTACTTCAGTGGTAACTTGAGTCATCTTGTTCCTTCCTGTTTTTTTTTTTTTAAATCTTTAGCCAAAGACACTCCTTCCAACAGGTAAAAGCACAAGACTTTTTTAATGCTAGAAAAGATGCACAATGGAAATAGCAAAAGAATATATTCTAGATGTCTTTTGGGGCAGGTATCTTCTATTTACTACTCCATAAGTGATATCTGAGGATTAATGAATGAGAAGGAATAAAGTGGAGGATATCTTAGCATTATTCAGGAAGAAGTATTTTAATAACTAAACCTCTCAGTATTTATGTTAGTTAATCAGGTGCTGTTCTGAGATTTGTAGTGTAGTTTTAATTACTTTATCTCATTGAACTAATACTTTGTTGATATGTTCTTCTGATGTGGTTGATTGAAAATGTAAAATTCTCTGCTTTGGAATGGTAAATATCTATTAAAATGATCTTTGTAATATAGGTATAAATATTTAGCATAGCAGGGAATTAAGGGTTGTGGAAGAAAACCACAAACATACATGAAACAGTGGCAGCCAGATATACGTTTTACTGTCTTCATTCATTCAAAATGTTGAGTGGTTGAGACATAAATGTTAATACTCTGTCCTTCAAATAGACTATTATAAAAAGATGTAAATGCCAATACTCAGAATGCAGGTAATTGTGCTTTTTCATACGTAGCTCAGCTTTTGTGCCAAGCAGCTCAGCGTGGCTCTGGGGTTCAGTAAAGCAAAGGGAGAGGGCTTCCCTGGGGATGCCTTATTGTCCTAATCAGCTTTCAGCTGATTAGTATGATGCATGATGTTTTTCTGCACTGTGCTTGCATTGCCTCCCTATTATACTCTGTACATTTAGAGTAAATGCTAGACCCTTGCAAGTCATGGTGTACTTCCCAGGTGCTTCCTTACAGCACTAACAGTTCCTCCAGTTTTATTGCCCTACCGAACAACTATTTTTCTGCACTTCAGCAGTTCACCAACGTTTTCTGCTAAGAGAGGACAAGAGTACAAGTTTGTTGGGAGTTAAGATAGATTGCAGGTGCAAGATAACGCAGCCATATAGACAGGGAATGGGGTGTGCTGATGGATTTAGCCAAGCTGTGTGAGGAACTGTAAAAGACAGAAGAAAGTGGCTGGTGGGAGTAAAGTCACAACTGACTGGGCATAGGTGAGCTGCAGTGTTGCACCTCTGTGGAATACATTGCTTTTCTCAAGCCTTCCAAGATAGGACTCTGGAAAAGTTTCCAAGGAGACTGTGGGAGAACCAGAGCAGGCATTGACTCCCATTCTCTCTCATTTATGCATGAGGACCACACTTGCTCATCTGTAATGAAGCAAAAGCAGGATTTTCTGTGATTCTCTGTCACATCCTCATCCAGGATAGTGTTCTTACCCAAGTGACACATTGCTGCAGAATCAAAGTAGGCTGGGAAGTATGAAGTACAGCCTAGTTTCCTAGGCACATCCAACAAGAGATTAATTGCATGAGAGCCTAGTAATACATATACAGGGCTGGCAGTGGGCATCCTGGACTTCTGGCCTGCCATCCAAATCAGTTTGAAGTCAGATGTTCCTGTACCCAAGAACAGGGACTGTCTGGGAATAGGCAGCTTTTCCCTCAGAGAAAGGAGCCAGGAGCTGTGGATGACCTCACCAACATGACGCAGTCCCACAGGATCTGACCATAGCAGGCAGAGCCAGGTCCTGTCTTTGTGTTTCTGTCTTTAGCAAGATTCATTCCTTTCTGTTTCATTCATCTCATGAATTCTTTCTCATTTTCACAGTGCATCGTCCATTTCCCAGGGGAACAGAAGGAATTTGACTTGACCCACATGACATTTTTGGAGGATTTATGGAATAAGCGCTCAGAAAGGAAGCTTGTACTAGTCTTGTTCTTTGCTCTTCCAACATGTGTTTTAATTGGAAAGTGGCTTACAGGTAAGAAACTCCCTGCTGTATCCAGCTAGCTAGTTATCCTAAGATATCATGCCTGCACTCAGTTCATAGTCCCTAAAGGAACAAATGCACTGTAGACCGTATGTGGTGTCTGACACCTCCAAGCCCAAGTTTGGGATAACATCAGTCATCTTGGTAATGTGAGACACTCCAGTCCTGCTCTGGGGTGTCAGCTATTTCAGGGAAGCAGCGTAGGTGTATTATCTTACTACACACATGAGGGAGGCATGTTCAGTCTCTCCTGGGTCACAGAGCCAGGGCCTGTGGAGAGCAAGAGCCTGTGCAGATTGCTTTGCAGGTTGTAACTTTGCAGAGTGTGTAAAACATTGCACAGATCATTGCACTTCATGTGTGGTAACTTGCTCCTAGCTCAGCGAGCTTTGGTTTGCAATCCTCGCACCAGTGTACCTATTGTCTTCCTGAGTAAATCGCTGCCCACGATACCCATGAGTATGCTCTGTGAGTACGTAACACAACTGACATATATAAACCCAGGAAATCTGGTAACTGTAAAGCATGTCGGTGCCTGGAGGAGGCAGTAGCAATGACTCAAGACCCTGTCCTCACTATTGTAAGGGTCTATGACACTTTAACCTAGAGCTCAGCTTTCTGTTTTGGATTCAGCTTAACACATGTGGCTTTCTTCCCTCTATGGAAAGATTACACTCGCAGGGAAAACCAATGTGTTTGCTTCCACCTCTTCCTTGTAGGTGAAGTGCCTATCACTATCAGCATCGAACCGTCGGTTGTCCTTGTTGGAGAGCAAGTGATTCTGTCCTGCCAGCTAACAGACAGTGTCCCCTCTAACACGAGTGTGCTTTGGTACAAAATGGGAAAGGGAAGGGATGCTCCACTGTGTTCTTCCTCCAGCCTCGGTGGGGTGGTGGAGCAGTGCCAGGATGAAGAACAGCAGAGGATTGTGGGACACTGGCAGAGAAGAGCACTGCTTCTGGTTATCCGGCAAGTGCAAGTAGCTGATGAGGGGACATATGTTTGTGCAGTGAACGGCAGTGTTGTCACACAGGAGGCTGCTACTCACCTTGATGTTACAGGTAAGCAGGGAGATTTTCATACTGAAATGTGACCTGCTATGACCATGCTGAGTTCAGTTCCCGTTGTGACTCTGTGGCTCTGTCTATTCCTTGCTGGACAGCTGAGACCTTGTCATGGTTTAATCCCAGTAGGCAGCTAAGCATCACACAGGCACTTGATCATTCCCTGCCTTGGTGGGATGGAGGAGAGAATCAGAAGAGTAAAAGTACAAAAACTCATGGGTTGAGATAAAGACAGCTTAATAGGTAAAGCAAAAGCTGTGCACACAAGCAAAGCAAAATGAGGAATTCATTCACTGCTTCCCATCGGCAGGTAGGTGTTCAGCCATCTCCAGGAAAGCAGGGCTCCATCATGAGTAACAGTTACCTGAAGAAATAGGGAAATAAGCAAAAACACAGGAAGTAGCTGGAAAGACTTGCTTCAATTCTGAATATCTAAAAGCTAGGCACTGAGGGGGACAGGGCATGTGGCCTGTTGTGTGGGAAATAGCACAACAAGGAACTGCATTAAGATGCTGAATATCCCTATATAAACAACCTATAGTTGTTTTCTCTTCTGGAATTATGAATGTTCAGCCTCTCCAGTTAGGGCTGTTTTGTTTTGTAAAATGAAAAAACAATTACTCAGAGATATTAGGGAGGGTATTTACTGATGTGCAGTACACATAATGACATGGTAAAGGCCCCTTTTCCCTCCTCATTAGAAATCCCCCGTCTCAGAAGACCTGTCCCAAATGCAAACCTGGAAGCACTTCCAAAAAGCACTTTATCAGATCTGACCTCCTGTTGGATAAGTCACACTCTGGAGCTTAGTTTGATTGCCTGGAAACATTAGCATCCACAAATGTGGCACCATTCTATTCTGCAGATCAATGCTATGTGTGAAGGCCCTTTTCATTTCTTTTCTTTTGAACCCACCATGTGCTAGGCTGACTTGATGCCTCCTGTTTTGGTCTTGGATGAGACAGGGAACAGTTCCTTGCTCCTTTTCTTCTCCACACTGTTCCTTTTTTATGGACCTGTATCATACCACCCTCAGTCACGTAGAGTGTTCATCTATTTTGCAAACTCCCACATGTTCTTCCTGACCTTTGATCATCCAGGCTCACTGGGGTTCACTATATCTCTGTGGTAAGATGCCCTAGTGCTCACCATTGTTGAAGTCCAGGTAAATGGCCCCTTTGATCTGACCAGGTGTGGTTGTTTTTTATGAGCTATGAATTTTTAAAGAAACATACTGAGGCTTTCTGAGTTTTGTTGGTTTATTTTATTGTGGTTGTTTTGCAGTAACTCTAACTCTGTTTCATACTCATTGACTCTTACAGCAATTGGGTATAAGCCAACTTTGGACAGGGATCAGCAGGAGGAGAGTATGTGTCGCTACATGTGTAAGTCAAAACAATGGTATCCGAAGCCTGAAGTCATTTGGACGCACTATGGAGGAGACACAGTAAATGTGGAGGCCAAGACCAATGTAACCTGGAGTGAGACAGACCATTTCACAGTGCAAAGCATCATCACAGTGCCTTGTGATAATGTAGATGTGGTGTGTGTAGTCAAACTTATCAAATCCAAGATAAGCCGATCAGGTAGGTTACATTTTTACACCTGCTGTTGAGGGAATCAGACCCCTCCATTATTGCTAGAAGAGCTGAAATGGGACAGGTCTCGGCACCTTCATCCTGCAAGCCCCAAGCGTCCTGCAGAATCTTACCCTTCAGGAGAAATCTTTGCTGTTGGGCGATGGAGGTTTGGGTTGGCCTTGTGGCATCTTCAGGGGAACACCATGAAACGATGACCCAAGAAAGTGCTGAGAGTGATCTTCTCACTGCTCTGCCTCTTTGGGTCGAGTTCACCCATAGCTTAAGGGGCTCATATCTTTCCCTTATTTTTAACAGTCTGAACCTGAGTATTGTTATCTCTTTAGCATCACTTCTGTTTTTTACCTTCTCACCTGAAGCAACAGGCTGTATCACTTATGGTTTGGGAAGAGCTTCTTGCACACAGTCCTGTCTGTTTTAGCAGTTTTAGCAGTTTTTTCCTGTCTTATTTCAGCAGTTTCACTCTTACACACAGAAAGCTCATATGACTCTTTCAAGTGTGGAATTGCTAAAAATGAAATGCTCAAAAGCCAGATGGTTTTGATTAGAGATGAAACAACAAAAGTGCAGGTGTTCTGTGAGATCTCTTTCATGGTGTAGTTGGTATTTCTGTGTGGTGCCAGATGCAGTGGTTAAATTGCCTCTGTTACAGGTTCCATGAATGAAATTGTGCCACAGTCAAGCACTTGTACATACAAGGGCAGCATAAGAGGTTCCTATGAAAAGCCCAAAGTGATGTGGGTTAATCATCAAGGAGAAGATCTGTCTTCACTGGCCCAGACAAGCATTCTACAGGAGATGGACAATAGTTTTGCAATAGAAAGCTCCATTGAGATACCTTGTGGACAACCACCACCTTCTTTTGTGACCACTGATAGGGAATGCAGTCCACAGATTGCTCTACAGTCAGGTATGCAGGAACTAAGACTTATGTCACGTACTTCGGCATTCTCTGAGCAAGCAAAGCTACTCTCTTCTCACTTGGATACTGCATCATCCTCCACTAATGAGAAGGCTGGGCCTAATGCTGTGTATTATTTCACTTAGTTTCCCACAACACTTGATAGTTGAATTCATTTGGGAGTGTCACAAAAATTCTCAACTGGCCCATGCCGACTGAGGAGAGAGGCTAGAATGCAAAGTATAGAATTGTAAAAGTAATTTTTTTATTCATGTGCATGAGGTGTCCCGACCAAATTGGGAAACCCAAATGTGGTTTTACACATGGTTCAAGCATTCAGTTACAACATTATTTGACTAATTACTACTTTACACACACACTACTGTTTGCAAAGCAATGATAATTCCATGGTGTCATCATCCATCTGCTTCTTTATTGGTCTAGATGTCCCTGGAGTCAGTCTTGCTACAGTTACTTATATGACATCAGATAATGGGAGGGTTTCACAGAGGCGTTAGAGGGGCTGGGATGCTGGCATTATCTCACTAGTCCAGGGGTATCCTTTATCCTTTGTGGATGGCTTTAAGATTCTGAGAAACAGAGGTCCTTCTCTCCAGGTGGGGCTGTCCTCCTCCTTCCGATGAGCTGGGCTCCTTCAGTCATGCTTGCTTAAGCATGACTATTCAGTACACAATGTAAACTACATATATCTAAAGAAAGTTGATACAATTTCATACTATAAAGACTAACTGGTACAATAGTTACGAAATGAGATTTTGCCTAAGAGGAGTCTATTGCTCAATACTTTGAGGAAGTCAATGAATCTGCAGTCAGAACATCCCACTATCAGGACTGTGGCTGAAATGGGAAGAGCATCTGCTGATCCCAGGAAAGCCAGGAAGACAGTGGGCTCCTGAGCTAAGTGCACACTAGCCTGTTTCCCAGCATGAACCTCTATTTTTTGATGCTGGCAGAGAAGCTTTTCTGGCAGGTCTTCAGTCTGTCAGCTGCTGAGATTTGTATCAGTAAGGAAAGACTTTGGCATTAGGCTATTAGAGGGTTATTCTGCCTGAAAGGTGGTGTTGAGCAGTGAGGGTAAGGCTGAGCTTTCCTCTGAAATTTCTTCTCAGTGAAAGCTTTGAAGGTCAACTTGTCTTAAACTAAAGTAATTTCATGGTATCACATAGAACAATATTGCTTGCTTCAGAGATAGTAGCCTCTTGAATAACAATAGAGACCAATTGCAAAGACTAAAAATAATAAAAAACTTCCCAAGGAAAAACACCCCTCATACTTCCCAGTTTATCTCAAATCTGGTTTTGAGTGTGTCTATGTGGAAAATTCTTGGACAAAAGGCAGTGAATTTAAAATGCAACTATCACTGTCTCATTTCAGCTTTCTTTAAGACTTTTTGTGTTCCTCGTCATATTTCCAGATGAATTATTTTTAGCTGAAAGTGTTCTTCCAACCATATCCAAATAGTGGAGATTATGTGACACCATGGCCACTCTGTGTATGTGTGTGCTATACTGCAAGAAAATTTATGTCATTTTTTTATTGCTTTTTCTCCATTAATCAGAAAACGGTAACTTGTCCTGGATTATCTGCTTCCTTCTTCTCATTATTTTACCAGGTAAGCTATTTCCCCATTGCCCAGTTATTCTTGGCAGTGAAGAAGCATTCCCAGGGCCTGTTGTGGGCTGGCTTTTTACTCTTCCTTTTTGTGGGGGGGTCACCCAATAGCTGCTGTGGAGTTACTATTTATGGTGTCTTTGCCTTTCAGCACACCTTCAGGGGCAAAATGGTAAGTGTGGATGTTTGGCGTTTAGAGTCCTTGCCTGCCCATGGTGCGAGCTCTGTAGTGAAGAGTTGACAGTGCAATGGTTGTCCTGTTCCTGGGGTCCCTGGCTGTTCTTCTAGCCCAGCGTGCATTCGGCAGGGCTGGTGGGATGTTCTCGTGACTGGGGGCCCCTGATGCTGCCTGGGCTCCATTGTGAAGGGTCTGTGTCCTGGCCGCTGAATCAAGCGGAGAAGCGGTGGCCCAAGAGAGAGAGTGCATCCCTGGGGAAAGGGAATAGCATCCCCTGGGAAGTAGGAAACTGCCAGGTTGAATTCCCTGTGTGAGCCAGAAAGAAGGGGCAGGGAGGCTGTGGTGGGGCAACTCCAGCTTCTGGCTTGCTGGGTGCTGGTTGAGGGGAGGTGCCATGTTCCTGAGCTCCTGACATGCTAATGAGGGCATGTGGCTGTGATGTTCCTGGAGGCAGCAGCCATGCAGGCTGTGTATGCCAGGCAGGGGCATTGCCGTGAGGCGTGGGGAGCGGGAGTGAGGGCAGTGGGTCTCAACCTAGCACAGGGGCTGGATGCAGCTGTGCCCAGAGCTGAGGGAGCCCCTGCCTCCACTGCTGGCAGCAGCTCCTGCCTGGGCCTCCCTGATTGCTCCCCCTTCTCGCTACCCCTCATTTGCAGAGGAGCTCCAGCCGCAAGGAGGGGCAGCAGGGGATGCTGAGAAGGGTGACTGCATGCAGTGCACTGCCACCATGGCTCTGTGCTCGTGGGACTCCTGGCTGGGGGTGGGTTTGGAGGAGAACGTGTCTGCTTTGCTGAATAAGGCCCAGGCTTTACCGCAGTCTTCCTTGTAGTTGTGGTGCTAAGCAAGGTGTTCTTCCTTCCCCTCTCTTCCTGCAGAGAACCAGAAGAGGGAGATTGGTGAGTGTCGCTGTCTCTCTGGGGACCATGTGTGCAAGCGGACTGTGGGATGCGGTGCCAGGGTGGGACAGTGGAGGGCAAGTCAACCCTCCCCCGACAAGAGTGTGAGCCATCCACCATGCCAGTGGAGTTTTTCATCCCTCCCTGGGGTGGACCATGCCAGAATGGACTGGCTTTTGGAGGCAGATTCGTAAGTGTAGATGTTCAGGTTTAGTGTCCTTGCTTGCCCATAGTGTGAGCTCAGTAATGGAGAGTTGACTTTGCCAGAGTGGCATTCCCCAAGTGCCTCGTTGAGAGGCCCTGCCAGTGCCTGAGGCTCAACATGGCAACTGGTGCTCCCTGGCTTGGACTTTGCCAAGGCAGTGCCCCAGGGCCAGTTGTGGGCTGCCTTTTTACTCTTCCTTTTTGTGGGGGGGTCACCCAACAGCTGCTGTGGAGTAACTATTTATGGTGTCTTTGCCTTTCAGCACACCTTCAGGGGCAAAATGGTAAGTGTGGATGTTTGGCGTTTAGAGTCCTTGCCTGCCCATGGTGCGAGCTCTGTAGTGAAGAGTTGACAGTGCAATGGTTGTCCTGTTCCTGGGGTCCCTGGCTGTTCTTCTAGCCCGGCGTGCATTCGGCAGGGCTGGTGGGATGTTCTCGTGACTGGGGGCCCCTGATGCTGCCTGGGCTCCATTGTGAAGGGTCTGTGTCCTGGCCGCTGAATCAAGCGGAGAAGCGGTGGCCCAAGAGAGAGAGTGCATCCCCTGGGGAAAGGGAATAGCGTCCCCTGGGAAGTAGGAAACTGCCAGGTTGAATTCCCTGTGTGAGCCAGAAAGAAGGGGCAGGGAGGCTGTGGTGGGGCAACTCCAGCTTCTGGCTTGCTGGGTGCTGGTTGAGGGGAGGTGCCATGTCCCTCAGCTCCTGACATGCTAATGAGGGCATGTGGCTGTGATGCTACTGGAGGCAGCAGCCATGCAGGCTGTGTATGCCAGGCAGGGGCATTGCCGTGAGGCGTGGGGAGCGGGAGTGAGGGCAGTGGGTCTCAACCTAGCACAGGGGCTGGATGCAGCTGTGCCCAGAGCTGAGGGAGCCCCTGCCTCCACTGCTGGCAGCAGCCCCTGCCTCGGCAGGCATGATGACTCTCACTTCTTTCTCCCTCATTTGCAGAGGAGCTCCAGCGACAAGGAAGGGCAGCAAGGGATGCAGAGGAGGGTGAGTAGAAGCAGTGCGCCTGCCACCATGCCTCTGTGCTTGCGGCAGTCCTGGCTGGGGGTGGGTTTGGAGGAGAACGTGTCTGCTTTGCTGAATAAGGCCCAGGCTTTACTGCAGTCTTCCTTGGAGTCGGGGTGCTAAGCAAGGTGTTCTCCCTTCATCCTCTACTCTTGCAGAGAACCAGAAGAAGGAGATTGGTGAGTGTTGCTGACTCCCGGGGGAGCGTGTGTGCAAGCGGATTGTGGGATGCGGTGCCAGAGTGGAACAGTGGTGGGCAAGTCACCCCTGACCCCACGAAATAGCCAGGAGAGTCTGTAGTGTGAGCGTGACTGGTGTCAGGAATGCTAAGAGACAGCTGGGTTGGAGGCAACCTCTCCCTGCTTTCCCTCTCCTTTGTTCCACCAAATGTCCCCGGGGTAAGGGCCTCTAGTGGCAGCCATGGCCCTTGCAACAAGTGAGATTTAGGGTTGCCATGGTGGGTGGTGTCCAGGCTGTTGCAGGCTTTGATGCAGGCAGAAGCGTGAGGTAAGGAGATGCCAAGGGAAGGCCACGGTGTGGCTGATGGGGTGGAGAGCCTAGGTCCCTGACCAGCCCTGGGTCCTGGTAGGGAAGTAGGTGTTTGTAGTTGGTGGCAAAAATGGCAGTCAGAGTCGTGTGATGAGTAGTCCAAGGACCGGGAGCCATCCACTGCACCAGAGCAGTTTTTCATCCCTCCCTGGGGTGGACAGTCCCAGAGCGGACTGGCTTGCAAGGACCTTGTGGTCTTGCCCTGAGATGATGTCTTCTTCTCCTGTGACCATGGTGACTCGGCAGAGGAACTCCGTGCAAGGAACGGTGAGTCTTTCTGCTTGCCCAAATGCCTTCCCTGCTGGGACAGAGGCCTTATGGCGGGCAAGGAGGGACGCTCCAGCAATGCCAACTGCTCCCTGAGTGCCATGTTGAAAGACCCTGCCAGTGCTTGCGGCTCAACATAGCAACTGGTGCTCCCTGGCTTGGGCTTTGCCAAGGCCGTGCGCCATGGCCTGCTGTGGGCTGGCTTTTTACTCTTCCTTTTTGTGGGGGGGTCACCCAATAGCTGCTGTGGAGTTACTATTTATGGTGTCTTTGCCTTTCAGCACACCTTCAGGGGCAAAATGGTAAGTGTGGATGTTTGGCGTTTAGAGTCCTTGCCTGCCCATGGTGCGAGCTCTGTAGTGAAGAGTTGACAGTGCAATGGTTGTCCTGTTCCTGGGGTCCCTGGCTGTTCTTCTAGCCCAGCGTGCATTCGGCAGGGCTGGTGGGATGTTCTCGTGACTGGGGGCCCCTGATGCTGCCTGGGCTCCATTGTGAAGGGTCTGTGTCCTGGCCGCTGAATCAAGTGGAGAAGCGGTGGCCCAAGAGAGAGAGTGCATCCCTGGGGAAAGGGAATAGCGTCCCCTGGGAAGTAGGAAACTGCCAGGTTGAATTCCCTGTGTGAGCCAGAAAGAAGAGGCAGGGAGGCTGTGGTGGGGCAACTCCAGCTTCTGGCTTGCTGGGTGCTGGTTGAGGGGAGGTGCCATGTTCCTGAGCTCCTGACATGCTAATGAGGGCATGTGGCTGTGATGCTACTGGAGGCAGCAGCCATGCAGGCTGTGTATGCCAGGCAGGGGCATTGCCATGAGGCGTGGGGAGCGGGAGTGAGGGCAGTGGGTCTCAACCTAGCACAGGGGCTGGATGCAGCTGTGCCCAGAGCTGAGGGAGCCCCTGCCTCCACTGCTGGCAGCAGCTCCTGCCTGGGCCTCCCTGATTGCTCTCCCTTCTCGCTACCCCTCATTTGCAGAGGAGCTCCAGCCACAAGGAGGGGCAGCAGGGGATGCTGAGAAGGGTGACTGCATGCAGTGCACTGCCACCATGGCTCTGTGCTCGTGGGACTCCTGGCTGGGGGTGGGTTTGGAGGAGAACGTGTCTGCTTTGCTGAATAAGGCCCAGGCTTTACCGCAGTCTTCCTTGTAGTTGTGGTGCTAAGCAAGGTGTTCTTCCTTCCCCCTCTCTTCCTGCAGAGAACCAGAAGAAGGAGATTGGTGAGTGTTGCTGTCTCTCTGGGGACCATGTGTGCAAGCGGATTGTGGGATGCGGTGCCAGGGTGGGACAGTGGAGGGCAAGTCAGCCCTCCCCCGACAAGAGTGTGAGCCATCCACCATGCCAGCGGAGTTTTTCATCCCTCCCTGGGGTGGACAGTCCCAGAGCAGACTGACTTGCAAGGACCTTGTGGTCTTCCCCTGACATGATGTCTTCTTCTCCTGTGACCACGGTAACTCGACAGAGGAACTCTGTGCAAGGAACGGTGAGTCTTTCTGCTTGCCCAAATGCCTTTCCTGCTGGGACAGAAACCTTATGGCGGGCAAGGAGGGACGCTCCAGCAATGCCAGCTGCTCCCCAAGTGCCATGTTGAAAGACCCTGCCAGTGCTCGAGGCTCAACATAGCAACTGGTGCTCCCTGGCTTGGGCTTTGCCAAGGCAGTGCCCCATGGCCTGTTGTGGGCTGGCTTTTTACTCTTCCTTTTTGTGGGGGGGTCACCCAATAGCTGCTGTGGAGTTACTATTTATGGTGTCTTTGCCTTTCAGCACACCTTCAGGGGCAAAATGGTAAGTGTGGATGTTTGGCGTTTAGAGTCCTTGCCTGCCCATGGTGCGAGCTCTGTAGTGAAGAGTTGACAGTGCAATGGTTGTCCTGTTCCTGGGGTCCCTGGCTGTTCTTCTAGCCCAGCGTGCATTCGGCAGGGCTGGTGGGATGTTCTCGTGACTGGGGGCCCCTGATGCTGCCTGGGCTCCATTGTGAAGGGTCTGTGTCCTGGCCGCTGAATCAAGCGGAGAAGCGGTGGCCCAAGAGAGAGAGTGCATCCCTGGGGAAAGGGAATAGCGTCCCCTGGGAAGTAGGAAACTGCCAGGTTGAATTCCCTGTGTGAGCCAGAAAGAAGAGGCAGGGAGGCTGTGGTGGGGCAACTCCAGCTTCTGGCTTGCTGGGTGCTGGTTGAGGGGAGGTGCCATGTTCCTGAGCTCCTGACATGCTAATGAGGGCATGTGGCTGTGATGTTCCTGGAGGCAGCAGCCATGCAGGCTGTGTATGCCAGGCAGGGGCATTGCCGTGAGGCGTGGGGAGCGGGAGTGAGGGCAGTGGGTCTCAACCTAGCACAGGGGCTGGATGCAGCTGTGCCCAGAGCTGAGGGAGCCCCTGCCTCCACTGCTGGCAGCAGCTCCTGCCTGGGCCTCCCTGATTGCTCCCCCTTCTCGCTACCCCTCATTTGCAGAGGAGCTCCAGCCGCAAGGAGGGGCAGCAGGGGATGCTGAGAAGGGTGACTGCATGCAGTGCACTGCCACCATGGCTCTGTGCTCGTGGGACTCCTGGCTGGGGGTGGGTTTGGAGGAGAACGTGTCTGCTTTGCTGAATAAGGCCCAGGCTTTACCGCAGTCTTCCTTGTAGTTGTGGTGCTAAGCAAGGTGTTCTTCCTTCCCCCTCTCTTCCTGCAGAGAACCAGAAGAGGGAGATTGGTGAGTGTCGCTGTCTCTCTGGGGACCATGTGTGCAAGCGGACTGTGGGATGCGGTGCCAGGGTGGGACAGTGGAGGGCAAGTCAACCCTCCCCCGACAAGAGTGTGAGCCATCCACCATGCCAGTGGAGTTTTTCATCCCTCCCTGGGGTGGACCATGCCAGAATGGACTGGCTTTTGGAGGCAGATTCGTAAGTGTAGATGTTCAGGTTTAGTGTCCTTGCTTGCCCATAGTGTGAGCTCAGTAATGGAGAGTTGACTTTGCCAGAGTGGCATTCCCCAAGTGCCTCGTTGAGAGGCCCTGCCAGTGCCTGAGGCTCAACATGGCAACTGGTGCTCCCTGGCTTGGACTTTGCCAAGGCAGTGCCCCAGGGCCAGTTGTGGGCTGCCTTTTTACTCTTCCTTTTTGTGGGGGGGTCACCCAACAGCTGCTGTGGAGTAACTATTTATGGTGTCTTTGCCTTTCAGCACACCTTCAGGGGCAAAATGGTAAGTGTGGATGTTTGGCGTTTAGAGTCCTTGCCTGCCCATGGTGCGAGCTCTGTAGTGAAGAGTTGACAGTGCAATGGTTGTCCTGTTCCTGGGGTCCCTGGCTGTTCTTCTAGCCCAGCGTGCATTCGGCAGGGCTGGTGGGATGTTCTCGTGACTGGGGCCCTCCTGTGTTCCTTTGAGTCAGGGTGCTAATCAAGGTGTTCCCCCTTTCTTCTTTCAGAGAGTCAGAAGGAGGAGATTGGTGAGTATCACTGTCTCCCTGGAGGCTCTGTGTGCCAGCAAATTGTGAGGTTTATGGGTCTTCATACTGTGTTGCTTCTGGTGTTCTGGCTTCTGGAGGCTTTGGTGTTGGTAAGAGAGTGAGGGAAGGGCATGTTGAGTGAATGCTGTGATGGGGCTGATGTGGCTGGAGGGCCTGAGCCACCAACCTGCCCTGGGGCCTGGTGGCAAAATCGGTGATGATGGCGTATTGAAGAACTCCCTGCCAGAGTCAGAAACATATGAGATGCAGCTCCAAGGAGCACGAGTCATCTACCATGCCCATTTTTTTGTCGTTTCCTTGGGCAGAATGTCCCCAAGTGGACTGGCTCGTAAGTTGTGGTTCTTGCCCTTTCTTGGTTTCGTCTTCTCTTGCTGCCCACGGTGACCTGGCAGAGAAACTGCACGCAAAGGATGGCAAGTCTTTCTGGCTGCCTACATGCTTTCATGTTTAGTGAAACTCTGCTCTCCACATTCCTTGGAAATATGTCACCTGAGTATCCAGGAAGCTCTTTCCATTATGAAGCCAAATCTAATCCATGGGAATAACTCACAGTAGCTCAAATGGTCCTGTTTAGAAATGCTGTATTCCTCCCATGTCCTTCAGTTACCCCCAGCTTTAATGACCTGGCTATACTTTTATGTCTGTTGCCCTCTGATGTGCAAAAGATCACTTCATATCACTTGGGCCTCTGTCGTGGTTTAGCCCCAGATGGCAACTAAGCACCACGCAGCCGCTCACTCACTCCCCCCCACCCCTGCGGTGGGATGGGGAAGAGAATCGGAAGAGTAAAAGTGAGAACACTCGTGGGTTGAGATAAAGACAGTTTAATAGGGAAAGCAAAAGCCGCGCACACGAGCAAAGCAAAGCAAGGAATTCATTCACTACTTCCCATGGGCAGGCAGGTGTTCAGCCATCTCCAGGAAAGCAGGGCTCCCTCACGCGTAATGGTTGCTTGGGAAGACAAACGCCATCACTCCGAATGTCCCCCCCTTCCTTCTGCTTCCCCAGCTTTATATACTGAGCACGACATCATATGGTATGGAATAGCCCTTTGGTCAGTTTGGATCAACGATCCTGGCTGTGTCCCCTCCCAGCTTCTTGGGTACCTGGCAGAGCATGGGGAGCTGAAAAAAGTCCTTGACCAGTGTAAATACCGCTCAGCAACAGCCAAAACATCAGCGTGTTATCAATATTCTCATACCAAAACCCAAAACACAGCACTACACCAGCCACCAGGAAGGAAATCAACTCTATCCCAGCCGAAACCAGGACAGCCTCTCAGCCCTTCTAGTTGGAAAAGGTCCTCCTTGTACACATAGGAAGAACAAGAGCCCATTTAGGAGTGACTGTGAATGTCATGTAGATCTGACTGCATGGAAACCTATGGTGACTTCAGAAATAGCGGGTTAAAATATGGCATTTCAGGATATGGCTAAACTTTAGTATTAATAGTTATCTGTATACAGAGTCATCCTGTAGTGCTAATAAGTACTGATGTCTAATCCATAGTAATGTTTTCTTTCTGTGCGTTTATCTTGTTTGCAGTGGATCAGAGGAAAGAAATTGGTAAAGTCATTATTGTCTGTTAAGTCCCTTAAACCTAGTGAAAGTCTGAACAGAGGAAGGGATGGTTCTTGTTTTACAGGACAATGAATTTAGAGCTTGTAACTTGAACTCGTGGGGCTTCAAAGCCTTTCATACAGGCAGTTCCAGGTGCATGTCTCACACCTGTCTGTTCACATGCTCAGACATTCATCCAAAGCTTGATGTTTTTCACATACAGGTGCCTACCTTTGAGCTAATCCCTTAAGATCACACCTCAGGACTTCATGATCCTACCCTGCTGGGTTGTCTTTTCATCTCTTACACATAAAAGCACAAGCTCAGCTGATTCTGTCCTGGCAAATATTTAATAGACTCATCTGATTTGACTTCTCAGCAGCTTGATTTGTATAGTAGACTCTCTGCCTGCCACAAGTTCTCCACTATCCTTCCCTGCCCAGCCACTGTTGCACAAAGCTGTTACGGTCGCATGGACCCAGAAACTCACCAGAAAGTGCACTCCCTTTGGAAGATTAGGGAAAATTCACCCAACCTGTTCTTTTGTATCCACCCCAGCCAGAGAAATTCATGAAATGTGGCTGAAAGTTATTTCCCTGAATGTCACAAAGGGGACTGTCTCTTTTTGTGTCCCTGGAAATGCCAGGGTGCTGACCAGGGATCTCACACAATTTGAAATGTGGAGTGTGGCTGGTGGGACATCTGTGTAAAACACCGGCAAGGCAGCAAATTAGGACCTGAGAGAGGAAGTAGTTCCCAAGCAGGAAACTCATCCCGGCTTCTGATCCTTCTTCAGACCTCGCAGGTAATCACAGGACATGAGAGAGCAAGAGGGAATTTGAGTATCAGTTGACCTGCATAGTTTAACCTTAGACTCAGTCTGAGATTTTCGAACTTGGAGTTGGAAAATTTTTTTGGTCAATGTTTGGAGTTTGGTTTTTCTTACATTTTTTTTTATTTTTTCTTTTTTTCCCCTCCTTATTTGCTTTCAGAATTCAGAAAGGCTCGTGGCAATGCAGGTAAAATAATGTCTTTACTTATGTCTGTACTCAGTGGCTTGAAATCTGTGAATACTGCAGAAGCAGTGCTGAGCATGGACTGGATTGTGAGTCCACAAATGCCTTTTATTCCAGTGATATGGAGATATTTCACTTGGCAGTGAAATACTTGAAAGTTAAAGTGTAATTTATGTGTCTGAGTGCAGTCCTTCTTCACTCCAGCCTTAGAGGTCTTTCTAGACTAGTTGTAGAGAGATTTTCAGAATGAAATACAGTACAGTTTCCTTCTCTTCTTGCATATTTGCTTTAGAGGAGTGTTTATAAAGCCCCAAATATCTATTTGTTGTAGATGACATCAAGGTTGATGGGGACACAGCCCATCCAAACTTGTCTATTGCTGTGGACAAGAAGAGTTTTACGTATAAATCACAGGCCCAGAAAGTGACTCAAAATGAAGGGAGTTTTGATTCATCTGTCTGTGTGCTGGGCTCAGAAGGTTTTTCCTCTGGGAAGCATTACTGGGAAGTGGACGTTGAAAAAAGCAATGACTGGGACCTGGGAGTAGCCAGAAAATCCGCTCCAAGGAAAGGAATAATATCTCTGTCACCTAAAGAAGGATTCTGGGCTCTGGGCTTAAGTTTTAAAGGTTACTGGGCAAGAACTGATCCATGGACACAGTTAGCAGTGAAGAAAAATCCCAGGAAAGTCGGAGTTTACCTTAATTGTGAAGAGAAAATTTTGACTTTTTTCAGTGTTACTGACATGTCTGTGATGTTCACGTTTAAAGACTGTGCATTCTCAGAAGAAGTTTATCCATTCTTTAAAAACTCACACAAAGAATCAACCATGAGAATTTGTTCTGATAAAGAGGAATAATTTTTAAAAATATGGTAATTTTGTTGTGACATGAAAGATCATATTATTTTCTTAGACAAATTTAATGCTTAATTGCATTTTATGTATTACACATTCTTGATCACATTCTATATTATGCTTAGTTTAATACCTTAGCTTAAAATATTTTCCTTTCCCCCAGCCTTTTCTGTATGCATTTTGTCCAATACTTGCAGCATGCATGCAGAAGTAAGCTGTCTCATGCCACGATTTGATAAATATGTTGATTTCAAGAACAATTTCTGTAGAGTCTTTTTTCTGAAAATAATTTTAGTCCTTCCAATGCATTTCAGTGATCATCATTCTCTGAGGTTTTGTTCTGGACTGCTGCACTGTGTACTTTGTACTTATGTACAAAGCCCAACTTCACATCATGAATTCAAATACACACACCCCAACAAATGCACAGCACCCCATAAAGGTAACCTCTCTCCATCACTCTTCTGGATGGAATTCTCAGAATTTTGGAGGAAAAGAAAGAAAAAGTTTTAAAACAGAGTAATTTAAAACATAATAATGTGTCTACACTTCACTTCTTGGGTGCACAACATGCCATCTGTGCTTGAAGAAGAATCTGAGAGGCAATGTAAATTGACTTAATGCAATGCTACGTCTCTCTGTCATGCTTTAAACCCTTGTGGTAGAGTAATATGCTCTTCTAGTGCATAAATGACCCTGACAGAGCTGTCTGCTTCACAAGATCTTCTGAATCCTAACCTTTTGTCAGGAAAAATGCAATTTAGATGCCTAAACATAGACACCCATTGCTCTTTAAGATACTTTAGGGCATCCAAGATGTCTACATGGGGCTGGTCATACAGTACAAGGCTTGTGGGAGACGTGTGCCTTTCTGAAGTGGCAGCTGGAGATCTCCTGAGACAGAAATGACAGCAATTGCTGAAGGATCCTTATTTCCAGGCTGGCACGGTTATTTTCTGTGAACAATCCTTTCTTCTGTTGAATTTAAGCTTACCAGCTTTTGTCCTGTGTATCATGGAGGTGGAAGATAATTTATTCCTTCATTTTTGCATCAGTGGTCTTGGGGTTATAGCTACATTCATACAGGAGGTGTAGATCTCGGTGGAGCCTGATTCAATACACATCTTGTTTTTTAATGAGCGTCATTGGTAAATTTTGAGTCAGTTTTTAACCAGGGTTTGACTTGCATTATTATTACATCTCCACCATCTCTTTACACGAATGTCTCATGATACAAGTCCACAGTCTTTTCATAAGGTGAGATTCAGTCTGAGACAAAGATCTAGATGTAGTTGTCCACATATGAACCAGGTATCTATGTTTAATTATAGCTAATGGAGTTCTAAGTTGCGATTAAGTTGCCTAAACATAGATGTCTAGTGCCAGTTCAGACCTGTCAATATATCTGAGACTGGCAGAGGTGACACGAGACTCATGGAAGACCCGTGTCCTTTTGGGTCCTTCTGGCACCATTTCCTGCAGATCAGTTTTTAGCTGAAGTAAGTTTGTAGTTTTGTTCCTACTGAACAGAACCGAACTTTGACACACAAAATACCCATTGGACATAAACTCCAGATGACCAATGAGCAGACTGTTATCTAAGGAACACAGAATATGCTAATTCCCCTGAACCAACACACAAATCACTTGAAACCCATGGCATAACAGGCAGAGGAAAAGCAACCTGATAGCCCAGCTAGGCTGAGTCTTCATTCAACTCTCTAGTTATGAGAATGTGTCCAATTTCTTATTCTTTATCATAAACTCCATAACATGATTAGGGAGTCAGACAGCACTGTAGTTTCCAAGATCCTTTCTAGAATCCTGTTTACAAGTAAGATTTACAATGGCAGCCTGCCACTTCTCCAGTGATGTATTTGTAGTGACAGGTTACAATGCTCTTCTTCCCATGACAATGTATCTTAATCCATCTCAGAAACAGCAAATACAGTGAGCCAGATTCTGGTAAAAACAAAGCTACCTTATTCATGGAGTCACAGAGTAAATTAGCATAGAACAGATCTCTGGAGTACTCTATTCCAGTCCCCCACACAAAGAAAGACCAGATTGCTTAGGGGCTGTGCTGAAGTAGCAGCAAATCTCAGTCCTCTGAACTGCCCTTCTAGTAAGCCCCCCTGAAGTATTAGGTGATTTTGTAGGTGCTGTTGTACATCTGGCTGGCTTCCAGTGCCACATCAGAAGTGGAGAGGTCTTCATTGGTCCTGTATCATATGTCAGGCCTGAATAGGCATTTCCAGCTTTCTAGGACATCTGGAAAGCCTGTAGGCATCTATGGTTAGGCAGCTAAATTCTGCTCATGGCTAGGTGGCTAAATTCTGCTCATGCTCAACACAGTCAACTGAGAGTAGGGAGTGATTCCTGACTGGCTTTATCTACCTAAACCAAGGCATCAAATTCTTGTGTTCAAGATCACAGACAGTGCCTTATCTCATCCCAGAGAGGGACACAGCAGCCTGAGATAACAGAGGGAGATAGCTGCCTCATCACAGCCTGATAAAACCAATCTTCCTCAGCTTCTTAATGCTACATGTTCCTGAAGTCTGCACATAGATGTGTCCAAGGGGTCATTCAGAACAAGCAACTAGCCTAACACTATCAATTGTCCCTTGGAAAGGCCTCTCTCTATTCAGAAGCATATAAAAAACCCATTCTGTCCCTTCCTGTTACATCCAGATGTTTCAGTGAAAAATAATAATGAGGTAGCTGAGTGTTGTGGTTTAACCCCAGCAGGCAGCTCAGCACCACACAGCTGCTCACTTACTCCTCCCCGGTGGCATGGGGGAGAGAACTGGAAGAGTAAAAATGAGAAAACTCATGGGTTGAGATAAAGACAGTTTAATAGGTAAAGCAAAAGCTGTGCATGCAAGCAGAGCAAAGTGAGGAATTCATTCACTACTTCCCATTGGCAGGTAGGTGTTCAGCCATCTCCAGGAAAGTAGGGCTCCATCACATGTAACGGTAACTTGGGAAGACAAACACCATCACTCCGAATGCCCCCCCCCCCCTTCCTTCTTCTTCCCGCAGCTTTTATTGCTGAGCATGACGCCATATGGTGTGGGATGTTCCTTTGGTCAGTTGGGGGTCAGCTGCCCCAGTAGTGTCCCCTTCCAACTTCTTGTGCACCCCCCACCTACTCACTGGTGGGGTGGTGTGAGAAGCAGAAAAGGCCTTGGCACTGTGGAAGCACTGCACAGCAATAACTAAAACATCTTTGCATTATCAACCCTGTTTTCATCACAAATCCAAAACATAGCCCCATAGAGGCTACTATGAAGATATTTAACTCTATCCCAGCCAAAACAAGGACACTGAGTGAACAGACACTGGAAATGGAGAAGCCACAAATCATAGCTATGCACAAGAGCTACATAGCACTGTTAACGTGGGTTCCCATGACTTTGCAGACCATTTCAGCTCTGTCCATTGTCCCAATCATATGTAAGCAAACTAATGAATGACTTAATGCAGTCACCACCCACAAAGTTAATCTAAACAGACCTTTCAGTGAACTTTCATGTTGACTGTGCTCAGATATTGTTTACTGTTGAGAAGGGTACATTTTATCAGCTCAGGGTATAAACAAATGAGCTTGTGCAGAGAATTTCTACTTTGATTCACCTTGCAGGCATCCCTAAAGAAAACCTTCTCTCCTCTTCCTTGACACTCTTCTTCTCTTGGTGGATATTTACTTGTGATCTTGGCTGTTCTCTACTTTTCAGAGTTTTTTTTTTTACTGTTCAATGGTCCTTTCCTGTAACCATCGGGAAGGTGTTAATGACCCTTCAAACTGATTTAGTCACATACCCTAACTTGTGAGTGCTTCTCTTGTGCATTTGAATCTAGGAAGGATGGAGATACCTGATCTTAGAACATAGAACACAGAACACAGAACATAGAATGGTTTGAGTTGGAAGGGATCTTAAAGACCACCTAGTTCCAACCTCACCTGCCATAGGCAGGGATAAAGTGATATCCGCTTGGAAAAGAAAAACAGGATATACCAAGTTGAAATCAACACTTAGAACAGCAAGGTGCTGATCTTAGCTGAGCTGCCTCTGAAGGTACTGAGCCATAGCAAATAACTTGATATTTCAAAGAAGGTAATAATAGCATCCATGGGAAACAAACAGAAATGTAACTGTTACCTCTGTGGCTAGCAAGAGGTCAGGCAGAAGCAAGCAACAGCCTTTATATCTTCTACTTTCTGCAGATAAGGAACATGAGAATTTATTTGAGATGGAAGAACTAAGAAACAAAATTTCATATCACATCCAATTCAAAGGCTTCCTCATGTCGTCTTTTCCCAGAAGACACCATACAGATATAAATTCCAGCATCAGAGACTTGGATGTCTTTTAGCAGTAAAGAAAAGCCCCCTCTGCTTGGTACCCATTGAAGAAGCTCTTTTTGACCCCAGTACCTTTTGTTTTGAATCTTTTCCCCAGTGCTTCCATTGTAGGAGATGATCTGTATCAGTTCTGAGGGTCTGGAAAGAAACCATTCAGTAGAAATATTTGCCAGCATGCCAGTGGCTGGCAGCCTGCAGTCCAAGAGCACATCATTTCCAACAGCTCCAACAACATATGTGGAAGTGAGAATGCTTGGAATAGCAACTGCACAAAAAATATAAAATAAGACATGTCAAGCCACAGTGATCCTGAGGAACAGATGAAGCTGTACGGGGAATGAATTAATTTCGTGCTTAGAAAAGTCTCAGGTTCTGGCAGTACAAACACATTACCAGAAGAGAAGTGACAATGTCACCTTGTAGGGCTTTGGTTACTGTCAGGACTTGGATTCTTGTCAAAGAGACCTCAGTTGTCCCTCTCCCTTGCCAATCCAATATAAGGTTTTGTATCTTGGCCAATACCATGTAGTTATATTCTTCTTTGGAAAATATATAACCCTTCAGATAATTAAGTTGTTTAACTAAATTTGCGCTTCCTGACAGCTGGTTCATGGAAAACATTTATGGGCATGCTCTTACCACAAGACTGGTATAGTATAGATAGTTAAGTACCCCGGCTTTCCTACTCCTCCATGTTAGTATCCTCATCCTATTTGCAGCTATCATTCTTAACAGGTGTGTAGCCAAGGGCAATGTAGCTCTGAATGAGCAGAGATAATTGTTCTCCTCAACCATGTCATAGCAACACACTTGTCTTAAAGCGTCTAACTCCGTAAGCAGCTTCTTTGAGTGACACCTTTTCCCCCTTGAAATCCCCTCCCACTGCCAGTCCATCAGCCGTGGGCCTCTCTACCAACCCTTGCACTCCTGATGAAAGAAGAGACGCCACTGACCTGTCACTTCCAGTTCAATGGCCACCTGATCATGCCATTTTCCTGCTGTTACACTGCAAATGTATTTCCCTTTGTCAGGGACCTGGACGTTCTTCAGTTTTAGGGAAAAGTTGCCTGTGCTCCACTGGCTGAGGAAGAGCTCTGTGCCTCCCCAGCTTCGCTCCTCTAGCCAGCTATCTTTGACTGCTTCATTATAGGAGATCTCCTTTGGTGTTCTGAAAGGCTGTGCAGCAACCCACTGAACCATGATGCTCCTGGGAAAAACCGTGAGTGACAACTGGCAAGGCAGAATGACATCTTCCCCAATGAAGCTGATGATTGGGTTTCTCGGAGGAAGGATGTGGAACTGGTCTGTTTGAAGACAGCAACATTTAGAGGAGTTGTTCAAGAAGGCTGGAGAGGGCATCTGAGTCACTCGGTCTGGGGAGAGGACTTTCTTCCCTAAATGACCTCCAAAAGCTGGAGGATTCTGGGCTGCAACTCTCAGAGATGTCTGAGTTTGACAAGATAGGGACAATGAGTGGGCTCAAAAAATGGACACAAGGCATGTCTATACTGTGCAGTGCAGCTAAGCGCAGAAACCCTGAGCCTGATCCACCGAGCTATGCAGTGAGACAAGGCTGATCAGACCAAAACCAATTCAGTAGTGAGTAGCAGGTGAATGCAGCGATGACATGTAAACCTACTCTGCCAACCAGCCTTCATGGATGCCTTGTAGGCACTGAGTAGCTGGAGGTGTTTATGTCCCAGACCAGTACAAAATTAATTCTTTTTTCTAGCTGTTTTGCTTCCAGCAGTTCTGGTGTTGTTTGCCTTGTGCCTGGTCCTTCAAAGGTCCCACACTCAGGCAAGACACAGTTCGCATGAACTCAGAAAACATTTCACTGACCTGTCACATCCAGATCCACCACAGTTTCATCATGCCAGCTCTCAGAGTCCAGGCTGCAGACATATTCTCCTTTGTCAGCGTACGTGACGTTTTTCAGCACTAGAGACAAGTTCCCATGATTTAGTTCAACAGAAGACAGTTCTGTTCGGCCCTTATACCTCCCACCTCTTATTTCTGACTTGATTTTCCCATTACAGAAAACCTTGTGGATTAATTCTGAAGAGTGAAGCAAATTCCACTGCACTACAAAATTTCCAGTAAAATTAGTGAAGAACACGCAGGGCAAGAGAATATCTCTTCCAATTACTCCAGTAACAGGAGATCTCAAAGGCAGGCTTCTGTATGGAGCTGTCAAGACACAGAGAAAAGGTATTTATATGCTTAGGAGATCAGGATTCAGTGGAAAGACAGAGATAAGCACTTTTACAGAGCATATCAAGTCCAGTGTCATAGTCTCCAGCCCCTGAACAAGTCTGCATCCCATAAAACACCTGAAGTGGCCTTAGAGGTAGACCTTTATCTGTGGACAACTGAAATTACTCTTAGGTGTGCTCTGAACAGCACTTGAGGCTCATCTGTCTGTATTGACTAAATTTCTGTCAGCTGCTACGGGAGCCTGGACACTGCTTAAATTTAGATGTAATAACTGTAGCCAAATCTCACTCTTGTTTAGGATAAAAGGAATCCTTCTTTGTCTCTGCTGATTTTATTGGATGCATCTCCGCTGATCATAAAGTGTGAAATTGTAGTTAAATGTCAGATGAATCCCCACTGCGTAGCTCACCCAGGTGCTGATGTCCATAAACCCCATTTGGCTTTGCCCTTCCTTAGGAACAAATTATTCCTTTGGTATATTCTTTTCCATGTGCACTCCTAAGAAGGAGATACAAGCAGTTGGGGATAACCTGGTACATAGCATAGCTGCCCAACCATCCTACCTGTAATATTTTCTTTATCATATTTGTTTGATTGATTTTCAAAATCTGGTTGCATTTCACATGGGCACTCAGCCTACTGCTCCAACTAATGTTCCAGTCAACCTATTTTCCCATCCCTGTTGGAATGAAAAGAAGCATCTTGAAAGAGAACAGATCTGTCTGGAATTCACCTTATCATGGCATGGAGAGACTATCATCTTTCTTGCAAGTGATGATACCCAGGCACGTACCTGTCACATCCAGTTCCACATAGGTCTCCCTGTACCAATTGGAATAGGCAACCTTGCAGGTGTATTTCCCTTTGTCAGAGACTTGGACATTCCTAAGCTTCAAGGAGAGGTTTCCCCTCCTCACCTGGGATGTGAAAAATGCAGTTCGACCCTTGTAGCTCTTCCCTTGCCTTTCCACCTCACTTCTTCCATCGAAGGAAATAATCTCTATTCTCTTCAGAGCTCTAACAAGGATCCATTGGACAGTGAGGCTGACAGGAATGCTAGGGGCAGACATGTAGCAAGGCAGGATAGCATCTTCTCCAATGGCTTGGATGACAACATTGTTAGGGGAATGGACTGTAAACTGACCTAAGAAAAACAGATATGCACATAATATGAGTCCGTGCTGACTCTGTGTGGGAATTGGTTTTGAAAGAGAAGCATTTTTTAACAGAGCTTCCACTATTTGTGCAGTGAACACCTTAGACAAGGGGCCAGAGCATGTACTTTGTGATACACCCAGGATAGTGGCACCAGATAGATGCATGCACTTAGGTGAGATTACCTCCAAATTCAGACACCTGAGCTTGGGTCTCTATATGTAGGGAGCTACATGTGCACTGGGAACTAGAACAGATTTCCTAAGCTTAGGCATTTAGTATCACTGGAGGCATCCTAGTAGAACCACAACATCGACATGGAGCTGCAGGACATGATACAGGACAAATGGGAGACCTTTCAAAGAACTACATGGAGACCAGACTGGATACCTTATGCTATCTTAAGTGGCACCATATATCTATATCTGGATAATTGAATAAGACCCCAAACGTCTACAGTAGCGTGTCATAAATAGTTCTTTGTTGATGAATCACAGAATCATAGAATCATAGAATACCAGGTTGGAAGGGACCTCAAGGATCATCTGGTCCAACCTTTCTTGGCAAAAGCACAGTCTAGATAAGATGGCCCAGCACCCTGTCCAGCCCAAATGAGATCTCCAATGGCATACTGCTCCTGTGAGGAGTGGCTGAGGACACTGGTTTCATCTAGTTTGGAGAAAAAGAGGCCGAGGGGTGACGTCATTGCTCTCTACAGCATCCTGAGGAGGGGAAGTGGCGAGGGAGGTGCTGGTCTCTTCTTCCTGGTATCCAGTGACAGGATGAATGGGAATGGTTCAAATCTGCGTCAGGGGAGGTTCAGACTTGTCATTAGGAAACATTTCTTTACCAAGAGGTGGCAAAGACTGGAACAGGCTTCCTAGAGACGTGGTTGATGCCCCAAGCCTGTCAGTGTTTAAGTTGCATTTGGACAATGCCCTTAATAGTATGCTGTAACTTTTGGTCTGTGCTGAAGTGGTCAGGCAGTGGGACTACATGATCATTGTAGGTCCCTTCCAAATGGAACTACTCTACTCTACTCTACTCTACTCTACCCTACTCTACATCTATTCTATTCTATTCTATTCTATTCTATTCTATTCTATTCTATTCTATTCTATTGGATTTGTGTGGCAAGGTTTTGGTAGCAGGGGTGCTACAGGGGTGGCTTCTGTGAGAAGCTGCTAGAAGCTTCCCCTATGTCCGATAGAGCAAATGCCAGCTGGCTCCAAGACAGACCCGCTGCTGGCCAAAGCTGAGCCAAGCAGTGATGGCGGTAGTGCCTCTGTGATAACATATTTAAGAAGGGGAAAAAACTGCTGTGCACAGCAGCTGGGAGAGAGGAGTGAGAATATGTGAGAGAAACAACGCTGCAGACACCAAGGTCAGTGAAGAAGGAGGGGGAGGAGGTGCTCCATGCACCAGAGCAGAGATTCCCCTGCAGCCTGTGGTGAAGACCATGGTGAGGCAGGCTGTCCCCCTGCAGCCCATGGAGGTCCACAGTGGAGCAGAGATCCACTTGCAGCCCGTGGAGGACCCCATGCCAGAGCAGATGGATGCGCCCAAAGGAGGCTATGACCTGTGCTAGAGCCCGTGCTGGAGCAGGCTCCTGGAAGGACCTGTGACCCCATGAAGAGAAGCCCATGCTGGAGCAGGTTTTCTGGCAGGACTTGTGTCCCTGCGGGGGACCCACGCTGGAGCACTACATTCCTGAAGGACTGCACCCTGTGGAACGGACCCATGTTGGAGCAGTTCGTGAAGAACTGTAGCCCATGGGAAGGAGAAGTACCCACATTGGAGAATTTCGTGGAGTGGGACCCCATGCAGGAGCAGGGGAAGAGTGTGAGGAGGAAGGAGCAGCAGAGACAACGCGTTATGAACTGACCACAACCCCCATTCCCCGTCCCCCTGTGCCACTTGGGGGGAGGAGGTGGAGAAGTCAGCAGTGAAGTTGAGCCTGGGAAGAAGAGAGGGGTAGGAGGAAGGTGTTTTAAGATTTGGTTTTATTTCTCATTACCCTACTTTGATTTGATTGGTAATAAATTAAATTAATTCCTCAAGTCGAGTCTGTTTTGCCCATGACAGTAATTGGTGAGTGATCTCCCTGTCCTTAACTCAACTCATGAGCCTTTTGTTATATTTCCCCCCCCCTCTGTCCTGCTGAGGAGGGGGAGTGATATAGCAGCTTTGGTGGGCACCTGGCATGTAGCCAAGGTCAACCCACCACATCTATTCTAGTCTAGTCTAGTCTAGTCTAGTCTAGTCTATTCTGTTCTGTTCTGTTCTATTCTATACCTAGGCATGTATAAACATCTATACTTAGGTATTTTAACCTGGAGCAGAGTGAAATTGTGTCAAGCTTACTGCATACACTCTTCTCATTCTTACCGCAGATGCATAGGAAATCCAACATGGTCTGTGCTTACGAGCTGTGGACACCTCCCATTTGTGCATATTCGCTCAACTCCTGGATATACTAAAAGTCAGATTCAGGGCTTTTTGTTTTGATTTGGGTTTGTCTGGAAAAAGGGATCTCTCTCTCTTGGTAATTCCATGACAAATAAGTAACAATTTTTAACAAATACATAGATGTATGTGTATAGATCTATATGAATATTTCCATATGGATGCCTTACATAGCCCAGAGCATCTCACTCAAATGGTGCCAGACATGTGTCCTCAGGCAAATGAATCCTACACCTAGGCAGAGATTTAGCTCAAAGGTTAAGATCCTTACCTGTAGGTGCTTATATGTAAATGTCTCCATCTGACCTAATTGGTTTGGTTAAGTTAAAATTATAAACACTGGAGATCTGGAGTACAATTCAGTAGCTGTGCCACAGAAGCCTCCTGCCATTCAAGATGCCCAAGGGAATGTGAGATATCCATAGGGGGCCAGCAACAGGACGTATGGAATAACCTTGCCCTTATGAAAAGGCAGCTGGAGGCAAGTTATGATCTCCTGAGACATTTAAGGTGGCTCTAGATAACAACATCAGGAACTAAATCACTTCTCTTTTTACTGTAAGGGGAACATACCAAGGGGAATCAGGGAACTTAGATACCTTAGATGCTTACTTGACTAAATTTAGTTGTATTCAGTACAATGTGAACTAGTCTAGGGCACGCTTCCTTTCAGAGGACTCCCAAAGGTCTTCCTCAGGGCCTGGGTTGTATATGCCTGTCCTCTGATGATGCATGAAATTTTCTAGGCTTTCTCAAACAGAAATAGTGTCTAGGCAGGTACCTTTATCAAGTCCACCTAATCAATGCAAGTACTTCAAGTGACACATCTCACCCTATGGTAAGAAATACAGAATATGGAATGCAGTAGAATATAGTGTATGTCTTCCATATAGACTTCATCAATAAACTTACTTCTGAGTTTAATGAGGCAGGTAACTTCCCATGGAGTAAGCTATATTTTCCAGAATTTGGAATTCTACAATTTTTGCTGTGTATATTTATATGCACCTATATGCATATTAAAAAAACAAAAATCTTTGCTGATTACTTGTTTTTTATAACTGTATGGCATAAATTCTGCTTACCACTAGTCTTCTGGAGTATTTGCAGAACAATCAGGATATGTATCATTGCGTGCCACATGAAGAGGAAAGCCATTGCTCAGGAGTGGCAGAAGTTCAGACTCTCCACACAACTGCACAACAGCCAGGCAAAGACCTCAAAGGACTTTCTAAATGAAAAGCAGAAGGTGAAAGCAGGAAGTTTAGATATTATCTTAGCTTATTAGAAAGAACACAAAGGTAACTTCCAAAAAGGGTTATCTGAAATGTTACAACACCAGAGACCAGAAACGAGCTGTCTTTACAGGACTACTCACTATGTGTAGCAGAGTTAATTTCCAGTCAATGAGCATTAATGCTACTTGAACGACCTAAATGCCTCGGGATATGAACCCATTCAGTGAGTTAAATTACTTGCAAACGAATCTTGATGTTTCATATCTTTTCCCCTAAAGTCTTGTCCTTTTGAAAATCTTTGAATCCTTTTGAATACCTTTGCTTTTATCTGATGTCCACCAGGGAGCCTTATAAATAATTTTCCAGGGAGAGAAGGATGGGGGAAGTGATTTGTTCAAAGTACAATGGCATTAATTCAGGACACAGTTTTATGGAACAGGATGTCTAACAAAAAGCTCAGCTCTTTCAGGCATACATATATCACACCCATTCCTAGGGTTTATTGAGCTTTGGTAAGAGTCTGTTTTACCATTTTAGAGAGTTCAAGAGAGTTTCAGAGTAGCAGACCAAGCATGTATGAGCTAAAGAAAAGGAGGTTATAAGGTCATTAATTTTTCAAATACGCATTTTTCGAATACTCACATCATGGTGAAAAAAGAAACAGAAGAATGACTATCACTGAGAGCTTTTATCTTACAAGTATTTAAATAGCTATTTATGGCATTCAAATTGCAAGACAGCAGTGAAACAGTAAGAATAAAATGGGATACGTATTCCTAATACTTACATTCCTCAAATCATTGGCAGATGGAAAAAAGCAAATTAAAAAAAAACAGCAACCCAAACAATTATTTCAGATGCCCTGAGTCTTTCGAACAGAAAATTGTGTGTTCCCCACTCAAAGCTGTTACATGTTGCTGGTTGTGTTTACCACATCAAACATGCAGAGAAAACAGGTTGGCCTCATGGCTACAAACCAGCACAGGCTGGAGAGTTTTAGTAGCTTAGGAACAGCAATAAGGTTTTCGGGCACTTCCTGGGATCAGAAGCAATGAAACCACTTTTGCATTGATATGGCCCTTCAGGAAACAGGTTCTGTGAAGACCTCCGGTGGATTTCACTGGACCTGTTTCAGACAAATGTGATGAATGCTATCAAAAGTTATCAAGTACTATGCTATCAAGTACAAAAAAGTACTTTTTTCCTTGCCATTCACTGTAAAGAAAAGCATAATTACTCCCCATCATTGTGCATGTCTAAGAATAGGGAAGATGAATCCTCCATCGCTGGTCCCAGGTAGGCACTGGTGTCAGGAAACAACTTGTGGTTTACCTTCTCTCCAGAGTTCTGGTAAGTCCAAAACCAGCTCTGATTCCCTGATGATGATGATAAGACAACTTCTCCAAAACCAAAAACTCCCCATGGGCATTGCAAATCTTTGCCAGAGGTTGTTCTCTACACAGCTCTGCTGCTATAACAGCTTTCGAGGAGACAAAACATCTCTGCAGCTCACAAATGGGTACATATTTCTCTCCACGGTCTGCAGCTTCCAGCCATACTGATTCTCTAGCCTCATTTAAACTTAAGAATCTTCAGACAGGAAAGTTACATTAAGAGCTTGTAGCACGCATGAGATGGATCTGGCTATTTCTAGAGATTGATATTGATACCTTAACATAGTGGAGAAGCATTTTCACATCTTACTCTTGCATTATAGTGAACATTTTCCCTTTTCCAAAAAGAAAGAATTCATTCTGTGAGCATTTTTTTTAATGGTCAATATCATTGATAAAACCGGAGCAACGCAACTAGGGCAGTACATTAAATAGGCATGATGCCACTAGTGTTTCCAAGGAGCAAATGTGCATAGCTATGACTTTTGGATGTTTAAAGACAACGGTTAATACAAAACATGCTCTCGGCTAGAGGAAAACCTCATTTTTTCACTTTTCTACCAAAGGTATGGCCTTTTGAGAGAAGATCACATCTCTTGCTATGTGCTATAAACTCAAAACAGTTTCAAGGCAACATTGGTATGGCAGAAAAAAGGAAGGAAATTCTCCCTTGTTCTGTTTCAGATAAGGCAGAACCATATAAAATTCTCATACTTGCAGACCAGAGATCTGTTCATATCTTGCTTAAAATATGATCATTGGAATTTCTTAGCTTGAAGGTTGTTTCTTACCTGGAGAGCAGGAAGGAAAACAGCCATCACAAGCTTTCCTTGGGTTCGGGAGAACTGGACTTTTGTACTGAGAAATAGATTGACTTTATTGCTATTTGCTCATTTTGCTTTCATACTTGCACATAGTCATTTGTATAGTCGTTTATTAACCATGGACTTGGGTAAACAGATATTACTCCAATAAAAGCAATACCTTTGTTGTCACAGCCATGACACAGGGCTATGTTCATCCCAGTTTAAATCTCAAGCTACAAGGTAACACAATTGCATCCTTTCATATGATCATCTTCCCCGGTACCTCAAGACATGGATTATTTGCTGGGTGAACAAGTGGCTTCAAGCAGAGCAAACAATACCACACTTTGTGTGAAAGGCATGTTATGAAAGGCAAGCACAAAAATGCGACTTTGAATTTGTTGGCTGGAGGGAGAACTGAACTTCATCTCCCCTGTCCAAGGTGTACGTCTTGACTGTTGAGCTACTGTCTACCTAAGAGTGTGTCATCATCCACTCACCCCCATCTTTTTGATGATTTTCAAATAGCAGAAGGAACTTTTCTTGGTTCTTTGAAACAAAGGGCAAAGGACACTGATAAAGGAGGACGGATTTTATATCGCCTTCTTTCTGTGCTGAAGCTACGAGCCTACTTTCCCCAGGCTTCTGCCTTTTTTACTTACTGTGAAGTGTTGTGTGGAAGAGCTAGTTGTCTTGTTTCCCTCTGGAGCTGATGGAGCAAGACAGGCATCTCCAGAGCATGATTCATCCCAGCAGGCTGAACAGGGAACTCCTGACTCAGTTTGAACACAAGGAAGAAATGCATGGCAGGTGGAGAATGCTCGGGCAAACCAGGAGGAATGAAGCAGCATTGTCTGGGCTTGCACAGATGGAATTAGGAAGGTCAGAACTCACCTGAAGTTAAAACTGGTGAAGAACAAGGTACCTTAGCAGTGAAAGGAAGACTCAGAAAGGTGTAGGAACACTGCCAAAAGGGGTGGGGCATTTTCAGGCCCTAAAAGGACCTTCAGTTCTGAGATGATCTATGCCTGACTGTGGTGTGAACCTTGTCAAAGACTGGGTGTGTTGTTTTTTGTTTTTTTTTTTAAATCCAAGTGCATTCTACTCACTGGCTTCCTTTTATCTACATGCTTATTGACACCTTCAGGAAACTCCAGGCAGTGCAGAGAGGTATGATTTCCCTTTACAGGAGCTGAGCAACTCTTCTCCAACAGATTGCATTTGTCCCTGTGCCAAGAGTTCTTGTTTTTAAACAGCCTCTATAACCTCATTGAGGTGAGAGTCAGATGGCTCCGTAGTTTCCAATGTCCTATCCAGAGCCTTATTTGTAAACAGAAATTATATAGACAGCCCACCAGTCCTCCAGTGCACAGTCATTAAGTAAAAACTTGGCTGGCAGTTCTGCAGTTTCCTTCAGGACTTGTGTGTGACACCATGTAATTCTAGTGACTTACTGATATCTTATTTGCCCCAGTCCATTCCCAGCTGATGGAATTTTCACTGTAGTCTTAAACAACCTTTGCAAGATTATCTTGATGTTACTGCTCTTTTGGATCTCAAGTTTTTAATATATATTTGACCTTACAGACTTTCCACTTATTCTGATTTTCCATTTCTTTTATGATCTTTTCTGTGTGACATGCTCTTAATATTCCTACTGAATCAGGGACTTTTTTTAGACAAGGTTTCTTTCTGTCTGAGTTGAGGCACACACTTTATGAGAGCTTCCAAAGCAACATATCTCTTAGTCTCTGGGCAGCTTGTGGGCTCCTTCCTTTCTGCCCTGTACCTTTAATGACTTATTTGCTTGTTTTTTTCAAGACACATGACTCACTTTTACATAGTTGTCTTCCTTCAAACTGAGTATCTCTGTGCTGAACTTACCTGACTTGCTTTTCAACTACAACATTAAATCTAATTGTTTTGTGGTCACAACTTCAGAGCAGCTCACAGGGTAGCACTTCTCCAATTAGGTCATGTTCATCAGACATCTGCAGTCTCATTTTTTTAATGGTGGATTCTTATAACATCTATACTCACTCCAGTAACAGGGTAAACACCTCATTCAAATAGAGACGCCCTCGCAGACAATTGCTGAAGGGTCATAATCCAAAGCTGAATTTCCCTCTAAACAGCCTTCCAGGGTGAGTTGCTGCCTCTCCCCTTTGAGCTAGGTTGCTAAGAAGTAATCTCAATAAATTCTTTTGAGATTTTTCATCTCCACCTCTCAGATCCATCTCCTTTATATAAAGGGTAAGATCATTCAATTAACAGTGCTTTCTGCCCATAGGAATGGGTTTGTGAATCAGTTTTTAACCAGAAGATTTTTAGAGAAAATTTGCTATGGGTGTTGTTAATTGAGTATTGGAGTCCACCCCTGATTTGTCCACAGAAATTCACTTTTATTAAAAAAAAAATTGGGAAACTGGGCTTCATAAATTAAGATAACAAACCCAGAAAAATAAAGGTTGGGTTTTTTTTTTTAAGACTTTTAATCACCATCAAAATTCTTAGATTTTTTCTCCAACATCACCTTCGCTGGCAGAGAAAGTTTCAGAGAAGTTAAACCAGACTGTAACCCAGAGTCTGGATACACAAATGAGTTAGAAGTCCATAGCAAAAGTTAATGACCACCTTTTACTCACAGAGCAGGGCTTCAGGTGTCTGTGACTGAAGGTAAAGACCAAGCTTCCTTTCTCTCTAAAAAGTACTCATCTAAGTTTAAACTAGCTGTCTGTAGCCAATGAATTTGTAAGTGCTCTCTCATTCCAAACCTCCATCCTTTGGGCTGTAACAAGCATGGAAATGTGCCAATCCACAGCAAAAGTACGTTGAGAAAAGAGCTGATTTTTGTCTGCTGCCACAGCGGAGAACTGATCTCAGGAAACTGTGGCCCCCAAAGGGATGAGGAGGATCACAGGACTAGCAAGAAGATGTTAAATGATCCTTTTAATCTGCTTCATGGAAAACTGATGGAGGGGGATGATTGCCCAGTCTGCCACTCTGGAGATATCCCTGGAAACATTCCCAGGGTCCTGTCTCAGGAGACTTCAGAGAAGCAATGCATTCCACAGATCTGCAGCACTGCAGCTCCTCTGTGCACATGGTCCCAGTCATGACTTACTGTCCCCAGCCATTGTCTTCCTTCTGTTACAGCACTTCTCATGGCTGGGCTAGACCCAGACCTTTGTGTCCTGGCATGTACCACTGCACTTTTATGGCCCCATTTCCAAAACTACGCCTTTGCACCATTACCTTGCATCTGCAATCTCCCTTATCTCCAATGATCTTGTCCTCTCATCCTCTCTTAACAAACACACACTTTTCTTGCCCAGTGGCAGTTATCTATGAAATGCAGAACACCTTGGGTCATCTGGATTAACAGAGGGAGTATTAACACTGTAAATGAGCCATTATGGATTATGCCATGACTTGAAAGGATTCAATATTTACTCTACATGCATAGAGTACAAGAGGGAGGCAATATAAGGCTAGTACTGCAAAGCACTACACTCCTCAAAGGCAGGTTAGAAGATAACACATTCACATGTTGGTCCCCTCCCTTTGCTTTAATGTCTCTCTCCCATTTCATGGTTGGTCATTTTTCAAGGCATTGGTCACTTTGAGTAATTGACACATCTCATGGCATTGAACCAGTGCCCTGATTTTCCTTCCAGTTATTCAATAAATTTTTATTCATGAGAGTTTTAAACTCAGCTAAAGCGGTGGGATTCAGCTACCCTCATTTTTAATGGTGGCTTCAGCTCACCCTGAATTACAGGTGATGAATTACAGGTATTTACAACTTGCAAATAAAGTAACTTAATTCTAACTGCCTGTATTGGGTTTATGCAGCAAGCTTTTGGTAGTGGGGGGCGGAGCTACAGGGGTGGCTTCTGTGAGAAGATGCCAGAAGCTGCCCCCATGTCCAACAGAGCCAGTTTCAGCCAGCTCCTAGATGGACCCACCTCAGCTGGCCAAAGCTGAGCCCTTTAGCGACGTTGGTAGCACCTCTGTGATAACATTTAAGAAAGGTTAAAAAAAGTGCTGCGCAACAGCAGCTGGGAGACAGGGTGAGAAAAATGTGAGAAACAACCCTGCAGACACCAAGGTCAGTGAAGAAGAAGGGGGGAGATGTTCCACATGCCGGAGCAGAGATTCCCCTGCAGCCTGTGGTGAAGACCATGGTGAGGCAGGCTGTCCCCCTGCAGCCCATGGAGGTCCACAGTGGAACAGAGATCCACCTGCAGCCATGGAAGACCCCACGCCAGAGCAGGTGGATGTGCGCTGAAGGAGGCTGTGACCTCGTGGAGAGCCCGTGCTAGAGCAGGCTCTTGGCAGGACCTGTGGCCCCATGGAGAGGAGCCAACAGTGGAGCAGGTCTTCTGGCTGGACCTGTAGCCCCACGGAGGACCCACGCTGGAGCAGTCTGTTCCTGAAGAACTGCCCCCTGTGGAAGGGACTCATGCTGGAGCAGTTCATGAAGAACTGAAGCCCGTGGGAGGGACTCACACTGGAGAAGTTCATGAAGAACTGTCTCGTGTGGGAAGGACCCCATGCTGAAGCAGCAGAAGACTGTGAGGAGGAAGGAGCAGCAGAGACAATGCATTATGAACTGACCGCAACCCCCATTGCCTGTCCCCCTGTACTGCTTGGGGGGAGCAGGTAGAGAAGTCAGAAGTGAAGTTGAGCCCAGGAAGAAAGGGGGGCTGGGAGGTGTTTTATAAGATTTGGTTTTATTTCTCATTATCCTACCTTGATTTGATTGGCAATAAATTAAATTAATTTCCCCAAGTTGAGTCTGTTTTGCACATGACAGTAACTGCTGAGTGATCTCCTTGTCGTTCTCTCAACCCATGAGCATTTTGTCATATTTTCTCCCCCGTCCAGTTGAGGAGGGAGAGTGATAGAGCAGCTTGGTGGGCACCTGGCAGCCAGCCAAGGTCAACCTGCCACACTGCCTACATGTGAACATGAGTTTTACGCTCGTGCTCAGTGTTACAGACAGTAGAGAACAGGATATCATTCACTTGCAGAATATCCAAATGATATTTGGACAGACATCTATTGTCACTTGAGATGCCATGTCACATCTTCCCTCATCTTCAGCTGCTGCTTCAGGAGGGTCTGAGAACCCCGTAAATCCTATGCTCTGATAGCCCTGTGGGAGCTCAAATTGCATTAGGCTTCCACATTTGGGAAGCTGAATCTAACTCTTGACTCCCATTCCTTTAGTCAAACTAACTTAACCAACTGCTTACATATAAGCAATTGTTCCTGAGTTTTATCACAACCAGTATGTGATCTGTGGATTTCACCCTTATCACTTAACAGCTCTTATAAGCAGACCTCCAAAAAGACTACTTGCATTTCATAGTTCACAATTTGATTGTTATCAATAGTTTTCGGACTTTGTACAAAATTTGAAATTTGCACTCATACTCTTCCTGGTAAACTGTTCTGATGGGTTTACTAGTTGAAAATGAATACACAACAAATGCAACAAATACTGAAATAAATCCATGTTTCTTTAGTCCAGGTAAAATGAAATAAAATTGCAACATTTGACAGGTCTGGGTTTTTACAAAATTAGTTCTTAGTACAAGATGAATCCCTAAGAAATACTTCAGAGACTATTTCTTTCTTGACTATGGTTTTAAAAGCTGATATTACTTTTTTTCCCTTCCTCTCTGCTTTCACATCCTCTGCGATTCACTACTCTATTAATTTATTAATCTCCTCCTGGCCCTGTGGAAGGCTGTCACAGAGAAGGTAATGTGTTTTAGTGTACACGGGGCGTACTCCCAACCATTTGTCATCAGAGCCTGGCCTGAAGAATGGGTACAGATTCCCAGAAAACTCCAAAGAGAGAGACTCGAGAAGGCACTTTTCTTCCACATCAAAGAAAGAAAGCATGTCACATTCCTGATCCAGGAAAACACCTACCACGCTGCAGGGCTTGCCATTTCTTACGCCCTTCCCACCACTTAAGCTGTATTCTCCCTGAGAAAACTGCAGACTGAGTAAAATCCCCTTTGGGAAAGCCTTCATTGTATTGCTCCTCAGTGTATTTCTAATTTCCTCACATACCACACCCAGCTCCCACTCCGATTTGTCCCCCACCTCCACTTCCCAGTAATGTTTCTTTTCTGAAAACCCTTCAGTAGCTACCACCACTGCTTTGGGAGAGATCTTTTCCTGGGTGGAGGACTTGACCCTGTTTTTCTCCTGAATGATGAGGATGGGATGTTTGCAGTTCTCATCCAGAGTGATATTAACTTGAGAAAGGAAGGAAAAAAAAAAACAAACACAAAAAAACCAAAGCACCAAGTTATTTCTGATTTTCAGGGAAATAAACAGTAATCTCAAAGGAAGTGAATAAAGGAGAGAAACAATAAAATTTTTAAAAAAACCCAACACCTAAATACCCCAGGAATATACAGCGTGCTTTTGTCAGACAGAAACTCAATAGCAGAAATAATATGCAGCAGGGCATGCCTGTTCTCTGGCTTCACTGTGCCTTTATTAATTCATCTTTACTCTGACTGAGGGGATCCAGGCTCTCTGGTCAGACCCATCTGGCAGCTGGATTTTTTGGAATAAAACACAAAGCTGAATCTCTCAAAGCCACATAACATGTAAAAAGGTCCTAGTTGGTACGGAAATGATTCACCCCAACTCGTGACACTGAGAACTGTGTAGATGGGAGATGCTTAAGAAAACCTGGGTGCCTGTTTCAACCAACGGGCTGCAAAATTTCCTCAAATTCTGACAGCCTGTGAATTTTTCATAACACAAGGGATAGACTCTGGCAGGTGCATGAAAGAACATGAGGTTGATGGCAGGCGAGATTTGGCTTACCTGCATTGCTGTGAGCTCTCCTGAATGCTGCAAGAAAAGAAATGAATGATTAATTAAAATTACTGCAGAATGTTAATATACCTAATTTTAGTACAGTATGGGATTGGAGGGGTGTAGATTTGATAAAATTAGTTTTCAGCTTTCAACTCACCCAGTTCCTTAGAGGCTTTATCTGAAAAGGACAGAAAGTTGTATTATCCTCATGCATGGCAAGGCTCTTCTGTAGGCTATCTGTGCTAATAGGGTATTTCCAATACTACATTACTTAAGTATGACCTAGCCTAGGATTTAGGAAACGATGCTAGCTTAACTTTGGAGGGCTAGAGGTTACTTAAACCCTAGCTAGTCACCTGGGCTCTGTGTAGAGTCAGGAGAAAGAATGGCACATCAGAAAGTGTTTCTTCTCTGCTGTTTCAACTACTTATCTGAAGCTATTCTTGGATGCCTTCATCTCTCAATGAGGGAGCCAAGAATACTGCCTTAGCCTCAATGCCCAAAATTTAGATAACTAGTTAGGTGAGCTGAATCATCTGCAGGTACACACAGGACCTGTGGCCATGCTTCCAGACCCTGTCAGATGACAAACAGGAGCTTCACATGGCCAACAGTTAAAATGCATATAAAAGTATATATTTTTTTTTAATTTTTTTCAAAAATATCAGTTGTTAGTAGGAAGGAAAAATCTGTTTTCTACTCAGTTACAACAAAAATTAAACCCTTAAAGAACTGAAATTATGTTCCCTTGTTATGGAAACAGATGTTCTGGAGTCCAAGATTGTGTTACATAAACACTAGTTTTTAGGGACAACGAAGTCTAAGTCTGGAAGAGATTGAAGTGCTGCAATAGCCCTCAAACTGTGGCACAGTTCAGTTCCAAAATGGTATTTCTGATCACAAATAATTTAAATTATTTTTAAGAACCAAAGTTAACTTAATATCCTTACCAATTTTGGACAACATATCCTGATTTTCTACAAAGAAACAAAATTAAATTAAAAGTTAAGATGACTAAATCAGGTGAATTATGGTACACTCACTATGCATTTTGGAATACTAATATATAGGTTATCTATAAACAGGTTTAATCTGTTTATTAATCTGTTTATATATCTGTTTATATATATTTATATATAGGATTAATCTGTTTATCTTTGTAGAATAATAGACATGCATTATATAAGTTTTCTCTTATAATAATGTGTTGCACAAATATTCCTGAACACAAGACATGACAAAATAAATAAAGGAAAATATCAGAAACAATCAGGGAGTGATTCAGAACAAATAGCTCCCAAGGACATTTACAGTTCATAAAGCATCATAAGAGAAGGAGACTGAAGCCTCTCTCAATAACACAAAGCTTGAGATTACATTTGTCTCTTGTACACAACTGAAACCCAATGTTATCCTTTTTATGGTTCTTAGCTTCACCTGGGGACACAGCTTGTCACAGTTGCTCTTTGAGAACTCTTTTATTCTCACCATTCAACAGGAATTGTGCTGGGATTGTTCTCATTATATTCTTTTTAATGCTGTGATCAGATGCTTTAGACATTATTTTGTTCAGAGATGCAATAAATAAAATGTTCCACTTAAATATTTTCTAGCAGTGGAAAAATAACGAGAGAGAGAGAGAGAGAGAAATATCTATACATACTCTCTATCTATAGACATATAGATATATACCTATAGATAAAAAGAGACACTGTGTGTACACATAACATACAACACATAACACAACTTTTCAATTATCTTTTTCATTGGAATTGGGGAGTTAATCTTTGCAAATGTGAAGTTCTGAGAGCGTTTTCCAACTCCAGTATTCAAAATTGCATAAAATACCACTATTTTATTAGAACGGTCACCTGCAAAGCATCTTTCAGAGTATGGTTAAAAGAATAGCGTGTGGTACTAAATGCAAAGTAGAAAAAAATGTTATTTTACCCTTGCGAAAGCTGTCCCGCTCCTTAGCTGAAAAACAAAGCAACAAACACAGAAACAGCAGAGAATGTTACATTTTTCAAGACAAAACCACACAAAATGTGAGTGAGAATTTCAGTGTTAAATAATGTTTTCATTTAGGGAACTGAGGCTTGGCGTTAAGTTCAGAATATAATTTCAAACTAGGCAGGGGATAAATTGTCCTCTGAAGATACCAATCCTGTAGAAGGAGTCTAGATTATTAGCTTAGACTAGATACATAAAATTCACTGGCTAAAACCAGGTGACATTGAATATAATAGTACCAGATATCATTAATTTAACTGAAAACTCTAGCTTTAGAACATTAGAGCTTTAGGACATTTTCAATATGGGCCCTCTTTCATGATACTATAACTTTTTTAAATATAGAGGATTCTTGTAACCAAAGGATACTCAAAACCAATATAACAAAGAAGTCAAAATACCTTCTTACCTATTTCATCGTTGAGTTGATTTATCTCTGAAAGAGATTATGTTTAAATATTAAAACAGCATTTCCTTTCCTTTTTTTTTTTAACACAAATACGTTGAATTTTCTATCTGTTCCACTGTGTTCTGTATAGCAAGAGCTAAGATAAAATGAAATGATCTGAACTTCATAAAAACAACCAGATATTCCCTTGCTATAAGGCAGCCAGAGTTCTTGTCTTCATTATGCTGGTACCTTCCCTTAAGGTGCGAACAAAAAGACTGGTCAAGAAATTCACCTCGGTAAAATTAAGTACTTCAGATGACTGAACTAAGGGGAAAAAACAGAACTAATACTTTAATGAGAATGTGATTGAATGGCATTAGCATGCAACTGAATGGCATTAACACACCCATCTGCAGATGGTTCTTAGTATTTATGTTGAAACAACTGAACCATGTCCAGATAATCTTAAACATGGCTTTATAAAAGCTATAATTGACGTTTCTCCAAGGTACCATAAGGACTACTAAAAAGTTACAAAAAAGTTTACTGAATTTACTACTTCTCTGGCACACTTTGCATACCCAGCTCACTTGCTCTTCACAGCAAAAGCAATCTTCTTGTTCTGCTTTTGTACAATGCAGTTCTAACCAGGACTTTTATAAAAAGAAACAGAAACAGATTTTTTTTTTTAAATTTTTCAGACTCTAGAGCTTAATTCTTTCTTTTATTACAGACTGAAATTCAGCACGAACCATGATCCTAAACTAAGAACACATTAACTTACCCGAATTAACCAACAGAACAATTTGCAAGCACAAATACTGAACAAAAAATACCAGCCATAAATCAAACTTTTCCATGGAATTAGTCCTCTTCTTTGCAGTAGGCATCCATTATCTTTAAATGGTCAATATAAAAGGTATTGCAGTGATTTTTTTTTTTTTTTACAAAAGCAAAACAGTCACTAATATTTTCTGAGCTCAGCTTTTGTCTGGTTCTAAAGGACCAGAGAGATTTATAGATAGAAATCACTGAAAAAAAGCTGTTACACTTACCTTTCTGAATTGCCTCTTGTGCATTTGCTGTAAGCAGAGAAATATTTTAATATCCTAAAAATAATTCTTCAAGCACTTAACATTCAGTTTTAAAGACTACACAGAAGTGATTAAGCCACAACAGTTTGTATAGAATCATAGAATCATTTAGGTTGGAAAAGTCCCTTAAGATCATCAAGTCCAACCGCTGACCTAGCACTGCCAAGTCCACCACTAAACTATGTCCCTAAGTGACACAGCTACATGTCTTTTAAATACCTCCAGGGATGGTGACTCAACCACTTCCCTGGGCAGCCTGTTCCGTGAAGATATTTTTCCTAATATCCAATTTAAACCTCCCTTGGCACAACTTGAGGCCATTTCCTCTCATCCTATCACTTGTTACTTGGGAAAAGAGACTGACTCACCTCACTACAACCTCCTTTCAGGCAGTTGTAGAGAGCGAGAAGGTCTCCCCTCAGCCTTCTTTTCTCCAGACTGAACAACCCCAGTTCCCTCAGCCACTCCTCATAGGACTTGTTCTCTAGACCCTTCACCAGCTTCGTTGCTCTTCTTTGGATGTGCTCCAGCACCTCAATGTCTCTCTTGTAGTGAGGGGCCCAAAACCAAACACAGTATTCGAGGTGCGGCCTCACCAGTGCCGAGTACAGGGGGACGGTCAGTTCCCTAGTCCTGCTGGCCACACTATGTCTGATACAAGCCAGGATATTGGCCTATGTATATATATAGGCCAATATATACATATAGGCCATATATATATGTATGTACATATACTATTGGCATATATATAATATGTATATATAGTTGTATATATGGATTTGAATGTATATATACATACACATACATTATTGGGTTTATTTGAATACTAGGTAACTAGACTTCAAAAGTCAATTATTTTTTATACTCAGTTGAAACAAGTACAGTACAGGCATTGACCGAAACAAAAATAAAATCTTTGTTTCCTCAAGTTAAGCCAGTTTGTTGCAGCATTTGAAACAAAAATACTAGACATCAAGCACAAAACATATTGTGACATCTAGCCTTGTTTTCTCTGCTGTTTCAAACTCACAGCCATCCAGGGACAAGAAGCTAAGATGACATTTTGCAGAATCACAGAAGAGTTGAAGTTGGAGGGAGACCTCTGGAGTTCCATCTAGTCCACCCACCCTGCTCAAGCAGGGTTGGCCCAGGGCTGTGTCCAGTTCGGTTTTGCATGCCTCCAAGGATGGAGACTTCGCAACCTCTCCAGAGCAACCTGTGCCAGTATTCAAACATCTTCACAGTAAAAAGACTTTTTTCTGTTTTCTGATAATTTAGTGTATACTCGGTTTTATTTAACAAGTCATACTGACTTATCATCTGACAGGTGTTAAAATTCTGCTAAATGGATGAGAAGTGTTTCAGGGATGACTGGATGCGAATTTTAATAAAAGTCTCCGTAGATTTGTTCCCACATACTCTTTTTTTTTTTTTTTAATGTCAAAACATTTTTGTTTGTATGCAAATTTCTGAGATTAGTTCCTGGGCAGCAGTTCACTCCCTCAATTATGGCAAAGGGGTATTTTTTCTCCTTTGGAGTTACCATCACTATAAAACAGCCACTAGATATATTCTGCTTTTCTTCTGTAAGTCCTAAAAAAAAAAAAAAATCTCATCCTGAAGATTACACTGTTCAGAAATTGAGGTAAATATTCAGACAAACAATCAGGTTTTCCATTTAAAAAAATAAAAATAACTTCCTAGCATGTGGTATTTTTCAAGTAGAATATGTTGGATTCTCCAGAAGTTTACAAAGGCTACCTTTAGCCCAGGAAGCTTAATTTTTTTAAATTGTTTCTGTAGTCATTAAAGAGTCAAAAAACTCCATGTACAACTCAGAGGAATAAGTTGGGTTCCTCCTCTGAATTGCATCCTGATTTCCTTCATTGCTGGTCAAAGATGCAAGCTATCTAAAAGAAGCTATATAGTTTTCTCTTTTTCCTAATTTTTTATTTTTTAATAGAAGAGTATTTCTAGAAAAAACATTTTATAAGTATCTCCAGTTTTCACAGGAAACAAAATTTTGTATTGAAAATTTTTCATCTACTGAAAGGTGGAGTGGGTCTTGGCAGGGAAAAATTCGTGTGGACACACCTTCTGGCCAGAACATGCTGCCACTTCTATGCCCTGCTCAATCACATCCGTGTGGCAGCTTTACCACACTCCAACATGGTATTTGGGGTGGCTGAGGGGTCTTTCTATCACAGTTTTTCATAAGGGCACTAGGAAATGTTCTAATGCTCTAAGGAGCCTGGACATGACAGCTTGGGGAACTGTCAAAATGTCATTTTTCTGGAAATGGTAAACTTTTAGATAGATAGTGGGTCAGGGGGAAGAAAACCTGTGAAAGTTTTTGCACAAAAGGTGACTCGTACCAAAAGCTTTTTACCACTTCTTTCAACATCTGCAGGCAGAAAAGCTGAGGTTAAATGGGATGCAAGAATCTCCTCATTTCTCATCAGGAGCAGGAATCAGCAGTGGACCAGTCTTTCTGTGTTGGCTGCGCGTAAGGTGACTTACTCCCCAAAGGCACCCTAGCTGGAGCCTACAGGTAGATAGCTGGAGCCTACAGGTAGATAGGGTCAACCAAAGTCCCAATCTTTTGAATTCTCTGTCATGAAACAACCTTAGGAATACAACTAATTAGCCCCATAGTTTATACCACCAGTGAACATTTCTACTGTTGTACATATCTTTCAAGATGTTCATGATGAAATATAGTATTAATATGACTTACTTTCACGAGTAGTTGTCTTATTGTTCTCTGAGAGAGAGAGAGAGAGAAGAGAGAGGCAGGGAGAAGGAAAATGTTATCTTAACTTTCTTCTTGCTTGTAGGTTTTCAAAATAAACTTTTCATATTCCATGGTGGTCCTGTTTGGTAAGGAAGCAACTTATTTTCAAAATATCTTGGTTTGCGTATACTTATGTCTTCCATTAGAATAATGAGAAATCATACAGAATTTAATTAATAAAACTAGTGATACTGAAGGCAGAAAAAAATCAGACTTAGTATGCTGTCTTGGCAACAGATTTGTGTTGTAGAACTCTCTTAGTTAGAAACTAGCTTATAAAGCAATAAAATGACTTGCAAATAAATTAAGCCAGTGGACACATTTGGGTACACTAACTAACATGTTTCAGATACTTGCAATAATTGTTTTATTTCAAAAATGAGATTAAGTGTCAATGATAATTTCAGTATAGTAATATGTCAATTCATATTGGCAAATGTGATTGTACAGGTTTATACCCCAAGATATTGGAGTAGAGATGCTTAAAAATGAATATGCAAGGAAAGCAAAAATACAGTAAAAAGGCATGGTTGAAGAATCTCAAGGGTGATTGTTCATAATCCCATACCCTCCTCCCCAGATAATTCTGGACACATTGATGTTGTCTTTCACCTGGATTGTATGAAGCATTCATCACTTTAGCATTAAGAGTGGAACTTACTTCTGAGTTTATAAATTGCAGTGATAACCAGGAATATGCTCAAGAGCAGGATCACAACAAAAGCCGCCAGCCAAGGGGAGGTGGCAGGAAAGAAGACATCTGCAAATTATTTCAGATGATCAGTTACAACTTTCCTTCAACTACCAACTTCATACTTTGATTACATGCCTAAAGTGCAACAAAACAAATTTGGATCTAAATTTCATTCCTAGACATCTGTAGGAGTGGTTCACTGGGACTTTTACATCCCTAGACTGTTTTATAAAGCACCATCAGAGATTTGTGAAAACCACTGCATTAGAATAGAATAGAATAGAATAGAATAGAATAGAATAGAATAGAATAGAACAGAACAGAATAGTGTCCTGGTTTCAGCTGAGATAGAGTTAATTTTCTTTATAGTGGCTGGTATGGGGCTATGTTTTAGATTTGTGCTGAAAACAGTGTTGATAATACAGAGATGTTTTAGTTGTTGCTGCACTAGTCAAGGACTTTTCAGCTTCCCATGCTCTGCCAGGTGCAGAAGAAGCTGGGAGGGGACACAGCCAGGATAGTTGATCCAAACTGACCAAAGGGCTATTCCATACCACATGATGTCATGCTCAGTATATAAAGCTGGGGAAGAAGAAGGAAGGGGGGGACATTTGGAGTGATGGCGTTTGTCTTCCAAAGTAACCATTACGCGTGATGGAGCCCTGCTTTCCTGGAGATGGCTGAACACCTGCCTGCCCATGGGAAGGAGTGAATGAATTCCTTGCTTTGCTTTGCTTTGCTTGTGTGCGCGGCTTTTGCTTTACCTATTAAACTGTCTTTATCTCAACCCTCGAGTTTTCTTACTTTTGCTCTTCCAATTCTCTCCCCCATCCCACCAGGGGGGAGTGAGCGAGTGGCTGCGTGGTGCTTAGTTGCCAGCTGGGGCTAAACCATGACACATAGCATTAGAATAGAATAGAATAGAATAGAATAGAATAGAATATTAGATGTTACAGCAATAGAAACAGAAGTGGAAGGAAATGAGAGAAAAAGAGAGAGAGAGAGATGGAACAGCATCCTCCATCCTTGCAAGTGAGAATAAGCACCACTCGATAACAAGATTTCATTTCCCCCAGATGGCATTACACCCATGGAAGGGTGTTTTTATTCTTAATATTTTGACAATGTTTGGGAGTTGCCCATGCAAAGTAATGGTGGTTTACTGGAAAGACCAAGAAGTATCACAGAAGAAAACTTCTGTGAAAACTCATTATTCTATTCCACTAGAAATCTGAGGTTCTGGGGCAATCTGCTCTGTATGCATCAGCTCACTGTTTGTCCTCCCAAGCCACAAGGACACAAGCTCATACTCACCCGCAATGACAACTGAAGATTCTGATGATGTTTTCAGCAGTTTATCAATTATTTTGCAGGACACAGAGTTTCCTGATCCTGGTTTTAGAATGATGGAGCTGCTGGTATTAGCAGTGGTGGTGCCAGTGGTGAGAGGAGTCCCAGTGACATTGTCTCCTCTACCATCTGTCCACAACATCTGAACTTCAGAAAACAACCTCTCAGAGAAACATTTGAGTCGAATACCATCATCCTCATAACCATCCAAGACAAGCAACGGATCATGGCCACCACCTACAGTAGAGAGAGACAAACGGGTGAGAGGTGCTCAGCAATCACAGTGGTTTTAAAGGCTAAGGGGGAAGAAGTCTGTAAGAGGTTTTGCATTTATGATGCCCTATAAGTGCTTTCCCCACTGAAGTTGCAGCCCTTATTCTATGACATTAGTACATCCTCTCCCAGCTACGATCAGGAGCAGCAGCTGTGAATTTGAGGGTGAAGAAAAGCACATAGATGCATTTGAAATACAAAGCCATCCATTTCCAATTACAAGCATCCAGCGCTGCCACACATCATGCAAGTCAAAATTACCTGTCACCTCCCTTTGTAGTGTTGATAACATTAGGTTATCTAGGTATGTTCATCTCACCAGATTTTAGCCACCTAAAAGATAAGTATCTCATTGAGGCAATCATCTTGTAGAGAAACCATGGAGAAACTGCTTTCCCTACAGAGCGATTCATTCCCTGGGAAGATGGGAATCTGAGATAAATCGGTTATGTTATGCTTGTCTTCTCCTATTGACCGCACAGGTACCTTAGATAAATAGCTCTCAGGTGCTCAGTTTTAATGCCTACAGTTGAGCACATTGAATCCCAGAACATACACCTGTGTTCACATGAAATCCAAAGAAATCACCTAAATCTGGACCTCCTTCAGTGGAGAAGAAAGTCATAGGGGGCATCAGTTCAAATCTATTCATAGTCTCTGAAATGGATTTAGTACAGAGCGAAATTAATCCATTACAGAGCAAAATTACCTGCCGTGGAATGGTGTGTAGATACCAATACCAAGATGAAGATGGCTGCTGTCAGCTGGACCGAGAACCCCATACCTATGTGGAAGACAAAGGTCTATGTTTGAATGCAAAATAAATGTTGTGGGGTGCTGCCCAGTTGAGTTACATAATTCCCAGATTCACGCCAACATCTTGTTGTCTGCTTATGTGCACTACCCACATGCTTAGTTGCACCCCAGATGAACCTGGGGAGTGATTCAGCAGCCAGAGAAATCCTATGATTGTTCTTATGGTCTGTATGGAGACACTCCAACACTGATAATAGTCAATGGTTATGAACTGAGCAAATCCTGAGCTGGGCAGACATGTGTCTTGTTCGTAGTACCAGTAACAGGACTTGAGATGGCTCCTCGGAGTTAAAAGGCAAAGACAATACAGATACAAAAGCCCAGGAAATAAATTCTGCCTTGGGGAAAAAAAAAAAAAGCCACATTGGTATTTTCTAAATTAAATATTTCACTTTGGAAATACTATACCCATTTTTTTCCTCAAATATTTTTTATGAAAGTAGAAATGAAAGTTTCTAACTTAGCCAGGATTTTAATGCAGAATTTTCCAAGATTTATATAACCAAACCCACTCTTTCTCTCTCTCTACATGTATAGATATAAAACCGTATATAAATATATATATTATACTATAATAAATATAAATCAAATAGAAAAAAAAAAGGAAGATCTTCATTTGACTTTGACCTAGCAAAACATAATAAGCTCTGCTTTGCAGTGCACCACACGTCCAGGTAGGTCATGGCTTTGCTTCTCTCCTCCACCACACACTTTTTGCAATACAAAATGGAACCTGTCATTAGTTATGGCCCATCCAAACTTTCCTAAGGTTTTTCAGAGTTTTCACTGCTCATAATAACTAGATGACTACAAATTTCTGAACGCATACTTTCACAGGAGGAGTAAATCTATTGTGATCCAGAGATGGCTGTTTTTCTTCACTGGTGGTAAAGGGAGACCAGGAAACTAAATTATGGTAGAAGCCTAACACTTAGCTAGTTAATGATGTCCTCCTTCTTTTATGTTTTTGAGGCAGAATAGAGTTCCTTCCTATAGCCATTAAGAATGTGAGATTTTGACACTTTTTAATTTGTTTTCATAATTTCCTCTTTTTTTGAGCCTTCACACACTTTCTTCAGGACTTCCTCTACTGCCAAGATAACTAGAGAAATCATTTCACTTTGGTTTTTGTATCATAGCTGAGTCTGATAGAGCTACAAGAACTGAGATGCTTGGGGTTCAAGGAAATAGGGAAGGAAAAATAGGATAGAATAGAATAGAATAGAATAGAATAGAATAGAATAGAATAGAATAGAAAAAGCACAACATATTGCAAAACATGTAGAAAAGAAAAGCCGTGAAAACAAACAGCAAGTCTTAAAGCGCCTGCCAAGTACTCTGTTGAGACTGCAATGCCAACACTGCAGCAAATGCAAAGACTGCAACAAACACCCTGAATAAGAAGTGTAATGCTGAACACTGAGCACAGCAGCTACAAGCAGGGACAAAGAGAAGGATGAACAATAAAAATGAAAGTAATGCCATAGGAAAAAAAAAACAACACAAAACGGAGAAGTGCAGAAAGGGATCTGTGCCCATTACATGATATCGGTGCTGGTCTGGGGCTTTCCAAGGGGTCTGTACATCCACATCCCACAGTCAGAGCATGGATTTCTCTCCACTAAATCCAACCCTACTCGGCTCCAAATCCAAATCTAACAGTAAGCATGGCTTCAGGATACGAAGGTATGTTTGAGGTTTTTCTCTTGCTCCCAAGCAGCAGTTCACCATGCAAAAACAGACACAAAACCGAGCTCAGCAGAGATAATCCTCAGATCTTTCAGGACAACACCTAAAATATCTGGCAAACAACACAACACAAAGCCTGCAGGAAACAGAAGGCTAAGAAAACATTCAGAGCTCTTCCCTAGAGAAGCAGCCAAATAAACCATTGCTTCAACAGAGAGAAACACAAACCTGTTTTTCAAGAACACCACCCTGGCTTTCCAGAAACGAAGCTGCACCTTAAAGAAATGTGCATGCAGGTGCTTGCATCCGTTGGTGATGCTGGTACCTTTGGACCCTGTCAGTCACTGCAATCCTGACCATAAAACTAACTTTTATTTCCAAAGGTTAGCTATTAACCTTTGCAATGCAGTACAGTGAGAGTGAAAGAAAATAAAAACAGGTGGGGCTGGGGAATTTTACTATTCGTGTTCAAATACTCTACGATAAGTAAAAAGAAGTGTAAAGAGCCCTTAGAAAACTTCAGACAGTGGAAGCTTTCTATAATGCTGTGAAAAATGGACCCCAAGAAACTAGTAGGGCTGGCCAATAAATTACAGTTAATCTAAAAGCAGAATAATCACTGGAAAAAGTAATGACTGTTATTGACTGTGCTGTAAAAATGTGTTGTTTTACCATCCTAGTAGTTACCCGATGTTTGCCTTAGCCCTGCTCCAAAATGCTTGTGCAGGAAAAGCTTTAGAAGACATGGGGGTGGATTGTCTCCCATCCTGAACTACTTTTAATAGAAGGCAGAACCAGGATGAGGAAGGAGGAGAAAAGGGGACAGGGACAGGGTGACAATGTGAGCTTGACGTTGGATGTTTTGGAAGAGGTCTCTTTGGGGAGAAAAAAAGCCCTCCTACTTGCAATCTGGCATCTATGTCCTCACTTGCTTTGATATTAGAAGATAAAATATGTGCCCTCCCCAAACTGACAGAATTCTCTGTCTGTCTATAAATCAATGTTAAACATTTTGCATAAAACCTCCCCCCTGTGGAAGTGTTGCATTCTTCTGAGGCTACTTCTATGGACTAAAAAACAAAACAAAACAAAACAAAACAAAACAAAACAATCCCTTCAATGAAAACGTGCACACACTGCAGAGGGGGAGTTTTTAGCAAGTGAAAAGGCATGGGGAAGGGAAGTCAAAGAGAAACTCATGCTGTTGTGTCTGACAAAATACTCCATGCAAAGACAGTGTCATCCCACCAGAGGGAGTTGCGACCTTGGCAGAGCTGCATCGAGTTTGTGGTGAGCCAAATGGAAAGCTCTACTTCTGCCAATACTTCAGCTTTTTGTGGATTTGGAAACCAAGAAGAGCCTCCCTTTCCAGGTCATGGGAAGCTTTTGGATAGATCTCTCGATTTGGATTGGCTCTCTGATAAATAGCTTATTTCCCCTAGAGAGGTGCAGTTTTATGTGCCTTTATGAACTGTTCACTTTCATCCCCCAGTCGCTACAACTGCACATCCCCGAAAAATACTATTCTCTATAAAGCATGAATTTTGTATAGTGTTGTCATGATTTAGCTTCAGTCTGCAACTAAGCACCACACAGCCACTCGTTCACCCTCCCCCCCCCCCCGGTGGGACAGGGAGAGAATCGGAAGAGTAAAAGTAAGAAAACTCATGGGCTGAGATAAGAACAGTTTAAGGGGGGTGGGGTGGGGTGGGGAATATATATTGTAATGAAAAGGAAAACAAGAGAGAGAGAGAGAGGAAAAAAAACCAAGTGATGCAGCCACTCACCACCCGCTGACTGACACCCAGCCAGTCCCTGAGCAGCGACTGCTATCCCCCGGCCAACTCCCCCCAGTTTCTATACTGAGCATGACGTCATATGGTATGGAATAGCCCTTTGGTCAGTTTGGATCAACTATCCTGGCTGTGCCCCCTCCCAGCTTCTTGTGCACCTGGCAGAGCAGGGGGAGCTGAAAAGTCCTTGACCAGTGTAAACATTACTTAGCAACAACTAAAACATCAGTGTGTTATCAGCATTATTCTCATACTAAATCCAAAACACAGCGCTATAGCATCTACTGGGAAGAAAATTAACTCTATCCCAGCCGAAACCAGGACAGTATCCACCCCTTATTCTATACCATCTACGTCATGCCCAGGTTCTACCCTTTCCAATACATTCCAATTAATCGCCACCACTTTCCCTGTCTTTTGATATATACACACAGGTATCATTCCCTTGGTCTGTGGACCATCCTTCTAAATGTCCGTTGAGTTCATTTAGTCCATGACTTTGGGCTCCATCTGTCATAACAGAACTTCTGGACAGGAGAGATGCTGTGTGCTGTTGGATTGTTGCACGCTGAAGCCAGTTCTGATTCCATCACTGCTGCACTTTGCTTGGTTTTGTCAAAGTTCATTCTTCATTAATCTAGGCGATTCTTACTGTACAGTTGGTATGGCATATAGCAACCGTAAAAGTGATGACATACAGTATTATATAGCAATTAACATCATACCATTTAGTTCATTGGCTATTCTCACCCCAAATCAAATCCCCTTGAGGTACATAGTGGACTTCCCCATCCTTTCGCATTACCCGCCAAGTACACCCAGGTCCTTGAGCAAAAGTAATCCCACGAATGGGCTTGCCTTTGCCCGGGGCAGGAGTAACCCAGACTGTCTTGCCCAGCATATTTTTTTTATGTGTTTTACAGGGACTTTATCCCCTTCAACAGTGCGTAAAAGTTTTGATTGGGTGGGGCCAGCTCGATTGACAGATCCCCTACTGTTGACTAGCCAGGTGGCCTTTGCTAAATGTATATCCCAATGTTTGAATGTCCCACCACCCATTGCTCGCAGTGTAGTCTTCAACAGTCCATTGTATCGTTCGATTTTCCCAGAGGCTGGTGCCTGAGAGGGGATGTGATATACCCACTCAATGCCATGCTCTTTGGCCCTGGTGTCTATGAGGTGGTTTCAAAAATGAGTCCCGTTGTCTGACTCAATTCTTTCTGGGGTTCCATGTCGCCATAGGACTTGCTTTTCAAGGCCCAGGATGGCCTTGGGCAGTGGCATGGGGCACAGGATATGTCTCAAGCCATCCAGTGGTTGCTTCCACCATTGTAAGCAGATAGTGCTTGCCTTGGCGGGTTTGTGGGAGTGTGATATAATGGATCTGCCAGGCCTCCCCATATTTATATTTCAGTCATCGCCCTCCATACCACAGGGGCTTTAACCACTTGGCTTGCTTGATTGCAGCGCATGTCTTGCATCCATGGATAACCTGTGCAATAGTGTCCATGGTCAAATCCACCCCTCAATCACGAGCCCATCTATATGTGACATCTCTTCCTTGATGGCCTGAGGTGTCATGGGCCCACCAAGCTATAAATAATTTACCCTTATGTTGCCAGTCCAGATCCACCTGAGCCACTTCAATCTTAGCAGCCTGGTCCACCTGCTGGTTGTTTTGATGTTCCTCAGTGGCCCGACTCTTGGGTACGTGAACATCTATGTGACATACTTTTACAACCAGGTTCTCTACCCGGGCAGCAATATTTTGCCACAACGCGGCAGCCCACATGGGTTTGCCTCTGAGCTGCCAATTGTTCTGCTTCCATTGCTGTAACCACCCCCACAGGGCATTTGCCACCATCCATGAGTCAGTATAGAGATAGAGCACTGGCCACTTTTCTCAGTCAGCAATGTCTAAAGCCAACCAGATGGCCTTTACTTCTGCAAATTGGCTCGATTCACTATCTCTTTCAGCAGTTTCTGAGACTTGTCATATAGGATTCCATACAGCAGTTTTCCATCTCCGATGCTTTCCTACAACACGACAGGACCCATCAGAGAACAGGGCATGTTGCTTCTCATTGTTCTGGTAGTTTATTGTACAGTGGGGCCTCCTCAGCACCCATCACCTCCTCCTCTGGCGATATTCCGAAATCTTTGCCTTCTGGCCAGTCCATAATTATTTCCAAGATTCCTGGGCAACTGCAGTTTCCTATTTGAGCCCATTGTGTAATCAGTGTGGCCCACTTACTCCATGTAGCATCAGTTGCATGATGTGTAGAGGGGACCCTCCCTTTGAACATCCAGCTCAGCACCAGCAGTCGGGGTGCCAAGAGGAGTTGTGCTTCAGTACCAACCACTTCCAAAGCAGCTCGAATCCCTTCATATGCTGCCAGTATCTCTTTTTCAGTTGGAGTATAGCAGGCCTTGGATCCTCTGTATCCCCAACTCCAAAGCCCTAAGGGTCAGCCTCGAGTGTCCCCTGGTGCTTTCTGCCAGAAGGCACCATTCTCCCTGGCTGCGCCGCATGCAGGGCCATTCTCCCCGGCTGCGGTGTAAAGCACATTTTTTACAACTTGCCCTGCCCGGACTGGCCCAAGGGCTACTGCAGGAACTATCTCCCATTTAATTTGTTCAAAGGCTTGTCGTTGCTCAGGGCCCCATTTGAAATCGTTCTTCTTCTGGGTCACTTGATAGAGAGGGCTTAAAATCAGACTGTAATATGGAATATGCATCCTCCAAAAACCCACAATGCCTAAAAAAGCTTGTGTTTCCTTTTTGCTAGGTGGTGGGGACATGGCTGTTATTTTGTTAATCATATCCATTGGGATCTGACAACATCCATCTTGCCATTTTATTCCCAAAAACTGGATTTCCTGTGCAGGTCCTTTGACCTTACTTTGTTTTATGGCAAAACCGGCTTTCAGGAGGATTTAGATTATTTTCTTCCCTTTCTCAAAAACTTCCTCTTCTATGTTGCCCCATATGATGATGTCATCAATGTATTGCAGGTGTTCTGGAGCTTCACCCTGTTCCAGTGCAGTCTGGATCAGTCCATGGCAAATGGTAGAGCTGTGTTTCCACCCCTGGGGCAATCGATTCCAAGTGTACTGAACACCCCTCCAAGTGAAAGCAAACTGTGGCCTGCACTCTACTGCCAAAGGCATTGAGAAAAATGCATTAGTGATATCTATTGTAGCATACCATTTGGCTGCTTTTGACTCCAGTTCATATTAAAGTTCCAGCATGTCCGGCACGGCAGCACTCAGTGGCGGCGTGACTTCATTCAGGCCACGATAGTCTGCTGTCAGTCTCCACTCTCCATTAGACTTTTGCACTGGCCATACAGGACTGTTAAGAGGTGAATGAGTCTTACTGATCACTCCTTGGCCAGTCAACGAATCAGCTTACGGATGGGAATCAGGGAGTCTCAGTTGGTGCAATATTGCCTCCGGTGCACCGTTGTGGTAGCAATTGGCACCTGTTGTTTTTCGACGTTCAGCACCCCCACAACAGAAGGGTCCCCCAAAAGACCAGGCAGGGTGGACAGCTGTTTAATTTCCTCCATCTCCAAGGCAGCTATACCAAAAGACTACCGGTACCCTTTTGGGTCCTTGAAATACCCTCTCCTGAGGCAGTCTATGCCAAGGATGCACAGAGCCTCTGGGCCAGTCACTTTTGCCACTCATTCCCAGTTAGGCTCACTTCGGCCTCCAATACAGATAGCTGTTGGGATGCCGCTGTCACTCCAGAAATACAGATGGGTTCTGCCCCTATATACCTTGATGGCATTAGGGTACACTGTGCACCGGTGTCTACTAGAGCCTTATACTCCTGTGGGTCTGATGTGCCAGGCCATTGAATCCACGCAGTCCAGTAAACCCGGTTGTCCCTTTCCTCCACCTGGCTGGAGGCAGGGGCCCCCTAGTCCTGGTCATAATATTCATTACCCATTTCTTGTATATATGAGTCAGGAGCTCCTTCATTAAAATCAGGAGTAAGATCAGCCCTTTTACTCTGCCTGGGGAACTGTCCACTGGAAACCGGAGCAGCAATTTTCCTGGAAGAACCCCCTTTGCTGACTGTTTTTTCCTTGCAACTCACATTCCCACGCCTCTAGGGTCGAGGTAGGTTTTCCATCCTACTTCCTCATGTCCTCTCCGTGGTCACGCAGGTAAAACCATAGGGTGCCCCATGGTGTGTACCCTCTATATCCTCTCTCTTGAGCAGAGGAACACTGACTCCTAATAGCTGAGATACTGGTCTGTACAAGTGGAAAGTAGGACCTATCTTCTTTGAGTTGCTGGACCTTCCGGGACAGTTTCTACACAACTGAGATGAGGGAGGAAGAGATACCTTCTTCATATTAACGGATCTGGCTAGCCACTTCATCCACCGTTGGACCCTCTCCATCTTTTCAGGTTGTTGCGTTAAGAGTTACTGTCGCATACAAATAGGAATCTGAGGAGTGGCTGGGGGGGGAAACCCTCCCGTTGAGTCACGAGGTTCAGACAGGACCCCCTTGCTTTCTAAACTCCTTCTCAGAGAGGAGCCTAGGTGCGGCTAGGTCTAGTCTTAGTCTCAGACTTGCTCAACGGTTTATTTTCTAAGGACTGTGTGTATAGCCACTCATTAGTTCAGGGCTTTCGCTAAGGCGACAGCATCAGTTTTACACCCCCAGTCTGGTCGTGTTGAAGGAACTATCACGGCCAGAGCAGTGAAGAGTGCAGTTTCTTAGAGCAACAGACACACAGATTCTTTGGACTACCGGTGATAAATTCACTGTCTGCACAAAGCACATGCAAATACCAAGAATATGAGTATGAATAACACGGCCGGACACAAACATGTATGTAACACGGCCGGACACAACGCGTATATCAAGAATATGAGTAACACGGCCGGACACAAACGCGTTAAAGATAATAAAGCGACTCTATATAGAGAGAGATTTCTAAGTTTTCCGGGGAGGCACTTGATATAACCAAGTGTTCGACTCTTACCCAAAGGCGTCCCGATGGGGGGGGAAGAGAGGCTCAGCTCGTCGCCTGATCCCAAACGTCAGAGTGGTACACAATGGTGTCTTCCCTAACATTCTCTTTCTCTTAAACCATTTTATACTATCTTTCACCTTTCGGGTGGAGCTTGAGTGACTCTAGTCATACATACCTTTGTTTAGGATTGGTGTAAAGTTTTCTCGCTTTGCTTTTAAAAGTATGAGCTAGAAAAATTCAGTGTGCAAGCTCAGTGAGGGGTGCTCGCACCTTGGAGGCGGGTAGCTTTTGGGATGGAGGTGTGTTTTGGTATTGTAATGATGTTATAATGAGCAAAGTTCACCAAAAGGACAGCATTTTGTCAAAAATGGGGCAGGCTGTTGGCCCAGGGTAGTAAATATGCAGCTTATCAGTTCCATGACACCTTTAAGTTCTCTTATTATTGCAGAGCCTGGCCGCGGCATCTCCACACCGCTCCACCCTCCGGGCAGCGCCTCTTAGAGTCAGCACACCAAGTTCCCCTGGCATTACCAACATCTAAGGTTGCAGGCCTAGGGAACTCCCATGGAATGGATTCCTTACATGTCAGCCGCATTCCACCTGGGGAGCTTCTTCAATGCTGTGCCTTACCTAAAAGTGTGAATATAAGTTCTAATTTTTAAGTCACCTCAGCAATTATCCCACACAGGTCAGTATTGCCAATAAGTTGGCATGCGATGATGGTGCGTTCCGTACCAACTTCCGCCACATGGGTCATGTGCTCTGGACTTCATCTGGATCTTTGAATAACTGTTGTATGGGTCACCATAAACTACCTTCAGCACGGCTAATTCCCTCAGGTACTAGATACCTTTCTCCGTAGTGGTCCATTTCCTGGGTAGATACATAGCATCTTCCTTGAAGGGATATCTTTCCTTCATAGCTGACGGGAGTCACTTCTAGAGGCTGAGGACTGGTGCCCTTTTTCTAATTGCTTTGTCAATGCTCCCTTCCCCAGAAAGGGATCCCAGCTGTTTGGCTTCCTTACCCTCTAATTCCAGGCTACTGGCCCTGTTATCCCACCATCAGAGCAGCCAGGTGACAACATATTCACCTGGACGACGGCTGAAATCTTTGTGCATATCTCGCAGCTCACTCAGGGAGAGGGATTGGGTGGTTTTGGTCTTGTCCACAAGTTCTTTCTCTGCCTCTCTTTGTGATGGCCCTGCTTTTTCACCCTCCCTTTCTAAATGAGCTGAGTTTTGTGTCCAAGATTTCTTCTTGTGTATAGGGGCGACTGATACCGACATGGGTTGGTTCCCTGGTTCAACTGCAGTATCTGTTGCTGGAGCTGAAGTAGCTGCAGTGCCTGTTGCAGGGGAGGGCTGCAGTGGCCACGGTGTCTGTCGTGGGGGGGTTGAAGTAGCCACTGTGCCTGTCGCTTTGTCGTCAGATCCAGAGACCTTCTCTTCCCCTTGAGGGTACTGAATAGTGTTGAACAGGGCTTGGTAGGTATGGGCCAGGCCCCAGCACATTGCAGTGACTGGTGTCTCCCTAGAATTGCCAGGGTGACAGCATACTTTTTCCAAATATTCTTCTAATTTTTCAGGATTCTGCGCTTGTTCAGGGGTGAAGTTCCAAAACACTGGAGGTGCCCACCATCCTAGGCTTTTGTCCATGCTATCCCACACACCCTGCCACTCGTAACTATCCAGCCTCGGGGCAGATCTGTGGATGATATTCTTAAATTGCTGATTAACCTTAGACAAAACCGAAACAATATTCCCAAGCAATACCAATAGATGTATCTTAACTACCCAAGGATGTTCAAGATACTGAAAAGTTATTGTAACGAAGGAGGAAACATCATAGAAGAAGGTAGCGAAGGTGCCATTCTGCATTGCCTCCATAAAAAACCTCTCAGAGGAAGAAGTATAATTGCTAATTGTCTCCACGAGTTGGTACCTGAAGCACAGTAATGGCTTCAGTACAAAACTCAGATACCAAAGTAAACCCAAGGTCACTGTTTTAATAAAAAATCTCACAGGCAAAACATCACTAATCACTGCAGAACACAACAAACTGCAAAAACCAACACCGATCTTTAACATGTACAGCAAAAAAATAAGCCTGGTGCAGATCAGGTAAACTGATATTGAGAACAGGTGAATCAATATTGTGACCCCCAACCATTAACAGATGTAAATGCCTTAATACGCTCTGGTTAATCTCTTATTATCTCAAACCCTTTGTGCCCCATGTTGGGTGCCAAAAAGTACTGTTGTGGTTTAGCTTCAGTTGGCAACTAAGCACCACACAGCTGCTCGCTCACTCCCCCCTGGTGGGATGGGGGAGAGAATCAGAAGAGCAAAAGTAAGAAAACACATGGGTTGAGATAAGAACAGTTTAATAATTGGGGAAAATATAATAATAATAATAATAATAATAATAATAATAATAATAATAATAATAATAATAATAATAATAAATGAAAAGGAAAACAACGAGAGAGAGAGAGAGAGAGAGAGGAAAAAAAGCCAGGGGGGAAAATTAAAAACAAGTGATGCAACCACTCACCACCCACCAACCGATGCCCAGCCAGTCCCCAAGAAGTGATTGCTACCCCCCCGCCAACTCCCCTCTGTTTCTATACTGAGCATGACGCCATACGGTATGGAATAGCCCTTTGGCCAGTTGGGGTCAACTATCCTGGCTGTGCCCCCTCCCAGCTTCTTGTGCACCTGGCAGAGCATGGGAAGCTGAAAAGTCCTTGACCAGTGTAAACACCACTTAGCAACAACCAAAACATCAGTGTGTTATCAACATTATTCTCATCCTAAATCCAAAACACAGCGCTATACCAGCTACTAGGAAGAAAATTAACTCTATCCCAGCCAAAACCAGCACAAGTGTCTATTGCTTTGTGATCAAATGTGCTTTTGGAATTAAGTTACCTGTCCCAAAAAAGCCCTTAGTACCAAAAATTATGACACCATTACATGTCTCATCATTAATTTATTTTTTTTTATTTTAATGCTACAAACCACATACATGTGTAAATATGCTGATAAGTAAACTTGGAAAAATGAGCTGTACTTGGACATTTCTCAAAATATCTGTTGGCGATGTGCAGTGAAGTGAAGGTCCAGAGCTTGAACACCACCACATCTCTGCTCCAACAGGATTTGGAGCTTGTGTCTGTAGCCACTCATCCCTGGGCTTCTGCCCTGGTATTTCCAGGCTGTGGTGGGCTACCTGCAAGCAGGATTTTTGCAGGAAGAGCATGGACGAGCATCCAAGGAGCTTCTTGCTCTTCAGCTGGAAGAAACTCTTTGGCTTCTTTTCAGGGCAAAACTTCTGTGTGAAGGACTCCGTTCATTTTGCATACAAGACAGCCTAATCACAGATTCCCATTCACATAGACAAGGGTCAGTCAAGACACAAAGACCTCCTAGAAAGTCTCTGCAGCCTCTGGAAAGCTCACCTCAACCAGGCTAAATATGCATATGGGTACCAAAGACCTTGCCTTTGGGTGATGCATCAGCCAAGAGTTGGAGCACCCTGCCCTCCATCTCCACTATTCTACAACTTAACCTCTTGTGTGCCTGCTGTGACCCCCTCCCACGACTGTTTTTGGATGTCAGTCCAGTTGTGTCACTCAGAGAAGAGAGGGATCACAAGCTGATGTAGAAAAAGAGGCAGAGATCTACTAATGGCGTCTGGGAATTAATGAGCTGGTGGATAACAAAAACACAGTGCTGATGTGATGGATGGTCTGGACACACTCCAGCCATACATTATCCCTCACTATTTGTCCAGGACCTTTCTTCAGTGCTGGCTAAATGTTTCACCACATTCCAGTACCAACATACCTTCCTGGTATCATCCTCATTAGAGATTGCAAATGGGCTGTTCTTTGCAGAGATATTTCTAAAGGTTTGGCAAGAGCTTTACAGATCTCTCCTCTCCCATCCCTTTTCCAGCTTGCAGATCTCACGAATGAGTCCTTGCTGTCTCCATCTACACATAGATGTCATCCATGAGGCATAACAGCTACAACACAGAGCATCTCATTGCTAGTCTAGTGCAGGACAATGGAGATGGGAGTGACACCATGCTGGTCAGGATGGCCCTCCAGGTGCTCAGAGGAAAAAAAAATTAAACAGATTATATGGGTACAATTATGCTCTTGAACAGCTCCTTATTGGCAACTTTCTGCTTCATGCCCCAGTTTAGCTCGGGCCCCTATTTGCTATCATCCAAACACATCACCAGGAAGAGGCTGACTATAAACCCACACTAGCTATTCCTTTGAGGATTAAACCTCTCTCAGCAGAAGGGGAGAGGGTTTTTGCTGTCAATGCTGGAGGCCTAAGCAACAGGAGCCCCAGAGCCTCACCCAAAGCAAGATGCTCACCCAAAGGATGTGGCACTGTTGATTTCTCCCAAGATATGCTTCCAGAATGAAGAACCCATCTTGTTTCTGCAGAACGTGACAAAGATTTGCTTTGTTTTACTCCTTAGTTGGAAGCTTTCCAAGAGCTGTAATTAATAATGACAGGTCTGTTCTCCAACAGAGAAAGCCTGAGGCACCTCAGTAGACTGATGCTGGGAGAATAGGGAGGAATTCACATGCTGTTCACCTTGACAAAGAAAATATTTACTTCTTTGAGCACCTGAAATTACCCTCTCCGTTGCAGTTTTACTCTCAGAAACTTAAGGCAGCAGGAAGATACCTCAAGCACATCAAGAAGAGGAAAGGCCATCTCATCTGAAAGAATGATGAGCTTTTGGGTAAATGTGTGAGTATTTCTTTAAAGGGAACGTAGGTTAGGTAGAGACATTTAAAGCAAATTCAGTAGCAGAACTAGTGGAAAAATGAGTTTCAAACAAAAGAACACACTAAGAGGTGTTAATGCTTCAGGAACTGGATTTAACAGTTGAAGAAATTAAAGGTTATGTATTTGAAATAAGAACTAAATTAGTTAATTGAAATTAATAACTTACAGTAGAGACCTTTTTAAAAAAAGATGAGCAATTTGTTCAATAGGTAACTCCTCAAGTGGAAGACAAGATCAAATATTATCACAATACTATCTGCTCGCATAGTAATCTATCGCATTATTTTGTACATAAGATGACTGCACCTGAACTTAGAAGAAAGATGTCAGTCATCAAAACCTGGCTGAAAATATCACTCAACAAATGTTTACAACTGAAAAAGCAAATGAACTTTACAGACCTAAAAAAAAAGTCATACCTATTGATACCAAACTTAAACAAGTCATAAGAGTTGGGCCATTGTTAGCCCTTGGCAAAGTTGTGCAGTTGCCTTATTTCAGTCAGCAATTAGACAGCCTCATCAAAATCTAGTCACTAGCAAACAGCACATACCTCCAACAGTCATAACTTTTGATGCTCAGTTCCTGTGCCTTTCATCACCCTTACAAACTGATGTTTATAGAGAAAATCATTTCCTACTTTGCCTGAGGGATATAATGTTTGCAATGAATGATGTCAAACAAAAATGCGCATGCATTAGAACATTATGGTTTAATATGAAGGTTCAAGCATTTTGCACTAATCAAACCCCTGTCTGTGTGCAAAGCCAAGTTTTGTAAACAAATTAAAGTCTACTTAAAGCTACTTTTGCCATTACACTACAGAACTTAACTCTTTCATGAACTATCTAATGCCTCAAACTGCCAAAGTTGCAGAACAAGTAAAAGTCTTGACTATCACAGAGCATGCCCAATTTAAGGTAGCTAAAGCCTTCAGTGAAATAAATTTACAGACATTTTTTCCTAATGAAAAAGTTGGGGTTTTTGTTTGTTTGGTTTGTTTTTAAACAGTCCCAGAAGCTGCCATGATTTTTCCATGCAATGCTCCAGTTTGACGCAGGTCAAATGTCGCCATTCCTAATGGTTGTATTATACCCCTTTCTTCTACACATGGCCAAAAAATAATGCAGCTTGAGGCCCTTGATGTGCAGTTTGGTGTGACTGTCTCTTTTGCATGAGAGCATTGCTGAGCTGCCAGACGGCTTGCAAGCGAAAAACAAGCAAGAGAAGAAACGTGAAAGCAGACAGATGCAAAATTGTTGAGACAAGAATGATGGAGACCCTGCAAAATTAGATCTGGTTTGACTTGCACATGTCCTTAGCAGGGCTGTGGCACACCACTTAAGGACTTAACAGCATTACTATCTCATTAGCTCAATGACTCACTTTCAAACATGTTCTTCGAAGGTGTTAAAAGTAATTATAAATATTTCTGGATGGTTTGGCCCTGTATTACACTACGCACAATTGTCAGGCCTGAGAAACAAAGACAATTTCATTTCCTTTAACATACAGGCAGGTATGAATGCATCTAAATAAGATTTTTGTGAACTATTATTGCATTTAATTGCCTTCTTTATTATGGGCAAACAAGGAGAACATACCTTATATAGAGAGCCAAGACTTTACTGTTAGCTTAATTCATGTTTTAACAGTCCAAAGATCATTGGCAACAATTATTGGCAACAATTACTGGTCTAATTGCAATTATATTAACACTTATAGCCCTAATTATATGATTATTACAGGAAAAATAATAGTTACAAATGGTCTACATAAACTTCACAACACATGTACATGTTCAGCACCAATAAATTACACAGTAGCCCCTCAGCCCCAATGAATATACAGTGTTGATATTTCTCAAAGGCTATATAGTTTGGTGTTCGGTTGGGGTTTGGGGGTTTTTTTATGCATTTCCTATTTGTTTATAGCTTAGCTGTGCAAATACCACTAGGCAAAAGTTAAGTGAGCATTAGACAATCACTGTCACAGCTAAAACAAGCTAAAATCTGCCCATATCAAGGCAAACCCTGTGCCCTACATTGGTGTATTGACACAAAACCTACGGTTTTTACTAGCAAGTGCAAGGCACTATCTACTGTATCTACAAGGCTGCAGCGTGCAAATATGACAGCTGGGTGAACCATATAGACATAGCAGGTGTTTCCAGTCTCCCTGCTGCAGATGCTGAGCTTCTTGCAGAGCCCTCGCACTTGGGTGAGCCAGAGACAGCAGGCAGGCTGAGCCCTCCCTGCCATAGTGTCCCACCGACAAATGTCCCTGTCAGCCTGTGACCATAAAGCCATGCCTTAAATCAGCAAAAGCCACAAAGAGGCTGAATTTATACAAACAAAAAGTATTTCAGCAAAAGGTCAGGGTGGCCTCAGCAAGAGAAAAGCAGGCTAAGCCAAGCCTGAGCAGCCACCTCAAGTTTGGCTGAAAAGTTGGGAAGAAAAAGGCACAAGCAGCAATCCAAGAAGAAAAATTGAGGAAAAGCAACATCTGCCCTGAAAGTTTGGGATTCCCAAGGAGCCAGGAGGGACAGCTAAAATGTGAAGGGGTGGGCAAGGGTTTCTGAATGCTCCGGTCACCCTGAGCTGTGCCACAAGTAGCCATGCATGGAGGGACAGTGTAGGAGCTTGTCTAGCTAGAGGGATTTAGAGGAGAGGCAGAAGAGATCTCAGGCAGCCTTGACAGCACTCCCAGGTGGGAGCAAGGGAGCCCAGACCACCAGAACAAGCAGAAGAGATCATGGACCTGCAGAAACAGCAGTTGTCAGAGAAGCTCCTTACAGATTCCATGAAAGAAGAAAATCACAGATAGGATAGTTCAGACAATAAAAATCAATAGTGTGGTATCGCCCTAAGGTCAAGCATCTAGGTGTCTTTATTTTTTATAAAAATAAGAAAGACATGTTCTCCCCTTTGGTGATGAAGACTATAAAAAATGATATGGTTAGAAAAGTATCCTGCAGTCACAAAGCTACAAAAAAACCCCTGACTCCAACCTGCAAAAGACAAATACCCACTGGTATGACTACTAGTGCTACTAGAATATCCCCTCCACTTTCCAAGCCAAGAATGGGAACTCTTCAAAGGCATAGGGCATGTCCAAGATGGATGGTCAGCTCTAGAGCTGGGGTGCTGTACAAGAGTTCAAGAAAGGGTGTACAGACAAGACAGCATGCCATTGCACCTCTCTTTATCCAGCCTGATAGAGCCTAAACCAGGTGATGGGTTTCAATGAACCAGCCCAGTTGTGCGAGACGCGGTGGGATTTAGAAGCACAGCCTTGTGTCCTTTTGCTGAAAGAAGTGTAGTGCAGGATGGGATCTCCCTGTGAACCACAGCCAAAAGCATCCCAGATAATCAGACTTCTACAAGATGTAGATGATTGTCCCCACAGAGTGGCTTTGGGGAATCAAAGAAGGAGAAGGACCTTTGTGGACCTCGGCCAAGGGATGGCTCTGTGGTTTGTGTACCCCCCGAGCCTCCACAGAGCCCGCAGGGAAGCTCAGCTCCTTGCAGTTGTGAAGGTGCCAAAGTATTTCTTGTAATTAATGACAGCCTTACTTCCTTACAGAGGCAGCCAGAGACACCAGGAGATGGGTCCAGGCTTAGCAAGACGCTGTCTAGAGAGGGAAAGTTGTTCTGGGGCAGGCAGCAATGCCTTCCATTTTTGTCAGTGCGGTTGACACATCCATGTTGAAGACTTGAGCAATGTCACAGTCAGAAGATGACCTGACTAAAAGGAAGTCTACTAGCCCTGTTAGCTGTGAAGACTAGGCCACCTTTATTGCACACCTGCTCATGCCCAATGACCAGCAGGTCAGGAGCTAAGACATAAAGAGAGAGATATAAAACTGCAAAATATTCTCTAAACCCACTAAAGTTAGGACCAATTTTTTTCCCCTCTTCTATTGTCAGGATGCTGAGTTCATTAATAGCCCTTAATTGCCAGACCCTGGAGCCTACACTAACACCCACACCCATGCCTGGAGCCTCCACCCACGCGCTCTGGCCAGGGGCTCCATTTAAGCTCACGGTTAGAAATTCAATCCTTACTTGAGGTCTGATGTGGGCGTGCCTGTTCCCAGCCTTGTTCCTGAGTTGTTGCTTGGATTTCCTGACTTGACCTTGGAGCTGGCTCATTACCTTGTCTTCACCTTATGATTATTGTCCCGTTGGTAGGTTCCATTGCTCTTATTATCCTTCTCTGCTCTTCCGGTGCTGCGGGATTGTTCCCTGTGGGTGAGGTCATTGGTTTGCCTGTGTGGTGGCTGCCCTCAGCTCCTGTCTTTTCTTCCTTTAGAGAACAGCCCTGTTCTTATTCACTATAGTCAGATGCCTTCACTCACGTGCTGTGCTCCAAATGTCTGTGTGCCCTGTTTGAACACTTGCATTCAAGCCACACGTAGCTCATCCTGCACCTAGCACAATGTTCTTTTCTTTCCCATCCTGTTAACGCTGAAGATTTACGTCAATGCTGCAGCATGGCTTTGCATGAACAAATTATGCTACATGCTCCTGAGAAGACTTCAGGAAAGAGCAATGCAGCAGACTCCCCTCCTCCAAATACAGGGATGGTAAATAAGCCAAGGCAGGATGATTTCAAAAGCAGAGGGAGATGTAGGAGCAGAGGAATGCAGAGCTGCTCGACTACTTGGCCAAAGGTCTATTGTTTCCAGTAAGTGGGGACAAAGAAGATATATAGGGTTATATTAAAGGTCAATAGGAATAGGATTGAAGGGTAAACAAGGAACTACAAAGCCAATTGAAGTTGAAGCAAATAGTAAATAGTAGGCTCAGAACGCAAGCTGAAGGAACAATGGCTACTTGAAAAAGACATATCTTCCTTGAAATTGTGAAATACTAAGGCAGAGCAGGGAGACTAATTGGCACCTCTGACAAAGATCTGGGCATGAGGACTCAGTGGCTCCCTTCAGAGACATAGAAGGTGTTGCTGATATTTTGTCCACAGGAGATAAGATTTGTTCATTGTTGCTCCAATATCTCATGGGATCTCTCCTCTTGGCTTATGGTCTCTGCCCCTCTTGCAGCCTGCTCTGTTCCAAGCCTTTCTTTCCAGTTGCCAGCTCATCTGCTCAATTTTCTTCATGGCATATGATTCAGTAATATTCACCTCTTGACACTTTTCCTGTGCAAATATGACTCAAAATGTGCTTCCTCGTCCATCTAGGAGTCTTCTACACTCCCATAATGCAGAGAGGGGGAAGAAAAATAGGAAAGACCAAATAAATTGAATGACCTGAATATCTGCTATGATCCAAAGAGTTTCTGCTTTCAGCCTTGGTCTGTGCCATGGTTTGGCTCAAAGGTAAGAGCTACCAAGATGGCCAGGCACCTAGAGCACGTGATAAATAAGTTGGGTTTGTTTCTTCTGAAGAATAGAAGGCAAAGGATGATGAAATAGCAGCTTAGGATCACTTGAAGGTCAGCAGTAAAGATGACAGAGCCAAAAGCTTCTTTACAGGGGCAGGATAGATAACAAGGCAATCAGACAGGCCCTGCACCTTATATTGTTCTTCATACCTCCAAATGTTCATCTTGGACATCTTCTAGAGTCAAGGCCAATCATACCATCACAGATGTCCAAAAATTCATCCATAATCTGTGTCCATGAAAATAACTGGTTGATGGCATCAAAAGCATCTTCATCATTCTGAATTTGAACTGGTGACTGTGAGTTTCGCCCTGTAGCTCTCAGAAAGTGTGCTTTTCCCCAGGAGTGCACCAGTGAAAATCACTTCTCTAAGGGAAGAAGACATAGTCCTGAAAATGCAGGCTAACAAAGTTTTTCTGAAGACAAACATTATTTTAATCACCAGTATTAAATACCAGAAATGTAGGTTCACTAGTGTTATTTATCCAAGCTGATGTTAAGCAGACTCCTTGCAAGCTGTTTCTCTCCAGAGGCCATGTTTATCTTCTGCTCCCTCCTTCAGCCTCCTACTTGCACATGCTGTGTCCCTGTCCTGGGACAATGTCTTGCATTGCACTCTTTGATTCTGAAGTTCTCATTATTGCAAGTGGTTTACAGTGACTTCACGAATGGCCCCATCCATTTCCTGAGACCCTTCCCTACCCAGGACACACCACTATATGGAGACTGCATTTCACTGTCCCCCAGTTCAGGCAGGAGTTAATCCACAGAGTCGCTGAGGTGGGAAGGGACCTCTCCTTCCTCATCTAGTCCAGCCCCCTGCTCAAGCAGGGTCAGCTAGAGCAGGTTGTCAAGGACAATATCAAGTCAGGTTTTGGGTATCTCCAAGGATGGAGACTCTGCAGCCTCTGTGGGCAGCCTGTTCCTGTGTTTGACCACCCTCACAATAAAAAAAAAAGTGTTTTCTTGTTTTCCATATGCTCCCCATTCCTAAACAACATTTAAGAGTCAGAGGAACAGGCAGACACAGAGATCACTCCTGCCTTCTCCAAGAAGTCTTCCTAGGGCACTGCCTGTTCATAAGCTAGTCCTGCCAGGAGAATGGCAGTTTTAGAAGTGCCAGAAACAGTTTGCTTTTTGCCAAAACAACAACAGAGAAGAAAAGATTCAGTGCTTTCTAGCAGGGGTTATTTTCCCTTAATAGGTTGATGTACAGAAGAGCATGAGAGCAGGGAAGTAGCATAGGGAGATGCAAGGAACAGGAGGGAAGGGGCCAGCACTGGAGGGTGAAGGGGGAGAGACCAATTAAGGGGAGGAGTCAAGGTAAGGAGTATTTGTCATCTACCTCCCGTCTTGGTCCTTACTGCCTTCTCTCCTGCCTCCCCAGCCAGCCACTGACTCTGTCTCTCCTACAAGGACAACCTTCCTGCTCTACCCTGCCAACCCAGCCTTCAGGACCTGGATTGTATAAGGTCTCTGCTGCTACCATGGGACCACCAGGAAATCCTCTCCGACCCAGAGATGCCCGCAGTGGGAACCTGGCTGCCTTCCCTCGAACCAGGATGGAAACTGTGCTCTTCTTCTTGGCATGTCTTTGGGGTAAGTTTTCTCCTTTGCTCCTGGAGAACAGGGTTCTAGATACGGCCAGATAAATGGGACTCATAATGGATTGACCCCTCTCATATCCCCAGTCTTGGCAAGGAAAATGTGTTTCATGGCTGGAATAAAGGACTGAAGGTCCAGGAAGCTTGGCTTTTAACTCCTGGCACTGGAAAAGGGCTTTACGTTTCTGAAACAAGAGAAGACAGTAGTAGAGATGATAATTTGGCTTCCAAAAGTCACCTAGAGATTTAGAGGCATTAACAATGCAAACATACAGAGACAAACCCTGGGAACAAACAAATGCAAGCATAAAGAGAGCTTCCTTTGATTGATCCATGTAATCCAGAATGTAGTCCTGTTTTTTTCCTCCACCCTAGAGTCACAGCCTGTTGGAACCAGGACCTAAGAGTGAATAAGCATAGGAGACCTCTGTTGCCTCCCTGTCAGAGTCAGTGCTTAATGCAGCTGCATTTATATCCTGCAAATCAGGATAATCCAATAACTTAAACCAAAAAGTAGTAAAAGAATTGGATAAGGATTATCCTGAGACAGTGATGTTGGTTTTTAACAAAACCTGGTACAAGTTGAGGCTGTTTCACAGGCTTGGATGAAGTAAAGGCTCTGCCAGATCTGCAAATGATCAAGGAGGATGATCTGGGAATTTCAAGTTTGTTAGAAAAATATCTGTGCTTTCCAACAGCATAGAAGAGTGGACCTGGCAAGCCTTAGGTGCCAACCCTTGCTCTAAAGCCTCTCATATATCAAGGCCGTGGGGAGCAGCACCCAGGACCAAAGATGTAGACACAGTTTAAGCATCTGACAGGGCCTTTCTGAATCAGGAGGGATCTTTGGCATCTTCTTCCAGGCTTAGATTCCAACAGTAGCCTGGATTTTCCTTATACCCATAAAGAGAAAGAGGCCCTTCTCTACCTCAAGTCTTCCTCCCTTATGGATGGATGCTGACTGGAAATACTTTATTTTCTGCATTGTATGGGAGTCCAGTTGTTTAGCATGGACAACAGTGCAACTGTCAGCAGCCGGGAGGTCAATCCTACCCTATGGACTGTAGGCAGTTGTCTTAATGTAAGTGCCTAGAGCCATTTGAGTTGCCCTAGTTTCTCAGTCCTGACCTCCAACTACTGCTCTGGAGGGTGCAGGTCTACAAAGGGCACTAGAAACCTTAATTTAGGTGAACAAACTGCTCCACATGGCACCAGGTGAGCAAGCTCTGGATAGCAAAGTTCTGACAAGCGTTTTGGACAAGGATGTGGATATCCTAATTTGGACCCAGAGAAGTGACCTGAAAGCTTCCTTCCATAACTTGCACAACACAGGGAGAGTGGCAGACCTCAGGAAGAATGTTCATGGTCTTGTGCATGGAGCAGGGAGCTGCACAATGAGGGTGGGGAGGGATGATCTGAGACCCTTGGCGCTACAGCAGCTCAGGTTGTGTGGAGGCACTTACTCTGGGACCTCCATGTTCCTAAGGACCATAATCTGAGGTTTTCGTCTCGTCTTCCTGACTGTGTGCAGGGTACAGTCTAGGGTTTCTGTGTTGTGGAGCTGTCACACACCCTGTCGGAGGGTATGTTGGGACTGTTCCATGGCTGGAAATGATTGGTTCTCATCCGAGGTTTTGCATATTTGCCATGTGTCTGGGAGGGCCATATTAGTAGGAAACCCATGACCAGAACTGTCCTAGATGACTGAGATCTTGCAGCTGCTTGTAGAGATGCAGAGATGTGTTAGAGGTCCTAACACCACCTGTGCAAGAAATTTACACCACTAATTAGCCAGCAAGCTTTTCTTATAATGTTCTTGCTGGAAAAAAAGTGGTGAGCATTTCAGCAATCCTTCCCCAGACAGACCCAAAATGGCATTATTCCTGCAAGAGCAAAATGTTACGTTCTCCACCATCAGCCAAAACCTGGCTCATGCCCATTTTCTACCTTGGCTTGTTTTGGGATTCAGGTGTGGCCAACTCAGCTCCCATCAGACTTGTGAGTGGCCCCAGCTGCTGCGCAGGGCGGCTCGAGGTGCTTTGGAAACAGCAGTGGGGAACCGTCTGTGATGATAGCTGGGATCTGTCCGATGCCATGGTCGTATGCAGGCAGTTGGACTGTGGGGAAGCACTGTCAGCCCCTGGCTCGGCCCACTTTGGTCAAGGAAGTGGTCGTATCTGGCTGGATGACATGAACTGCACCGGTACAGAAGCTGACCTTTCTGCCTGCAGGACCAGACCCTGGGGAGAGCATAACTGCAATCATGGAGAAGACGCAGGCGTTGTGTGCTCAGGTAACTCATGTTTATGCCCTTCCCCGTGTGACCCCAGGAGGCTGTGCTATGTAGAGGGAGGTTTTTAAGGCTGTTTGCAAAATTTTATTTCTCCATCAGTTCTACCCTTAGGGTGCAGGATGGAGATGGCTGCTTCAGGCACTGACCTGTACCATGCCAAGGACAACGTTATCCGGTTCAGTTCTACCAGTAAAACAGTGTGTGGGGGGGTGGTGGTGTTTGTGCTTGTTCTGTTACTGGGGCAGAACAGAGATCGTGGGGGTTTTTCCCTGATCCACATTATTCTTGCCTCTTACGCCATCACCATGAAGTTAATAGGCAAGGAGACTGAAGGATCCCCACCTGGATTCACGTACTCTCCATGCACATATTTCATGGCTGAAATATGCCATGGAAGTTGAGCATTTACATGGCCTCTTTCCATTTGTATTTTGTGACAATACTCTCTCCTGGTGGATGTGTTTATTCTCCAGACTGGGACTGGGATGAGAAATTCAATTGTGGGTCACTTGTCTGTGAGCCAGTCCTAACTTGGACATCACAGCATGATGCTAATGATGCTGTGATGAATGTGCTGAGCTCCAGGAACTGGGTGGGGAAGGCTTGAATGTGTTCCCTAGCCCTCTACATCATGGTTAACTGGGGAGTAAATCTTCATCAAGTGGGCCATGGACCCCAGGAGGTAGAAAGGGGATTGGGATGTTGACAGGCTGCCCATTGCCCTCTTTCAGGTCAGTATTTCCCAAACACTGCTCCACTCAGCACTGAACAACAAGTCAAATTTCCAAATGCACATCCCCGTAGTTGGATCTGGAATGGGATTCAGCTCCATGTTAAGACTCAGACATATATATGTCTAAATGCAGGTGTCACCACTTGGGCTGGGTGTCTTCCTGTTGCAAGCAATGGAGATCTAGGGTGGAGTGAGTTCCCTACACAGAGTTGCCAAGTGCAATTAGAGATGTCCTGGGGCATTTGACACAACATGGCAGATGAGACACTGGTCCTAAGGGAGACCCTACAGAGCAGGAGTCTGGGGGAATACCTATGGCATCACATGTGCTGCTGAATGCTTATTTGGGCAATTGAATCAAATTCCAGTATTTGGCCAGCTGAGCAGCTCCACAAATGTCATTGACTAACTAGAATTTCAACACCCACCTCACATGAAGACACCAACAGGTCTATAAGACATGTGGGTCTCTTGATCTGTAGCCAGTCCCTACCCCTGGAGTAACATCACAGGGGGAATTGCACAGTCCTGTTTCATACGGGATTCCCAACCTATGATATTTATCTCTCTGATTCTGAGCTCTGAAACCACAGAGGCAGATACAGAACTTGATACTCATCAGCCTTCACCTTGTCAAACCCTGGCCAGTACTAGTGCAGATCTTTCCTCACCTTTGATCTCTAGGCAATCTTTCCATGTGCAATCCCTGACCCTGTTTTTGTTGATTTTTTTTTTCTTTTTTTAATGCAGAAATTAAAGAAGCAGTTAAGCTGCAACTAGTGAATGGTTCAAGTCGCTGTGCTGGGAGAGTGGAGGTGCTTTACAGCCAGCAATGGGGAACTGTCTGTGATGACAACTGGGATATAATTAATGCTGAAGTTGTATGCCGGCAGCTGGGCTGCGGGACCGCTTTGTCTGCTCCTTCCTCAGCTTACTTTGGGGGAGGTCCTGACCCCATTTGGCTTGATGATGTGATCTGCAAAGGCACCGAAGCTGCCCTCTCCCAGTGCAGTGCAAAACCTTGGGGAAGCCATAACTGTGTGCACGGAGAAGATGCTGGTGTTGTGTGCTCAGGTAAATCCCACTCTGCATGACACGAGTGGGTTTTGTGGGATGTGGAGAGATGCTGGAGGTGCTATAGGAGGCCCTGTTCCCTTTTGAGCAGCACTGACCCCAACACCCAAGAGAACTGTAAGATAAAAAGCGATTCATACTGTTAAGCCCTAAAGTGGTCTTGCCTCTTCTCCTTAATTAAAAACCACCACCACATGAGCCACTGGTAAAAGACAGTGGTGCTGCAGGAATTACTTGTAGGGCTCCCCTTGCACGTGGCCAGTGGATGCCTTGGCAGACCCTCCTCTCTCACTGCAGAAAGCAGTGGCTTTGGCAGCCGCGCCACCTCACCCTCATGCCAGTAGACATAGTTCCTTCTGAAGTTCCCAAAAAAATCTTGCATTGAGTGAGGTTCTTCCCATGGCCCGCATTGTCCCTCCCAATGCATTAGTATCAGGTCCTTCCATGTAACTGGAGCCCCAAGGTTACACCTCCAAGTCTCCTTTCATGATTCCCAGAGCCACCCACTCCTTCCCAGTTCACCAGCTGTCTGGTCAAGCAAGAGGCAGCATATGCCATAGCTGGATTACCATTAGGCATTTGCTGGTGGGCCAGTTATTATGAATGTGCTGATTGCTTGGACAACACTGGAAGGAGAAGAGTTGGTTTCCACCTGCCTTTCCTGTAATGGGGTGCTAATTAGTGCCTTTCCTCTGTACACACGTACAAAGTTTTGCAAAGTTTGTAGGGTCTTAATATATTGAGAAATCCACATTTTGTTCATTGACTTGTGGGTAAAAACAGCATTAACATGAAGCTGAGAGGTGGATAGAGATAGAGAGTATGAGAGTGATTCTGGCATCTCTAGGTATCTAGCACCTCTGGTGTGTGTTAAGGGAGCTGGGACATCTATAAGGGGCTGGCGGCAAGACATACAGCAGACCTGAAACCCCTTGCAATGGCAGACAGATGCTAGAGCATGTTAAAAGCACTGGACATCCATATTTAAACAAGACTGGGGCTTGTATATCTTGTATATCAGACTGGGGACTTCTGCCATCCAAAGTATATTTTAGTTTGTAAAAACCATTGCTGAGCAGCTAACATTGTGATGGTGGAGGAAGTGCTTGTGTTGCCTCTTTATGCAATTTTTCCCATGCAAAACTGTGAGAGATGCTAAGTTCATTGCCAGGTGGACCACAGATCCACCAGATACTTTATTGGGTTTTTTTTCTTTTTTTTCCCTGTAGGCTTTGCAGAACCTGCCCCACTTCGATTAGTGGATGGATTGACCCACTGCTCTGGGAGAGTCGAGGTGTTTTATGGCCAGCACTGGGGAACTGTGTGTGATGATAAGTGGGACTTGGTCGAGGCAGAAGTGGTGTGCAGGCAGCTGGGCTGTGGGAAGGCCTTATCGGCTACCCATGGGGCTTACTTTGGGCAAGGATCTGGCCCCATTTGGCTTGATAATGTCAGCTGCACAGGAACAGAAGCTGCTCTCTCCCAGTGCAGAGCCACTCCTTGGGGAAGCCATAACTGTGGGCACAGAGAAGATGCCGGGGTGGTTTGTACAGGTACCCATCACTCATGGCACGTCATGGGGGAAGCTGTTTGTGGGCAATCCTTTCAGACAGATCCTGAAGCCCAGGTCCTTCAGCACAAATAGGTCTTCCAAAGAAAGTGACACAGAGTGCTTCAAAAGTGCTTCAGAAAAAGATGTGTCTAAACCTATCAACAATTCTGACCTCTCTTTTCTCATTTAAGTCTTTTTCATTGATTGCTTCTGGAGGCCAGTTTGCTAGAGCAGATGGAGGAAACACTCATTTTGGGGTGTTTTCTCAGCTCAGCTACTCTTCAACACAATAATTTTGTGCTTCTTGTAGTGCAACAGAGAAGAGCACATGGAGTAGGAAGGATCTTCTTGCTGATTAAGTCAGCTACTGCCCAGTCCATCCATGCGTGACAGCTCTGAGTCTCAAATGCTACCATTCTTCTTTCTCTGGTTCCTCTTCCTTCACACTGATTCACAAAAATACATCTGTCAGGGATGCCCGTAGGTCTTCCAGTCTTCTGCTCTGCTCAGCCAGTCCTGAGCAGTTTCCATCCTGAGCAGCTGCCTAGTCTGAGGAGGAGGTATTTCACATCTACCTCAGAACGCAGATGTGAAAAATGCATATGTTAAATCTAACAGTGTGGGTTGACTTCACATCTGTGAAGGAAACAGGCATCTCCAGCGAGATTTGTCTGGCCTGTCTCACAGTCCCCAGCACCAGATACCTGATGTTCACCAACACCAGAGCTAGAAAATTTCAGCACCTGATATTAGCAGTCCTCAATCAACTCTTTCTGCTTTACCAAAATTCTGATCCCAGATGCTAAGACTCCTTAACACAGCCTAGATCATAAGGTAACCCGCTGCTCCTGGACCAGTGTTAGTCCACAGGTCCCTATCCCTTCCCAGCTCAGCTGGCCAGCCCAGTGCTACTCCCCCTAGTCTGGTCCACCACAATAACAGGCTGCAGGCATAACTGTAATCTTCTGGTGAGATAAAGGTTCAAAGACAGCTGGCTGATTTTAGGAGGGACTAGTTCACAAGAGAGGTCCACTGGAGACCACTGCTCTAAGGGACTGAAATTGCTGCAAGGATCTGCTGAGCTGATATGAAAAAAAGAGCAATGTCTGTCTATGCCAGACTGATGCAATCCAGGAGTGAACAGCACAGTGCTCTACCCTGTCAGCACAGACCAAAATACAACAGAGAATTGAGGTCTTTATTATTTCTCAATACAGGATTTGCTGAGCTGCTTCCAGTCCGGCTGGTGAACGGTTCGAGCAACTGCTCTGGCAGAGTCGAGGTGTTTCATGAGCAGCAGTGGGGGACCGTCTGTGATGACAGCTGGGATTTGACAGATGCTCAAGTGGTGTGCAGGCAGCTGGGCTGTGGGACAGCGGTCTCAGCCCTTGGCTCTGCCCAGTTTGGACAAGGAACTGGCCAAATTTGGCTGGATGATGTGAACTGTGCAGGGGCTGAAACCACCCTCATTGAGTGCCGGGCGAGGCCTTGGGGAGACCACAACTGTAACCACGGAGAGGATGCTAGTGTGGAGTGCTCAGGTACCACTAATGCATGTCATGAAATGTGGGATATGAGGGAGAGCCTGTATTTGTATTTGATGGCCTGAAGGGTGCCAGCGGCCCTGGACCTCTCATGGGGATTAGGGTGCTGCCGACTTTGTTGGCCAGTCTTGATGGCCAGGCTTGTAGAGGCTCAGCTTGTCCTGGGGACTCAGCACTCTCAAATGCAGTGTTTCCACCAGTGCTCTGTTCCCTCCTCCCCATTTCAGTGCTCTGCTGTTAGGGAAGTAACCTGGGTGCTCATCTATGATCACGTTGCAGGTGATTGATTTATTGCAAAAACTCCAGCCAAGGATGTGGGATCAAGCTGTGAGATGATAGGCATCTAGTGCCACTTTACACATCATGCACCCAAGCCCTGTTGGCTTCCAGACCCCTGAAAGGAGGGGGTTTTGCCCTCTCCACAGAGCTCTGAGGCATGCAAAGCTCCTCGAACATTTCCAATTGTGTTTCGGTCCAGGTGTTGCAGAAGCGGATCCCATCCGGCTCGTGAATGGTCCAAATCGTTGCGCTGGGAGAATCGAGGTGTTTCATGGGCAGCAGTGGGGAACCGTGTGTGATGATGGCTGGGATACAGCTGAAGCCAGCGTTGTGTGCAGGCAGCTGGGCTGTGGGACAGCGCTGTCAGCCCTGGGTTCAGCTCATTTTGGACAAGGGCCTGATCCCATCTGGCTGGACGATGTGAATTGCTCAGGGAACGAAGCTGCCCTCTCTGAGTGTAGGGCCCAGCCTTGGGGGTCCCATAACTGCAAGCATGGAGAAGATGCTGGTGTGGTGTGCTCAGGTAACCCCTCTCTGTGTCTGTCTGTATGATGGGGAAGGTTTTCTGTTTCCAAGAGGGGTACACATGTACCACCTCAGCAGCAGGATCTGTCTTGAAGTATCCTGAATCTGGATTGTGAGCTCTCTTTCATCATAGTGGAGACCTGTTACAAATTCTTCTCTTTTTTTTTTGGCGTGTGTGTAGCTGTTTCTGTAAACAGAAGCTTTCCTCGGCTTGGATTTCTAATTTATATTCTGCAGAATACGGTATGCTGTCTGTTGTCCACTTATCTCTGAATACAAGAACTGGGGAAGATATACCAGCTTTATGCAACTGGATAAATGCATCCTGGATGTCATTAGGCTCACACACATTTTATCTTATTTTTAATCTGGTAAATGGCAACTTAATGTATATGCCTGCCCTTATTTTTTTCTTCAGATATACCAAGAATAGCTCCACTGCGGTTAATGAATGGACCAAATCGTTGCAGTGGGAGAGTTGAAGTTTTTTATGGCCAGCAGTGGGGAACGGTATGTGATGACAGCTGGGATATAAGTGATGCTGAAGTTGTTTGCCGACAGCTGGGCTGTGGGAGAGCACTGTCTGCTCCGGTCTCTGTTTATTTTGGAGAAGGATCTGGCCCTATCTGGTTGGATGATGTGAACTGCACAGGGACTGAAACTGCCCTCTCCAAATGTGAGACCACTCTATGGGGAGCCCATAACTGTAGGCATGGAGAAGATGCTGGTGTTGTGTGCTTGGGTAAGTCTCATCTGTGTCATCAGCTGCTCGACTTTTGGGGTATGTGGAGGGAAGTTTGAAATGCCCTAGGGTACCCTCTTCCCATCTTATGACTCTAAAACCATAGTACTGTATAGAGAAAGTGCTTCAAACAGGGATGTGGGTAAATCATCTGTATTCCCCTCTCCTTCCCATTCAGAAGCTAATCATGACACTGTGATACTGCAGTCCAGCCTGCTGCTGGCTGTGCAGAAGAATTTAAATTTGGGACTCTTTCCCAGGTGAGTTACCAGTAAACCTGGTGGCATTGCAGGACTGGTGTGATTCACCCTGTTACAGAGGGTGTAGAGTCACTCGAACCCTTCTGCTGCCACCAGTGACAATCCCAATGAACTTACCACATTTGAAAAGTCAAGATACACTCTCCATTTTTCTCTCTCTTTTCTCTTCCGGACAAGAATATTAAAAAAACTTGCAGAAACCGACTTAATGTACCTCTCCTCCTCCCTCACTTGGTAGAACCATCTTCACGAGACCTTTTTTCACCAATGTTTCTCCAGTGTCTTCTCTGAAACCTCCACAGTTGAGACAAATTTCCTCAAAGTATTGCAGCACTGCACTTTATTGCCACTAGAAGGAAACCCTGAGCTCACTATCATTACCTGGAATTTATTCTACAGCCTCTTGTCTCTTTGCAGTGCACATTACTACCATTGATTCTTTGCATCTACCATACTGTTATGTCCCTTTTCCATTTCCTCAGCCTCTTCCCATCTCCCTCTTGAGACACATTTTTAAGCTTCTTCTCATTCCTGTCGTTCTTCTCTGTTTTTTCCTTAACTGTTGGGCATATGTCTTTTAGTCTGTTATGACAGCTGAGGCTTTGCCAGTGCTGAGTAGCTCTGAAGGCTTGGTTTGCATAACTTGTAGTCAGCACTCCCATTTATACATGCCCATGCCTTTCTTAGGACAGCATGACACTGTAGAGTGTCACTCTCAATCCCTTATATCCCTTAAATCCCTTTGTGAAGACTTGTAACTTAATTTGTTCTTCTTCATCCTCTATATGATCATTTTACCTCTGTCACGGATGAGTGGAATGAACCTCACTCAAAAGAGAGAAGCAGCAATATGTTTTATTGAGGTAAAATAATAATTTGACAGAGTTCAATAAGTTTGATGGAATTTAACAAAGTTTAACAGTGATTTGACAAGGTTCAATAAGTTTGATGACAAGGGTCACCTTATTAATTACTGCATGAAAGAAACATACAAAGGAAAATTGAGTTAGAAGCAAGTTAGAATGATGCACGCAGAGACTGGAGACGCAAAGAGTAAGGAGGACCCTCCCGTTGAGTCACGATGTTCAGAGTGGACCCCTTGCTTTCTAAACTCCTTCTGGAGCCTAGATGCAGTTGGATCCAATCTTAGTCTCAGACTTGGTCAACAGTTTATGTCTAATGGAATGATGCATACAATGTTTATAATAATATTGAGTAGCTACATGGATTAGTAATGTTTCATTAGTATTAATTCAGCATGCTATCAGTCACTTACCAAGGATCTGTCGCAGGTAAGGGAGTAAGGAAGGATCTCAATCTCAGGTAAGGAATCTCTAACCTTGAGAGGGGTCCCTGCTCAAGGGGAGAGTCACCTGGCCTGCAGTCCAGCTGCAGTTCACGGAGAGCTCAAATTGGGACCATCCTGATGGTAATATTTATAGAGTGAAGTAGTTGGCTGCTAGTCAATAGTATAAGCAAGATAGATGTCTTAATCTTAGCTCTGGTATCCTGTTCTGCACTTCAGTTATCTTGCATTTTTTAGTTTCGAAACCACCTTTTGAAATATTTTTCCCAGGCACCTTCACTCGCTTGTACATGAGCCAGGGGCTTTCCAGCTTGCAAGTTCACCACAAGGGTGTGAGGCGTGTTGCTCCTTAGTCAGCCTGAACCAAAGTACGGCTAGGAGTCAAATGCATCCATCACAACCTCCCAGAAGTGGTGAACATTTGCCTTGCCCTTGCAGGAGATAAACTGCTTTCCTCTGCTTACTTGCCCACATCTTCAAAACACCCTGTGGATTCACTGACTAAACACAGATGTCTGTCTCTGAATTAAACATCCTGCTGCCCCTTTGCAGCCAGTGAGGACTGAGTCAGTGCAGTCAATGGCAGGATTTGGCCTATCCTGATGCAGATGTCCAAAGCAGATTAAAGAAGTTGCAACCCAACAGTGTTCATTTCCTTCCATTGACTATAAAGGGTACCGAGGGTCCTCAGCAGAGTTGTAAAACTGAGGTTCAGTTGCCTAAACACAGGTGTCTAGTGTCATCTGAGGTGTCCCACTATATCCCACCCAGTCTCTAACTGCAGATCCAGAACGGCACCAATCTCCCTTGAGTCCTGCATCAAGTCTGCCAACCCCATTGGGAATGTCTGAGATTCCCTGGGCATCTCAGATGACACCAGGTACCAATGCTCAGGAAAGCCAATCAGCCCCTGGAAGTTTATGCTTAAGGGCTCCAAGTCTAGCTGAGATGAATCATACGGAAGTTTTCTCACTGTTCTCCTAAAGAGTTCTTCCTTGCTAAAGTCTTTTCCCTTGGTCAGTAAAGTTACCTGCATTTGCTGTCTGAGCACAGGTATCTTTCTAGTCAAAGACGGAGGGGGAAAGAAGTCCTTGGTTTTGGACAGCACCTTTCCTTGACTTTTGGGACAAGAGGAGGGAGAACAACCGTGTTGAACTTTCTTTCTCCATGCTGCTTGTCCTTGTCAGTTGTACTAAGCCATTGGGTACATGTTGTGCCTGCTGACATGGCTAGCAGGAATGTGTTTGCCAGAATAAAACTTACCTGGTCTTACCTTTCTGGTTCAGGTGTTCCAGAACCAGCCCCAATCCGACTGGTGGGTGGTTTGAATTTCTGCTCTGGGAGAGTCGAGGTGTTTCATGAGCAGCAGTGGGGGACCATCTGCGACGACAGCTGGGATTTGACAGATGCTCAAGTCGTGTGCAGGCAGCTGGGCTGTGGGACAGTGGTCTCAGCCCCTGGCTCTGCTCGGTTTGGACAAGGAACTGGCCAAATTTGGCTGGATGATGTGAACTGTGCATGGGCTGAAGCTGCCCTCTCTGATTGCCGGGCACGGTCTTGGGGAGACCACAACTGTAACCATGGAGAAGATGCTGGTGTGGTCTGCTCAGGTACTGTTATGCCATGTAATGTGGGGTGCAATGGGGACTATGTTTCAGGAAGGGTTTTCTGTGGCCTTAGGGAACATGTTTTACCATGATGTTGCTCTTAGATGAGATACAGAAGGAGTGAATCCAGTGCTATTTTAGATTTCTTAGGGGATCCAAGACACCTGCACGGTGCTGGGGAATATGACAGAGGATCCAGTGCTCCTCTGGAGCAGCAGCTGGAAACCAGGCAGAATAAATTGTCTCCCAAAATGGGCATGTATGTTTAGGTAGCTGAAATTCCATCTGCAGTATGGGCCAAGCAGGGAGAAGGCAGGCCCAGGTGCTGTGGGGTGGTGTGTGGGAGGGTTGTGTTGAGTAATGAGGTAAAGAGCACTCTCCACTCCAAATCACAGCAGCACAGCATCGTGACAGAGAGACGTGTGCCACAGTGGCTAGGGAATATTCCTGGGAAGGTGCTGTGGGAAGGAAAAACAACGGGAACAAGCTGCCCTGGCCATCCCTGACCTCTGCAGAAAATGGGAGTGCTGTGTAGCCAGTCATGGCACTGGCAGCATCTGCAGCTTACCCTGGGCCCTGAGCCAAGACTTCAGGCCCTGAGTTCAGCTCCTTGAAGCTCTCTCCAGTAGTAATCTGCTGCAGGTACAAACTGGCTCATCTAGGTAGCAAAGCTCACATGCTCTGGTGATCAACATCCATGTCCACAACCTTTTTTTGGCACAGGACCCCTGTGAGGGTTTTTTGCCCTCTCCACAGAGCTCTGAGGCATGCAAAGCTCCTCGAACATTTGCAATTGTGTTTCGGTCCAGGTGTTGCAGAAGCAGCTCCCATCCGGCTTGTGAATGGTCCAAATCGTTGCGCTGGGAGAATCGAGGTGTTTCATGGGCAGCAGTGGGGAACCGTGTGTGATGATGGCTGGGATACAGCTGAAGCCAGCGTTGTGTGCAGGCAGCTGGGCTGTGGGACAGCGCTGTCAGCCCTGGGTTCAGCTCATTTTGGACAAGGGCCTGATCCCATCTGGCTGGACGATGTGAATTGCTCAGGGAACGAAGCTGCCCTCTCTGAGTGTAGGGCCCAGCCTTGGGGGTCCCATAACTGCAAGCATGGAGAAGATGCTGGTGTGGTGTGCTCAGGTAACCCCTCTCTGTGTCTCAGTCTCAATGGTGTTGTAAAACATGGAGGAAAGATTTTCACCCTCAGTGGAAGGTCTTCTCTGAGCTCATGCTGCTCCTAGTGTGTGCTGTTAATCATAAACCCATTCTTGCGTAACTTATGCAGTGCTCTGGCCCTGGCCATGGTCAGCAGTCACCACTGGAAGCTGATCCAGAATTATGGAGTTACCATCAGCAAGCCCCAGGCTGATAGCTGCAAGGTTTGTATCCCATACCTCAGCTCCTGAAGGCTCCAAGACTTTTCCAGGGCTGGACAGGTCCCAGAAATATCCCATTCCTGCTGAGGTACAGGCTTGCGGTGTCATATAGCCAGAGTCACCTCTGAGTCTACACTTTTACATGAAGATCACAGGTAAAACTCAGTAGTGTTGTCAGCAAGTTTTGGTCTCTGGCTGATTGGGAAGTCCATTTCATTCTCTCATGAGAAGAAATAAAATGTCCCATTTCAGGATTCACAGAGAATTTTAGAAACCTGAAACCACTGAATGTGTCTTTACAGCACTTGTATCTAAGTGCTTTTTCAGTCTTCTCTTCAGTGTCTCTTGCAATCTGCAGTCCTGAAGAAACCTCTTGCTTTGTTAAAGCAACTGGGAGGCTCGTAGGATAATTCAGGTTGAAGGGACCACAGGGGGTCTCTACACCAGTCTCCTGCTCAAAGTGAGGTCAGTTATGAGGTCAGACCAACATACCTTTATCCAGGCTCAAAAACCTAGTCTAACAGTCTTTCAGGGCAATCCTAAACAATCCCATTATTTTCTTTAAAATCAGGCATCCTGTTTTCTCAACTTTTAGCCATTCTTTTCTACACTTCTGGGATGTCACAGTGAGAAGCTAGTAGAGCTTTCCTGGAGTCCCTCCTTCCTTCCATGAAGAGCTTTGGGAAACTTCAGGAGAACTCAGTGCTCTTTCAAGAGGAGTCATCTCTCCTACCATGAACATAGCAAAGTACACACCTGCAGCTGAGATGGTTGAAATGCTGTAATGCAGTGCTGGGTTCTCAACTATGGACAGGACAGACCCTTTGTTAAAAACCTAATTTTAACCTCCTCTTTTGACTAATTTTATTTGGCACACTGCTTCAGCGCAGGAAAGGGTTGGCTGATGCTTTTTAACACCATTTATTGTCCAATTCAGCTGGCTTTACCAGTCATAAGAGTTTTCAAGGAAGATTAAGTGTCTATTAATATACATTACCATAATCTGCTTTCTCCTAGCAAATTATCCAGAATACATATGGTGAATACTGCAGTAACTGGAGTAAAATGTGTAAGGTCAAAAGAAAGTTTCAGGAATATGGGCATTCGCTAGTCTGTTCACTGATGGACACTATGAAGCTTCACGTATGTGACTCGGTTTATTTGGGCATGCATCATGTTCCTGGACATAGGTATCTAATGTTATATAAGACACCTAACAGTATGCAGACATCTACGTGGGGCTGGCTGATATGATCCTGGAGCTATGAGACCCACACCTTTCCAACATGACAGCGGATGGCAAGGATGCCCCAACACATCTCAAATGGGAAAAGACACCTAATTGGAGGCTCCTGAATTGCTCCCTTTGTACAGGTTTTGTCTGTAGATAACATTAGATTTTTATTTCAGAGCTCAGCCCAGCAGATTGCTATTTATACAGAGCAGGCACAGGGTCCCATGTCACTGTAGCATCAGCAGCAATTAAAAAAACCACATGTGAAACATGACTGCTTGGAAGGGATGCATTAGTATGTCTTACTGGCTGTGAGACTGAAATCCCACTCCCAGTCCTAACTGGGACATTTCTGCCAGTCTGCAGGCAGTGCAGAGCCACACAGACTTTGGGGTAACCCTGAATGGATACCCAAAATATCCTCTTTAGCCATCCGTTCTTCATCCATGGGACACCCTGCTTGGCCCTTGTCCCCTACAATGTGTCAGCAGTGTTCAGGTGCGGTGTGTTTGTGTGCCTTTATCCTTTTTGGTTGCTTTTTGTGCAGGTACTCCAGAAGTGCCTCCTCTCCGGCTGGTGAATGGCCCCACTCGCTGTGCAGGGAGAGTTGAGGTGCTTCACAGCCAGCAGTGGGGGACGATCTGCGATGACAGCTGGGACTTGAGCGATGCTGCAGTGGTGTGCCAGCAGCTGGGCTGTGGGACTGCCATGTCCGCCCCAGGTTCAGCTTATTTTGGGCAAGGTTTTGGCCGTATCTGGTTGGATGATGTGAAATGCTCCGGTAGAGAAGCAGCCCTCTCTGAGTGTGTGGCAAGGCCTTGGGGAGTCCATAACTGTAATCACGGAGAAGATGTGGGCATCGTGTGCTCAGGTAACCTTCATCCATGTCCCATCGTACTAGGCATTAGTCGATACTAAGCTTCTAGGCTGGATGTTGGGGCTGGTGGCTCTTTGTCCTTTCCCAGTGTAATCTTCTTGTCTTAGACAAGTGCCACGGGGTGATGGTGGAGGCGTGGAGTTGGAGCTTGGTGTTTTGAGGGATGATTCCCACCTTTCCATGTGGCAGCACATTTTTCCTATTTGCATTTTTTAAATACCACTAAATATTATATGCACACTAGTAACTTTCAGTGGCTTGTCAGGCTAAAGCAAGCTGCTTTTACAGGTCTGAATTGCATACATTTCCTTCCAGGTGGGATCTAAACCTCACAGATGTTCCAGAGTGGAGAAGAGAGATGATATTGCCAGCCAACATGAGTATGACATTCATTTCACCCAAACAAAAGTGATTTTTGAAGTCCAAAGAGCAAGCACTACAGAAGCAAACAACTGAGACTCAGGTGCCTGCACATGGTCCCACTGGCCACAATTCCTGCCACAAGACAAATCTCCAGGCATCTTCTCTCAGGGGTGGAGGGAATATTTGGAGAACACTGTTGGGCACTTGAAGTCAACTTGAATCCTTGCAACATCTCATATTAGCATGCCTTCCCTGCCCAATAGATCATATAGTTCCCATGCCAGCTCATCCTTGCCTGATGATATTGCCTCTAATCCATAAAACTTGTCTTGTGCTGATGGTAGGGATATCATATATAAACATTTGGCTCTTGCTGTATGGGCTTGGACAGCCTTGGGTAGCCAGCACCCTTCCTCCAGAAGTGTTTGGTTACTGCAGTGAAGTCCTCACATAGCTTGCCCTTTCATAAGTAAGACAGACTGAACCTCGTGGCCCTCTGAGACACTCCCTCCAAGCCTTAAACCATTTCTGTGCCTCTTCTCACCTTCTGTTTAAAAAAAAAAAAAAAATGTACACAAGTACCTGAACTTCCTGTTTCTGTGAGTCTGTGTGATGCTCTGTGTTGTGGCAGCATCACTGGCAGCATCACCTCATTTCTGCCCTCCCCAGAGCCATACTGAACCAGGGCACCTCCCAAACGCATGATGATATGAGCTGCTTTATACCTGCTTTGCAATGGGGTCAACTGGTCTGGGGGGAGGTGGGAGAGAGGACCCCGTCATCTGTCCTTCCCATAAAACTAGCTTGAGTTGGCCAACTAATTTGGAGACACCTGATGTCAATGTCGAGCTAAAGACCTTTGCTCTTTGCTTCGCTGGGATTAAAGCATTTGTGTTATGCTGACAGGCACAAAGTACATTGTTTTTTGGAAAGCAAAAAATCACCAAAAAAATCTGTGTTGGAGGCTAAGTCTTGATTGGACATCCCCGAAATGGGAAATTATCCACTTGTAAAGTGCCAGCTTTGGTCTGTGGGAAAAGTGAAGGAGGAAAAGGGGTGAATTGTTCCCACAGGCTGGATCAACGGGCTGAGGCCAATTGTATGAGGTTCAACAAGGCCAAGTGCAAGGTCCTGCACCTGGGCCACAACAACCCCATGCAACACTACAGGCTTGGGGAAGGGTGGCTGGAAAGCTGCCCAGCAGAGAAGGACCTGGGGGTATTGGTTGACAGCCAGCTGAATATGAGCCAGCAGTGTGCCCAGGTGGCCAAGAAGGCCAATAGCATCCTGGCTTGTACGAGAAATAGTGTGGCCAGCAGGACTAAGGAAGTGATCGTGCCCCTGTACTTGGCACTGGTGAGGCCGCACCTCAACTACTGTGTTCAGTTTTGGGCCCTTCACTATGAGACACTGAGGTGCTGGAGCGTGTCCAGAGAAAGGCAATGAAGCTGGGAAGGGTCTAGAGAACAAGACTGATGGGGACTGGCTGAGGGGACTGGGATTATTTAGCCTGGAGAAAAGGGGGCTCAGGGGAGACCTTATTGCTCTCTACAACTACCAGAAAGGAGGTTGTAGCAAGCTGGGGATCAGTCTCTTCTCCCAGGTAACAAGTGATAGGACGGAGGAAAAGGCCTCAAGTTGCGCCAGGGGAGGTTTAGACTGGATATTAGGAAATTTTACTTCACTGAAAGGGTTGTCAAGCATTGGAACAGGCTGCCCAGGGAAGTGGTTAAGTCACCATCCCTGGAGGTATTTAAAAGACGTTTGGATGAGGAGCTTAGGGACATGGTGTAGTGGTGGTCTCGGTAGTGTTAGGTTTACGGTTGGACTCAATGATCTTAAAGGTCTTTTCCAACCTATATGATTCCGTGATTCCTTGGGGGCAGTTCCCCCTGCCTAAGGAGGGACAGACAAACCTTCAGAGATAAGCTTGTATTGTGCAATGCTCAATACCCTTCCCAAGGTTCTTATGGCTGCCCTTGTTACTGGTCTGAATGTTAGTGGAGGCAAATGTTTCTCTGCAGACCTGAGAAATGGTATGCTGTCATACCATTGGTATAAATATTCATCAGATAAATATTCATCATGTTGGACCAACAGCTCCCTGCCATATGTGCTCATATATGGACCTCAGCAGAAGTCCACGAGCAATTTATGAGACAGCCAGATGTTCAGTTTTAGGGGAACTTTATTGATACTTTGTGATATTTGCTTTTCAGTGGGAATAACGTGTTCAGCTGGGTTTTCCATGAGTGCAGTTATAACCAAGTTTGGAGATCCTTCAAAGGATGAGAGAGAATGGTTTTGCCAAACCCTGGATCCCATTATGGCACACTGATGGTTCTGCAACATCCCTGCCCTTTGCCTTCTCAGCTGAATCTTGCTGGCCCATCTTCCTGTGGCAAGATGAGCATGGTCCAGTGGGGCCAGTCTGGCACTCACGGTGCTTCTGGCTCCTCCAGGTTCTTGTTAACTGCAGAGAAAGGGAGCAAGGTAAAGCAAAATCTGCTCCCAGGAACTGTCTGACACCAGAATTGCCTGCTAGAAGTGACAAGGACTCTGCTCCTGAAGAAGGTCTGCAGGTTGGGTTATACCCATGTATTTGGGGCTGTCAGGAACCCAACACCTGAGCTTTGGACAGGGCCCTGTGGGAGCCAGGACAGGACTGCATGAAGTGCAGACTCTGACCCTGATGCACAATGCACTGCTTGATCCAGAAGACTGCAGCACATGGTCCTGACACCATGACCCTGCGCAGCACCCAGGTGAAATCCAAGCCCCTACAGCCCTGCTCTTCCATAATGAAACCAGCCAAAGACCCCCAGGGATTCCTCCCTTCACCCATGCAGGGCCTGTCCAAGATTCTCTCCCAAGAAATTCCCTCCCAAGGGCATAAGGAGTCAGGAACTCAGCTCCTAAGAGCTTCAGAGAGTCCAACTCAGACATTTATTGAGTATTGATACAGAGGCATCTCGCCCCAGACACCATTCCAGCTGTCCTCCCCTTGCCTCCCATGGATGCTTGTTGTTATGTCCTTCCCTAGAAACTGCCCAGCTTCCCTCTTTCTGCCCTTCAGGAGCCTTGCCCTATACAAAAATCCCTTGTCAGCATCTCCCTGGCAGGATCCATCCCATAGTCAGACTGTCACTGGTGTGTTTGCCTCTGCTTTGCTGATGCCCCTCTCCCACCAGCTGGTCCAACCACATCCATCCTAACCAGATGCTCTATATTCCTTACAGCTCCCTGCTGTGTCCATTTCCCTGCCTCCACCAGCATTATCCTGAGCTGGGGGGAGCCCTCCTGCCCTGTGATTCCCCTTCTGAACCCTGCAGTCCAGCCTGCTGGCTCTGCTAGAAGTGTTTGACACTGTCCTCGCATCACTTCAGATGCCACGGTGATGGGTAGTTACCTTCACAAACAACATCAGCGTCCTCTCCGTGATAGCAGTTGTGTTCACCCCATGGTCTGGCCTGACAGTCAAAGATGCTCTCTTCCGTCCCATTGCATTTGACATCGTCCAGCCAGATGACGTCCGGCCCTCGCCCATAGCGGGCACCTCCCAGAGCCGACAGTGGTGACCCGCAGCCCACCTGCTTGCACACCACCTCGGCGTCCTTCATGTCCCAGTCGTCGTCACACACACTGCCCCACCGGTTCTCGTGGAGCACCTCGACTCTCCCAGCACACTTGTTCGGGCCATTCACGAGCCGGACCGGCCCCTCCTCAGGAATGTTCACCTCTGCACCCATGCCCAGAAAATAAATGTTAAGGGACCGTCTTACATACTCCACCACCTGTGGAAAGCTTGCCTGCTCAGCAGAGGTTCAGGTGTCTCTGAGCACACCAGAGATATGGCAAGGGCTGGGCTTCTCGGGGGGGGAAGGAGGACAGAAAAGCCAGGGAGAGGGGCTGTGGGAAAAGGGCAGGAGGAAGCTTTCCTGGTCTTCATGGATCTACCATGTGTCTGCTTCAAGGAGTCTGCTGATGCTAATCACCCTGCAGCACAGAGGTGGGATAAGGGACCAGAGCAGTCTCAGGTAGGAGAGGATTTAATGCTGCCCCTGGGTCAGCTACATCCACGTGTCCCCCCTGGGTCATTGGGCAAGCACTGCACCCAGTGATGGGATGTTAATCAGCTGCGTCCCTCTCTTGTTCCCACCAGCAGACATCCACAGAGCCCGAGTCCCACTGGGGCTCAGGACCAGCCCTGATTCAGGCAGGGGGCATATGTGTGGTGGGATCTGCCCATCCTACTGCCCATCATGTGCAGGATGGGGGACAGAGAGGGGGTTACCTGAGCACTCCACGCTGGCATCTTCCACATGGTTGCAGATGTTGTCTCCCCATGGCTTTGCCTCACATTCAGTGAGGGATGCTTCTGTCCCTGTGCAGTTCACATCGCTCAGCCAGATCTGGTCCTTCCCTTCCCCATATTTTGACTCCGGAAGGGCTGATAGTGCCGTCCCACAGCCCAACTGCCGGCACACAACTTTCGCCTCCCGTAAATCCCACTGGTCGTCACAGACAGTCCCCCAGATGTCATTGTGAAGCACTTCGACTCTCCCAGAGCAGCGGTTGGGGCCACCCACCAGGCGGACTGAAGTGGAGACGGTGATCTCCGAGTCTGCAGACATACCCAGAGAGGGCATGCTCAGAATGTGCATTGGTGTGTGTGTCCCCTCTTCTCTGAGTATCCCTGCCCTTCCCTGCACAGCCTCTATAGCTGTGAGCTATAGAGCAGCCTCTCCTCTATAGCTTTGTCTACGTACAACATGCAACTGTCCAAGCAAGAAGCACAACAGCAGTCTTAACCTCAAGCCAGAGCTGAAGAAAAATGACCACAGAGCACCCCAGTGAGCAGAGACAAGAAAACCTCCCAGACTGAAGCCCTCTTCCATAGTATAAGGACCCCAGGCCACCAGCAGGACTATTAGGTTAGCACCAACTCAGTAGGAGAGTGTTCCATGGGAAGCCCTTGTTCCTGTCCAAGGTTGTGCCCACATTGACTGTGAGGACATCCTAACACATGGCTGTCAAAAGCGGGAGAATGAAAGGATTACCTGAACAAACTGCACTGGCATCTTCCCCATGGTAACAATTGTGCTCCCCCCACGGCCTCGCTGGGCACTCAGAGAGAGCAGCTTCCACCCCTGTGCAGTTCACATCATCCAGCCAGATGGTGTCAAATCCTCGTCCAAACTTGGCTCCAGTGGGGGCCAGCACCGCATCCCCACAGCCCAGTTGCTTGCACACAACTTGGGCATCATTTATATCCCAGTCGTCATGGCACACACTGCCCCACTGTTCTTCATGAAGCACCTCAACCCTCCCAGCACATCGGTTCGGGCCTCCCACCAGCCGGATTGGCCCTGGCTCAGGTATTTCTGTTCCTGCCAAAAACAAATGAGGGAGAAGTTTTGGGACAAGTCTCTGTGCCCCTGATCACCTGGAGAAAGTAGAATCTCCCATGATGCACCAAAACTGTTTCTGCTTATCCCAAACGCCTGTCAAAGGCTCCCTTCCTAACTTCTGGCTTGAGAAGAAAAGTTGAAGGGAAAGTAATATCGGTATGGAGGCCATCAGGGGAGGGAGGGAAATATCTGTGTCCTCTCCCAGCTCTGCAGGTTGTTCCAGATCCAGGATTTATGATGCAGTTATGACCCAGTTCCCTGGGTCAAGTGGGGTAGGAAGCTGGAGCTGAACAAAGTCATTCTGCAGCCCTGACCTCCTAGCTGGATGGGTCAGAAATTGCACCCTGGCTTATTTGAGGCAGAAGGGTCAACGTGGCACGAAGCAGAAAACACCTGGTGGTTACCTGAGCACTCCACGCTGGCATCTTCCACGTGGTTGCAGATGTTGTCTCCCCATGGCTTCGCCTTGCATTCAGCGAGGGATGCTTCTGTCCCTTTGCAGTTCACATCGCTCAGCCAGATTTGGCCTTTCCCTTCCCCGTATCTAGACTCCCGAGGGGCCGACACCGCCATCCCACAGCCCAGCTGCCGGCACACAACCTTCGCTTCCCGTAAATCCCACTGGTCATCACAGATGGTCCCCCAGATGTCATTGTGAAGCACCTCGACTCTCCCAGAGCACTGATTGGCACCATCCACCAGGCGGATCTCAAGTTTGGTTGTGTCTACGTCTTCTGGAGAGAACAGACACCCCAGGGTGAAGGCAGGGAATGAGAAAGAGGGCTCTTCCTCCCCAGTGAGGCTGTCTTTATTGCCAAACCAGGAGGAAGAAAAGCCCAGGGTATTCTGGCATCCCAAATATTCCGTGGTTGGGAACTGGGTTTTGAGCTGGGAATGGCAGGTGTTCATGGGACCGTAAGTCTGTTTTGAGATACAAATCACAGGGTTCATTTTCAGCTGTAAAGGGAGAGGTGTAGCCCCCTGAAAACCTACACCAGCATTCAGGTTCTGCATAAGTTTCCCCATAGTTAAGGCCAGCGTCTCCCAGCAAATGCTGCTACAAGGACTGGAAGCAGGGAGGAGGGAATTGAAACATTTCTACCCATTCTCCAAGGGAAGGGTTGGGTTTGCTCAGTTACTGGCAGTGATTGCTGGGTGCTGTTGTGGACCTACAGACAGTCAGCACTCGGGAGTGGAAAGGAGCTACTCAGTCCTGTTCCTGCTGTTGAACCCACCAGGACACACAATCCCTCTCAAAACCTGGCTCCAGCTGCCAAACCTCCGATCACAACACTGTTTGCCACCTGAATATCAAGAACCAAATCTCTCCAGATACCATTTTCCCTTTGCACAGATCTGGGGTGCTGTATTTGGAGAAATTCAGGGACTGAAAAGTGCCAGGGACTGAAACCCTGAAGCACCTCCACACCGGCTCACAGAGCCAAGGGGACACCAGGCGTTCCTCCACCTCATGGAGATCAGACCCCAACATTGAAGATATCCTGACTTCTGGTTTAACTTTGCTAAAATGAGCAGCTGTTTTGTCAATGTTTTGAATCAGTAATTCTCCTTTCACCCAGCATCTCCAGCAGCTGCACCTGACAGAGCATACAGGAGGTAGAGTCAGGTCTTCTCCATTGGCTAATCAGGAGAATGTGGTTTACAGAGAGATCACTGGCCACAGAAATAGATTTCAGACCAAGGTCTCTTGGCCCCAAGCACCATATTTAAATGTCCAGATCAGACATAGCATCATCCTGCATGACATTTTATGATAGCTGTGTGTGCTGACTCATGCTCCACTCTCTACTACAAATACTGACCTGCCAGTAGGACTCCTGCAAGGGAAGCTGAAATAGAAGAAATACAGGATGTTAGTCTGAGTCTCATGAGCTCTGCAGAGTGTGGAGATTCAGGAGAGCAAAACACCTGGCAAGAGACAAGACTCTGTGAGCTCTGTTAGAGCCCATCATTGGTCTCTGTCTCCCAAACCCAGCTGTCAATGGGCTATGCCTATCCTAGTGCATGTCCACGGGACTTTCTTGATAAAGACATCGGATAAGGAGAGAAAACCTAAAAAAAACCCAGTCTACTGGAAAAAAAAAAAATTGTTTGGGCAGATAATGTGAAAATACCATAACAGAGCAGTTGGGATTCCTCTTGTCCGGATTCAGTCCCCTGAAAGTCAGTGTCCAGACAGATTAGATGATATGATTAGATTAGATTAGATTAGATTAGATTAGATTAGATTAGATTAGATTAGATTATCTAGGCTCCTGTGACAGCCAGTGAAAAGAGCTGAGTCATGGCTGATGCATACTTATCTCATTCTAGGGCTGGTGTCCAGAGCAGACAGTAGAATTGGGGCTGGAGGTGCTTGTCTCTGCCTAGAGACTCTGGATGTGACACCCAGCTCTTACCAACAGTCAGGCAAGAGGTACACCACTGAATGAAGCTGCTGAAAATGTGATGAGTTGCAACGAGCACAGTGTTTTTATTTTTTCCTTTTGGTTAGGGCCAGACCATGAAAAAGCATTGCCATCTCTGAACTTCAGGCAGACACCAGACAAAATTAACCCCAGGACTACTGTCAGTCCTGCAGACATTAATGGCAGCAATGAAATGCCATGGGAACAGCTATGTGCCTGCTAATGGGGTTGTGCAAAAAAGCATCTTCAAGGTGGAATGCATCTGGAGACTTGTGCAAAGAGGCTATTCCCATTCAGAAGATTTCCCTGAAGATTAACTAGAGATTGAGACAAACCCTGGGAGGGAAAGCCCAAGGAAAAACTTGCCAGGATCTGTTTTTCCTGGAAACCCAGGAGAAGGGGACTTTGTGCCCACTGTAGAAGGTCAACAGCAAAGACGAGCTCAACACAAACAATAATTTCTGCTCCTAAATGCAGCAGTCTGGCAAGATCCCAAGCATTGACCAACAGCTTCGGGCAAGGGCAGAACTGCTGACACCAGGACAAGCATTAGCGTTATTGCCCAGGTAAGTCTTTTTTCCATCTGCCTTTTTTTTTTTTCCAGCTACTTTTAAGATTTATGGGCTGAGATGCCTAATGGTTATTCCCTTTCTCTGTAAATTCCAGTTGCATTCAGATAACATATCATCTTGGAAGCCTAAAGTGCCTACCCCCGTACCGTAGCCACCAAGTACGCTTAGTGCCTCTGCCCATTGCCAGCAGGTCTGGTGTCATCCCTGATGCACGGGAACAAAGGAAGATATAACGAAGAAATTTTTTACGATGAGGATGGTGAAACACTGGAACAGGTTGCCCAAAGAGGTGGTAGATGCCCCACCCCTGGAAACATTCAAGGTCAGGTTGGATGGGGCTCAGAGCAACTTGATCTAGTTGAAGATGTCCCTTCTCATTGCAGGGGGGTTGGACCAGATGACCTTTAAAGGTCCCTTCCAACCCAAACCATTCCATGAACCCACACAGACTAGGAACCCATAGCAGAGAAACAGGAGCAGGGAACCCCACCCTGACCTTGTGTGCTGCTGTCTTTGCTCACGAGGGCTGGGATTCAGTTCCCAAATGAGACACTTCTCAAGGTGTCTAGGTATTGGTGTCAAGGTGGGGCAGTATCCAGCTGCCCACCTGTGGCTGCCTAGTGACATCTGAGGGGATCAGAGTGTCCACACTCAGCTATCAGATATGGATCAAACACCACTGATTGCATTTCAGTTCCTCACAATGTCCCATTTGCTTTGTGCTATGGGCTGTAGAAGAAGCAATAACGGAAGAGGAGAACCATCAGCAAAGAGATGCCAAGCCAAAAGCAAAGAGAAAAAAAATCCCACCTCACTTACCCCAGAGACATGCCAGAAGGACAAGCCTCATGTTGGTAGCAAAGATACTGTGTGCTTGTTGTCTCCACAGGAGAGCAGGGCAGGGAGGAGGCAAGACATGCACCCAAGCGACTGGCTATTTGAGAAGTCCCCCTTGTCACGGCTCCTCCCCTCCACCCCAAAAACCTCCCTCTGTGCCCTGTGGCAGGTGCTCAGCAAGTACAAAAAGCCAAGCCTCTGCCAGGAAGTGACTCTTATGAGCATCACGTAGGCTGCGGGATTGTGAAACTGGGCTGTTTCGGGAATCTGCTGAGGAAACAAGTCCTCTCAGGACAGCTGGTTCTGGACCATCACTGGCAGGGATGGGGAGAGACAGGATTTTGCAAGTTGCCTTCCAGGACTGGCTTCAGGGAGCTGCAGGAATAGGGCACCAGTGCCCAGGCTTAGCTGGGAAAAATGGGTATGATTCCGTGCTGTGTTAGCAGCATGAGAAGATGTAAGAAAACTTTTCCCACTGCTGAAAGCAGCATCTTCCAAAAGTGGAAATTTTTTCCAGTTTTTCTCCCATGTTTGTCCCAAGAGATGGAAAGTATTCATGAAATTTGGTTGCAAGGTTTGTGTGTGTTCACAATCCAGTTAATTTTTCGGTTGGTGTGAGACCTCTTCCCAGTCTTGACAAAGCCAGACGTGCAAGCAGCAGGATGCTCTGTCCCTGGACAGCAGAGCCAGGCTCCCAGGTCCCTTACACGTTTGAACCACCCAGATAGTCACACAGCCGAGCAGGGAAATGATGCTGCAGGGATGTGCTGCTGCTGCTGTCATGGGTGGGATCTACCTCGTGCCAACTTCTCTATCTGGCAAATGCATTCAGATACATTGTATGCTCAGCAGAGATCATCAAGCACTCCTAAGAGGTGCTTGCAGTCAGGTGTCGGACTCAGACACCTGTACTGGAGCTGTGTAAGGGGGAAGATGCCCCAGGGCTGGCTGAGGAGGTGGATATCCTGAAGGGAAGGCAGTGTGATGCTAGAATTGCACCGCACTCTCCATCACTCAGCAAAATCCTCAACCCTCCTCTTTGCATTTGCACTAGCTATCTGGGCAAGACTGGCCCACAGGACCATTGCTCAGCATCATCTCTAGGAATAGAGGTGGGTGCAAAATAGCTCAGCTGAACACACAGAAAATATGCTTTACTGCTGAAGACACACAGGACTATCTTTCATCCCAGGGAGTGTGTGTTGGACAGACGAGAGTTTGTGCAGCTCTGAGGTAGTCCTCTGCTTAGACTGTACAACCCAGGGAATACTTGCAACATGTCCTTTGTCTTCCCCATGCCAAGGAAGAGTGTGAAGATACCCTCTGGAGATGACAGACAAGGAGAGAACATCCCTGGCAGAAAGGGAGGGTAGGAGTGGGTGACAACTCACAGGGAAGGTGGATGAGGGTAGGGGTAGCAAGTCTTTTCTTTGCAACAGCCAGTCCAGCAGATGAAAGGTGAAGCTGATAGGCCAGAAAAGCAAGCCTGAATAAATATAAATCTCAGGCTAACGAGGACCATGGCCTTCTCAAAGACATGCATCAGTCCAAGTTTAAGTCAGTTCCATATTAAATTCATTATCAAAGCTGTGCGTGGTGGAGGAGAGCATCGCATCCAACTGAGAGCAGATGAATCATAGAACCACAGAATAGTTTTGCTTGGAAGGGACCTTTAAAGGTCACCTAGTCCAACCCCACTGCAATAAGCAGGGACATCTTCAACTAGATCAGGTTGCTCTGAGCCCCATCCAACCTGACCTGGAACGTTTCCAGGGATGGGGCATCTACCACCTCTCTGGGCAACCTGTTCCAGTGTTTCACTGCCCTCATCATAAAAAAGTTATTCCTTATATCTAGTCTGAATCTACCCTCTTTTAGTTCAAAACCATTACCTCTTGTCCTATCACAACAGGCCCTACTAAAAAGTTTGTCGTTTGTCCCCATCTTTCTTGTAAGCTCCCTTTAAGTATTGAAAGGATGCAATAAGGTGTCCCCGGAGCCTTCTCTTCTCCAGGCTGAACAACCGTAACTCTCTCAGCCCTTCCTCATAGGAGACAATACAGATGAGCTCTGTATTTTAGCATTTGAAGACTGTTCTCATCTGTTTGCTTAGTTTTCAGTTTTGCTCACTGAGGACATTTTCAATCTCTCCATCTCTGTCCTGTTTTCTATACTTAGATAGCTGTTACTGCCTCCCTTCTGGACAGTTGCCAGCAGGCCAACAGTTGGCCAACACCCTTCTTGAAAGCTGATGCACACACTCAGCCACTGATGTGCAGCAGACACCTCAGCACTCCTGGGAAAAGACAACGGTCACACAGACATCTCGTACATGGGAGGACCTTCTGTTCCAGAAGTCTCAGGTGAGGTTTGCTTTTTTCGCAATACCCATAGGTTGTTGAGCCACAGGCCATTGTGCTTTGATACTGATCCTTAGGTTCCTCCCATTTGTGGGGAGTCTGGCCAGTAACTCCTGGTTTGTATTTGTACAGTCGATTACTCACTTGACAGTTAATCCCAACAAACCTGTATTCGTTGATAACACTTTGCATGTTATCTTCTAGGCAGCTACAAATAGAAGTATTGGCTTTGTGCTCAATATTTTTCTAGGAACTGAATTTCGACTGAATCTTCTAAAATTCACCAGAGTTCTTTCCCTCCCCCCTCCCTTCATCCCTCCCTCGTTCCCTCTTCCTTCCTCTCTTCCTTCCTCTTTTCCTTCCTTCCCTCCTTTATTCTTCTCTTCCTCTCTTTCTTTCTCTCTCTCTTGTTCATTGATTTATTCATTTGTTCATTTCTCTTAAGATCCAAGTGGATCAAAGTGTAATTTTGACCACGCAGGGAGGCTTGGAGCAACTGACTGTGCATGAGGGTCCTTGCACGGAGTGGTGTCCCTTATACTATATGACAATTCTTGACATCCACTGTGGCTTTCCTGAAATGCTGTGGAGTTTCCCAGCACCCTTTACTTGGAGTAACCAAAAATTCAAGAATAAATTCCTCTTTTCTCTCTGCTGACCCGTTGAAAACACAGTTCTGCCCAGCCCTGATACTTCTCCTCGGGACACTGTGAAGATAACCTGAATTTCCTGATTTTTCTTCAGCCCTACACTGGTCCTGTGCATGCACACCAGGGAAGGCAGTGCCTTCAGCTGCTTTAGCATCATAGCTGTCAGTCAGTTCTCAACACGGAGCAGCAAAGACCTGCTATTTATTTAACCAGGCACTCAATCTCTTCCAAGGGAAGCAGTGTCCATGCTATCTTTTAATAATATCATCACTTTCTCAGGCATGCCAGGATCAACCTTTAATATCATTGCCATTTTTAGGGTAAAACCTCAACCACTTGCTGAGTTTCACCATCAGACCTGCTGTGTTCATCAAGCTTTAGTATCACTGGCATTCTTAGGGTGAAAACTCAACCATTTAACCTTTCATCATCAGACCTGCTGTGTTGAACGTGGCTCTGTGGACCACTCCATGCAGCCAAGGCATGAACCAGCTCACATTCACACTACTGAGGGTTAGCACCACACAAAGTGGACTAGCTATGCTCATTCGCTATGCTCATCCTTCACGATGTTTGGTTTGGGTGGGTTCTTTGTCCCATGCCTGAGGATATATTTGCACTGTTTTTCAGCTCAAAATGTTTGAGGCAGTAGGAATTTCTTTTTTTTAAGCCTGCTAGAGAGTGTTTTTTCATAGGATGAAGAGGAGATGTGTTGGATACACTGGGGAGTGGCAGGGAAGTGTGTGCATGGGGAGGGCAGAGCTGGCTACAATAGAGCCGGAGTTGAGAGAGGCAAAAGCAGTCTGACACATCTCTACATGGCTTGTCTGGAGTGGGCTCTGGTGTGAACTGTCCCTTAGCTGGGCTCTGGCTTTCCGTGGGGAAAATACATGGTCTGGTCTAGAAGAGAGGGTGGGATAGGATTAGCACGCATATCGTGTAAACACAGAGGGAACAGGCGAGAAACTAGTTAACGAAGATATATCTTGTCTGGGACCTGATGTCTGTGCCCTGTGGCAAGGTAAAATTTACAACTGCAGCTGGTTGATCTGAGGTGAGACGGTGTAAACGTGTAGAGATAGGAAGGATGCTCTTCACGTATCTGAGGAGATGCATCCAAAGAGAACTGAAGCATGCTCTGTTTGCATTCTCCCTCCGAAGGCCACGTTCCCTGAGAGAGAGAGAGAGTGTATGTGTAGTGTTCTTAAGACTCCTGATCACTGAGTGACGCTGGAGTCACCACATAGTATCTAAAACACGTTCCCTGAGCACAGTGATTACTTTCTATGGCTTAAGGAGGGCTCTGCATTTAAGAGCAAGTTAGGAGGAGAAAGAGTAATCACAAACTGAACTCTTTTTTGCTAGAACAGCTGTACTTGCTGTATTTTCTTTGGGCTCTGCTCCTGCTGAAAAGGAGTTTGAGTAACTCTGGACGTACAAGGCCCATTGTTTCCCAAAGCCAGCAAAGCCCTTTAGTGGTCTCATCTTTGATGGAAAGCCTTTGCACACACCATAACATGTCCCACTGGCCTCTATCTGATACCCTGATGTCTCTAAAGGCAAGATGAATGGGGTAAAAAAAAAACTTGCTATTTTCACATTGTGGTGAGATGCTACCTAGTGCAGAAAGATCGCTCAGGTGTCTCTGACAGACAAACTCAAAAGTACCCATAGTGAGCTAGTTCTTCCTCTGTCATGATCTAAGCACCTTTTTTCAACTTTAAGTTTGCCACCCAGTAGGAGAATGTGGCTCAAATAGTCTAAAGAACAAAATACCTTGAATGTTGTATTGCAGTCTTGGGTCTGCATTTTCTTTTAATAGCTGGGAGGACTCTTCAGAGTGTGTGTGTGTGTGTTGTGTGTGTGTGTGTGTGGTGTTCTTAAGACTCCAGATCACTGAGTGATGCTGGAGTCACCATGTAGTATCTAAGACATCTTCATCAAGTTACAAATATGGCACAAGAATAAACAGAGACTAGCAATTTTCTGTAGTGGATGACTGTCTATATTTAGACAAATGAGCCCTTTCCTGGGTGTCTGTCGTGTTGGTGCCTACATCTGATTAGTAGACATTCAGGGTTCCTTTTATAATTACTGATGATTCAATCGATACACATAGTTCAAACTAGCATTTTGGCCTCTGCAAGACATTGAACATGGCCCAGCCCTTTGTCAAAAAGTCCTGTGCCAGGGTCCTTGGGGATCCAACAGCTCTCCATGTCCATTCCCACATCCCACTCTCCTTTAACCTTGGCTTTTTCCCCTCTCCATACTTTGGGTTGAGGGGGGCTGTTGCACCAAGGCTCCACGGTATATGTTCTTACAAAGCCTTGCTGAGGCATTGACCCAAACCCCAAATTTTAGCAGGATGGGAGGCGGAGAGAAATGTCGTGCTGAGTATAGAATGAGCCACATACAGCTTGAAGGCAAACATTTCAATAAGGCACTCGGACATCTGGAGCATAACACATGAATGGGGTCATTTGACTGTACTTTATATAAGAGGAAACAATTTTGACTGTGGTTTTGGGGAGTACCTTCCAATGCCATGTCACACACTCTTTCTCATTATTTCTCAACTCCTGACCTGGTGGTCATTGGGCAGAATGTGTTGGGCATGAGTGGGCATGCAATAAAGGTAGCCCAGCCTTCACGGCCAACAGGGCTAGAAGGCTTTCTCTAACTTAGGGCATCTTCTGGCTAGGACGTTGCTCAAGACCTCAACATGGACATGCCAAAGATGGCACTTCTCACTGTCCCTGGGACAACTATCCCTCTCTAGACAGTGTCTTGCTAAGCCTGGACCCATCTCCTGGTGTCTCTGGCTGCCTCTGTCAGGAAGTTAGGCAGTCATTAATTACAAGAAGTACTTTGGCAGCTGACGGAGCTGGTCTTTCCTGACAGCTCTGTGGAGGCTCAGAGGTACACAGAGCCGTCTCTCGGCCAAGGTCCACAAAGGTCCTTCCCCTTCTTTGATTCCCCAAAGCCACTCTGTGGGGACAATCATCTACATCTTGTAGAAGTCTGATTACCTGGGATGCTTTTGGCTGTGGTCCCCAGGGAGATCCCATCCTGCACTACACCTCTTTCAGCAAAAGGACAAGGCTGTGCTTCTAAATCCCACCACGTCTTGCACAACTGGGCTTGCTTCACTGAAACCCATCACCTGGTTTAGGCTCTATCAGGCTGGATAAAGAGAGGTGCAATGGCACGCTGTCTTGTCTGTACACTCTTTCTTGAACTCTTGTACAGCACCCCAGCTCTAGAGCTGACCGTGCACGTCTGTCTTGGACATGCCCTATGTATTTGAAGAGTTCCCATTCTTGGCTTGGAAAGTGGAGGGGGTATTTTGCCATCCTGCTCTTCAACCCATCCTGTGCAAGGGACGGACTGGGCTTCCAGGTTCCCAGGGTCTGGCAGCCAGCAAGCCTTACTTTTGCTCAGATTTTATTATTAATATTATCTATTTCACCATTTGTGCTAGCACCAGCAGCACACCTGAAACACCTCTGCATTCAAGCAGGCCTCCCTGTTTTCCCTGCTGTTCTCCTGTTTGATGAGCAGCCCCAAGAGAACATTTTGGCTGGTTGCAGCTCCTAAACAAGGTGCCCTGGTCAGTGGATGTGACGGGCAGGATGTTTCATCTGTGTGCTCTCAGGCGTGTGCTACTCTCCTCTGCCTGCAGAAGACGAATGTGTTGGAAGGCAGGGAGGTGGGTCCTACCCTGGGAGACCCTAGAGCCTGCCTCAGGGGAAAAAGAGTCGAGGGATGGGACAGGGAGGAGAGGCACAACCCAGGAGAAAAAGCCCTCCCAAGGAGAAAGGGTACAAAAGTGCAGCAGAAAGTGCTGGAGCGTGTCCAAAGAGCAGCAAAGCTGGTGAAGGGTCTAGAGGACAAGTCCTATGAGGAACAGCTGAGGGAAGTGGGGTTGTTCAGTCTGCAGAAAAGGAGGCTGAAGGAAGACCTTATTGCTCTCTACAACTACCTGAAAGGAGGTTGTAGAGAGGTGGGGGTCGGTCTCTTCTCCCAGGTAACAAGTGATAGGACAAGAGGAAATGACCTCAAGTTGCGCCAGGGGAGGTTTAGACTGGATATTAGGAAATTTTACTTCACGGAAAGGGTTGTCAAGCATTGGAACAGGCTGCCCAGGGAAGTGGTTGAGTCACCATCCCTGGAGGTATTTAGAAGACGTTTGGATGAGGTGCTTAGGGACATGGTATAGTGGTGGTCTTGGTAGTGTTAGGTTTACGGTTGGACTCGATGATCTTAAGGGTCTTTTCCAACCTATACGATTCTGTGAGTCTGTGATTCTGTGAAAGGAGGTTGTAGCGAGGTAGGGGTTGGTCTCTTTTCCCAAGTAACAAGTGATAGGACAAGAGGCCTCAAGTTGTGCCAGGGGACGTTTAGATTGGATATTAGGAAAAATTTATTCACTGAAAGGGCTGTCCAGCATTGGAACAGGCTGCCCAGGGAAGTGGTTGAGTCACCATCCCTGGAGGTATTTAAAAGACGTGGAGATGTGGTGCTTAGGGACATGGTTTAGTGGTGGACTTGGCAGTGTTAGGTTTATGGTTGAACTTGATGATCTTAAAGGTCTTTTCCAAACTAAATGATTCTATGATTCTCTGAAATTAATTGCTTGCACACTGAGGTTCAGTACCATTTGCAGCCCTGGGTACAACCCCCTCTGTCCAACAGCAGCCAGTTACCCCAGATGTTGGTGGCTGGTTTATACCCAGTTCTTAGCTGGCTTCAGATAGGGACAAATACTAATGCCTGTCCCAAGGAAAGGTCATGTTCAGGCCCTGCATCCTGTCCTGGTAGATCCTGTCGAAGGTCTCGCTCTGCGCCACTGTGAAGTGGTTCTCCCAGTCCCCGCAGATGCCTGAGGAAGAAGCATTTCTGGCTCAGAGCCCACCCCAGCATGCAGCCCTCCTCTCTGCTCTGTAGGCACAAGGGGAGAGGCTCAGCTCTTGGGTCCAGCTACCATCCCAAGGGGGTTGTCCAAAATGAGAGACCATCCCCATCCCTGGAAACATTCAAGGTCAGGTTGGATGGGGCTCTGAGCAACCTGATCTAGTTGAAGATGTTCCTGCTCATTGCAGGAGGGTTGGACTAGATGACCTTTAAAGGTCCCGTCCAACCCAAACTATTCCAGGATTCTAGCCTATGATTCTATGATTCTATGCACCCCGTTCTTCAGACCCAAATGCACTGTGATGCGGCTCTCCAAGACACCCTCGCTCTGGCTGTCCTCATGGGGGAGGACACCTAATGGTGGGGGGGCGGGTCTCCCTGAGGTGTCGTGATGGGGTCCCTCTCGCTCACCCTTCCTCAGGAACTGGCCCTTCGTCTGGTCCATGATGTCTGCAGGGAGCAGGACGGAGCTGCACATTGGGTTCCCCCGCATGGCTGTGAAGGAGGCATTTTGCACCACCGAGGAGATGGCATCGTCATCCAAATCCTGCCCCAGGAACTCGCAGAGACGTCTCACACTGCTGTGCAGGTCCTGGAGGGACAGATGGAGCCTGTTACCACCAAGCGGTGTGTGACACACCAGCATGTTTGGAGCTAGAGGGTCTGCCTAGGTGTCTACCTGCTTCAGCTCTTCATAGGTGATGAAGAAGAAATTCTCCGTGTCCTTCATCTCCATCCAGCCTCGGACATGTTCGAACCAGGAGCCATGGGGCACTGATGGGAGGCAAAAGGCAGTAGGGCAGGGCAAGGCAGCGGATGTGTAAGGCTGAGGAGGATTCACACAAGGTTGGGAGCAGAGCAGCCATGATGCAGGTCAGAGCAACGGTGTCCAAGGAGCAGGTGGGACTGGGAGGTTCAACTGCAATTGCAGCTGAGCAATGGGCTCTCTCCAGCCGCCTCCACGATGGGAAGAGGTTGAGGCTAGAGGTGTGCAAGGCTCATGGGTAAGGTCCTGACAGGGCTTTACAGGGTTTCTTGGCCAAGACGATATCTTGGCTTCTTGGCCAAGAAGATATCTGAACTCTGCAGGAGAAGGCAGGGAAATCTACTTTCCAACTGCTTCGAAGCACAAGAGGGCTTTGTGGGCCTGTGTCTCTCCAGAATTGCTTTGCTTTCCTCCCGAGCCATTCACCTCTCTCCTGTGGGAAGCTTGCCCTCACAGCCATCATCAGTGGACAATAGCAAAAGACCCTTGAGCCAGAGGCAATGGGAGACACCACCCACCCACCCACCTCTGTGCCCTGAGTAAGCCCCAAACCACACTCACAGTCTCCATTCAGGAAGTCCCTCAGGAACTGCTCGAAGGACGTGGGATCCTCATAGCTGTTGCACATCTTGGAGAAGTAGTAGTAGGAGACGACAACATCTCGAGGATCCCGTAGGGTGTAAATAACCTGGAGTAAAGTGTGTACAGGAGTGATACACTCCTGGTAGAGGAAGGGGAGCTGCAGGCCCTGGCACTGGGGTAGATCTGAAAATGGAGGGGTCTGCCACACAAGGACCAACTCTGTGCTAGACTCCATCATGCAGACCTTGGGCAGGGGTCTCCATGAACACACAAGTCCCCTAGAGCCATTGGAGACTTCCCAAAATATCCAAGAGGGGAAGGATGTGAGATAAGGATCTGCATATTTCCATCTGGAGGGCATGGAGGACACCCGCCACTCTCCTAGGCCAACATCAAGGTCTTCACCCAACGCCCCTCACTCCAAGGTTCCCCAGATCCTGGGCGATGGTCTTCCCAGCCCCCCTGTCCCCCTTGAATCTCTGCATGGGTGCCCGTCCCACCTTGGCACTGGAATGGGAGAAGGACTTGGGGAAGATGTGCCTGGGGAGGTGGCAGGTCAGCAGGCGAGGCGGAGGGTAGCTGAGGGCTGACTCCAGACCCAGACGGGTTGAGAACCAGGGCATGCGGTCAGAATTGAGGACGGTTCGGTTCCAGCTGGGGCAGCCGTGGCTGCGAATGAGGCTCAGGATCTCGGTCATCCACACGGTGCCTGCCAAGGAAAGCAGAGATGCAGGGCAGGGGACCTTGCCCGAAGGGTCGGGATGGGAGGACCTCACTGTACCACAGCTCCTTGGTCAGCAGCACCCTCAACACCGAGTCTGTGCCCTGCCAAGAGATGGTGCTGCCCTGCCGATGCACAGCCACTGCAGTAACTCCCCCCCAAACATTCCTGTTGTCCACCACAAGGGAGGATTCACTCTCTAAACAATACCTGGAGATGTTTCCAAAGCCCTCACTGCTCTCCTGCCCCTCTCCACCCTTGGCCAGCCCTGCTGTCCACCCCTCATACCAGACTTGGGGTAGGTGACGTTGAAGATGTCATCGTCCCGCACCAGGAACTCATTGTGGGCGAAACTCAAGCTGTGCTCAGAGTTGTAGGCAGGAGGGAACTTAACGCCTTCGTACGTCACATAGTGGACCGGCATCGCGCCTGGGTGGGGATGGGGATGAAATGCTGCAGCTCTGCGTCACTATGAAGGGGAGGGAGAGAGACGGGGTAAGGGTGCTGACTCCAAGCCAAGAAACCTCTTCCCCCAATAGCGCATCCCCAACAGGAGCCCAGATACTCTCCAGTCCTTCCTCATGGGGACCTTACCCCAACAGTAGGTTGTGTGGATGGGGGACTGCTGGCTCATAGGGCATTTAAGGAGCTCTAGGACTAAATTCCTGCTGATGGACCAACTTCCCATCTCCCTCCCCTTGCTGCTCCACATGTTTACCTGCCCTCACAGCTTGGAGGAGTGTCAAGCAGCCATTGATGCAGGTTCTCTGGCCAGCCAGGGGGAGAGGAGGTAGAACTTCCCTGTCTGGTACACAAAACCCAGCTTTGCTCTGCTCCAGGAGCTACAGGTCCTCGGAGGTGCCAGGAGCTGGAAGGAGAATAAAAAAAGGAGGGAAAAGTTTCCTGCCCTTTTGCCACCATTCTGGAGCAATGATTAACAAGATCCAAAGTCCAGCGGGCACCCCTTTCCTGAGGACAGGGTGGGTGGGCTGGGATGCGGGGAGCACACCAGTGTCGGTACTTTTGGGAGCACGGTGCGGTGGGAAGCTGGTGTCCTGTGTCCCTTGCCCTGAACTCCAACCCCACTGCAAGAACCCCACTTTTTTCCCATGCCCCTTTGAATTCCCACCTAACCCTCTCCCTTTTCCTCCAAATACACTATTAAACGATTTCCCTGAGCTGAAGATCCTTTCCCAGAAAATTTCGCAGTAAGTCCCAGTAAATTTAACAAATCCATTAAAAAATGGATTATTAAAATGGCTCATTAAAAAAAAAAGTCTTTCCAGGAAAGGCAGAGATGCTGCTACAGCAATAAGGGATGGGCCAGATCTTCTTTTTCATTAAAAACCTTAATGATTGCACTACAGGGAGAGGAACAGAAGTTCTCCCTCCATTGAGGCACTATATGGTCTGCTGTAGATCCAAGGACAGGGATGTTTAATGCCATTAACTAGAAGCAACCAATGCTTCTTGTAAATAGGGCAGCCATGCAGTCATCTGTAAAATTAAAAGCATTCTCTAAATGTTCCCCTAGGAATGCAACAAGTATTCCGCTTTCTCGCAAAAGGACTGCTATTTTGAAAATTTTATGGAACACGATATGCTGATAAAAGTAGACTGAAAAATAAGTTCATGGGCTGTGTGCAGAGTGTTTGAGACAGTTGTTTTTTTAAGACAACCAACTAAACCAGCAATTTCCCTTTGGATCCTGCTTTGTTTTCCAAGCAAACAGGAGAGAAAATGGGATTAAGAAATGTTTAAACACTTCAAAGAGGAATGTTAACCCACCCCTGTAGTAGGTTAACAGTGGAAGTGGGAAATAAATTAACCCATCACCTTCCTTGCTTTGAGTTAAGAAATAAGTTAAGCAAAACTAAAAACAACAGGGAAAACCTCAAAGTATTACCAAATATTTTTTTTTTATTTGCAATCCGAGCGGGTATCTACACTTTTCAGAACAGACCTAAAAGAAATCTACCTGGTGTTTTACAATCAACAGTTAATAAATAACTGTAGGCTTGCCTACCTCCAAAAAGTAAGTATACTAGCCTAAATAATTACTAAAAATTAGATAACAAATATGTTTGTAAACACCTTGCTGTGGATGAATTGTTAGTTAAAAAATGGCATCATCTGTATTTTAGAAATATGTATATCATCATATTAAAAGGCATTAAAACATTATAAGCAGTGTTTGGTTAGTTAAGATATAGAGAAAACCAAAAATGAATATATTAAGTTTTAGATATTTTAAAGTTTTCTTATTAAAATCCCATCCATGCTACTGGGGGGAAAAAAAGGAAAAAAAAAAGGAAAGAAAGGATTTTAAACTGCAGCCATGGCATTTAAGTTAAACTTTAACGAAAAGCCTGTAATTATAAAGATTGTCAAGTATTAAAAATATTAACATGCAACAATTACAAATCAAACTCGTCATGTCAGAATTAATAGCAGTTAAATAATATTTAAAAGCTAAGAATGAATGAATGCATGCTAGCCTTTTAAAACATAGTGATGAGGTATGAATATAATAAATTAATTTCTTCAGCACTAAGGTTTTAGAAAGAAATCCCAATCTTACCCAAACTGGAATCCACAGCACTTTAGAATGAATTAAAATTAGTTAATTAAAGTTACCACTTTAAAATTAATTAAAGTAGTAATAGAGGAGTGAAATCTCATTAAAGAAAACCTATTTGTGCTAAAGTAGGACAGAAATCAAATGCATCACACCTTCCAGGAGCCCATGCAATTCCCCCGCTGCTGCAGATCCAACAGGACATTGTCCCTGGTTGGATGGAAAATTCGAAATAAATAAATAAAGCAGCAAAAATATCAATATCTGTTTGGAACAGTGTTTTTTCAGATCTCACCTGGATGGGATGCGCTGGTTAGACACTCTGGGTAGGCGGTGAATGGTTAATCAAAGATAGAGATGGCAAAAGGTGGTTTGTTTCAGGATCAGTCAAGCTCTGGGTCTTCTCTGGAGGCACCCACTGGTGCTCATAGATGATGGGGAGCAGCAACACGTCCAGATGGGATTATGAGGAGCATCAGGTCCCTTGGGGACGTGATTCCCTGCCCTTCCCCACTGAACATAGAGGGAATCTGGCAACTTTTAGGTCCCTAAAGGGTGCTTATAGATGCAGCCCTCCAGGCTGGTTAGCATGATGGTCCTCCGTTGGGATGTGCCTCAAAGAGGTCCATGTCACCATGTCATCGTGCCTCAACCTCCACCAGTTGCCTCAAGCCAAGTCCTTCCTGGGATCCCAAGCAGGCAGCAGATTGAGTTGCAGTACGAGATGGTCCAAGCAGCCTGGGGACACATGGAGACATTGCTCGTCTGCGTTGATTGCACCTCCAAAGACCTCCTTCACCTCCTCCAACTGTGGTTATTTGCAACCTTGTTTTGTCTTTTTTTCCTTTTTTTTTTTTTTTTTTTTGAAATACGGTGTGGCTTTTCAACCAGCTCCTGCATTTCTTTTATTTCTCTGCTTGGTGCAGCTCCAAGTAGCTTTGTATCTCCTTGTTTGCTTTGCCTCTTGGCAAACTCAAGTCAAAGAGCTGCATCATCCATGGGTCCTTTGAATCACTTACAGCCCTTTCAAACCAAGGGCAAGCATTTGAGCTCTTTGAAAACGTTTGCCTATGGGCTGATGGTGATTGTGTTACTGTTTTTTCTTGAGTCCTCTTGCACTTTGGCAGGTGGAGGTAGGGTTGGGTGATAGGAACATCTCAGAGCTTCCCTGTAGTGAACCCCAAACAATCACTTTGGTTAGCAGGGTGATGACCCAACAACACGAACCCTTCGGGTCCTGGGGCTGGATGCAGCAGGGTTATGCACCTCCCTTTTGCAATGAGGGTGGCGAGGCACTGGTACAGGTTGCCCAAAGAGGTGGTAGATGCCCCATCCCTGGAAACATTCAAGGTCAGGTTGGATGGGGCGTTGAGCAACCTGATCTAGTTGAAGATGTCCCTGCTCATTGCAGTGGGTAGGTGGGGGGGGGTGGGTTGGACTAGATGACCTTCAAAGGTTCCTTCCAACCCAAACTCTTTGATTATTCTATGATTCTACTTCATCTCTCTCTCTGTTTCATTCCCAGGATCTGACCCTGTTCCATGTGTCCTCCCGTTCATCTACCAGGAGAGATCCTACTCCTCCTGCCCTGAGGATGGGAGCAGCAAGGGAGCAGCCTGGTGTGCCCTGGCCAGCACTGGGTTGCAAGGTGAGGGGCTTGACCTGCACACACATGCTCCAGGCATGTCCCTGCCATGCACATGTGTCTCCACATGCACACACACACATGCTCCAGGTGTGCCCCTGCAATGCACACGTGTCCCCATACACATGCATGTGCTCCAGCTGTGTCCCTGCTATGCACACACGTCTCCACATGTGCACACGTGTACTCCAGGTGTGTTGCTGCATTGCACACGCATGTCCCCACATGCACACATGCTGCAGGCATGTCCCTGCACTGCACAAATGCCCTCACATGCACACCCACAAGTGCTCCAGGCATGTCCCTGCCACACACATTTGTCCCCATGTGCACACGTGTGTCCCCACATGCAAAAACACACACACTCCAGGCATAAGCTTGCCATGTACACACATGCCCCACATGCAAATGCACGTCTCCATACACACACGCACTCCAAGCACATCTCTGCCCTGCACACGTGTCCCCACATGCAAACATGTGTTCCTGCATGCACCCACAAGTGTTCAAGCATGTAACAAGCATGTCCCCACATGCACACACGTGCTCCAGGCTCGTACCTGCCATACACACACACGTGTTCCCGTGCCTACACATGTGCTCCAGGCATGTCCCTGCATTGCACAGGCACGTCCCCACATGCACACACGGGTCTCTATGCACACACATGTGCTCCAGGTACGTCCTTGTATTGCACACGCATGTCCCCACGTGCACACGCGTGTCCCCATGCCCACACACGTGCTCCAAGCACGCCCCTGCATTGCACACGCGTGTCCCCATGCCCACACACGTGCTCCAAGCACGCCCCTGCATTGCACACGCGTGTCCCCATGCCCACACACGTGCTCCAAGCACGCCCCTGCATTGCACACGCGTGTCCCCATGCCCACACACGTGCTCCAAGCACGCCCCTGCATTGCACACGCGTGTCCCCATACCCACACACGTGCTCCAAGCACGCCCCTGCATTGCACACGCGTGTCCCCATGCCCACACACGTGCTCCAAGCACGCCCCTGCATTGCACACGCGTGTCCCCACACGCACCCGCGCCTCCCCCCAGTCTCCACGCTACAGCCCCGCGCATGCGCGCATCCCCTCCCTTAACGCCGCGGCCCCTCCCCCCCCCGCGCATGCACCACCCACCGCCGCTCGGCTCCGCGCCGCGCGCATGCGCGATTCCTCCACGGCCGCCACCGCCCCGCCCCCGGAAGTGGCGTCGCCGCGCAGCGCGCGCGCGCAGCCGGAAGCGGCTCCGGGGGAGGTGTTGGACTGCGGCACCGGCCGGGGGTGAGGGGCGGCGGTGGGGCCCGGTGAGCCCGAGCCGGGGGGACAGAGTCGGCAGTACTGGGGGAGGGGGGAACGGGCCGCGGCATCCCCCGGGAAGCGGTCGGGCTGGGAGGATCCACCGCGATACTGGGCTGGGGCGGGGGAGGCCGGTGGGGGGCGAGGGGCTTGTGGTAGCGGGGGGGCGGCGTTGGGGAATGGCTGGGGGTCGGCGGTGATAGCGGGGAGGGTCTGGTTGATACTGGGGGGACTGGGGCGCGCTGGGGGCTGGTTGTGATGGAGTAGGGGAGGGATGAGATGGGAGGGCTCATGTTGATACGGGGGGGGACTGGCGCGTACTGGGAGGGTCTGGTTGTAATGGCGGGAGGAGGGCAGTGAGATGAAAGGGTCTGGTTGATACTGGGGGGAGCTAGGAAATGCTGGGGAGGTCTGGTTTTAATGAGAGTGGGGGATGAGATGAGAGACTCTGGCTGATACTGGGAAGACTGGGACGTGCTGGAGGGATCTGGTTGTAACAGGGACGGGGGGAGAGCAGTGAGATGAGAGGGTCTGGTTGATAGTGGGGGGACTGGGACATACTGGGAGGGTGTGCTTGTAATGGTAGGCGGGAGGGCAATGAGATGAGAGGGTCTGGTTGATACTGGGAGGGATTGAGCATATTGGTGGAGTCTGGTTGTAATGGGGGAAGGGATGAGATGAGAGTCTGGTTGATGCTGGGGGGGACTGGGATATACTGGGGTGGTCTGGTTGGGATGGGGGAAAGGGAGGTCAATCAGATGAGAGGGTCTGGTCGATACTGGGAGGGATTAGGGCATACTGGGAGGGTCTGGCTGTAATGGTGTGGGGAGAGGGCAATGAGATGAGAGGGTCTAGTTGATACTGGGAGGGATTGGGGTGTGCTGGGGGGGTCTGCTTGTAACAATGAAGGGGAGGGCAGTGACATGAGGTCTGGTTATACTGGGGGTGGGGTTGGGACATACGGGGGGATCTGGTTGTAATGGGGATTGGGGATGAGATGTGAGAGTGTGGTTGATACTGGGGAGATTGGAGCATACTGGGTGGGTCTGGTTTTACTGTTGCAGAGGGGGCAGTGAGATGGGAGGGCCCATGTTAATACTGGGGTGCTCTGGTTGTAATGGAGGGGGAAGCAGTGAGATGAGAGGGTCTGTTTGATACGAGGGGGGGACTGGGGCTGGGATGTTCTGGTTGTAATAGGTTTTGGGAGCGGGATGTGATGGGAGTGTCTGGGTGATACCAGGAGAGACTGGGACATGCTGGGAGGGCTTGTGGTGTTATTGGGGGGATGATATCAGGATATGCAGGCAGGATCCTTGTTGATACTGTGGGAAAACTGGGCCCTACTGGACTATCTGGGGTGTTCCAGGGGGTGGAAAAGGGGTGAGGGGCTGGGCTGGGGGGGTGGGTCCTGGCCATCCCACAGGCACTGGGGATGCTGGGTGGGGTGGGGGCGTTGCTGATGCTGCTGGGGGGCGAAAAAAATTGTATATTTTTGGCCCAGCAGCTCCTACGCGGCTGCGGTTGGAGCCTTTTCCGCTGCTGCGAAATCCTCCGGTGCTGTTCACTGCCTCTTCGCTCCCACACCGGCCCTGGCCCTCCACTGAAATTATTCTTTTTCCCTTCCTGACATATTTTCTTGCTTTTATTTAGAGCCTGCAGGCAGAAATTCCTTTGCAGCTGCGCTTGATACCCCCAGCTCTTGCTCTGCGGGTAGGACTGGTCGCCTCGATCAGTCCCGTGACTCTCTCCGAAATGGCAACTTGCCATTGCCCTGTCTTCACCCAAGCCGTTTTCATCGGGCTTCGGCTTGGCCGTGGCGCTGCCCACCCGGGGAATACCTCTCCTGCTGCGTTTTAGGAGCACGTAAGCTTTTTTGGGACCCTTGTGGTTGCCTGTCTTGGGCTGAACCCCCCAAATCTTCTCTGCTTGGGCATGTAGAAGCTCTGCTGCGGCAGATGCTTGCTGGTTTTTCCCCCAAATACGTCGCCTTGCCACCCTTGTGCTTTTCTTGCTTCACCCCTTTCTTTTCCTCTGGCTTGCGAGGTCTGCAGGTGCTGCCCGTATACTTCGATCCCTTCTCCAAGAGCAGACCCCTCAGTTTAAACCAACTGGTGGTGGTGGATCCCTCCTAGCCCTCAGTAAGTGTAGTGTCTAGCTCCACTCCTCTCCCAATTAACATGCCCCCACTGTGGTGGGGGGGTCTTCCACGTATCCGTACCCAGCACTGCGGCAGGTAGGGTAACCCTAAAACCCCTCGATGACGTCACTGTTCCCATCACACAGTGCCAGAAAACACTGAATTTATCAACCTGCCTGAATTCATGGTGGCGACTCAGCCAGAACGTGCTGGATGTCTGGATGGGAGCAAAGGCAGCCCTAATATTTGACTTTTTCAGAGCTGGGGGAAGCGTGTTTCCAACGAAAGGCCAGGCATGGGGCTCCTCACCACCTGCTTGTGTGAGTCTCCTCCATGTCCCCTGTGAGCTGTGTCCCGCTCCCAGCCTGCTCTGTGCTGTCCCTTTCCGCCCACGCAGGCGATTCCCTCTTTTAACACCTGGATTTGAGAGCAGGGGGACCTGAGACAGCAGGTTCATTCTTCCCTCTGCTTGGTGGGGGCTTTCTGATCCCCTTGCCCAGTGTCACCCTGATGTCTCAACCCAAAGGGAAGACCACAGCCTCCAGGTGAGAAATGGTCAAATCCATCCCAGAAAGGCGAGCGTGCCCTGGGAGAGGGTAATCCTGAGCCCTCTTCTCCGCTTCCAGCATTACTTGTGCAGTAAAGACTCAGGGCTGGGCTGTTTAACCAGTAACGGGAGTGTCTTGTGAGTGCCTGCCTCAGCAGGGGACAAAAGCGTTCGTCTCTGGCTAAATAAGGATTTCTGCTGGTTTGGGGTTTTTTATTGGCTTTTTCTACTTCTAGCACTCTCATTTATTCAACTTGCTGTCCCCTTCACCCTTTTTGTAATATATTCAACCGTCACCTTCATCTCTTCCCTTTTCAACATGGGATTCCTTGGCTTTGCTTTTTTGGGGTGTCCCCTGTTTCTTGCTCCCTCTAGAACAAACATCTCCTCTCCATTACTGCCATGTAGCCCACATGGCAAGTGCCAAGGCAGGCTTTATCCTAGAGCTTTCTCTGATAACACTCCAGGCACCCGACACAGCACCAGCAGAGACAGTAAAACCCTTTTGCTGTCCATCAGGGGTTGGTGTTTCTTTTGTGATGTGAAAAAAAAAAAAAGTCTATTTAAAGGATTCTGCAACCCTTTGGGTTGACGGTACTCACTCCGTGCCACTGAGATGAAATTGCGCCTGGAAACCCTCTCGCTTTGGCTGTGAATTCCCTTCTCTGCACCTCAAGACCTGGCCGGAGGTGGAAGGCACAAGTGAGGAGCAGTGTTTCTTGGAGCACCTTTTACTTATTAAGCTTGAATGGGATCAAAGTGGTTATTAATAGTGTTTAGCTCGTTCACTTGTAGCTCACCCTGTTGCCTTCCCTTGCAGTTGTCTGGTTGAAGTTGCATCTGCAGCTGCGGTGGGCTCTCATTGACATCCAGGTGCTGGGTGGGGCTAGGAAAATCCTTTGGAAAGACCCCGCCGCGTCGCTGGCTGGCTGTAATCCCACGAACTCCCATCTGTTCATAGCAGCCACTGAGTTACACCAAATTGCACGCTGTCACAGATGCCAGTGCGGGCCGGTGGCCTCAGGCAGACTCAGAGGTGTCTTTGTGCCCAGAGTTTGTCGGTTCTTGGGGGTCCAACTGTGCTGGCAGGTCTCCAGCACTTATCAGTCCTTGGGAGGCTTTGGCATGCTGCCTCCCCAGCCTGTACCTTTCTTTTCTTCTGCTTTTTATTCTCTGGCAGCTGTTTCCCTGCTCATGCCCTGGGGATTCCCTTCTCGGGCACCTCTAGGACAGTTTTACATCTGGCTTTGCGGCAGCTTTCTCGCTATGTTGGCACCAGGTCGGTGGGAGTACTCTCCTCTGTGCAACGTGGTGCTTGGAGGCTCTTAAAGCATCTGCTGCTCCTGACCTCCCCTCCACCCCACTGCCTCACTGGGATGTTTCTGGACATCGAAGGCAAGACTGAACCACCTGAATTTAGCTGTTTGCAATGAAGAGCTCCTTATTTTAGCTGATCATTCTTGCCTGTGCATCAGGCCCTTGCGGGGTGCGATTTCACATGGGGTTTTGGGAGACGGATCGCGCTTTAGCCTTCTTCCCCTCCCTTGGCTAAACCAATCCATGCGTGGTGTCCTGAATGGGGACAGCGAATCCAGTGCAGGGGATCTCCGAGGTGGACATCGGAGCCTGGCATCTCTTGTCGAGCTGCGCAACCGCTGAACAGGCTCCGGAGGTGTCAGTGGGCTTGGATGGAGCCTGGAAAAACAGCGGCCTAAGACAGGAGCATTTGCTGAGAAGGTGATCTGAGAAACGACCAGAATATGCTCTGGAGCTGAGTTGTGCTGTTGAATCCCCAGGAGATGGGGGCTGAATCCCTTTGTGCCTGTGCCCGAGGCAGGGCTGACAGCTCCTTGTCATGGGCGAGGGGTCATGCAGGCACCTGGTGAGACCAAGCACCCTCTGAGGAGCTTTTCAAACCCTGCCTGGAAGCTGCTGGCCAGCCAGTACGGCCCTTGACGGCTGGGGAAACAGTTGAGGCCAGTCCCTCAGTTGTTGCTCTGACCAGGTAACTATGAGCAGGCCCTGCGAGGAAGCGAACCACTCCCCGCTATGAATAGCAGCTAGTTTTGGGTGCTAGTGACAGGCTCATGGGTAAAAAGTCTTTTAAGTGCTGATCTGGGCCGTTTCTCTGGCACTAGGACTGCCCGCCACCTTGATCCCCCGACAGGGGATTGGTGAGGCCAGGTTTTACAGACTCTTTGGTGTCTGTCTCTCTGCCTCCTTTCTCCCGCTCCCTTCTGCCTCCTTTCTCCCGCTCCCTTCTGCCTCCTTTCTCCTGCTCCTTGTCCTTTTTCCCTCTTCTCCTGCCTCCTTCTCCCTCTTCCCTGCCCCCCCCCCCCCCCCCCGAGAGAGAGATCTGTATCTCTCTCTGACCTCAGTCTGTGCTGCGGCCACCCATGTCTTTGTCTTCAACCCCCTCCCTCACAGTCTTGCCCCCAGCCTCTTGTCCCTCTCACGCTCTCTCCTTTCTCATTTTTGCAGGGGCTGCCATGGAAGGGCAGCCGGGTCCTCCGGCCTGCGAGCTCCCCTTTTCCCGGAGGGTCTCCCTACTTTCCGAAGGAGATGGTCCTGAAGGTGAAGAAGAACAGGAGGAGGCTCAGGAGGATGATGCGGCCGGGGTGCAGCTGAGAGAAGAACTGAGGGAAGGCTCCCTGGAGCGGCTGGGGCAAGCTTCTCCACACCGCTTGGGTCGGTGCTGCCGTGGGCAGGGCTCTCTCGCCCCTCGGGCTGCAGGCAGGCCCTGCCAGAAGACTGGTGAGGATGAGGGGGCTTCCCCATGCCGCCAGGCGCCGGGGGAGCTGCGGCTGTGCCGGCGGAAGCACCGACTGTGTCTGAAGCCTGAGACAAGCCGGCCCTCTGCATCCCCGGGACTGGGGGAGAGCACCGAAGAGCCAGGACCCTCCCGGGGTAAGAGGCTGCGGTTGATCTGGAGCCGGACAGGTGACTTCAGACAGAGGGAGATGGAGAACGGGCTGGAGGAGGTGCCACGGAGCAGTGAGGAAGAAGAGGAGGAGAGGCGGTCTCGGTCCTGCTCCCCTGAGCTGCCCCTTTCTGACGATACCCGTCCCAAGCCGGACTTTGTACAGCTGATCGATGAGCGTGGCATCTACTCCACCGCCAAGCTGGTGCTGGGGAGCGCGGTGGGTGAGCTGGAGGAGGTTGCAGTGGGGCTGCCAGCCCACCCAAAGCGGGGAGCAGGTGGCGTTGGCGAACTGGAGATCCGCGAGGTGATTGTGGACGAGAAGCCCTTCCAGTGCGGTGTCTGTGAGAAGGCCTTCAAGCGGGCCTGGGAGCTCTTCAGCCACGAGGTGGTACACAACGAGGAGCGTCCCTTTCGCTGTGACCTCTGCCAGGCCTCCTTCAAGCGCCACTCGGACTTCAAAAGCCACCGGCTGGTCCACACGGAGGAACGACCCTTCCGCTGCGAGCTCTGTGGCAAGCGCTTCAAGCGTTCCTCCAACCTCCAAGAGCACCGGCGCATCCACAGTGGTGAGCGTCCCTTCCGCTGCCCCCGTTGCGCCAAGAGCTTCAAGACCCCCTACGAGCTGCAGCGCCATGCACTCACCCACTGCGCCGAGAAGCCCTTCAAGTGCGCCGACTGCGGGAAGGACTTCCCCACCTCCAACGCCCTCCTTCTCCACCAGCGCCAGCACTGCGATGACAAACCCCACGTCTGTGGGGTCTGCGGTAAGAAGTTCACCTATGGGCACAGCCTCAAGGTGCATGAGCGAGTGCACACGGGTGATCGCCCCTTCGTCTGCCCGCTCTGCGGCAAGGGCTTCAAGCAGTCCAACGCCCTCTCTTCCCACGAGCGGGTGCACACTGGTGAACGCCCCTTCGTCTGCAAAACCTGTGGGAAAGCCTTCAAGCAGTCATCCTACCTGGTGATCCACGAGCGGGCGCACACAGGGGAACGCCCTTACAAGTGCGAGGTATGCGGGAAGGCCTTCGCCCGGCCCTCCTTGCTCCTCCAGCACCACCGCGTGCACAGCCAGGAGCGGCCCTACAAGTGCAGCTTCTGCCACAAGTTCTTCAAGGACCTGGCCTACCTAGCCGTGCACGAGAAGGTACACACGGGCGAAACCCCCTACAAATGCAGTGTCTGCGACAAGGGCTTCGCTCACCCTTCCAACCTGCTGCAGCACCAGCGCGTGCACCGCGACGGTTGAGCCCCAGTGCGGCGAGCACAGCCACGGTGTTGCCAGGCCGCAGCGGCCATAGGCATGCTGCCACCGACAGCAGATGAGCCCCAGGCTGGGGGACCCCGTACATGCGCTCGAGGACCAGCGTGGACCCTACAAAGCTGCGGTGCTTCTTCTGAGCTCTAGCCCTTTGCCAAACCCGGACCTGTGCCGTGCTCTCCTCCTCCCTCCATGGAGGGTGATCCCAGCGGGACCCTCCCTGAGCTCATGGGCCAGGGTGGCTGCAAGCTCCTGGTAGGCATGCTGCAGCTCGTGGCATGCTGTGGCTTGTGGCACACTGCCAGCGGGCAGGCAGGAGCCCTCTTCTTTGCCCTTGTGCAGGGAGGAGGGCTGAGATGCCCCTTAAGTCACCCCAAGACCCTCACCCCAGTCATCCCAGTGAGTGTGGCTCAGCCTGGGCTGGAGGCTCCCAGGGAGCTGGGGCACGCTGTTACTGCAAAAGGGGACAGACCGGCTTGTATTTTGGGAGGGCGATACGATGACGGTACGGGCAGCGGAAAGGATTATGGGGAAGAGTGAGGAGCAGGCACCTCCCTTTCCCCTTGGAGCCTTTTGGGGTTCAAGTGTCCCGTCCATATCTCACGCTGCTGCTAATGACCTGGTTAATCACCCCCTTTTTTTCTGCCCCAGGGCACTGGTGGGGCTGGTAGGGAGCAGAAAAAAGGGGGAACACGCTGCTGCCATCCACTTTGGGAGCCTCAGCAAGCAACACCTGGCGCTGTAAGTCCTTCTCCAACCTCTCCTGGGACTGTCCAGGCAGGAACCTGGATGGGGTACGGGCAAGCGAGACACAGCCAGCCCTCTGCATCATCATCCTCCTCCTCTCTCGCTTCCCAGAGCTACCCCCGTGCTGCTGCCGGAGCCTGGATTTGTCCCCTCCTTGGCTGATGGCTGCTGGGCAGAGGGTGGCACATGGACCTTTGCTCACGAGGGCAAGACAGGAGCCCTGTCCTTGCCTGTGCTGGTGCCCTTGTGCTGTCCCTCGGACTTCTGGAGATCCCGGGTCCCACCCCGTGCCCCCCTTTTCATACAGTCCCTGTAGCACTGGGAACGGGGGGGTGGGATGTGCGCGCTCCTCGGCACTGCACACTAACTACAGGATGGTTATTTAATGACAGCTCTGTCTCATTGCCTCTAGCTCACGGCCGCGTCCAGATGGGTCTTGACATGGGCTTTTAGTGCTGGTACAATCCTTGGTGGTCTTGCCTCCTTCTCACCCAGTACTTTCTCCCAGTGTCCTTCAGACATGAGTGGGAGGTCACCTGGCACATGTTGCTGGCAGACATGGTAAGGAGAGACCCACCAAATCCTGGGTGTGAGGCGGATCTCACACAGTGTCACCAAGCCTGTACCCTGCAGAAGTTGGGTGCAAGATGGGCCAGCAAGATGTATTTGGGATTTGGGCTGGTGGATCCCCCTGCAAGGATGGTTGTGGGCCTCCTGGTAATGTTGGTCTTTTCCCCTGGCCCACAGCTTCCCAGCTTCCTCCCATTTCAGCCCTTGAGACAACTCTGGCGCAGCTCTGGCCTCTTCCAAATGCTGTTCCCAGCTGTGGGTTGTGAGGTTGTGATTTGGCTTCAGGGTTGAGCCTGTCCCTGAACATCTGTCCTCTGTAGCCAGCTGGTGGTGGACACATCTCAACAGGTTCCCATCCTGGGATCTGCTGTGTCCGTGTGTCTCCGGGGAAGGGAGGTTGCACCTGCAGCCCTGGGAACAGACTGTCTGTGGTGATGGTGGTCCTTCACCCTTTAAGGCACGGTGAGACGCTGGAGGTGGTGTATTGGCAATGAAGCACCTACATGATGTGTGTTTGTAGTGGTGGGGCCCCCTTCACCCCAACTCCAGAGCAGAGGCAGCTTCCCTTAAGCCATATCCCCCCCCAAACTCGCCCTCTCCTTTAACTCATGGTCCTGAGCAGAGGGGGGGATTCTCATAAAGGAGGAAAAACTTGGGGACATGGGATTTGGAGGACACCTGATGGTGCTGGTGGCAGGAGGTGGCTGCCTATGTAGTGTCATTTATGTCACTCCAGGTCTCTTCCATGTCACATTTTTGCTTCTGTGGGTGTCACACACCTGAAGGCACCTCCAATGATGTATGTTGCCTGTGTAATCAAGTGCTCCAAATGGTTGGTGGAGATCTGGGGTTGCATTCCACTGCTGAGGCCATCAGAGATGATCTGGGGTACCCAGTTGGCCTTCAGCTCCTCTTCCAGGAGTGCTTGCATCTCTTATAGACCGTATGTCCTATATGCCAGCCCCCCTTATGAGTGTCTGGGGTGATTGAAGGCATCTCAGGTGGCACTAGGTAGGTAGTAGTTAGACTCTGTGTGTTCTTGAAGTTGGACAAGCCCCAACCTTTGATGAGCATCCTGCCCTGTGGCATCTCCAGCCTTTGGCATCCTGGAGGCCAAAAGGAGGTTTATCTTCCTGATCTCCTGCATTTCAGATGGGGGGAGAGGACCATCTCCGGTGGTTCAAGCCCAAGGGTGGCTGCTCCCAGAGATGCCCATCTTGGAATTGAGGCTTTTCTCATGTGCTGGGATCATGCGTTGCGTGATCACCAAGCAATGTGGTCACCAAGCAATTGATAAGGTCACCAAGCAATGACCTTATGGCCAACAGCAGCTTTGTAGCTGGCAGGAAAGGGATGGCCTCACTGCTGGAGGAAATTATTTCAGGTTTTGTGCTGCTTGGATGTCCTGCAGTCCCCCAGCTCCCCTCTCAGCCATGGCCTGGGGGGTGATCTCATGCTGGTGATGCCCAGCTTTTCTGATCCACCTTGAGAGGTTTCCTCCAGCACCTGGTGACTTCCCGGAGTTTCTCAAGCAGGATCTAGGGGACAGCTTCACCTGGGGTGAGGAGCAGGGGGGCTCGCATGGAGGGCTTTGAGTTTTTTTCTGAATGTGATGGACCCCAAGCAGCCCTGACTCTGATTTTGCTCCTAATGTTGGGACCTTGCTCTTCAGCCCTACTGAAGTGTCACAGGAAAAAGGAGAAACATGGAGAAACCTTTGGTTCCATGCCTTTCCCAGTTTTGGGATGTCCTTCATCCCTGGGGAAAGTACAGAGAGGACTGGGCACAAATGTACCTGTGTTTCCTTCTGGCAAGGAATGCATAAGTTGCCTTGGCAGACGCCATCTCCTGCTGTTGGGACCTCTGCTCGTTGGGTCTCCTGGCCTCCCTCCTATCATCCCTGCTGCTTTGGGGGCACAGCCCTCAGTTTGCAAGCCTGACAGACCCTGGGGCAAGGCTGAGAGTGGGGTCCCTCTGCACTGGGATGCTTTTGGGCATGGAGTGCCAGCAGAGAACTGCGAGCTAACAGGCAAGAGCACGTTTGTGTCCCCATGAACCTCAGCAGAGAGGACTGCCATGGTTGGGTCCCCAAGCGATGGTCACAGATTGGGGGCATGGAGCAAGGAAAATGGGGCTCTCTGGCCACCCCAAAATGTATTCAGGGAGGATGGCTGAGTATTTGGGGTTATGGGGTAAAGTGCTTTGCAGCTCTGGCACCTGGGATAGTCAAGAAATAGGGGGACTTGCCTCCATCCAAGTTCTGGGGGGAGCTGTGGCATAGGAGCACAAAAGCAGCTCATGTCCCCCCCCACTGGCACTCACAGCTGTCATGCCTGGAGGGTTGGGGACCCCCTTTTAATTCATTTGCATCCTTCCTTCTGCTCCTTTAGCTCAGCCTTGCGTTGGCCACCAGGTTCATCGGGCTCCTCCTGAGCTGCGGGGGCTGCCCGGAGGGTGCTGAGATGGGTTAAATAAATGTTACCAGACTGGGAGACCCCAATTGACCAGCTATTTTGGTGCTCCTGATACAAGTCATTGGTACCAGCTGGTTTTGAAATGTCCTGCCCGTCAGCTCCTGCATTGCAGTCTTCAGGAAAGCAGATTAGGGAAAAGGGGGTGCAGTGGGAGCCCGGTGCGACCCCCTGGGGCATGAGCTTGGGAGGGGCTGGCATCACAGGGCAGCATCTTCCTTCATGAGCTCTGTCATCTCGGTGTTGGTATCCTCAGGGGCTTCTGCCTTGGTGGGGAGGTAGATGGCCCTCCCGGGCTGGAAGGGCGTTGCTGAAGTACTCTGGTCTCCAGGGTGCCGGTGGGCTGTGAGATGGAGGGGACACCGGGCTGTCACTGGGCTCTGGCTGAGCTGAGCTGACCCCCGTCTCTGTGTCCCCCTGTGTTTTGGGGTGGCTGGAGCGGGGACTGTGAGTTGGGGGGTGGGACACACAGGGATGGGACTGTCACCTCCAGCCTGGACTGCTGCTATGCACCTCCTCTTCAGGTTGAGCCACAGCAGGACCCCACTCAGCAGCATCAGCAGGGCCAGCAGCGCTATCAGCACCGAGCAGGATGGTGAAGCACCTGGGATTGGGGGGTAGAGCAAACTTGGGATCCCATTTCCAGCCAAGACCAATAACAGTGTGCAAGAAAACCTAACACCGAACATGGCCTGACTGCCCCCAGCAGCTCAGCTGGTGGTGGAGATGGGCTTTCCTTAATTAGGCTTCACATGAAGACCCATTTCCCTTGGGTGGACGATGGGATGGGAGGGTTAGAGTGACCTTCCATGTTCCTGCTCTTAAAACCTGCATCAGCTCTCTGGTGTGTTGTCCTGCTTTGGATTTGGGATGCTACATCTCACGTAGGCCTATTTCTGACCCTCCTCCATCCTTCAAAGTTGTCCCAGCTCTACCACAACCTATGTGAGGAACGGGGGCTGGTCCTGGAGGGAGCCCAGAGGGTTTGGGAGGGGATAAGGAAATTTGGGCTCCAATAAGAAATGGGAGGGATTAGTGCGTTTTGGGGTGAGGAAAGCATCTCCAGTGCTCCCAAGGGTGATGGAAAACAAGGTGCATTCCCCAGGAAAGGTCCTCAAGAGCTTTCCGGGATGAACATGTGCCACCTTTTCCCCTTTCTTCTTGCCTTGGGACCTTCCTCCCCGCCCCCCCCCCCCCCCCCCAGCACAGACACGGAGAATCCCGGCGCTCACCTTTTGGCTTTGTGCACACCACGCCGGCTGCCCAGCCCTGCCTACACGGCCCCAGCCCTATCTCTCTCTGCTGGCACTCCAGGAGCAATGACTCGGTCCCCCGGCAGCTCAGGCCCTCCAGCAAGGCAGGGCCGCTCCCCTGCCTGAGCTGGGGTCCAACAGGCACCGACTGGGCTGGCCCACAGCCCAGCTGCCTGCAGACCACTCCGGCTTCCAGCAAGCTCCAGGTGTTGCTGCACACCCCGTGCCAGGTGGTGTTGTACAGCACCTCCACCTGCCCTGCGCAGGGACCGGGGCCATCTTTCACCCGCAGCTGCAAGGGGCTTGTTCCTGCAAGAGGGAGCAAAGGGGGTGAGACGGCCCCTCCGACCCAGCAGGCAGACGGAGAAGGGCGTGCAAGGGGCACATGCATGCAAGGATGGGCATGTGTGCCATGTGCCACCTGTACCTGCTGCACCATTCCACCCCCAGGTCCCTTGCAAGGTAATTCCCATCACTGATGTCCCACCAGTGCTGCCAGCCTCCCAGTCCCAGATAAAACCCTTTTTTGGGGCATCTGAGCATTCCCCCTGGGGACCACCTGAGCACACAACTCCTGCATCTTCCTCATGGTTGCAGTTATGGATGCCCCAGCTGCTAAGGCTGCACTGGGAGAAGGTGGTCTCCATGCTGGTGCACTCCACGTCATCCAGCCAGATGGGATCCAACCCTTGCCCGAAGTGAGCTTGGCCTGGGGCTGACACGGCTGTCCCGCAGCCCAGCTGCCGGCACACCACCTTGGCCTCTTTCAAATCCCAGTTGTCATCGCAGATGGTCCCCCACTGCTGGTTGTGAAGCACCTCCACTCTCCCGGCACAGCGGTTTGGGCCATCGGCCAAGCGGACCTGCACCTCCTCTGTGACGTTGGCATCTGCCAGGAGAAATCTGGTTAGGAAAGGAGAACAAGGCACCCATCACCTCACCAAAAAAAAATAATCCCCATGCCAGGGTGCAAATAGAGTTGTTGTGGTCCCCCACAGCAAGGGATGCAACCTTCCCCAACCCTTCCAGAGGAGCGTGGCTGTAGGGATGGACTTCAGTTGCACCTTCATACTCTAAAATGGTGGTATGACCTCCATGCAAGCATGTGGACCAGGCAGTGGAGAACAGGCTGAGGATTTGGGGTCAGGTGGTCCCCTCGAGACAGGGCTTGGCTTCCTTAGTGCCATGGGGTGGGGGTGTGAAGGTTTCAGTGAGATCATGGTTATGAACAGGGTGGGAACCTGTTGCTGGGTTGGGGACAAGCCTGGCCAAAAAGATGCTACAACCCTTTGCCAGTCCCCCTCCCCAAAGAAAATGTCCTTCCAAGGCTAGCATTGCCAGAGAGGCAGCCAGACACAGGATAGACCCTTCTGTCCTGTCCTGTCCCCCAGATGCCCTGTATTGCAGGATGGGAGGTACCTGAGCACACCACACCGGCATCTTCTCCATGGTGGCAGTTACTCTGTCCCCAGGGACGGGCTTGGCAGTGGGCGAGGTTGTCCTCACTCCCGGTGCAGCTCATGTCATCCAGCCAGATGCTCCCCTTCCCCTGCCCGAAGTGAGCCTGGCTGGGGGCTGCCATGGCCCTGCCGCAGCCCAGCTGCCTGCACACCACTGCTGCATCATTCAGATCCCAGCCGTCATCACAGACCGTCCCCCACTGCCCGGCGTAGCGCACCTCCACCCTCCCGATGCAGCGGTTCGGTCCTTCTGCCAGGCGGACCTCTGCCACCTCTGCCCTGGGCAGGTCTGCGGGCAGAGAAGCAGGGAATGCAGTGTTGAGGACAAGAGGACCGTGTGTCCATGGGGGACTTTCTGGTGGCAGTGGCTGGGGTGCAAACCTAGGGCAGATGCCCAGGCATGGTGGGACGGGAGGACAGATGCTGGCCTGAGCCCTGCCTGCAGAGACGTGCAGGCAGGCATAGCCCTTGGGGCTTCATAAGCACCACCAGACACCTGTGTTTGGCCTCCCAGCTCGGTCCCTGATGGGGAAGGGGAGAAATAAATCCCCTTTCTTGGAGCCTCGCTGGGATCCAGCAGAGTCTTGGTGCAGCCTGCATCCCAAACCGGGCGTCAACGTCTTTTTTCCCCCCTTCCCTGCTCAGCTGTGCCAAGGGTGGTTGGATTGGGGCAGCTCCATGGGCTACTGGGGTGTGGGCTACTGGTGGGGGCAACACCATCTGCCAAGGGGACAAGCCCCATGCCCTTGAAATCTCCTTCCTGCAGCCAATGGTCCTGGGCTCAGGTTGAAGAGGAAAAGGGTTTTTTTTTTTGGGGGGTGGGGGGGTGCAGCTCCAAGCTGTGCTTTTAGGACCCCGCAGGAATGAGCATCACCTGAGCAGACCACGCCGGCATCCTCTTCATGGGTGCAGCTGTGGATTCCCCAGGGCCTGGCACGACACTCCATGAGGGAGGTCTCCTTCCCAGTGCAGGCGACCCTGTCCAGCCAGATGGGATCTAGCCCCCTCCCAAAGGAACCCACTTCTGGGGCTGTGACGGCTGCCCCACAGCCCAGCTGCCGGCAGACCACCGCTGCGTCGCTCAGGTCCCACTGGTCATCGCAGACCGTCCCCCATTGCTGGTTGTGAAAGACCTCCACCCTCCCGGCACAGCGATGCGGGCCATCCACAAGCCGGACAGTCGTGTTAGTTGTGGCGGCATCTTGGAGCACTGTAAAAATGTCACAGTGGGTTGGGGACACACATGGTGCCGGTGGCAATGGCTGGGGCTGGGGCAAAAGGACCCCCCACCCCAGGAAGGGCTTGACCATCCCGCTGCAGCATCACGCCGGAGGCAGCAAGATGCAGGATGGACCCCCCCTGGCTCCCCAGGACACCCCATGTTACAGGATCAGGACGTACCTAAGCACACCACGCTGGCATCCTCTCCGTGGTGGCAGTTACTCTGCCCCCAGGGACGGGCTCGGCACTGGGCAAGGGTGCCCTCACTCCCAGTGCAGGCCACGTCATCCAGCCAGATGCGCCCTGTCCCCTGCCCAAAGTGAGCCCCGCCAGGGGCTGCCATGGCCCTGCCGCAGCCCAGCTGTCTGCACACCACTACTGCGTCGTTCAGGTCCCACTGGTCATCGCAGACCGTCCCCCATTGTTGGTTGTGAAAGACCTCCACCCTCCCGGTGCAGCGATGCGGGCCGGCCACAAGCCGGACAGTCGATGTGTTGGTTGCGCCAGCATCTGGAAGCACCATAGAAATGTCACAGTGGGTTGGAGACACACACTATGCCGGTGGCAATGGCCAGGGCTGGGGCAAAAGGACACCCCACCCCAGGAAGGGCTTGACCGTCCCGCTGCAGCATCACCCCGGAGGCAGCAAGATGCAGGATGGACTCCCCCTGGCCCCCTAGGACACCCCATGTTGCAGGATCAGGACATACCTAAGCACACCACGCTGGCATCTTCTCCGTGGTGGCAGTTACTCTGCCCCCAGGGACGGGCTCGGCACTGGGCAAGAGTGCCCTCGCTCCCAGTGCAGGCCACGTCATCCAGCCAGATGTGCCCCGTCCCCTGCCCGAAGCGAGCCCTGCCGGGGGCTGCCATGGCCCTGCCACAGCCCAGCTGTCTGCACACCACTGCTGCATCGTTCAGGTCCCAGCTGTTGTCACAGATAGTCCCCCACTGCCCGGCGTTGAGCACCTCCACTCTCCCGGCACAATGGTGTGGCCCATTCACTAGCCGCAGGTCAGCTGAGCTGGAGTTGCCTGTTTTTGTGGAGAGGGAAATAGCTGGATGCGTGGTTGCAGGGAACCCCCACATCCCTGGACCATCCCCTGCCTGCATCCCTGGACCACTGCCCACCTGCAGCATCCCGTGTGCCTCCAGGGAGGAGCAGGGCAGGGCCAGTATTTGGGCATTGGTAGCATTGAGTAAAAAAGGGATTGATGTGGCCGGGCGCTGCCATTTTACCAGGGGGACAAAACCCTGGGCGTGATGCCTGGCTGCAGGGTTTGGGTTGGAAGGGACCTTTAAAGACCACCTAGTCCAACCCCCTTTTGTGGGCAAGAACATCTTCCACTAGATCAGGTTGCTCAAAGCCCCGTGCAACCAGACTTTGAACACTTCTAATATAGATTCATAGAATGGTTTGTGTTGGAAGGAACCTTTAAAGATCATCTGGTCCAATCCTTCAGCCATGGGCAGGGACATCTTCCACTAGATCAGGTTCTCAAAGCCCCATTCGACCTGACCTTGAACACTACCAATGATGGGGCATCCACAACTTCTCTGGGCCACCTGTTCCAGTTTCTCACCACCTTCATCATAAAACATTTCTTCTTTATGTCCAATCTAAATTTACACTCTTTCAGTTTAAAACTGTTGCCCATTGTCACTACAGGACTTGGTAAAAAGTCTCTCCCTGTCTTTCTTAGAAGCCCCCTTTATATATTGAAGGGCTGCAATAAGGTCTCCCCAGGGCCTTCTCTTCTCCAGGATGAACAACCCCAACTCTCTGAGCCTTTCTCCATAGGAGAGGTGTTCCATCCCTCTGACCATTTCCGTGGCCTCCTCTAGACCCGATCTAACAGGTCCGCATCTTTCCTGTGCTGAGGACTCCAGAGCTGGACGCAGTATTGCAGGTGGGGTCTCACCAGAGCACAGTAGAAGGGGAGAATCACCTCCCTCGACCTGCTGGCCACGCTTCTTTTGATGCAGCCCAGGACACGGTTGACTTTCTGGGTTGCAAGCACACATTGCTGGCTCATGTCCAGCTTTTCATCCCCAAGCCCTTCTCCGCAGGGCTGCTCTCAATCCCTTCATCCCCCAGCCTGTATTGATAGTGGGGATTGCCTTGACCCAGGTGCAGCTGGCCTTGAGGTGAAGGTCTGGGAGATACACATGGGTGAGAGCTGCAAGAAGCTCCTACACCAGCCCAGCACACAGCATCTCCTCCGAAGTGGGGCAGCTGCCTGCTCCTGGGTACTGGCAGGAGCTCTCCCTCCAGCCAGACCCATCCCGGCTCTCACCTGCGCACACCACACCGGCGTCCTGCCCGTGGTGGCAGTTATGGGTACCCCACGTCTTGGATTGGCACTCGGAGAAGTCAGTTTCCTGCCCCGTGCAGCTCACGTATTCCAGCCAGATGGGGCCAGCTCCTTGCCCAAACTGAGCTGAGCCGGGGGCCGAGAGGGCCACCCCACAGCCCAGCTGACGGCAGACCACCGCCGCGTCATGCAGGTCCCATCTCTTGTCACAGACCGTCCCCCACTCGTTGTCATAAAACACCTCGACCCTCCCGTCGCACTTGCTCAAACCATCCACCAGGCGAAGCCTGGGGATGCCGGCATTCCCCGAGCCTGAAAAACACCACGAACCGGGCATTATTAGGGATCTGCTTGTGTGTCTTAACACCTGCTGGGCTGGAGAAGGCAGGACATCCCTGCAGTGGTTCTGGATGCCATTGCTGCAGCGAGCATGTATGTCCCTTGCTCTTTATCAGGGACTTGCAGCAAAGTGAACACAGGTTTTTTCCTGCAGGGTGGAAGGAGCTGCAGAAGATCCCCTCCACCAGTTGCACCCTGAGGGTGGTTGCACCCTGGTTCAGAGGTTGAGACAACAGAAAGCACGTGTTTCCACCTGAGTGACACTGTGCTGGGAAGAAGGGATGCACAAGGGTCCTTCCCAGTGTTTCTCCGTGCTTTCCTTCCCTGTTGCTTGGAAGCTGTATCACCTAGGTTCGCCTGGTGCTACCCACTTCTTGCCCTAGAGGAAATGGCAAAGGATCTTTTTCTGGTTGTCCCTGTGCTGACTGATTCTGACTGCCACATTGACCTGTCTGTGGAAGATGACCTTCTAAGGCCAAGGCTAAACTGGTAGCAGCTAGCTCAAAAGTGGTGCATCACATGAGAGCAGCTGGTTCCAGTGTATCTTCCTGCATTTATCAGCACATCCTGGCATTTTACAGTGCCAGCAGCGCAAGTTGCCCTGCCTGCTCTTGAGTTGAGGCAGGACACAGTCGCATCTGCTGCCATTCGAGCAGCTCCCATGCACCCTCCAGCTACCGCTCCCAAAGGGTACAGGTGCTTCGCCCCATGAAAACGTCCCGGACACCTCCAATGGTACCAGGCACTGAGGCATGTCTTAAGCCATGCTGCTTTTTTCCCAGCATACCATATTTTTCCATGTCTCTGAACACTGTTATTTTAACAACTTTTCTACCAACCTGGGCAATTTGTTGGGCAGCTTGTTCCCAAACTGTTCCCAGCCTGCAGAAGGATGGGGCTTTGTCTGTCTTACAGTGAAAACACGTGGTGAGGATTACCTGAGCACACAACGCTGGCGTCTTTTATGTGGTTACATGCATGGTGTCCCCAAGGCTTGCCCGGGCATTCAGCGAGGGTGGCTTCTGTCCCAAGGCAACTCAGCCCATCTAGCCAGATGGGGCCAGATCCTTGCCCAAACATAGATAAACCTGGGACTGACAGGGCCTTCCCACAGCCCAACTGCCGGCACACCACGGCCGCGTCGTTCAGGTCCCAGCTGTCATCGCAGACGGTCCCCCACTGCTGGTTGTGAAAGACCTCCACCCTCCCGGCACAGCGGTGCCGGCCGTTCACCAGCCGCAGGGCTTCTGAGCTCCCTAGGTCCAAGTCTAAAAAGAGAATTGGAGGACAATAAATCCTGGCCTGAAATTCCTGCCTGCCCAGTGGCTGGCAATGTGGTGGACCTCCCCTTGCAAGGGGTCTTGCAAGGTCTCCACCAGCATGTAGCATTTCTGCTACTACTGCACCCTGGGTGTGCGCACATGAACACCTTTTGGGACAAGCCTGCTAGGGCCATGCCCAGTAGATTGTGAACCTGGCCAAGTTACCAAGGAGCTCCCATGATGTGAATATCTTCATGGGGACAAGCAGGCAAGGAGGCACCAAGTGCATTGTGCACCTGAGCAAGGAACAGCTTGGTGAAGAGAAGGGACTCCCCGAGGACTAGAGGCTGTGCGGTAGCACAGATCAAAAAAGCCCCACAGGGGCAGCTGCAACCCTGGTGTGCCAGGGCTCTTTGCATGTGATGGAAAGCCTGTGTCTTACAGGGTTGGGATTTCTGGGAATCCCAGGCCTGGGATTTCCAAGCACTTTGACTGAGGGAAGCCAGGGACTGGTAGACCTCAAAACAGAAAACACCTTGTGCTCCCTGGTGGAACCTCAAAAACAAGGGGTGGTTGAGCCCCAAGGAGGAGCTGGATGGGTGAATTCTGGTCAGATTGCACGGCCTCCCCCAGGGGAGGACTGGTCCCTGACTCACCGCCACTGACCTGCAGCCGCAGAGCACGAGACGCCTGCGTGCCTCCTCGACTTGCAGCTCTCGGCACCCCAGAACTTGACCTTGCATTCGAAGAGGGCCCCCTCTGTCCCCGTGCACTCCACGGCATCCACCCAGATCAGGCCATCTCCTGTCCCAAACCAGGTAGACCCTGCAGCCGAGTGTGCCACCCCGCAGCCCAGCTGCCGACACACCACATGGGCTTCAGCCAGATCCCATCCATCAGTGCAGATGCCCCCCCAGCGCTGATCATGAAACACTTCAACTTTCCCGGAGCACGAGTCTGAGCCGTTCACCAGGCGGAGGCTTCCGAGGTCAGAAATGCCCGATCCTACAACATCAGAGAGCATACACATGTTAAGGAGATACCTGCTGCCCCAGGAAACCTCCAGCTGCCAGGAAGGGGTTTATACCAGAGGCTGAGCACCCTTGGGGGTCAAGGATGCTCTTGTGGAGACAGAGAGGGCAGACCTTTGAGGTGTGATGTGAACGGCCCAATGGCCCAAGGCTTGATTAGCATGGACTTGACCAGACTATAGTCACTGGACCTTACATAGTTTGCCCTCCTAAAGCAGACACATAGGGCAGGGTCCAGTCACCAAGATGCAGGTGTCCTTGTGCCATTTGGGACTCCTGGGATACCTCACCTGCCCTCCAGCTGCTGCTCCTGAAGGGCACAGGTTTTTCTGTAGCCCGACTAGGGTGAGATGCTACCTTCCCATGCTGGGGTGACTGAATTCAATGCTGGCTGTCTCAATCAGTGACACCCAGATATTAAGCAAAGTCCATCCTGATATTAAGCAACCTGGTTGCAACCCAGTGGCCCCAGCTTCTTAACAGTCACTAAAATGGGCTGCGGGGTTCCTCTGGCAGAAAGTCAGAGCTGGAAAGGAGAGAGAGGGATGGGAGGTGGGCTTTCATGGGCTCATGCAGCTCTGAGCATCATGGGGTACATCTATCATGGATCAACTAAAGGTGTCGGAGAGTCTTCCCTGACCGTAATGGGAGAAGACCCATTTGTACTGCAGCCTGCCCTGCTATGAAGAAGTAGGTGGCCATGTTGTAATTTGTGTGATGGGAATGGTCTCTGGCCCATGCTAACTGCCAGGATTTGTGATAAATAACGTCAGCCAAAAGCATGCCAGAGACTATTTTTAGCGATAGCTGTGCAAATGGGCAAGGTGTTTGTTTTTCTCAGACTTTAATGTCTGCGTACAGCTGCCCTCTTCCACCAGGCTGGACCACGAGGGGTCAAAGCAAAGCAAACGGTCTCCAAGCAAAGGGTCCAAAGCAAAGGGTCTCCTTTGCTTCAAAGCAAAGGGTCTCCAAGCTGGCTGCAGACTGTTGTGCATTGCAAGCCCTTGCACCCATAGGGGAAAGCAGAGTCAAACCCCAGTGCAGGAGGACCACGGTGAGGTTTGACGCAGTGCTACCGGCACCATGACGGATGGCGGTTACCTGAGCACACCACACTGGCATCTTCTCCATGCTCACATCCATGGACACCCCAGCCCTTGGTTCTGCATTCGGAGAGGGCTGCCTCGGTCCCCATGCAGTGCACGTCGTCCATCCAGATTTGTCCCTGTCCCTGCCCGAAGTAAGCCCGCTGTGGAGCTGATACCACCATCCCGCAGTCCAGCTGCCGGCACACCACTTTGGCATCCGCGAAGTCCCAGCTGTCATCGCACACCGTCCCCCATTTCTCATTGTGAAACACCTCAACCCTCCCAGCGCAGCGACCTGGGCCATCCACCAGCCGGACTGGGGCAAAGCTGGAAACAGCCGAGCCTGCAAACAGGCAGGGAGATGCTCAGAGCATCCAGCCTCTTCATGGGAGGAGGAACGACCATGTGTTTGGGCACATAGCCGGTGCTGTGTGGTCACATCGCCTCTGAACTCACAGCATCTCATCCCCACCTCATGGAGGAACTTCTCGAAGGGTTTAGGGGTACTTGACCCAGCAGCAAGTGGGGTGAAACTGGCACCTTGCTCCCATCTGGGATGGGGGAAATTACCAATGCATCCTGACCCACTGCTGGTGCCAGAGTGAAACCCACCTGAGCATACCACACTAGCGTGCTTTCCGTGGCTGCAGCTGCTCTCTCCCCATGGGCTTGCCTGGCATTTCGTAAGGGCTGGCTCCGTCCCCTGGCAGTTCACGTTGTCCAGCCAGATGCGTGGGGGTCCGGCACCAAAGTCCACCCCCTCCAATGCCGGCAGCGCCGTCCCGCAGCCCAGCTGCCGGCACACAACCTCAGCGTCTTGCTTATCCCAGCTGCGGTTGCAGATGCCTCCCCACTCCTCCTGGTGAAGCACCTCGACTCTGCCAGCACAGCGGTGTGAGCCATTTGCCAGCTGGAGATGAGCCGGCTCAGGGATGATCGAGTCTGCAAACATCCGAGAGATTTATTAATGCCTTCAGATGGTGGCCACTTTCCCTCCATGCTTATCCTGTTGCAATTAAGCTCCCGGCCCCCCTTCAAGCTGTCAAAAAGCATGGAGGAGGGGAGAACAGGAGGGCTCCCTACCACCACCCAAAACTCTGGCCAGGAGCACCCTGCACCAGAGCATCTCCCTGCAGAGGGTGGTCTGCACTGGTCCTGCATCCTCCTGGACCCCAGCCCCACTGCCTGCAAGAATTGCTCTCCAGGCAGCTTGCTTTCACCAAGCTTCCCCCAATGAGTTGGTCCTGTTGTTGGAGCTGGAAGGTTCCCGGAGTGGTGGGAAATAGGGATCCCTGCAGGAATGCCTCCCACCACCTTAAACACCTTGGGATGGGAAGAGCAGTCCTCTGATGGGACCATCAGGTGCAGGGAGGGTCCAGGAAAACCCACTGGCTGCTGATGCTGACCCCCAGTCTTACCTGGGGGTGCAGACCTGCCGTCATGACACACACCCCCTCCCGCTGCCTTGTGTGGAGCGATGCCAAAGGAGCATTGGTCACCTGAGCAAACCACGCCAGCATCTTCCCCGTGGTAGCAATTATTGATGCCCCAGGGCCGGGCCCGGCAGCTGGACAGCGTGTGTTCCATCCCTGTGCAGTTTGTCTCATCCATCCAGATGATGCCGTTCCCACGCCCGAACTGACCCGCCCCGGGGGCCGACAGCGCTCGCCCGCAGTCCAGCTGCCGGCAGACGACCTCAGCATCCAGCAGGTCCCAGTTGTCATCACACACGGTCCCCCACTGCTTGTTATGGAAGACCTCAACCCTGCCAGCGCAGCGGCTGCCATAGTTCACCAGCCGGACCTGGTCTCCATCCATATTACCTAGAAGAGGAAAATATGGGGCAGGGCCGGCACGCTGAGACCCCTGGGTAAGGAAAACTGCCCTGGCACCTTCTCAGGTCACTGCGCATTGCACCAAGTGCTGCAGGCTTGTCTAATCACTGCAAAAAGGAGCTGGCTGATCCCCAGTGCCTGCTGGCAGAGGGGCGAGAGGCTGCAAGCTGCACAGCGGCAGCATCCCACCCACTGGCATTGGCACTGACCCCTCCAGGAGGACACTCAAAATTTCTCCACCCCCCAGACACCCCACGACACCCTGTCATGGAAATGCCCCCAAAGAGGGCACATTGTCTGGGGCTGCTTGCAGAGGTGGAAAATCAAGGTGATGGACCAAGACCCCTCCCACTTCTCGTACCATATCGCTCTTGAGGGGGTTACCTGTGCACACCACGCCAGCTTCATTCCCATGGTGACAAGTGCTGTTGCCCCAGGGCTTTGACTTGCATGCAGAGAGGGCAGTCTCTGTGCCTATGCAGCTCACGCTGTTGGGCCACATTTGCCCAGGTCCTTGCCCAAAATGTGACCCACCGGGTGCCGACAGCGCTGTCCCGCAGTCCAGCTGCCTGCACACCACTTGAGCCTCAGCCATACCCCAGCCCTCATCACAAAGGGCTGCCCAGGTGCCGTTGTGGTTGACCTCCACCCTGCCTTCGCAGTGCGTCGAACCGTTGGCCAGGCGGAACTTGGTGGCCACAGACACCCCCGAAGCTGCCAATGACATGCAAGGGTAAGTGCACCAGGAGAGCCACAGCTGCTTCTGCTCCAGCCTGAGCATCCTCTGTACACAGTGAGCACCCAAACTGGAGACTGAGTGACTGCAATGCTCACCATCCTTTTAAAAGTGAATGCTGAGGGTGGGCTTTGCAAAGGGGCTTTATTGCAAAGACATTTTATTGCAAAGTCACCTTATTGAAAAGATACCTTATTGCAAAGTCACCTTATCATAGAATCATAGAATAGTTTGGGTTGGAAGGAACCTTTAAAGATCATCTAGTCCAACCCCCCTGCAATGAGTAGGGACATCTCCAACTAGAACAGGTTGCTCAGAGCCCCCTCCAGCCTGACCTTGAATGTTTCCAGGGGTGGGGCATCTACCACCTGTCTGGGCAACCTGTTCCAGTGTTTCACCACCCCACCTTCACTGTAAAAAAATTCTTCCTTATAGCTAGTCTGAATCTCCCCTCTTTTAGTTTAAAACCATTACCCCTTCTCCTATTGCTACAGGCCCTACTAAAAAGTCTGTCCCCATCTTTCTTATAAGCCCCCTTTAAGTATTGAAAGACCGCAATCAGGTCTCCCCAGAGCCTTCTCTTCTCCAGGCTGAACAACCCCACCTCTCCCTGCCTGTCCTCATAGGAGAGATGCTCCAGCCCTCTGAGCGTTTTTGTGGCTCTCCTCTGGACCCATTCCAACAGGTCCACGTCTTTCCTGTGCTGAGGACTCCAGAGCTGGACACAGAACTCCAGGTGGGATCTCACCAGAGAGGAGTAGAGGGGCAGAATCACATCCCTTTACCTGCTGGCCAGGCTTCTTTTGATGCAGCCCAGGATACGGTTGGCTTTCTGGGCTGCGAGTGCACATTGTTGGCTCACGTCCAGTTTTTCATCCACCAAGTCCTTCTCCATGGGGCTGCTCTCAATCCCTTCATCCCCCAGCCTGTATTGATACTGGGGGTTGCCCTGACCCAGTTGCAGGATGTTATTGCAAAGGCACTTTATTGCAAAGGCACTTTCCTGCTCCCTGCTGCACAGCCTAAATAAAAGAGCTGAGCTACACATGCATCAAAAACTCCATCCAAAGCCCTGCATCGTGGGCAATGGGCAAGACAGACCTGGCCTGGCTGGATGGGCAGGAACTGGGGATGGTGATTTATGCCTGCAGAAAGCTTTGCATGGTACAACATAGTTGCCCCCAAGGCAAACCAGGCTCTGGGGTAGGTCCTCAGTAATTCATGCATGCGACTGCAAATGAATGTCCCTTTGCTGTTCCTGCAGCTTCGCACTGGATTCATGGCAGAAGGAGGTGGGCAAAGGGTTTGCAGGGCGACTTGCCTGCCTGCATGCTGCAGGTGCTTCCCAGCACTGCAAAGGGAATGCCGCAGACCAACATCCTTGGGGAGGATGCGGGAGCCATCCCATGATCCCTGAAAGTCTGATGTTGACCCCTCTTGCACCTCGAGGTGAGTTACCTGAACATATCACTCCAGCATCCTCCCCGTGGTAGCAGTTGTTGTCCCCCCACGCACTGGCCTGGCAGTCGAAGAGGGTGTCCTCAGTGCCGGTGCAGTTCACCTCGTCCAACCAGATGGGATCGTGGCCCCTCCCAAAGTGAGCCCCGCTGGTGGCCAGCAGCGCCGTGCCACAGCCCAGCTGCCGGCATACCACTGCTGCATCCGCCAGGTCCCAGCCGTCATCGCAAACCGTCCCCCACATGTGGTTGTGGAGCACCTCCACCCTCCCGGCGCAGCGGTTGGAGCCGTTGAGCAGCTGGAGGGTGCCCAGGGTGGTGATGCTAGAGTCTACGGGTGCCCAAGGGGAACAGTTAGAGAACGGTTGTGCATCACTGCCGGTACAGCAGGAAGGGATGCAGGGATGGAGGTGGTGCACAGCAGGATTGCTGCTATCCTGGGCTACCTGAGCACTCAACGCTGGCATCCTCCACGTGGTGACAGTTGTGTTCCCCCCACGGCCTGGCTTGGCATTCGAAGAGGTCCCTTTCCTCCCCGGTGCAGTTGACCTCGTCCAACCAGATCTGTCCCATCCCTTCTCCATACCGAGCTCCTGGTGCCACTGACAGCACTGTCCCGCAGCCCAGCTGCCGGCACACAACCTGGCCCTCAGGGGAACCCCAGCCATCGTGGCACACTGTCCCCCATGTCCCGTTGTGGAGCACCTCGACACGCCCAGCGCAGCGGTCAGGGCCCACGAGGCGAAGGAGCCCCCCTGGGCTCTCAGCAGCTGTGCCTGCAAAGCCAGGAGGGGCAAGAGGAGGGGAGGTGAAATCCTGGGGGTGAATGAGGCTCAGCTGCTTGCATGTTTGAGATGGCTCCTGCTCCCCAAAAAGGGTTTCAGAGGAGGCGTTGACCATCCCACGCCTGCCCTGGGCATCTCAGACAGCCCTGGGCGGCTGTTTGTAGGCAACTGAGCCCTATCTCTGCATCTAAATGCCTGAATGTAACCCTCTTAACATCAGTGGGGATCTCACACCTCAGGAGCCCTTTAATAGGAGCTCATGTAATAGGCAGAAAAAAGTGGGTATTTGAGCTTATGCATGTTTTCGTACAAGCAGCCAGCAGCAAAGACGTAGCTTGACCATCAAGGGTAGGTAATGCCTTGGGGTCCAGCTGAGCAGTGAGCTTGCAGGGACAAGTGGAAAAGTGCTTGAACTAAGGGTCTTGGCAATGTGGAAGACCCACAGCGTGAGATTGCTGCTGGTGCCATAGGCACGCTTTTGCAAGAGCGCTAACCGAAGGGAGACCATGCAGAAAGGAGCTGTAACTGGCTGTTAGTCACGTGGAGAGCTTAACTGGGTCAGCAGAAAAAGAAGTTCAAGAGGGATATGATTGCGTTGTGTAAATAAGTTTTTTGACCATGGATAATGATTTCCCAAGTGCTCAGGCACTGATCTGTGCGTGGGTCTGACCATCAGCAAGCGAGGGGCCAGACGTAGCACTTGGGAAGTCACAGGAGCCAGAAAGAGGACAAAACAGGTTAAAAATCAAATCCCTGAGTCATTAAAATATGAACAGTATCTGGGCAGCTGTGGCACGCTGCATGCAGGTGTGCCTAGCTCACCTCTTTCATTCGGACTGCACAGCGGGGGGCGGGAAAGCGTCTTTGCAATAAAGCATCTTTGCGATAAAGCATCTTTGCAGTAAAGCCCCTTTGCAAAGCCACCCCTCAAAATTCACTTCTATGAGGAGGCTGAACCACATGCATTGTGGGCACTTGGTCTCCAGATGCAAGCTCTCCTGTCCCCAGGCTAGAGCACAGTCCTGAGGATGGCTGGCTCTTCTGTTTCATCCTTTCCCCATGCGCCTTTTGCTCTCCTTCCTTATTTTATACTAGGAGCGATGAGGCTACCCTGTGATAAGCAATAAATCAGCCCCGCAGCTGAGACTTAGCAGAGCTTACAGATTTCTTGGCAAGTTTCTTGCAAGCATTGCCTGGTCACGTGCGCATTGACTGTGGTTGGGTGGACAAGTCCCAGCACAGGTGACTCCAGCCAGCCAGGAGATACTGACTGTTGAAGAGGCACACGCTGTACTGAAATTTCCAGGAGCAGGACTTCCAAAAAAAGTGGGAAGATTGTACTGTTCATGAATAGATCACCAAAGAAGGAGAAAACCCAAATGAGTTAAAGCAAAATTTTAGTTCCAAGAGGCAGTGGTACAAACTGGCCTTAGCAACTAATCATCCTGGAAATCAAAACGAAATCCCTACCAGCAGGGAAAGCATGTTCCTAATTTTGCTCACTCCAAGTCTGATCAGAAGATGAGTGTTTCTGCTCGTGCCCTTTGTAAATGGGAAGCAGCACTAAGAAGGTTGCCCAAATCAAATAACCAGCTTCTGCTCTGAGCTGGGGCAGCTTGGGCAAAGCCCTGAGCCCTTTCTTAGCCATTTCCAAAGTAAAGCTGCCTTTGAACCATTGGCATGATATTGCTCTTGCAGCAGAGCTCTTCCCCATCCTTGCACCGATGTCTGAGAGCAAACCATGGCTGCGGATAAGGGACCTGTAGGGTCTGCGGCTTCCTTACAGCTTTGCCGGAGCACAAGGGTCATGTCTCTTGCCTGTCTTCTTTCCTGTCTGCCCCATTAGCCCAATAAATATTTGGTTCCTTGTGCTGCACAGCCATGAGCCACCCAGCCTTGTCCTGGCAATGTGGGTCCCTACTTGCTCACCCCCGCATCGTACGGGGAGCCGCCCTCTTAATGCACAGTGCTGTTGGGTGTGGCCAAGCCCCCTCCGTGCTGCAATGCCCTGAGTTTGCCATGCACAGCCCGAGATAAGGCAAGATTAAGGCAGGGCAGGAGGCCTGGCGAGCTGAGAGACAGCTTCAGGATCGGTCATGCTTCCCTCCACTCTTGTCATGCCCACAAGCCTTTAATTATGAGGCACAAGCCTTTGATTATGGGGCAAAACCATGTGTGCCGAAGTAGACCTGCAATGCATGGCTCTTGGAGTGCAGCAGAGAGAGCTGAGCTCCCGACTTTGCGTAAAAAACCTTTCACCTGCCTCCAAAGCCATCACCAGCCATTTCCCCCTGCCCCAGACCACCAAGAGAAACCCAGGACCCACGACCAGCCTCTGCTGTGCTCCATGAAGTGCTAGCTGAGCAGGCTGGAGGAGCAGATGTGGCCAATGGGCTCCCTGCGCTCAGCAGCGAAGGCGAACACCACTCACCCCAAAGGCACGCCATCAGGAGGAGGGTCCCTGCGCTCTTGGTCCCACCGCAAGTGGGTTGGTTTCTGCCCCTGGGGCGGCAGGACAAGCTACGGAGACCGCCCAGCATCCCCATGTTCGCAGCCTGGCCACGGGCTGGAGGCTGGAGTGGACTGTCGTTGTGAGAGATGCCAGCTGAGTCCCGTGTCCCACTGGCCAACTGGGAGGGCAAACTGGGATTTCTGCAGCGAGCCCTCCTCTTCCTCTGCCTTGCTCCCCCCGGGAGCTTCACCTCCTGTGAAGCTCTGCCAGGAGGTGACCTGCTGCCCCATGCAGCGGCCAGTCCTGTCATCGGCTTGCGAAACGGCGAGCTGTTCCAGGAACACATGGAGCAAACAAAACCCTCTCAACACTCGGGTCCTGTCTCGTATACGCCAGTCTCTGCGGGCACCTCAGCTGCCCTGACGCATCCTGGTACAAGATATCTACTTTTGACCAACTAAATCAAGCCTTTATGTACAGAACTTGGGAAATATAGCTACGTTAGCTTCATTAGAAAGTGTCTGGTTGGGTTGTGGGGCGTGAGGGACCATCCACTGCAAGAAAATAGGTTACTAAAGGCTGGAAATGGCTTTATTGTGGAGGCTGGAACCAGCGCCTGCACTGTAGCTGTTTGTCATCAGGTGAGCCTGGACACCTTCCATGATGAGAAAGGGGTCTTGAACCAACCTTGTGATGCTTTGAATGCTCAGTCGGATTTGGAAAACAAGGGGAACTGCCATTTTCTTACCCTACTGTGGCTGCACTTGCGAGACCCCAAGGGTCCCTTTTGGATTAGCAGTTTGCTTCCCAATTGCTGTGATGCAGCTGATGCTCCAAGCATGTCCCTTGCAAATCACTGCCCCAGGCATGTCCCGAGATGCTGAGAGGATGGAAGAGTTTGCTGTCCTCCCATCCCTTCATGGTGGCATGCTGAAGTTGTGCAAAGAAAGGGCCTGAAGACAGAGCAGCATGCTGCTGGAAAATATGAGTTTTGCAAAAGGGTCATCAAATTAACATCACTCGTTGCTCCAAATGGGAGGGTTCAGACGGAGGTGGGTGCTGTGCTGGTGGTGCATTGAAGACAGGGCTTGCACTGGGCAAGGATGTGACCCCTGCCAGAAACAGGGTGGATGGTTCTGCCCATGTCTGTGCAAAAGTAAGCAAAACTGGAGCATGTAATGGGAAGAGGACAGCATGGCCAGGAAGGTCTCAGGCTGAGTTTAACCTGTTCAGCCTGGCAAAACCTGAGAGGGGTAGTAGAGTGGAGAGTAGATTGCTGCCTGTAGGAAGATCAAACAGGAGAAACCCAAACCTCAGAGGTGTGCAGAGCTAGGGCTGAAGACCAAAGGAAAAAAGAGGTGTATTAAACAAAGGTACAAGAATGAGCGGGTGAAAATTAGGAGGAAGCGAGTCAAAACGCATCTCATAAAAGGTCGAGCAGTCGGGAAAGGTGACTGTATTCATTTGTACCGAGGCTCAGTGAGTCCAAGGACTTTGTTCCCCTTCTTTGCAAACAAACAGGCCAGCAGCAACGAGATTCCTGACACCAACCAGCACAGAAACGCTATGAACTATCGTAGCCTGACGTGGCCGACGCAGCTCTGGGCAAGGGCGTTTGTGCTGGAGCTGTTTTCACAGTTTGGACAAACAGCCGCTCTGGAAGTGAGTCATGGTCCTATGTCCCTTCTGCTCCTTTTGAATGTGGGTGTTGTGTCCCCCTGGGAAGTCTGAAAAAAACCCTTCTTGAGATACTGCAGTCCCGGCAGAGCATCTCTGCAGAGTAGCCCATGGCCTGAGCTCGGATCTAGCAGGTGCTGGTCCTGTATGTTGGAGCCCTGAAGAGCCCCAACTCATCCCAGCTTTATTACAAAGACCTTCTCCAAACGGTGCACAAGTTTTATTGCACAAAACTAGGTCCAAGCTCCTGTTTTCCCCTGTTCTATCCAGACACTCTATCCAGAGCTAGAAGGAGCCCTAGGCCTTTGATGTAAACTTTGGGACAGGCAAGGCTGGAGGCAGGTCTTGGCAGGTCTGCTGGGGCAGCCAGCAGGAAGATGAGAAGGCTCGGGTACTAGCAGGAGGATGAGCAACCCTGAAGTCCCAGGAGTGACGGATGTCCGTGGAGGAGTAGAAGATGACCTTGCGGCCATGCATTGACAGGAGACAGCCGGCCAGGGGAGCTCTATGGCTGGGGCTTAGGACAAGGAGCAAGACACAAACTGGTCACAGCTGCCAGCCACTGGCTGGGAGGGAAGGAGAGGTGGGAGGCTAGACCTGAAGGGCATTGAAATACGTGCTGTGACTTCCATTACGTGCGTATTCTCCCTGCTGCCTCTTGCACCGACTCTTCCTTTCCGTGCCCTTGTGCGGACATCAGCTTGGCTCACAAGGTGCACCTTCATCACAAACTGGTCAAGCGTGTGGTCCCTTCATCCCCTCCCCATGGCACTGGGATGTTCCTCTGACCACAGCCCCTCCTGGCTTTACCAAAGTGGTGGATGGTTTGGGGCTCAGACCTGACTCCATGGGTTGCTCCATTAGGAACATGACCCTTCCTTGTTGGTGGCCAGGACAATACTTCACCCAGCATTAGCAATCTTGAGTCTCCTGTATCTGACCTGATCATCTACAATCCCTGTATAACCAAGGGGCCTAATCTTCCACCACTTCCACCTCGCCAAGTCACTCCATATCCCTGAATCTGTGCTGCAAATAATGCTGCATTCTCGTTCTTTTGGGTTTCAGGGTTTTTACCGGTATTCAAAAGTGGATTGAATAAATACAATGGGTGAGGGACTTCTCACCCTATTCTGGATGGGCTTTTAAGTGCACTCTTCATTTTGCAAAGGTGGTTGTGTACAGTGCAGGAGAGCACCCTGCTCGCTTGCTCCTGGATCAGGAAGCAATCCTCACTTCCGTGGGAGATTAGGGGAAAAAGTATGATCCCGTTGGGAATGCAGTGAGGGTGATGGCACTGGGTGCCACTGCAGGTGACTCTGCAGGGGTTTATAGGGATTACAGGGGACTATAGGGCTGGGAATAGGGATTATAGTGGTTATAGGGCTGGGAATAAGAAGAGTCTGTGCAGATGGGGTTAGAATGCTGGAGCCTACCCGGAGGACCAGAAAGGGGTTATTCTGAGAAGACCTTGCTTGGAGACTGAGGGACTTCATGGTGCTGCGTGGAGGAACTGGGACCCACAGAGGCTCAGCGCAGTGAGCTGGGGGCTCTGGGGTACACAGGGTGGGGGTCTCTGCTCTGCCAGAGGGGGTCCTCTCTGCTGACCATCGCAGCCACTGCTCTGCTCTTCTGGCTCCACAGAACGGGGTCTTCTGGGGTCCTGAGGGAACCTTGCCTTCGACACCAGGAGCGTGGCTGCCTAAGCCTCAGATGATGTCCCGGTGTCCTCTGGCTTCTTTATAAGTGGCTTGTCTGCAAAATGAAGGAGCAGGATGATGCGTGGAGGGTGCAATCCCCAGCCCCAGGTTGGGGTGCATCCATGCCAGCCAGGAGTGCAGCCAGCTCCACAAGCAGGCCAGGTGCACCACGTGCTGTGGTCCTGCTCTTACCTGGGGAGCATCCAGCCTGTCTTCCACACCTCATCCACAGGTACAGGACCAACAGGGTCCCGCAGAGCATTGCCCCTGTGCCGAGCAGGCCTGCCAGCACCGAGCAGGAATGTGTAAGGTCTGCGGGAAGAGTGAAGCTCAGAGGGGTTTGGTTGGATGGCCTGCCCCTCTCTGCCCCTCTCACCCTTCCCTTCTGCTGCATGTTTCTGGGGACTTGCAACATCCTCCCTCACTGCCCTCTTGGGTGCTGGGGCTGACCCTCATCAGCAGGAGTGACAGCTCACCCTCTGCTTTGTGAGGGTGGCTGCATGGACACCTCCCCATTGGGCTAAGGCAAACAGAGCATGCCCACCGAGGATGCTTGGATCTCCATGCCCACTGAGATGCCTTCACCCAGTTGGTCCCACTCCGTTGCCTTACAGCCGCTGCCTTCAGGTGCTTCTACCCCGCCCACCTAACGTCTCCTGGCAAAAAGGTTTATGGCAACGCTTCTGCCTGCCTGGGAGGAGGCCAAGACTGGGACGGAGATAGGAGCCTTTACCCCACCATGTGTCTGCACCAGGTTGGCCCTGATGCAGACAGAGCGAATGACAGGGGATCCTGGCACTCACCTTTCTGCTCTGCGCACACCACACCGGCTGCCCAGCCCTGCCTGCAAGGCCCTGGACCCATCTCTCTCTGCTGGCACTCCAGGAGCAATGACTCGGTCCCCCGGCAGCTCAGGCCCTCCAGCAAGGCAGGGCCGTTCCCCCGGCTGAGCGGGAATCCCACAGGCGCTGACTGGGCTGGCCCACAGCCCAGCTGCCTGCAGACTACTCCGGCTTCCAGCAAGCTCCAGCTGCTGCCACACACCCCGTGCCAGGTGGTGTTGTACAGCACCTCCACCTGCCCCGCGCAGGGACTGGGACCATCTTTCACCCGCACCTGCAAGGGGTTTGTGCCTGCAAGGAAGAGCGCATGGGGGTGAGACGACCCCTCCGGCCCCATATGGCGATGAGAGCTTCTGACTTGCTCCTGGACATTTTTTTCTGGTGCCCTGCTGAAGGCAAACCACCAGCACCCACGACCAGCTATGAGGCATGGATTGCCTTCCTCCATCCCCTTGTACGAGATGCCATAATAAGCAACGTCTGCCGCAGAGCTGGTATCTGTGAGATGGGGCTCATGGGAGACCCACACCCACCTCCCCGGTGGCACTGGACTCCTGTGTCTAGGAAAGGTGTGCCTGGATTATTTTTTTTTAAGCAAGGCTTTGCCCATCACAGGATGCTGTCATTGATGAGCTGGAAGGACATAGTCTAGACTAAATCAATATCAACTCCTGTCTAAGGTAGGGTGGCATTTTTGCTCAACTCCAAGCCAAGTGGCTGGGTGAAAGCTGACTTCTGCTCTGATGCTGGGGATGGGGAAGACTGAGCAGAGAGAAAAGAGCCTGGCACAGCCCTGGGGTAGAACAGCAGCTCCAGCACCTGTCAAGCCCCTCCTTGGAGGGACACCAACCATCCTGGCTCACCCACCCCGGTCCCTGCAGCCTGGTGTTACCTGAGCACACCACGCCAGCATCCTCACTGTGGCCGCAGTTGTGCTCTCCCCAGTTGCTCAGCTCACACTCGGTGAGGGCGGACTCAGTCCCTGTGCAGTGAATGCCATCCTGCCAGATGGGATCTGACCCTGGCCCAAAATGAGCCGAGCCCGGTGCTGACAGTGCCATCCCGCAGCCCAGCTGCCTGCACACGACAGTGGCGTCGTGGAGGTCCCAGGTGTCGTCGCATACGGTCCCCCACTTATGGTCGTGAAAGACCTCGACTCTCCCCAGGCAGCTGTTCGAGCCGTTTGCCAGCCGCAGTGGGTGCTGCCCCGAAGTGTCCGTGTCTGTGAAGGGAGGAAGGGGCACGTTCATGCCTGACCGTCACCCATGGTTCCAACTGAGCTTTGCAACATGCTAAGCGGTGGGAAAATCAGAGCATCCTTCCGTGTGTGCAGCCTCCAGCTGCCTGGGAAAGGTGCTACACCGACAGGGCTGGCTTGGGATTTGCTTCTCACTGGGGTGGATAGAGGTGTTGCAGCTCCAGAGCTTGGGGCTTGGAGCCTGACAAAGGGTTCTGGGGTCAACAGTGACTATGGGAGGGTCCTGGGGTCAGTAGCGAGCATGGGGTGGTCCTGGGATCAACAGTGACTATGGGAGGGTCCTGGCGTCAACAATGACTATGAGAGTTGGTAGGAGGCATTGCCCAATGAATTTGTGTAGCTAGAGCTCTCAGAAAGGGGAGAGGTAGGAGAAGGGCTTGCACTTCCTACACCAAATCATCCTAACAGCACGCTGGGGTCTCACAGCCTGCACCGACACAGGGAAGAGCATCACCCACTGTGGCATTCATACCCTTCTCTTGATTTAAATTTTTTTTTTAAACTAGGCTGGGGTAAAGGCACCCATCCCTGGCTACCTGGGACGCAATTGAGCTGATCCTGCACCCCAACCCGCACAGTACTTATCATGACTAACGTGGATCACCTGAGCACACCACGCCAGCATCTTCCCGGTGGTCACAGCTGTTGGATCCCCATGGCCTGGCCTGGCATTCAGAGAGGTCAGCTTCTCCCCCTGTGCAGTTCACGTTATCCAGCCAGATGCGGCCGGACCCTTGCCCGAAGTGAGCCGAGCCTGGGGCCGAGACAGCTGTCCCGCAGCCCAGCTGCCGGCAGACCACTGCTGCCTCAGCCAGGCTCCAGCCATTGTCGCACACCGTCCCCCACTGATGGTGGTGGAGCACCTCCACACGCCCTGCGCAGCGGCTGGGGCCACTCTCCAGGCGCAGACGAGCTGGTGTGTTGGTGGCGGTGCCTGCTCATGACACGAGACACAAGGGGAGTGTCAGACTCGGTCTCCCCCAAGTTGCCTCTTCTTGCTACCATGGTGAGACCCATGCTGGAGGATGCTCCCCTGTGTTTTGCACAGGGGGGTTCCCATGTCCACAAAGAGTCGTTGAGGAATATCAAAAGTTTGAGACTAAACATCTCAGGTACAGGCAAAACCAGCCATGCAAACTCAGAGCCCATGCATGTTCAACATGAGCGCAAGCAAACCATAAATGGCTGCAATCCTTTTTTTTTAGTTCTCCCAGGTGGCTGTCCGTGAATCCTTCACATGGCCGCAGCAGCCCCCAAAGGGAGAGACTTTCTGCAGACTCCCGTTGCCACTGCCCCTTCTTCAAAAAGACTTCATCCACCCCGCCCCCCATCTTTGCACAGCCCGTGGGCTACTGGTCCCCGTAGTGTGTTGGGTTGGGACCTTGCTAGGAGCATGTAGCACCCAGTCCGGTGCTTCCCCTCTCTCCTTGGTACCCATGCGAGTGCACTTTTGCATGCTGCCCAAAGGGCATCGTTCCCTTCCTGTTATCCCTGCTGCTCCTTACTTTCATGGACCTGCGTGCTAAAGGGTGCCAGCATCACATGTTGTAGGAGATGGGACAAGGGGGATAAGGTCACCCACCCAGGTGTCTGCTGCCCAGCCCTTGGCTTCAGCTGTGAAACCAGTACAAATCCCCAGAGCAGAGCATCCTCCACTGAACTTCTCCTCCTGGTCCGCAAGCGTGATGTTACCTGTGCACACGACGCTGGCGTCTTCTTCATGGTTGCAGTTGTTGACACCCCAAGGTCTGGCCAGGCATTCGGACAGAGCAGCTTCGGTCCCACTGCACTGAACGTTGTCCAGCCAAATTGGGCCCAATCCCTGGCCAAAGTGAGCTGCGCCATAGGCTGAGACCGCTGTCCCGCAACCCAGCTGCCGGCACACCACGCTGGCATCACGGAAGCTCCAGTCGTCGTCACACACGGTTCCCCACTGATGGTCATGCATCACCTCTACTCTTCCAGAGCAGCGGTTTGGGCCGTTCACCAGGCGGAGCTCTGCAGGACCAGCGTGGATGGCCGTAGGGTGGCTGGATGATTCTACAGAGGGCATGAGTGGTGAACCATGAAAACCCCCTTGCCCCTCATTTCTGCAGGACCATTTCTGCACTCCACTACAGTCATTGGCTGTGCCCAGTTGCTACCAACGTGCAGCCACCTTGAGACTGGGACAGGGGTGATGCCACGTGCGCCCAGCAACCCGTGGTCTTTCCAGCTGTGGCTGGAGGTCCTGAGGATGCTGGGACAGGAGAAGGAGAAAAGCTTTTTTTCCTGGTGTTCATGCGGCACTACGTCCTCTTTACAGGTCAAGGTGACAACCAAGGGGGCTCAGCACACCTGTGTGCTGATGTCTGTTGGGACAATTCTGGCACCGGTGGTTCCAGCATCTACTGTGATGCCATGAGTGCCTGCACCTTGATCAGCCACGAAAGCCCCAAGCTTTTGGAGCTCCAAGCTTTTGGAGCCTCACAGTTTGTGGCCATAAAAGAGTGTTCTCTAGCTGACTGCAGCTCGCCAGAGGCAAGGGCGTGGAAACCATCCTGTCTCTCCTGTTGGTGTTGGGGAGGAGGAATCTGGGTGTCTCCTCCTGGCCATTCTCTCCCCTGTCTCACAGTGCTGGCCTGCAAAACACAACCGGTCTCTAGCCCTGCCTGCGTCCCCAGAACATGCAGCCAAAGCAAGGCACACGGGGTCCTGTTCATTACGGAGGTGTGTGATGTGCAAGGGGTCCCTACGCCTCCCCCAGAGGTGGTTCAGCATCTCAGGAAGGTGGAGTTAGCACAGATAATTTTTCCAAGCCTGCTTCCCCAATTGCTCACTAGCCTGCAGTCCCTTGTATGGGACAAACCACAAAACCATCCCTTGCTGGGGCCATGGATGCTCTGTGCCACAGGGAGCTTTTGGAAAATTGGGGGGGGCAACACTACTTGTGAGGCAATTGCTTTGCAGACCATGTGTTGTCATCCCCCCCGCCCCATAATTTCCGCGGGCCATTACCTGAGCATACCACGCCGGCATCTTCGCCGTGGTGGCAGTTGTTCTTTCCCCAGCCCTTCGTCCTGCAGTAAGACAGGGCGACCTCCGTTCCTGTGCAGTTGACATCGTCCAGCCAGATGGGACCGGACCCTGCCCTGAAATGCCTGGCTCCGGGGGCTGACAGTGCCATGCCGCAGCCCAGCTGCCGGCACACCACGCCAGCATCGTCCAGGTCCCAGTGGTCATCGCATACCGTTCCCCACCGGTTCTCGTAGAAGACCTCAACCCTGCCGGCGCAGCGGTGTGGGCCATCTGACAGGCGGACGGGAGCCCGCTGGGAAGCAACTGCGTCTGCAAGAGGGATACGGAGAGGGTCCAGTGCGGAAGAGCTGCACCAGGAAAGGCTGCGTCGCTTGCATGAGCTTCACGGAGCCTCTGCAAATGGCAGTGGCTTATGTGAACCATGGACGTGCTTCTCCTTTGGCTCAAAGACAAACAAACAAACAAACAAATCCAAATCCAGGAGAGAAAATGCTCTGCAAACCCACTTTTTGAAAGACAATTATCTCTAAAGGGGCTTCAGATATTTTTTTGCTTAGTATTCCCAATCACTGAAAAGAAAAACACTGCCAGCTGGATTGAAAACTCCAGGAAACTGTATGCAGGGAGTAGCTGCCAGCCATCTGATGGAAAGGGGGGTCTGTCTGTGTGCAACCTGATGCTTTCATTAGCGATTTGCATGATGTGATTGGGAACCTGTGCGGCAAATAGGCCTGTGGCCCCTAGCCAAGTGGAGCTGCGTCTTAGAGGAAGGCATTGCACGGGCTGAAACTACAGCAAGAAAGGTAAATATGAGGTGTTTAATCGCTGTGGCAGTAAGCGCTGGTGTGGCTGAGCCACTGTGGGATGCCTGGGTTAGGGTCTGGGTAGAGGCTGCAGCATCTCCTGGAGAAGGGGATGCAAAACAAGGCAGGCAGAGGCAGAAAAAAATAAGAAAAGCACCTTGGCATCCCACTTGCAGCACAATTGGTCACCTCCTGGAAAGCCTTCATGTCTGCAGGGCGCAGAGCAGAATAAATGCTCCTGTTTGCGCTGGGGGGAAGAGGACTTTGTGCCTTTTGTAAATGAACTGGCCGGCCCTGAAGAGGTGGCCAACACAAATAAGCAATTTCTGGTCTTGACTGTCACTGGTTGGTAAGGCTCCAAGCATTTCCCAACCACTCTGTGCAAGGGCAGCAGCGCAGAGGCCAGGATAATTACCCGGCTAACAAGGTCTCCTTCCCCATCCACTGCTTTCTCTTCCTTTTAAGGGCTGGTGGGTCAAAGAAGGCTTTGCCCCATCCATCTGCAAGCCCAGTCCCCCCTATTCCTGCAGATCTCCGACCTGTCTTTCTCCTAGGATGCTCCTTCCCCATGCAAGAGCCACTCACCGCAGAGGCACGCCAGGTAGATGAGGAGCCCTGCTCTGGCGAAGCCAGCCAGGCTGCTGCGCAGGGACAGGAGGCAACGTCCTGAAAACCCCATGCCCGTCACATACGCCTTAGGACAGGCAACTGTCCCAGTGCGAGCTGCAAGCTGAGCTGGGTGCCCTGGGTGGCGAGAGCAGGTTTGTCCCCTCCTCTGCAGCGACTTGCCCCGTGTTTGCGTGGCGCTCATCCCTCCTCCTGCATTGACCCCTCCTCCCTGCTGTCCCTGGGATTTTGCCCTCTGGTTTTAAGTGGTTAAAGTGCCCCCCCAGCACTCGAGCCATGTCTGCTAGAAGGCTCCCCCTGTTCCCAGCTGCGTCTGCCCCGTTTCACCCCTGAAGTCACATCGCTGAAGCCATCATACATATAAAATGCACAGCCTGTATTCTGGGAGTATCACATAATATAAAGAATAAGGGGAGGGTGGTCCAGAAACCATGCTGTAGCCACTGAGATTAAGCTGCTAACACGCTCAGGTTTTGGGCACCCCCCGTTGCGTTGATTCTCATCCTTAGTTTAAGGGAATTTAGGGAATTTACAGACTGATCTCTGAGGCGGGTGACGGTTTAGCACAAACCCCTGGGTCTGTGCTAAACATCCCCATGCTTGTACTATAATTCGGATATTCAGTGAATAGTCTTGTCACCTACAAGCCACAGGATGGGGTGCCACAGGGACTCTGGGATGACTTGCTGGCTTTTGCATCCCAGGGCTGGGGTGGAGGCATGGGTCTGGGGCAAGGAGCCTGCCCGCACCCTGGGGCTGGTGCAAGGAAAGCAGAGCATTGCCGAGCCCTGGGACTAGGACACTGGACTGAGTGGGCTCCTGGCTGTGCCATCATCAGACATAATAGAGCTGGGCACAGTCATGCCTGGCAGAGGGAGCAAAGAGCGGAGCTCAGCACCTCCCGACGCTGCAGCCAAGGACCCTGCAGCCCCTTTACCTTCTCAGCTCCTGGCCAGGGAGGAAGGTCACCCATCCATCAGAGATGAGTCCTCTCCTCAAATCCCCTCCCTGGGCTGTCTCCACTCAAATCCAGCCTGCAGCCCCAGCAACACCAGGCACAATGGACAGCAGGCATCAACATTTCTGAGACGACCCCGTGGAGCACACCACCCCTCTTTATGACCGTGAGATGGGAGTCCCATTCAGTCCATGCTGGGCTGCTGGCTCCCCAGGGCCACAGGCTCCCACAGCTGTGCAAGGCGAGCTGAAACAAATGCAAAGACTCTTAGCAAAAAAAGCAGTCCTGAAAGAATGCTCCATGCTGCTCCCAGCAATGAACATGGCCCGGGGAAGGGTTGCCTGAGCACACAGCACTGGCATCGTCCCTGCTGTGGCAGGAGCCTGCACCCCAGGGCTGAGCTGGGCACTTGGAGAGAGCAGTTTCTGGCCCCATGCAGTCCACGTTGCTCAGATGGATACAACCCGGCCCCTGTATAAAATCCTTACTGCTTTACAGTGGAAGATGACCGTTAATTTGTAGCTTTTTGTGTCTGCAAAGTTTAAGCCTTTCCTAAAGAGAGCTCCCCCATCTTTTCAATTCACTGCTCATGCCAAGAAGAGGAGCCCCAAAGGCTTCCCTGCCCACCTCCAGCTCCCTGTAGTTTGAACATCATCTTAGGGGCTGCAGGAAGGTATTACCCCACCGGTAATTAAGGTGCAGCCCTTGGTGTGATGCAGCATGGAGGCATGATGTCTTGCCTCCATGATTTGCTTGCACAGCTACTAGTACCCTTCAACCTGGAAACATGAGCCTGGATGGTCCAACAGCTCCTTCTGGAGCCACATAAACATGATGCAATAACTGTGAAGCCAGAAGAACAGAGTGAGATTGCATCCCTGTAAGCTTGCATATGATGGGCTGGGTTGTGAAGTCCTACAAGGTGTGTGTCATGGTTTAGCCCCAGCCGGCAACTAAGCACCACACAGCCGCTTGCTCACTCCCCCCGCAGTGGGATGGGGGAGAGAATAAGAAGAGTAAAAGTGAGGTTGAGATAAAGTGGTTGAGTGAGGTTGAGTGAGGTTGAGAAACTCGTGGGTTGAGATAAAGACAGTTTAATAAGTAAAGCAAAAGCCATGCACGCAAGCAAAGCAAAACAAGGAATTCATTCACTACATCCCATCAGCAGGCAGGTGTTCAGCCATCTCCAGGAAAGCAGGGCTCCATCACGCGTAACCGTTACTTGGGAAGACAAACGCCATCACTCTGAACATCCCCCCCTTCCTTCTTCTTCCCCAGCTTTATATACTGAGAATGACACCATATGGTATGGAATAGCCCTTTGGTCAGTTTGGATCAACAATCCTGGCTGTGTCCTCTCCCAACTTCTTCTGCACCTGGCAGAGCATGGGAAGCTGAAAAGTCCTTGACTGGTGCAGCAACAACTAAAACATCTCTGTATTATCAACACTGTTTTCAGCACAAATCCAAAACATAGCCCCATACCAGCCACTATAAAGAAAATTAACTCTATCATCTATCATCTCAGCTGAAACCAGGACAGTGTGACATGCATGATGCTCATGAAATCACTGATGTCTAGGGTAAACAAATAATTTTTGGCTGGTAAGACAGTACACAGAGGGGAAAAAAAAAAAAAAAACCAAAAAAACAACCAAAAAACCCCACAAAAAACTGTGCTCCACTTTCAGTGTTGCTATCCCAGCAGCTGCATTTTGAAACCCAACCCTCACTGCATTTGTTGAGTGCAAGTGAAAAGGGGTTTGTGTGTTCATGCTGTCAGTGGTGGGAGGGTGCAAGAGCTTTGCAGGCATCACAGCTTGGAAAGACTTGGACTGCAAGCCCTGCTGATATCCCTCACAGACCCATTTTTAAGGGTTCTGTGAAGCAGAGACACGGAAGCAAGTTTGCGGTTGGGGGATGCCCATTCTGACCAAGTATTTGACCAAGAGATCATTGTATAACTTACCTTTAACTCTTACTTTAACTCCTAAGTAAGAGCTAAATGTAAGTTATACAGCATTTTCCGCTGAGTCTGAGAAGTGTTCAATCCAACCCACCCCATAAGTGGCACAGGAGATGGGGTCAACATGCAAACTAGGCCACTTCTGATGGCCTCCTGGCATCTAGACTTCTTGTGTTAAGCATGTTCCCTTTAGCATCTGCTTTTAGACACATTGTTCACACTTTTGTCCAATTTCTCTTTGAACTAGCTAACAGCATCAGCCCCACAACCTTCCCTGAGGCAGCAGCTTCCAGAAGCTTCCAGCCCTTTGTGCAGTCTCTGGACCTGCTCTAGTTGCAGTACACTCTTCCTGAGACATGGTGACCAGCACTACACACACTACAAAAGATGTGGAAGAAGCAGGATTGTATATCGCAGCAAAATTATACCCCGTCTTGTCCTCAATGCTCTTCTTAGGGTATGCAACGTTTTGTTGGGTTTTTTTGGCTGCTGCAGCACATGGAGATGATGATTTCGGAGAACTCATTTGCAGCTAGGTACTGGAAAAGGAAAATATTCAAAGCCAGACATGGTACACCATGAATTTCATTGCATTGCATTGCACAGATGAGTAGCTAGATGGCAGAAAATTGCCTTATTATTCGAGGGCAAGCAGTTGGAAACACTATCCTGTGACTGCCTTGCAGTCTCCAAACTTGTTTGCACCTTCCAGGGAGAGCAAAGAGATCATGTATGTGCCAAGAGCTGAGTGTCACAAACTGTTCTCTGCAAGGCAGGGATGCAAGATGGGAGAAGCCATCAGGATCTTCTTGTGCAGCTCGTTTTTCTCTGCTGACTGCTCTCAGTGACTGTAATCGCAGCCCAGCACAGATATCTGCACTTGAGCACTCAGGGTCTTTGCAAATGACTGAGGTCTGCAAGTGCCAGCATCTCCATGGTTCAGCCCACCATGGCTGATGCAATGCGGACTCATCTTGCCCTTCGGCCTTCAAATCTCAGCATCTTCTGCTGATCTGAAGCATCTGAAATCTCTCATCCTCCCCTTCAACGATGAATTAATCTATTGCAAACTCTGTCTAGATAAACGTAAAGAAGAGATCCCAGGGAATAACAAGCTGGAGAAAATCCATTAGCCATAACAGGAATGGAGGAAGCTCACAGCTTGAAAATTTTTTACTATAAATGGCCTGATGATTTTGTAAATTACATGATTTTATGCAACACGCCTGATGCCCCTCTCCCCGCAGCCAGGCTGTAGGACTCCCCAGCACCATCCCTGGACATTTGGGCTGCCACATGCCCTGGCAGCCCTTCGGATCCACCCCAGAGCCCCTGAGGATCCTCACGGTTCTGGATCCAGCACAGGCAGCCAAGCAGCCCCAGCTGCTCTCGCAGACCCTCCAGAGGCAGAGTCCAGCCCCACCAGGGCTGGGACGGGGGAGAAGATGGTACTGGGGAGAGACCTAAGCTGTGCTCAGTGTCATGGTCGCAACTGGGGAGTAGGGGAGGAGGATACAAAGCAAATCGCTGTCTGCCCAGACACTGACCCCCCCACCCCTTCATCTGCCCATCCTTTCGTGTCCTCCATACTGAACCTCCCCCAGGGGCCTCCTGAAGGAGCTCTCTCCCAGGGGATCATCACTGCAGTGATACTCAGGAGACACAAAAACAGATATCCCATGGAGAAGTATCTCTGTTAGCAAGGACCATTGCCTCATTTATCACCCCACAGAGAAGGCAGCATGACTGATGGGTCAGAAGTGTCAGCATCCTGGGGCAGCAGGGCATGGACTGGAGTTACCGCCCAGGCCTATTTGCAGAGAGTACTGAAAGGAACTGCAGGGACAGGCGGGAAAATGCATTTAAGATCAGCACACCCCAACCTTGGATGTTTCAGAGACCTGTGCATGAGTGTCAATTCTTTTTTGCAAGGTGCCCTTATGTCCCTCAGTGCCGTTAGACACATGCACTCAGCTACCCAGATCCCACTTCTACCCTTAAAAAGAGCTTTACCCTGCTCCTAACCCTTTCTTGCCACCTCCATGGGCTTTAAACACAACCTGAAGGATGGGCAGGTTGTAGAGTCAAAGTTAGTGCCCAAGGAGATGTTGGGTGGTGGGTGGGCTGCCTGTCCCACCACACTGGTGGCTGGATCTCCTGTCTCACCTCCCAGTCCTCTGCAAAGAGCCAACCGAGGATCCCTGGTCAAATATCCAGGTTGCATCAAACTGGAGCAACCCAGGGATGTGTCCAGAACGGCTCATCCACAGAGGAGATGAAGGAGTGGGAGGCTCTGCAGCAGCCTGAAATGACCACCCAGCCACGCAAGGGAGGACCCTGGAGCTGAACTCCTCTAAACCGTGCTGGCAAAAGGCTGAAAAGGGAACTGTGCTTCCTAGGGGTGGAGGTAGGTAGAGTGTAACTCTGGGCCACAGCTGTAGGAACAAGAAGAAAGAAAAGCTAACTTTGCAAAGCCTGCTGCATGCGTCTCCATTACCCTCATAAGGGTCATTAGGGGAATGACCGCTACCCTGCTCATTAGCAGACAGCAGGATCAAGGCAGTCAGCGGTCAGCACAGGATGTCCTTGTGGCCTAAGGCAGAACTATTAATTCTGATGTATGTTTTAATCTCAAAGTGGCTGAAATAAGGTTTGTTTCAGCTGACTAAGGGGTGTTTCTGCAGCACAAAAGGGACCATGTGTTGCATACCCCAGGTCATGGTGCCAGGACCTGGGTGCCTGGTGGGACAAGACCTGCTGAGATAGCTTTGGGAGACTGGATAAGGGGTGAAGGATCCAGCCCTGCTGTAGTCCATACCACTCTCTAGAAGCAGCCCATGGAGTGCAGGACATGTAGGGGTGTCCAGGGGCTCTCAAAGCCGGGAAGAAACATAAAGCTGGTGTTACAGCAGAAGCCTTGAGAAATAGAAACACACAAGTCGGTGTGGAGGACAGGCATGGGATGATAAAGAGACGGGGCACACTGGAAAGCCCAAGGCTATCAGCAGCTCACCAATCATCAGCTTGCAGGCTTGGATCTGGACAAAAACAGTTTTAAGGGTAATAAAGAACAAGTACCCAACACAGAGAAAAAGCCCCATATAAAGTCAGTTTGGGTGCAATATCGATTAACGGGGCAGATAAGGGAAGAACAAAGTGTGAAGGTATGTCAGAAAACATGTGAATCTGAAAATAGAAGAAGGTGAGGAGGAAGAAGAAACCCCATCAACATCACACTCTTCCCCAGAAAAAGCTTGGACCCCTGATGACCCACTGCCAAGCCCCCTTGCACAAGGAAGACTGGTGCCATTGACCTTCAGATTGAGGGAACAGCAGAAAAGTGAGCATAAGACCTAGAAAAGTGGCAGAAACTAGGGAGTGTGTGCCCTGGGCAACTCCTTTCTAGTGCAATAGAGCCCAGGACCAACCCACATCCATGCAAGTATTAACTGAAAATTCCCAACATCACCACCAACTGGACTATGGTTCACGCAAGGCTTACTACAAGTTTAACACAAAGAGTTACTACTCAGAGAAGCACTCCCACAAGCCTTAAACACTCCTCTGTACATACCACACATGTCCTGCACGCTGTAGGATCAACTTTTACTCATTAGTTCTCCGAGCTTTTGGCCTGTTTGGGCTCTTCATGTACTCCTCATTTCCCTTGGCAGATGCTTTCCACACATTGTGCAAGCTATCTTCTTTTTTCCAGCTTGGTCAATCCTCTCGGGGCACTCCAAGCCTTCATCTTCTAAGCCCCTGCAACCCAGCGTGCATCCCGTTTCCTCTCTTCCCCTGCCTTGCAGATGTTCATGCTTTTACCCCACCATAGCCACTATATTGATCACATCACTCGTCCCTCTGGTTGGCTACCTATCTATTTTCCTGGTCCTTCGTGAGCAGGACTATCCTGCCAACACATGGTAGGGTGCTTGCATGGGGTCCTGCTTAGCTGCTCATAGTCCCATACCACTCGGGCTGGCAATGGCTGCGCTGGTACCCAGTGCGTATTTGATGACCAGAGCTTCTTAAACCTCATGCCAGCATCCCTCTGCATGGCTGACTCGCACCTCCATACCCTTCACAAGAAGCCCCTGTCCTCTGAGAGGCCCCAGGAGACTGATGTCCAAGGACACAAGGCACAGGAGCGTGTCTGGGAATACAGCAGATGGAAGCGATCAGAGAGACCTGGTTGCCCCCATACAGATGCATCTAGTGACCTGTAGGTCCTTTGTAACGTTTGCCAGTCCCATATCCATGTCCTAGAACTAGGGCATCTTGGATGGCTCTAAATATCTACGTGAGGCCTAAACTGAGCTCACAAAGTTGTTCAACTTAACCATTGTAGGGAAACAAGCCCTGGTATATACTTCAGGGTAAACTTTGCAGCCTCCACTGACTGGCTATAAAAAAAAGAAGAAAAAAAAACCTCCAACAAAAAATCCTCCAATAGTAAAACACTGCTCGAGTCTTACAGAATGTTTTTATTTTTCACAAATGCATGAAAAAAAACCTGAAATAGGGAACCTGAAATATTTCTACGCCTTGAATGTCTTCTGCGTGCAGACCGTTGGTGCCGCACAGTGTGTGTCGTGCCTTGTATTGCTCGGAGTGATTGACCGAGGTGGGCATGGAGATGAGTGGTGGATCTAGTGACCTAGCTCTGTAGAGACAAGGTGGTCCAGGGCCCTTGGTGAAAGAGCTGTGTGCTGCGATAGAGCTGCATCACTGGAGTTTTAGGTCTGAGCTTGTCACAGCCTGTGCTGAGCTCTCTTCTTGTTGGCATCCCCAGCAGGAGCCACCTTGGCCGCTGCTTGCTCTTCTCCAGGCGTTGAGATGGACGTGTCAGAGACAACCAGCTCCTCCATACGCACAAAAGCTGCAGAGCACAATGATTCAGTTGACGGTTTGCTCCATGCGGCCTGAATTTTCCCCTTTTTAACAAGACCAACTGAGGATGCCCACTCCATTGGAGACAGCACAAATCACTTTGGCTTGGCCAACAACAGTGGCAACACAGGGCATACCACCATTGCCCCTGCCAGCACTCAGACATGAAGCCTGCTTTGCAGAAACCACCCTTGATCCAGCATTTGGTCCACACGCAGCACCTTTCATCAATGTGATGGATGTTCAACAAGACAACATGGGGATGTTCAACATGGGCAACCCCAACCGCTCAACCCCACTTTCCAAGAGTCTCCACCACAGCCCTGAAACTTCAGGAACAGACACAATTCCTGGTCTTTTCTCAACCCTCGGGCTAAAGGTGGAACATCCCTTGCCAACAGGGAGCTAGGAACCCACAGAGGTGTCCTCTGCTGAGAGCTCCTGTCTGATGTACAGGCAGCACAGGCAGCAGAGGGAAGTGCAGGCAGGCTTCGAGGAGGCTTCAAGGGCCGTCCCACCTCCCAGCATGTCCATAACCCAGCAGGGAAGATGGTGTCAAAGTGAAAGGGGAAGAGTGGAAAGAAAGAGAAAGGGGAAGGGATGGGGAGAGAAGAGGTCAAACCAGAAAAGAAAAGTTCCTTTCAACACAAGCCACAGGGAAAAAAACCTTCTGCCCCAACTCTGCTGACATTAAGATTTTGAACAAAGCTCATTTTCAGCCACACACTTCTGCAAACTCCATTGCCCTCTTCACCCACAGTGGAGCTCACCTAGGTGGGAATTAAAAGCCCTGTTTTGCATTCGCCTCCTCCTCTGGTACAGAAGAGCCCCGCAGACCAGTATCAAGACTGGAGGGATGATCGAGACCAGCAACGGGAGCAGAGGCAGAGGCTGCGGAGGTCTGATAGTAACAGAGCCTGTGGGGAGAAAGCAAACATCTCTTCATCCAGAGCTAATTCAGGAGATAAACAAACATCACAAGGACATGAGGAAACGGGCACCGTGTGCACCGTGGCAAATTCCCATTAAGCAGTGGAAAATACTCTTTTCCCCCATGAGGATGGTTAAATATTCTAACAGAGATGAGAAAGGCATTTGGATCTCCATCCTTGAGGACTTCCACATCTTCACTGGTCAAGGCCATGAACAAAATGGTCTAGTTGGTCTAATAGAGAGTGGAAGATTAGACCAGAGCTCTCCAGAGATCCCTTGATTGATTCAGGAATGGAGATACAAAGAAAGCTTCTGCTAAGACCCTGTCACCATCAGGCATGGTCCCCTTGGTGCTGTAGCACCTTTGCACTGGTCGTGGCCATTCAATGCCCACATCTATGTACCATCTGGTGCATCACGACTGTCTATGTTCCAGGGGTGGACCACTGGGGAAGCCAAGGCCATTCAAGGAGCCACCACTCTGACTGCTCCAAGTAGGGCAATCTGCAATGGCTTATCCCTCGTGGGCCCTACCAGGGCTGGACGATTGCAGAATGGTCCCTTCTGCAAACAACATCCCATGGTCATTTCTCTCCTCAAAGAAGCCTGGGTGACCAGTTAAGACAGAGGTGCCTGCAGGATGTACCACCCATGTGGTACTCTCCCCAAGGAGACTGCATTTGAGTCCAGGTGGCTCCCAAGCAAGTGCATCCAGTCCTGGATAACTCACTGGACACAGACATCCTTCTTAGAAGGACGTGGAGATTACTCTGTTCCCACTGGCCTTGAGGGGACCACAGAAGCCTTGAGGTTTGTCCGAAGTTAGTCAGGAAGAGAAGGGCAAGGCTGGATACTGGGACAAGTCTTTCCAACACCAACCATGGCCCTCATCTTCCCAGCTCAGCCATGAGGATATTCCCCATGCTGTAGCTTTTCCTCCTGGAAGGTTTTCATCACAGTATTTCCTATGGCCAGGATCATTCCCCTCCAACTTGTGCTGAGCGCATACTCAGGAACCTCCATCCTGAGATGATGCTGTTGGCCATAGTGCTCAAGATGATTCCAGTGGGGTCTACAAACATAGGACCCAGCTTGCGCTGAATGAAAGCCCATCTTCACTCTCCAGCACACACATCCCTGTTTCTGCCTCCTGAGCCACTGGCAGGCATGCACTCTCCGAGCTTGAGCTCACACCAGCGTAGAATGGTTTGGGTTGGAAGGGACCTTTAAAGGTCATAGAATCATTTAGGTTGGAAAAGACCCTTAAGATCATCGAGTCCAACTGTAAACCTAACACTGCCAAGTCCATGACTAAACCATGTACCTAAGCACCACATCTACATGTCTTTTAAATACCTCCAGGTCTGGTGACTCAACCACTTCCCTGGGCAGCCTGTTCCAATGCTTGACAACCCTTTCCGTGAAGAAATTTTTCCTAATATCCAATTCAAACCTCCCCTGGCACAACTTAAGGCCATTTCCTCTTGTCCTATCACCGGTTACTTGGGAAAAGAGACCAACACCCACCTCACTACAACCTCCTTTCAGGTAGTTGTAGAGAGTGATAAGGTCTCCCCTGAGCCTCCTTTTCTCCAGACTAAACAACCCCACTTCCCTCAGCCGCTCCTTGTAAGACTTCTGCTCTAGACCCTACGTCATCTAATCCAACCCCCCTGCACTAAGCAGGGAGATCTTCAACTAGATCAGGTTGCTCAGAGCCCCATCCAACCCGATCTTGAATTTTCCCAGGGTTAGGGCATGCCCAGACCCTTCTCCAAACCCATGGTAGCCATGTTACCTGAGCACACCACACCAGCATCTTCCCCATGGTCGCAGTTGTGTGTCCCCCATGGCCTGGCCAGGCACTCCAAGAGGGTGTCCTCCCTCCCCGTGCAGTTCACGTCATCCAGCCAGATGGCATTGTGCCCTTGCCCAAACCAAGACGCACCAGGGGCCGAGACCACCGTCCCACAGCCCAGCTGCCGGCACACAACCGTGGCATCCTCTTCATCCCAGCTGTCATCGCATACGGTCCCCCACTGATGCTTGTAGAGCACTTCAACTCTCCCAGCACAGAGGCTTGAGCCGTTCACCAGACGCAATGCCACAGGGTCTGAAATGGGACAAGGTGGACACCCTTTTTGGAGGTCTCCTTCCACGCCTGCGCTGCTCGTAGTGGCTAATGCACATCGCCCATTTTTGCTCCTTTTATGCCCTTGGCAACCTGGACCTTTCAGAAGGACATACTTGATCCTGCTGTTATACTGAACATCCCCAAACACCAGAGGGATGTTGGATATTTAAAGCTAGGCTTTAATTAACATCAGCCAGAATAAGAAAACTGCTGAAATAGAGAAAATTCAGACATGCTTGCTGGAAAAGGGTAACAGCAGTGGAATTTGTAAAACTGTTCCCTTCCCGACCACTAGCATCTTTGTATGATGGGTCCCTTCTTCCTACCCTGCTCTCAATCCAGCAGCTTTTGGTGGTTTTCTGGATTGCAACAAACTCTACATCTCACCTTCTAGGTCCCTAAGTAAAGCCTCTTTCTTCCCATCCCCTTGAAGGCTTGGTCATGCGTCTTTCATTGCTTTGCTCAGATTCTTGTGCTCAGCATTTCTCAGGTTGCTCGGGTCCTCCACACCCCCAGGGTTTCATCAGCAAGACCAGTCACCGAACAAGGTGGACAGACCTCTGCCAAAGAGCGACCTCAGCTCTTCCGTGGGGTTTGGTGCTACTGCTACTGCTCAGAGGAGATCATATCACCAGCAAAGTCACCCTCCCTCTTTCCAGCCACACAGCCCAACACTCCTGAATAATGCCATTTGAGAAAAAAAAAAAAATTACCTGAGCACACAACACCGGCATCTTCCCCATGGTGGCAGTTAATGGGTTCCCCCATCCTGGACCTGCATTCAGAGAGGGCAGCTTCTGCCCCTGTGCACTCAACATCACCCAGCCAGATATGGTTGGACCCTGGCCCAAACTGAGCCAAGCCTGGAGCTGACACAGCTGCCCCGCAGCCCATCTGCCGGCACACCACCTCAGCATCACTCAGGTCCCAGCCGTTGTCACACACCGTCCCCCACTGCTGGTTATGAAGCACCTCGATCCTCCCGGAGCAGCGGCTGGAGCCGTTCACCAGCCGGAGCTGAGCTGGTCCTGGAATTATGAAAGACATGTGGAGGTCAAACGCATACATGTTTCTTGCCCATGCACTGGAAGATGGGTCCTCAAATGGTGGCCACGTGCAAGGTGATGTGGAGACTGTCACCGGCATAGACACAGACATCTGATCCCATTTTAGGTGCCCTCAGGCATCCAAGAAACCCAGGAGGACAGGGCAGCTGTGACACAGGGCTGAATGGGAGACCCACCCCCATCTGGAGTGATGGCAGGAGGCCAGCGCAAGTGGCAGTAGATGCTGGTGTCCTGGCAGTCCAACCAGATAAGATGAACCCAAGGTAGAGAGGAGGTTCAATGGACTTTACAGTACAGTGACAATGCGTGTCACGTTAGCACCGTGCATGTATGAAAAAGGAAAGAATGCTCATAGCAGAAGAGTTGAGGGACCAGTTAAGGGGTTATAGGGGAGACCAAGGTGGTGGTTGGGGACTGACACTCGTTCTCCTGGCAGAAAGTCCTCACGGTGGCCAAGGGGAGCTGCTGCTCTCAGACAACCTGAAATTGGTTCCTATACAGAGGCAAGAGGCTTAACGTGAGCAGAACAGAGGTGTTTCTCCACTGAGTTATCCATGCACCAACATTGCTCTTCCCAGAGCTGCACCACAATGGAGCATGAGGTGGCTTACCCAGGCACACCACGCTGGCATCTTCTCGGTGGTTGCAGTTACTCTCTCCCCATGGTCTGGCCCTGCACTCGGAGAGGGCAGCCTCAGTACCAGTGCAGTTCACATCGTCCAGCCAGATGGGCTCGTGCCCCATCCCAAATTGAGCTCTGGGTGGAGCAGCTATGGCCGTCCCACAGCCCAGCTGCCGGCACACCACTTCTGCATCGTCCAGGTCCCAGCTGTCGTCGCACACACTTCCCCATCGCTGGTTGTGCAGCACCTCAACTCTCCCAGAGCAGTGATTTGAGCCATTCACCAGCCGGACCTCAGTAGGGTCTGAAATGGAAAGATAGAGCGGTGTCGCCTTGTGGTGGTGGACCTAGTGATGTAGAAAGCAAGTGTTGGATTTGAGATGAAAGATGAATCCCCACATGTCCAGCATCTGTCTTGACTCAGCGTTAGAGATTTGAGGATTCCCATGTGGAAAGAACATAATCAGAGATAAGCAAGGAAAACTGGTCCCAGAGCTCCTGCAGTGGTGGTACCCAGGAGCTCATCAGCAGAGGAGCAACAGCTACCTGAGCACACCACACCAGCATCTTCTCTGTGGTGGCACTTGTGGACTCCTTTTGGCTTGGCCCCGCATTCGGAGAGGGCGGACTCAGTCCCTGTGCAGTTCACCTCATCCAGCCAGATGGGATTAAGTCCGTGGCCAAAGTGAGCTGAGCCTGGGGCTGCGACTGCCACCCCGCAGCCCAGCTGCCAGCATACCACCTCGGCATCGTGCAGGTCCCAGCCATCGTCACATACCGTCCCCCACTGCTGCTGATGAAGCACCTCGACCCTCCCGGTGCAGCGGTGTGGACCGTCCACCAACCGAAGCGCCATCGGGTCTGGAACAAAAAAGGACACCAACAACCCTTCAGGAAGGTCTGGTGGAGATGGTCCTGGGCATGGGATCTCATGCAGGACTATGGCCCCCTCTACTTTCGGCTCCCTGACGTGACACCTTCATGAAACAGGGATTCCTATAGGACCCAGCATGGCCATTCACACCATGGAGATGCTCAGTGGTTGTCCACTTGGGCTGAAAATGAGCCAGGGAACAAGGGAGAAGCAGCAGTGATGGGATCCCCCTTGCATCCCTTACCCTTATTACCATTAGTATCAAGGGAGTTATCATTCCCTTGCCCTCTGGAGGAAAGGGAGCTATGGCTCAGTGGTGGCACAGCTCTTCCTATGAACACGCGGGAGGAACGCAGTGTGGGGGGTCACCTGAGCACACCACGCTGGCGTCTTCCCCGTGGTGGCAGCTGTGGATGCCCCACTCCTGGGCTCTGCACTCGGTAAGGGCAGTCTCTGTCCCCTGGCAGCTAACTGTCTCCAGCCAGATGGGGTCATAGCCCCTGCCAAACCTGGCCCAGCCTGGGGCAGAGATTGGAGCGCCGCAGCCCAGCTGACGGCACACCACTTTGGCATCCTCCATGTCCCAGCCGTTGTCACACACGGAACCCCACTGCTGGTTGTGAAGCACCTCAAGGCGCCCAGCACAGCGATTCGGGCCGTCCACCAGCCGTAGCTCCGTGGGGTCTAAAGGGGGAATGAGACAAATGAATAAATGGGGGCATAGCGTACCTCAGTCCTCTGAAGTAGACGCCCTGCTAGTGTTGGCAACAACATGCAACTGTACAAGGTATGAGTGCATAATCGTGCTTCCCCCACAGCATCTTCAGCTTCCCCACAGGTTCCACATCAGCATCGTCAGTTGGAAGCAACAGAAAGACCTGGTTGTATTTAGGAGAAGGTAAAAACACTGGGATGCCTCACAGAGAGCGTTTCCCTTGGGCAATACCAAGAAGACTCTTGGACATCCATGTCCAAACCACGAGCGTGCTCTGGAGGTTTGCTAGGGTGACTACATCTCCCTCGGAGAACACATCTAACAAGGAAAGACTTTAAAAACCTGCATTTATTTACTCTAGCCAAATGAAGGCTGGACTGGCTTGGCTCCATCAAGGAGGAGAGTCTTTCCATGCTGCTTCTCCGTTTGCTCTGCTTTACTGCAGCTCCTTGCAAATACTCCCTGAAGTCACCCAGGTTTTGTCTTCTGGTGAGACAGGGCTGGCATTCCATTGCAAGCTGGTGGGATGGAGGGGATGTCTTTCCATCTTGGACTGCCTCTAGAGATCCAGAAGAAACTTGGGACATAGAGATGGAGAAGCCTGCAGCCATTCATGGCAAGCATCGATGGCCAAATGCCTCCTCTGACCACAGGCACTTCAACATCCAGAGCAGGTGTGCATGATAGACGTGGAAAGCCACTTGAGAACCAAAATTTTCAGGTGTCAGATAGAGGATTACCACAAACGGACAGGAGTGCATCCAGATAGTCCATTGATATAATGCCTACAGAAGCAGAGATACCTCACCTGCCAAGCATTTTTGATTGTTGCTTGCAATGGCATTATACCCAAAGGAAAACAATGTGTGCAGAGAGGGAAGCAAACTGAAATTAGATGCAAGCATACCCACAGAAAAACTTCTCCCTGAAGCCATGGCCTGGACCAGGCTTACCTGAGCACATGACACCCGCATCTTCACCATGATTGCAGTTATGGGCTCCCCAGGGCTTGAAGCTACATTCAGTGATGGCACCTTCCGTCCCTGTGCAGTTCACTTCATCCAGCCAGATGGGACCATGTCCTTGCCCAAACGGAGCCCTGCCAGGGGCTGACACGGCCAGCCCACAGCCCAGCTGCCGGCAGACCACCTCGGCATCACTCAGGTCCCAGCTGTCATCGCACACCGTCCCCCACTGCTGGTTGTGGTGGACCTCGACTCGCCCTGAGCAGCGGCTGGAGCCATTCACCAGCCGGACCTGAGTTGGTTCTGAAAAGAGACAAGTACCAAAACCATCTGGATGTCCCAGGAGAGGTGACAGGGCTGGAGCTGCCTGGTCCTTCAGTCATCCCAGAACCTCGCAGCTGGAGGGTGAGGAGGTTGCCCATCCAAAATGAGAAGAGCAGGCTCCCCTCAGGTGCTCACCACCTCCCCAAACTCATCACCCTCCCTGGCAGGTGGCATCTGGATGAACGTCCCCTCTGAAGCTCCCTCTTCCCTTCCCCAGCACACACCCGCCCATCAGGGCATTCTTCCTGCCTCCACTGGCAGGGATGCAATGAAGACATCTACATCCAGGATCATTTCAAAGGTCTTCTGCTCTTTTCTCTACCCCTCCCTCACAAAAAAAAAGAGACTATGATTGCCTGAGTGCCAGCCCTGATGGGGCAGGAGTCAAGAGTTACCTGTGCATTCAGCACCAGCATCCTCTCCATGGTTGCAGTTATGGCTTCCCCAGGACCTGGCCTGGCACAGAGAAAGGGCAGCCTCCGTCCCAGCACAGGTCACTTCGTCCAGCCAGATGGGCCCCGACCCCTGCCCGAAGGCAGCCCCGAACAGAGCTGACAGTGCTTGGCCGCAGCCCACCTCCCTGCACACCACTTCAGAGTCCATCAGGCTCCAGTTGTCGTCGCACACAGTGCCCCATTCGCCATCATGGAGGACTTCAATTCTGCCAGAGCAGAAACTTGAGCCATTCACCAGCCTGGTATGGGTCGAACCTGGAGCGGGTGCCCCTGCAAAAACCCCCGGGAGCAAATGGTCAGAGACTTTGCTGGGCATGCCATTGCCGGCAATGCTTAGGAGCAGGGTCTCCTGCCTAGCAAGCCTGGATGGCATCCAACAGGCCGTGCCCATGAAGAGATTAATCCCTGTGAAGCCAGGAGGTGACTGGACTGAAAAATGGCGAGGGAGCTGCAGCCTCGATGCCAGGAGATGTGGAGAGCTTTGGAAGGTGAGAACAGCATTTGGAAATTGCCTGGAGCAATGGTGTGAAGAGGCTAATTCTTCACAAAATTAGGTAGGGAGGGAGTAATTCTGCCTACCTGTAGGGGACAGATCGAGCTCAAAATTAAGGGTCCTACCTGCCAGTGGCCATAGGTACGTGTCTATCTGTGAGATGGGTGCCTACACTCACTGTACAATCAGAGGACACCCAGTCAATAGCAAGGGGCAACTAGTCAACAAGAAGTGGCTACCAGTCAACAACATGGGGCAACTAGTCAACAGCAAGAGGCAACCAGTCAACAAGGATTGGCTACCAGTCAACAAGAAGGGACGACCAGTCAACAGCAAGGGACAACCAGTCAACAAGAAATGACCAGTCAATAGCAAGAGGCAAGATGGCTGTCCTGCCTGCTGTTTAACCCTTTGGTCATCCACAGGGGCTGATGCAAGCCATGGTGAATGCATGTTCCTCACCCGAGCACACGACGCTGGCATCTTCCCCGTGCCCACAGTTGTGGGCTCCCCAGGGCCGTGCCCGGCACTTGGAAAGGGCAGCCTCCGTCCCGGTACAGCGTACGTTGTCCAGCCAGATGGGGTCTGCTCCTCGCCCGTAGCGAGCCCCGCCAATGGCCGACAGCGCTGTCCCGCAGCCCAGCTGCCGGCAGACCACGCGGGCTCCATTGAGGTCCCAGTGATCGTCGCACACCGTCCCCCAGGTGCCATTGTAAAACACCTCCAGTCGGCCCGTGCAGGGGTCAGGGCCATTCACCAGCCTTATGTCGGCAGGACCTGGCGCTGGTGATGATGGAGAGCAAAGGGAAGATGTTAATGGGAAATCATGCAAAAGAAGAGGCTAGGCAGCAGCTAGGAAAGCATCTTGACACTTGTTGGCCAAAAGGAATGGGGAAGAACCAGCAAGAGAGAGAGAAAGACATGAACAATTATAATTTTATTATAATTATTTTCAGGGGGACACATGGCAGCTGGCCCTTGAGCAAACTCCAGGCTTTTCCAGCCGAGAATACAGTCCCTCAAAACAAGGAAGGCCAAAATACATCAAGATGGTTTGCTAGTTGCTTTTTAAGTGCACTGCTAATTGCTTTTTAAGTGTTTGACTCTGCACAGGTTGCAGGATGAACTCCCTAAGCACAACACCAGCACGGGTAACTGAGTTGCAGGCTCTTTGTGGGAGTGATTTTGAGCAAGACTCTGCAGCCAGACCACAAGGTGCCAGGGACCCTGCACCCATGGCTCTAACCTGGCTTTGCTGAATGAACAGCTTTGACCCCAGGGTAAGGAATGGAGCTGAGCAAAGGGCTCCCTTATCTTCTGCAAGCACCCATCCTGCTTCCTCAGACCAGCCTGACCGAAGCACATCAACACTGTGATATTTTCTTCCCCATCACAGGGCAGGTAAATCCCATTCCTCCTTGTTTTTTGGCCATTCAAGTTTCATAGCCCATCATCAGCGCTACTGAAATGGCAGCGACACCCTCACTGCACTTGGTTTCTACACCTTTCCCACTTTTCACTGCTTATTCCTAATGTGCTGTGCAACTCTACCACCATAAAAATTTCTCCCCTCTTCGTGGCATGCACCTTCTAGAAGATACTGACAATTCTGAGGGAGCCTCAAGCCTTCTGCAGCCATTAGCTGGAAGACAGCGGCCCCTTGCGGCTCTGCTTGGCAGGTCTGCATCTACCCTACTTGCAGAAGCACCCATGGAACCATGGGCGTTGCTCTATATGCATACCTTATGAAGCCATGAAACCATGAGTGTTGCTCTAAGCATACACCTTAAGAAACCATGAAACCATGGGTGTTGGTCTACATGGGCACCTTAACCATGAAACCATGGGTGTTGGTCTAAGCATGCACCTTACAAATTTGCAGCAACCACAATCAAACCACCCAGAAGAGGAGCGGCAGCACTCTGGCATGCCACGTCCCGAAATGCGGCGTGCAACCAGCACCGGGGAGGGGGGAACGTGGGGGGAAATGCAAGAGCACTCACCACACAGCCCTGCTAGGACGAGGAGGATCTCTGCAGCCCCAAGCCCAGCACGGGTGGATAGTCTGTCGCCCATAGGGTCCCCAGCTGACAGCAAAGGACTTTTGGAGAAGCTGCTCCGAGCCTGGCAGAGGTGCAGGAAGAGGTAGGCTTGGCAGAGGTTGAGATCAGGTCCACCATCACCAGCTGGAGAAGAAATACACCGACGGCCTGATGAAGGCAGCTGGGAGAGGACGCTTTCCGCGCTGCTCCGTCCCCTGGCTCCCTGGTGACTCTTGCATCACGTGGAGTCTAGTGGATGAAGGGGAACCGAATCTTCTGCTTTCAGCTTGATCCTTGGTGACCAGCAAGCACCCTCTGGCCATAGCTGCTGTGGGTGATGTCCCATGGGTCCACTGTACAACAGAACATCAGAAGGGGGACATGGAGGGCTGGGGGAGTTGCAGGGCTTGGTTGTAGGGTCTTAGTTTCGCCCCAGCGAGTGTGTCTGCTCATACACAATGCGGACTCCATAGCCAACGGACAGGAAAATGCATGAGTATCGAATGGCTCGTCGCCTTAATGAGGAGCAAACTCAGGTCTGGCCCCACCAAGGGCGCTGAGACCAGCGGATCAGGCATAGGCACCAGCATGGCAACCCTTCAGGAGCATCTCAGAGGTTTGGGACAGGCAGCAGGTGCTCTTGGCGGGGAAGAAGAGCAGCCTCTTCCACTTTCAGCTACTATCTTGTTCAGATCTGAAGCAGGAATTTGGCCCAAACCTGCTGAGGCCATCTGCAAAAGGTCCTTTTCTTCATCTCCACAGGCAAACGTGGGCAGTGAGGCTCCAGACATGCCCGTGGGACCACAACTGGCAGCAGGTCAGCCAGTTATTAATTGCCAAGCAGAGGACGCCAGACACCACATCTTCCTGCCTAGCTCTCGTTCTCATTTCTTGCTTGGCTTAAGCTGCCATCTTCCTCATGGTTCTTCCCTCCTCTTTGGTTCACCCAGGTCTGGGATGGGGTCTCCATGGTTGACCCAAGGACTTCAACTGAGTCTCATCAGTCAAAAACGGCTGGGGCAGACTTGGGGTTGCTTTTAGGATTCAACCTCAGGAACAAACCTTGGCTTCACCACAACAAAGCTCTAAGCTACGAATTCAGTTTCGGGCTTCATTGAAGGTGAGCTGGAGCCCACAGCCAGCCGATGGAGACTGGTGATGGCTGCTTGGTATCAACCACCCCCAGAAATGCTTGCCTCATGGCAAATATCTGGGAAGACCTTCGTATGGAGGGTGGAAGGCAAAGCAAGCTCCTTCTCCCAATTATTTTTTTTCCCCCGGTTGTTTAAATAAAATAAAATAAGATTGAATAAGGTAGAAATGGCCACCAAAGTATGAAGCTGTAACTTGCTGTACCCACTTTGCCTGGGTTTCAAACCACTTCCCGCACTGCCCCTCTGCACGGGGTGCCGATTTCAGGTGAGCATCCTCTTGCAAACATTGGACCAAGAGTAGTAGCCACTGTCGGATGCAAGGAGTGCCTCGTGGGGAAGGTAAAGGGCTTGTCTGTTGCTCGGAGAAGCCTCCTGCTCCAGGGAAGGTGGCACTGGGAGTCATGGAGGAGCAGGGATAAGAGCAAGCATTTGAGATGGCCCACTGAATCAGCTGGTGCAGCCAATGCCCCATGTGTACATGGGCAGGGAAACATGTTGGAGCATTTCCAGCATCATCTCCAACGTCATCTCCAGCATCGCAGGTGGGGCAGGTGTTTTGCATCCTACACAAGGTCCCCAAGGGTGCAGAGGGTGCGGATGGAGATGGCTGGAGGATAGGGACACCTGGCACGCTCCACATGCATAGGGAAGGTGGGCAGAAGGATGTTCTGATCCTGAGGTCTAGCCAGGTGAAGGACATTGCTGTCTGCCTGGGTTCCTCCTCTGCTGGGATGAGATCCACGCCACTGGAAAGAAGCAGGAGGAGATCCAGGCTGCCGGGAAGAGCAGGAGGAGACTGAGGGGGAGCTTTTCAGGGATCTGTAGGGCACAGCTGGGGACACCATGGGCTACAGGGCAGTGCTGGGGGGCTTTTCAGGAATCTATAGGGCACAGCTGGGGATACTTGCCGCTACCAAAGCCAGGGGTTGCATAAGAATGGACAACATAAGAACAGACGATATAAGGACGGACAATATAAGGACTATATAAGGATGGACAATATAAGGACAGAGAAGATGCATGCAGCCATGCAGGGACAGGAGATGTGGGGCAGGGAAGGGGGAGCACAGGGGGAGATGTGGGGCAGGGAGAGGTGCAGGAGAAAAGGGGGTGGATGTGGGGCATGGAGGGGATGCAGGAACAAAGAGTGAGATGTGGGGCAGGGAGGGGGTGCAGCAAAAGGCAAGATGTGGGGCAGGCAGGCGTGGGGCAGCCCCCCTGTACTGGTGGCCCAGGCCAGCACCCGCAAGAGGGTCCCCTGCCCCATGCCCAGCTCCCGCCCCCCGGGGGACTATGGGGCACCCCAGGCACAGGTACACATGGGCCACCAGGTCCCCAGAGACATGCTGACCCCCCTCAACTGCCCCGCCATCACCCACCTGCCCCTGGGTGGGGACATGACACGTTGGTAGCTCCAGGGTGGTGATGTCGGGGGCTGGGGGCTGTGAGCAAGAGGGGGCAACAACGGGGGGGGGGGGGGGAAGGGGAGGATGAGAGGGGCCGTAAGCAGGGGGCAATAAGGGGGGGTATAAAGGGGAGGCAGTAAGGGGACCCCCACCTTCTTTCTTATGGCAACCCTGCCCAAGCAACAAGCCTCCCCCAAGGGACATGGGGGGACAGTTCCCAAGCTGGGGGGGCAGGGGGACAGTAGGGACACCCCAACCACCCTCACCAGGGTGGCTGCTGTCCCCCTCCAGGGGCTCCTGGGGGGGGGAGGGTGCCTCTCCTGTCCTGCACCCGTCACTGTGTCCTCGGTATCATGGCCTGGGGAGAGGGTGGCCTGCAGGAGAGGGGACATCACTGTGGGGGGGCTGGGAGGGACAGGGGGACTGGGGACAAGGGAGATGGGGTGACAGGGGTCCTGGGATCTTGCCTGTTCCCGTCCCCACCCCATATCCCAATGGCACTGGGTCCTCCAGGAGGTCCCAGGGGTGTCCAGGGGACCCCCAACCCCTCCAATCACTCCCAGCCCCCCAGTTCCCCCCAACCCCCCTGTCCCCCCATAGTGCTCCAGTTGTCCCAACCCCCTCTGAGCCCCCCCCAAATTCAACCAACCCCTTTCTCCGAGCTCCCCCAACCTTTCCCGAGCCTCCCAACTCCCCAGCTCCCCTAAGACCCTGCCCCTCCGTTCCCCCAACCTCCCTGAGCCTCCCTAACCCCCCAGCCCCTGACCCCCGAGCCCCCAAATCCCCATCAGCCCCCAACGTCCTGACCCCCAGTTTCCCCAATCTCTCTGAGCCCCCCAACCGCTCTGAGCCCCTCAAATCCCCATCAGCCCCCCTCAGCCTCCTGCCCCCCCCCCGAGCCCACACCCCCTAACCCCTCCCGGCCCCCTGAACTCCCCAGGCTCCGAAGCTCCCCGCCCCCCCAACCTCCCTGAGTCGCCCAAACCGTCCAACCCCCGACCCCCAACCCGCCGAGCCCCCCAAATCCCCTGAGTCCCCTGGGGGCGGGGGAAGGGGACACGCGGCCCGCCGGTCACCCGGCCCCCTATCGCGGTGACCCGCCGGGTACCCGGATCCGTTATAGCAGGGACACGCTGTGCGCCCCTCACCTCCCTTCCTAACCGCTCCAAGATGGCGGCGCCGCGGACTCCATTTCCCAGGAGAACCCGCGCAGACCCGGCCCGGCCACCGGGTGCGCGCGGCGCGGCGGGGGCGTGGCTCCGCGCGCGGCGCGGCCCAGTCGTTGCGCGGCGGCGGGGGCGGGCGGGCGTGCGGCGGAGGGCGGCCGGAGCGGGCCCTGCCCTGCCCTGCCCTGCCCTGCCCCGCCGCGGCGGCGCTTCCCCGCGCCCTTCCCGGCAGGTGAGCGGGCACCGGGGGGGCGGCGGCGGCGGCGGCGGGGCCGGGGCCGGGGCGGCGGCGGCGGCGCCTGCGCGGGGCGGGCGGCGAGGGCGGGGCCTGCAGGGGTTTGCGGGGAGGCGGGGGCGGGACCTGGAGGCGCGGCGGGGCGGGGCGTGGAGGGCAAGCCCGGGCCGTCCGGGGCGGGGCCTGAAGGAGAGCGCGGGCCGGCGGGGCGTGGCCTGAGGGGGCTCTCAAGAGCCGGCGGGGGCGGGGCCTGCAGAGAAAAGCGAGCTGGGCCGGGGGCGTGGTCTGGACGGCCTTGAGGCCCGGCGGGGGCGGGGCCTGAAAGGATTTCAGGTACGGCGGGGGCGTGGCCTTGAAGGGAAAGTTGGCCGACGGGGGCGTGGCTTGAAGGGGGATCACGGCTCGGCGGGGGCGGGGCCTGAAGGGGAACGCCGCTGGTGGGGGCGGGCCTTCCGCGGGGTGGCCCCGCCCCCGCATGCCGGGCCACGCCCCCGCAGCGCTGGCAACGCGCCGGGGCCGACTCCTCCCTAACTGGTGAGGCCACGCCCCCGCGCGGAGGCCACGCCCGCTCCTCCCCTGCGCTCGCACCCTGCCCAGCCCCCCCTCTGTCCCCCAGGGCTGTCAGCATGGCGGGAGCGACGCCAGCAGCGGGGCCGGCCGGGTCCCGGGCTGGGGGTCTGGGCACGGCCGACCAACCCTACGCCTGCCGGGAGTGCGGGAAGGCCTTCAGGTGGTCGTCCCGCCTGGCCCACCACCAACGCAGCCACACGGGTGAGCGGCCCTACAAGTGCCCCGAGTGCCCCAAGGCCTTCAAGGGCTCCTCCGCCCTCCTCTACCACCAGCGAGGCCACACGGGCGAGCGGCCCTACGCCTGCCCCCAGTGCGGCAAGGCCTTCAAGCGCTCCTCCCTGCTGCAGACCCACCAGCGGGTTCACACGGGGCTGCGGGCTTTCGAGTGCGCCCAGTGCGGTCTCACCTTCAAGTGGGCATCCCACTACCAGTACCACCTCCGGCAGCACACTGGCGAGCGGCCCTACCGCTGTCCCGCTTGCCCCAAGGCCTTCAAGAATTCTTCCAGCCTCCGCCGTCACCGTCACACCCACACCGGCGAGCGGCCCCACGCCTGCCCCGTCTGCGGTAAAGCCTTTGCCCAAGCCACCAACCTCCGGCAACACCAGCGGGTCCACACTGGTGAGCGGCCCTACGCCTGCCCCCAGTGCGGCAAGACCTTCACCCACTCCTCCAACCTCCTCCTCCACCGCCGCACCCACGCTGGCTCCCGGCCCCATGAGTGCCCAACCTGCGCCAAGGCTTTCGTCTCTGACGCCTGCCTGCAGAAACACCTCCAGAGCCATGCTGGCCACACTGCCATGCCTCCGCTCCTCCCAGCACCCACCGCGGCCCCGGAGACACTCTGGAGGTGCTCTGCCTGCCCGCTGAGCTTCACCAGTGAGGAGGAGCTGCTGGGCCACCAAGGCAGCCACTCGGTGACAGCAGTGACCCCCTCGGCTGCCCCCCACCGCTGCCCCACCTGTGGCAAGACCTTCAAGAACAGCTCGGGGCTGGCCCGGCACCGGCATGGCCACGCTGCCGAGCGGCCCTTCAAGTGCGCTGTCTGCCCCAAGACCTTCACCCAGTTGGCTGGGCTGTTGGGCCACCAACGCAGCCACCCTGCCGCTGTCCCGCCACGTCCCCCCCCCGAGGCTCCTCACCCACCGGCGGCACCCCAGCCCGCCCCGGAGCGCCCTTACCAATGCACTGAGTGCGGCAAAGCCTTCAAGGGCTCCTCGGGGCTGCGTTACCACATGCGGGACCACACGGGCGAGCGGCCCTACGCCTGCCGCGAATGCGGCAAGGCCTTCAAGCGTTCCTCCCTCCTCCAGATCCACCAGCGGGTTCACACAGGGCTGCGGGCTTTTGAGTGCGCCCAGTGCGGTCTCACCTTCAAGTGGGCATCCCACTACCAGTATCACCTTCGGCAACACACTGGCGAGCGGCCCTACCGCTGTCCTGACTGCCCCAAAGCCTTCAAGAACACCTCCTGCCTCCGCCGCCATCGCCAGCTCCACACCGGCGAGCGGCCCCACGCCTGCCCCGTCTGCGGCAAAGCCTTTGCCCAAACCTCCAACCTCCGGCAACACCAGCGGGTCCACACCGGTGAGCGGCCCTACGCCTGCCCCCAGTGCGGCAAGACCTTCACCCACTCCTCCAACCTCCAGCTCCACCGCCGCACCCACTCCGCCGCCCGCCCCTACCGCTGCCCACTCTGCCCCAAGGCCTTTGTCATGGCCTCCTACCTCCAGCGTCACCTCCGCACCCATGCCCCCGGGCCCCGTGGGAGCCCCCGACGCCCCCCTCCCCCCCCCCCCGAACCCCAGACCTTCCTCCTGGTGCAGACGCCTCAGGGCCTGCAGCTCATCCCCAGCCCCCCAGCACCTCCGCGGAAGCTTCTCCTGCTGCCCAGCCCCCCGGCCGAGCCCCCTGCCTTCACCCTCCTGCCTGCCGAGGGTCCCCCGCCACGGGTGGGGAAGGGTCCCCGGGCATCGGGACCCCCCGCCACTGGGCAGAGCATCCTGTTGGTACCTGGCACAGGGCAGGCGCTGCCCGGCGTCCAGCTCCAGGCAGTGGCGGGGGCCCCGGCAGGGGCCAGCGTCATCGTCCTGAGGGGTGGCGTCAGCAGCGTCCTCCCCCCACGGGGGCCACAGCCCCCTGAGGTCACCGGCATCCAGCTGCAGGCAGCCGAGGTGACCAACGTCCAGCTCCAAGCCCTACCACAACCCTTGGAGGTCACCAATATCCAGCTCCAAGCTGCTGAGGTGACAAATGTCCAGCTCCAAGCCACGGAGGTGACAAGTGTCCAGCTCCAAGCCCTGCCGCAGCCCTTGGATGTCACCAACATCCAGCTCCAAGCTGCCGAGGTGACAAATGTCCAGCTCCAAGCCCTGCCACAGCCTTCCAAGGTGACCAACATCCAGCTCCAGGCCAGTGAGGTGACCAACGTCCAGCTCCAAGCCCTGCCGCAGCCCTTGGACGTCACCAACATCCAGCTCCAAGCTGCCGAAGTGACAAATGTCCAGCTGCAAGCCCTGCCGCAGCCCTTGGATGTCACCAACATCCAGCTCCAAGGCAGTGAGGTGACAAATGTCCAGCTGCAAGCCCTGCCACAGCCCTCCAAGGTGGCCAACATCCAGCTCCGTGCTCTGCCACAACCCTCAGATGTCACCAACATCCAGCTCCAAGCTCTGCCACAACCCTCGGACGTCACCAACATCCAACTGCAGGCCGCAGAGGTGACAAATGTCCGGCTGCAAGCCCTGCCACAACCCTTGGATGTCACCAACATCCAGCTCCGAGCCCTGCCACAACCCTCAGAGGTCACCAACATCCAGCTGCAGGCCACTGAGGTGACAAATGTCCAGCTCCAAGCCCTGCCACAACCCTCCAAGGTGACCAACATCCAGCTCCAAGCCCTACCACAACCCTTGGATGTCACCAACATCCAGCTGCAGGCCACTGAGGTGACAAATGTTCAGCTCCAAGCCCTGCCACAACCCTCGGACGTCACCAACATCCAGCTGCAGGCCACCGAGGTGACAAATGTCCAGCTCCAAGCCCTGCCACAGCCCTCTGAGATCACCAACATCCAGCTCCAAGCCCTACCGCAGCCCTCAGAGGTGCCCAGCGTCCATCTCCAGGCCACGGAGGTGACCGATGTCCATCTCCAGGCCACAGAGGTACCCGACGTCCAGCTGCAGACCACAGAGGTGACAAATGTCCATCTCCAAACCACCAAGGTCCCCGACATCCATCTCCAAACCACAGAGGTGTCCAACATCCATCTCCAAACCACTGAGGTCCCCAGTGTCCATCTCCAAGCCACAGAGGTCCCCAGTGTCCATCTCGAGCCTACAGAGGTGCCTGACATCCATCTCCAAGCCACAGAGGTGCCCAGCATCCAGCTCCAGGCCACGGAGGTGCCCAGCGTCCAGCTCCAGGCCATGGAGGTGCCCAGCATCCAGCTGCAGACCACGGAGGTGCCCAGTGTCCATCTCGAAACCACTGAGGTGCCCAACATCCATCTCCAAGCCACAGAGGTGTCCAGCGTCCATCTCCAGACCACTGAGGTGCCCAGTGTCCACCTGCAGGCCACTGAGGTGACCAACGTCCATCACCAAACCACAGAGGTGACAAATGTCCATCTCCAGGCTGCAGAGGTGCCCAGTGTCCATCTCCAGACCACTGAGGTGCCCAATGTGCATCACCAAACCACTGAGGTGCCCAGTGTCCATCTCCAAGTCACGGAGGTGCCCAGCGTCCATCTCCAGACCACAGAGATGACAAGTGTCCAACTCCAAGACACTGAGGTGTCCAGTGTCCATCACCAAATGGTGGAGGTGCCCAACATCCATCTCAAGATCACGGAGGTGCCCAACATCCAACTGAAGACGATGGAGGTGACAAATGTTCATCTCCAGGCCACTGAGGTGCCCAGTTCCTGTCACCAAATGATGGAGGTGCCCAGCGTCCAACTCAAGACCATGGAGGTGCCTAACATGCATCTCAAGACCACGGAGGGGCCTAATGTCCAACTGAAGACCACAGAGGAGGTCCCCAACATCCAACTCAAGACCATGGAGGTGCCCAGTGTCCAGCTCAAGACCGTGGAGGAAGTGCCCAACATCCAACTCAAGACCATGGAGGTACCCAACGTCCAACTCAAGACCGTGGAGGTGTCCAGTGTCCAACTCAAGACCATTGAGATGCCTGACATCCAACTCAAGACCATGGAGGTGCCCAGCGTCCAACTTGAGCCCACAGAGGTGGCAAATGTCCACCTCCAGGCCACAGAGGTGCCCAATGTCCAGCCGCAGCCCCCTGAGGTGCTCGTGGCAGGGGGGGGGCCGTCCCCCTCCCTGTCCCCACGGCTGGCAGTGGTGGGGGCAACCGGGGGGCTGCCCCCCTTATTGCTGCTGCGGGGGGCAGCGGGGGGACCTGCCCGCTTCTGCTTGAAGGCGCTGGCCCAGCTGCCGCCCCCCGGCCCCCCCCGGATCCTCCTGGTCCGAGGTGAGCCGGTACCGGGGGGCAGTGGTGGGGGGCAGCCCCCCGCCCCGGCCCGGGGGATGGCCGGGGGTGGCAACAGTGGGGGGGGGACGGGGACGGGACCCCCCACCCCGGAGCTGCCCAACGTCCCACTGGTTCACACCTTCTGAGGAGGGGGCGGACCCCTTGGGACCCCCCAGAGCCCCCCTGCGGAGCCGGAGCTGGGGTGGCTCAGCTCCGGGGTCCCACTGATCTTCGGGGGGGGAGGGGCTGGACCCCCATAACCCCCGGGACCCCCAGGATGCCCCAGGGCCCCCCAAGGGCACCCGGGACTTCCCCAGGATGCCCCACGGGACCCCCCATGGCCCCCCCCCAGCCACCCCTGCAGAGCCGGAGCTGTGGGGGGGGTCACAGCCCCGGGGTCCCGGGGAGGGCGGTGGGGGGTCGGGCCCCGGACGCCCGGGACCGTCGTGGGCGTGGTCAATAAACGGTGCCCCCCCCCATCCCTGCGCGCCGTGCGGCTCTTCCTTCTCGGCGGGGGGGGCGGGGTCACCAGGGGGAGGCTGGGCCGTCGCTAGGGGCGGGGACGGTCGCTAGGGGAGAGGCCGTCGCTAGGGGCGGGGCCGCGCTAGGGTAGAGGCTGTTGCTAGGGGTGGGGTTGCGGCCCGGCGTGGCGAGGGGCGGGGCCACGCGGGGTGCCTGCGCGGTGCAGCGTGGCCGGGGCGGGTCCATGGGCGGGGTGGGGGAGGTGCGGGAGGGACCATGAGGGAGCGCTGCGGGGGGGGAGGCGGGAGGTAGAGGGGTTACTGGGAAGCTGGGGGTTACTGGGAGCACTGGGGAGGTGGGGTTGGGAGGGAAGGGCGGCACTGGGAGGGGGAGTGGGAACAGGGCTCTGGGGGTTATTGGGGGCACAGGGCTCCGGGGGGGGCGGCACTGGGATCTTGGGGGCTCTGAAGGCACTGAAGGGCACAGGGGTCCGGTGGGGGGGCTCTGAAGGACATTGGGGGCAACAGGGGACACAGGGGTTCCCCCAACCCTTCGCCCAGGGGAGCCCCCCAAACACTGCCCCGCTGCCCCCCCCCCATGCTCCCAGCCCCCCACCCCACATCAAGCCTAGTGGGCCTGTGATCCCCCCAGTACAGCCCAGCTGACCCCAGTATGGCCCCAGTGTCCCCCCAGCATGGCCCCACTGACTCCCAGTGTGTGTGTGCCTGTGTGTGTGCGCACGTGTGTGCGCGTGCGTGTGTGTGCAGGTGTGTGCCTTTGAACGTGTGTGTGCACATGTGCACACATATGCATGTCTATGCGTGTGTTCCTATGTGTGTGCACGAGTGTGTACATGTGTGCACGCATGTGCACACGTGCACACGTGTGTGTGTGCAAGTGTGTGCATGTGCACATGTGTGTGTGTGCATGTGTATGCGTGCATGTGTGTGTGCGCCTGCACGTGTGTGCACGTGTGTGTGCATGTGTGCAGTTGTACATCTGTGTGTGCATGTGTGCGCATGTGTGCACGTGTGTGCAAGCGTGCATATGTGTGTGTGCACATGACTGCATGTGCGTGCACCTCTGTGCATGTGTGCATTAACAACGTGTGTGCAAGTGTACGTGTGTGTGCAAATGAGGGTGCACATACGTGTGCCCGTCTCTGTGCACGTGTGAGCGTGCAACAGCTGTGTGTGTCCTGTGCCTGTGTGCTGCTGCTGCAGGAGGCCCTGTGCCCATGTGTGTCGGTGGGAGGCCACGTGCTCATGCGTGTCAGGATGGCGGGAGGCCACATGCCCACCCGTGTCAGTGGGAGGCCACGTGCTCATGCGTGTCGGGGCAGTGGGAGGCCACGTGCATACGCGTGGGAGCCGCACGTGTGTCCCCTGGGCGCTGCATGCTCCGGCGTTAACCCCCACCTGCCCTGGCCCAAGCCCCACTGGGTTGGGGGGGACACAACAAGGGGGACACCCTGATCCCCTCTGCTCCCCAGCCTGGGGTGTCCCAGGGCCCCTCCTGCCCCCCAGCCCAGCCCCCTGGCCCCTGGACGGCCAGCTGGACAGACGGATGGACAGACTGAGTCATCCTTGGCCCAGCAGCCCCATCTCGTCCTCCCCGCCCGCCGGCCGTCCCCATCGCCACCACCGCCCGCCATGGCCCTTGCCGTCCTGCTCCTGGGTGAGCCCGGCAGCACCACCTGCGCTGCATGAGCACTGGCACTGCATGAGCACTGGCACTGCACTGGCACTGCACTGCATGGGGCTGGTGTGCGTGTGGCACGGGTATGGTGTGGGTGCTGGGAGGGGGGTCGAATACAGCACCGGGCACTGCACAGGCACTGGCACTGCACTGGTGCAGGCACTGCATGGGCACTGCACAGGTTTGGTGTGCATATGGCACAGCTATAGCATGGGTATGGTGTGGGTGCTGGGAGGGGAGGTTGAATACGGCACTGGGCACTGCACTGGCACTGCACTGTATGGGCACAGTGCTGGACATGGCACTAGCACTGCACGGGCACTGCAGTGGGCACTGCACGGGGGGGTGTGGGCACTGTCCTGGGCACCCCATGGGACCAGGCGCGCTGCACTGGGTGCTGGAAGGGAAGGGCACTGCTGGCGTGGGGGCACTGGGCAGGGCACTGCAAAGGGGCTGGGCACTGCAAGGACACTGCAGGGGGCACTGGGCACTGCATGGGGCGCTGTGCTCAGTTAGGGCTGTGGGACACTGCGGGAGGGGGGGCAGGCACTGGGCACCATGGGTGGTGCTGGGCACTGGGAAGGGCACTGGGTGCTGTGGGTTGTGCTGGGCACCGGGCAGGGTGTGGGACACTGGGCACTGGGAAGGGCACTGGGTGCTGTGGGTTGTGCTGGGCACCGGGCAGGGTGTGGGACACTGGGCACTGGGAAGGGCACTGGGTACTGTGGGTTGTGCTGGGCACTGGGTGCTGTGCGTGGGGCACTGCGGGCTATGCTGGCAACTGGGCTGTGCGGGATACTGGGAAGGCTGTGAGGCACTGGGCAGGGCACTGGATGTTCTGGGCTGTCCTGGGCACTGGTCACTGGGAGGGGAACTGGGTAGGGTGGGCTGTGATGGGCAGTGGGCATGGGTGGCACTGAGGACTGGGCACTGGGAAGGGCACTGGGCACTGGGAAGGGCATTGGGCACTAGTCACTGGGAACTGGGAAGGGCACTGGGCATGGGACAGAGGTCACAGGGCACTGGGCACTGGTACTGGTTGCTGGACATGGGGTACTGGGCACTGGGAACTGGGAAGAGCACTGGGCATGGGGCACTGGGAACTGGGAAGCACACTGGGCACTGGTCGATGATAGTCATGGGGCACTGGGAAAAGCACTGGTCACTGGACACTGGTCAGGGGGCACTGGGCCCTGGGAACTGGGAACTGGGAAGGGCACTGGGCATGGGGCAGAGGTCACGGGTCCCTGGGCAGGGCACTGGGCACTGGGCTTGGGGAGGGCACTGGGAAGGGCACTGGTCGTGGGGAACTGTGAAGGGCACTGCGCATGGGGCACTGGGGACTGGGAACTGGGAAGGACAGTAGGCACTGGTCGATGATGGTCACGGGGCACTGGGCAGAGCACTGGGCATGAGGCACTGGGCACTGCAGGAGGCCACTGGGCATGGGGCAGGGAGCACTGGGCAGGGCACTGGGCACTGGTCATGGACACTGGGAAGGGCACTGGGCACTGGCTATGGGGCACTGGGCACTGGTCACAGGGAACTGGGAAGGGCACTGGACACAGGGCACTGGGCACAAGGAAGGGCACTGGGCACGGGGCACTGGGCTCTGGGCACTGGGCACTGGTCCCTGCCGCTGGGCACCCCAGGGCCCCCCAGCAAGCCTGGGACAGGGTGGGGTGCCTGGACGCCTGTGTCCCCCCACTCATCCTCTCCATTCGATCTCCAGTGGGGCTGCTGGGACCCCGCAGCACAGGTACTGGGGGAGCAGGGGGGGGAGGTGGGGCAGCAAGAGGGGGCCTGGCCCAGTGGCTCCCAGTGAGTCCCAGTGAGGGGGAGCTCCCAGGGGGTCCCAGTGCGTGCAAAGGATCCCAGTGGGTTCCAGCAGGTCCCAGTGTGTGCAGAAGATCCCAGTGAATCCCAGTGGGTCCCAGCATATGCAAAGGATCCCATTGGGTCCCAGTTTGTGCAAAGGCACAACACGTCCCAGTGCAGGCAGGGCTCTCAGTGGGTCCCAGCAGGTCCCAGTGCGTGCAAAGGATCCCAGTGAGTCCCAGTTTGTGCAAAGGATCTCAGTGGGTCCCAATGTGTGCAGGGGTCCCAGCAGGTCCCAGTAGGTCCCAGCAGGTCCTGGTGTGGGCAGGGGTCCCAGTGGGTCCCAGCAGGTCCCAGTGTGTGTCCATCCTAGTGGGTCCCAGTGGGTCCCAGTTTGTGCAAAGGATCCCAGTGCGTCCCATTGTGGGTGGGGGTCCCTGGGACATGTAAGGGTCCCAGTGCATCTCAGCAGGGCCCAGTGTGTGCAAAGGATCCCAGTGGGTCCCAGTAGGTTCCAGTTTGTTCAGAGGATCCCAGTAGGTCCCAGTGTGTGCAAAGGATCCCAGTGGGTCCCAATGTGTGTAGGGGTCCCTGCAGGTCCCAGCAGGACCCAGTGTGTGCAAAGGATCCCAGTGGGTCCCAGTGTGTTCTGGGCTCCCAGTAGGTCTCAGCGGGGCCCAGTGTGTGCAAAGGAGCCCAGTGGCTCCCAGTGGGTGCAGGGGTCCCAGAAGGTCCCAGCAGGTCCCAGTGTGTGCAGGGCTACCAGTGGGTCCCAGGGAGTCCCAGTGGGTCCCAGTGGGTGTTGGCAGGTGCCGTTGGCCCCAGTGCCTGAGTGCGGGCTGTCCCCAGGGCCATTCCCGGTGCGGCTGGCCGGGGGCCCCGGGCGCTGCGCTGGGCGGGTGGAGGTGCAGCACAGTGGGCACTGGGGTACCGTCTGCGACGATGACTGGGGGCTGCCGGACGCGGCGGTGGTCTGCAGGCAGCTGGGCTGTGGGGCTGCCCTGGCCGCCCCATCGGGAGCCTGGTTTGGAGAGGGTTCCGGTCCCATCTGGCTCAATGGGTTGCGGTGCCGGGGCACTGAGGAGCGCCTGGCCCTGTGCCGGCACCGGGGTTGGCGTCCCCACGTCTGCGCCCACGAAGAGGATGCCAGCGCTGTCTGCTCAGGTGGGCTGCGATGGGTGGGTTGGCAAGCGGGGGGCCAAGCTGGGGACCCCTCGCCTGACTGCCGCTCCCCACAGCTCACCGCTTCCAGCCCCTCGGCACCACCGAACCACCCTGGAGCCCCACGCCGCTGCCCACCGTCACCCAGCCACCCGCTACAGCATGCAGGGGTGCAGCGTGCACAGGTACGGTTTGCACGGGTAGAGCATGCACAGCAATAATGTGTGCAAGTATGGCAAGCACAGGTTACAGCACACACGGGTACAGCGTGCAAGGGTATGCTGTGCACAGGTAGAGCATGCATAGATATAGCGTGTGCAAGTACAGTGTGCACAGGTTACAGCATGCACAGCTACGGCGTGCACAGCTACGGCGTGCACAGGTACAGCAGGCACAGGTACAGCATGCAAAGCTACTGTTGGGTACAGTGTGCACAGGTACGGTGTGCAGGGGCATGGCGTGCACAGGCATGGCATGCACAGCTATGGTGTGCACAGGTGTGGTGTGCACAGGCAAGGTGTGCACAGGTACAGCATGCAGCGGAATGGCGTGCACAGGTATGGTTTGCACAGGCAAGGTATGCACGGGTACAGTGTGCATGAGCATGGTGTGTACAGGTACGGTGTGCACAGGCACAGCATGCACAGGTACGGTGTGCACAGGTATGGCGTGCACAGGTAGGGTGTGCACGTGCAAGGTGTGCACGGGCACAGCATGCACAGGTAGGGTGTGCACAGCTATGGTGTGCACGGGCATGGCATGCACAAGGAGGGTGTGCACAGGCATGGTGTGCACAGGTACCCCCCACCCATGGGTCCCAGGGGCCCGCGCCAGCGCGGACCCCAGCCTCTCTCCCAGGGCATCCCACCATGCGGCTGGTGGGGGCTGCAGGGCGCTGTGCTGGCCGGCTGGAGATCTTCCACGACGGGCACTGGGGTACTGTCTGTGACGACCTGTGGGGACTGCCGGACGCGGCAGTGGTCTGCCGGCAGCTGGGCTGTGGGGCTGCTCTCGACGCACCCCGGGCAGCTTTTTTTGGTGAGGGCAGCGGGCCCATCTGGCTGGACGATGTGCGGTGCCAAGGGAACGAGTCATCCCTGCTGGGGTGCCCGGCTTCCCCCTGGGGTGTCACCAACTGCCAGCACCGGGAGGATGCCGCCGTTGTCTGTGCAGGTACCCGCGATGTGGGGGGCTGGGGGCCATGCCCCCACAGGGATGATGCAGTGGGTGAACAGTCCACATACCTGTGCACTGGTCCCGGGGCAGTGGGTGGGCACGGGGATGCCGCGGCTGAATTGCAAACCCTGTGGGTGCGCGGTCTGCAGGGTGCACCGTGGCCGTGCTGCAAGCGGTAACAGTGAGGGTGCAGTGCATGTGCAGTGTGTGCGTGGGCAGGGCACAGTGTGTGGGTGCAGTGCATGCGTGTGCAGGGTGCACTATGTGTGTGCAGTGCGTACGTGGGCAGGGTACAGCGTGTGTGTGCAGTGCATGGGGACGCTGAGTCTGTGCAGTGCATGTGTGGGCAGGGCATAGTGCATGTGTGCAGTGCACAGGGACACGGAGTTCATGCAGTGTGTGTGTGGGCAGGGTGCAGTGCATGCATGGGAAGGGCACAGCACATGTGTGCAGTTCACGGCAACACCGAATCTGTGCAGTGTGCACGTTTTCAGGGTGCAGTGCGTACATTTTCAGGGTGCAGTGCGTGTGTGCAGTGCATGGATGGGCAGGGCGCAGTGCGTGTGTGCAGGGCATTGGGGACACAGAGTCTGCACAGTGCGTGTGTGGGCAGGGTGCAGTGCTTGTGCGCAGTGCATGCGTGGGCGGGGCGCAGTGCGTGTGTGCAGTGCACGGGGACGCTTAGTCTGTGCAGTGCATGTGTGGGCAGGGCGCAGTGCGTGTGTGCTCTCTGTGCATGGGCAGGGCGCAGTGTGTGTGTGCGGTGCACAGAGATGCCGAGTCTGTGCACTGTGTGCACATGCGGTGCTTGCATGTGCGCAGTGTGTGCGTGGGCAGGGCTCAGTGTGTGTGTCCAGTGTGGATGTGGGCAGGGCTCAGCGTGTGTGCAGTGCATGTGCAGTGTGCATGCTGCAGGGCTCATACTGGTCTCCTCTGCTTGCAGATGAGCTGGCCACATTGGATGTCCACCCTGCAGAGCCCACTCCCCCTCAGTCGCGGATGAAGCCAGCCCGGGTGCCCCCCTCCACATGGCCCCGCATCCCTGGCTCTCCCTGGAGCACCGCAGCGAGCCAGCCCGCTGCAAGGACACCCCGCAAGGGTAGGAGGAGCAGGGATGGGGGTCCCTGTCCCCCTGTGCAAGGTCCTAGGGAGCCAGTGGGTGGCCGGTCGCAACATGGGACCCCATGTTTTGCCGCCCTGGCCTAGCTGTGGGGCTGGGGGCTGGAGCAGATTTGGGGGCATGGACCCCCCCATGCACCTCCCCTGCCTGCTGGGGTCACTCCCCATGTTCCAGACACCCTGTCCCCAAGGAATGCCCCTGCCTCTGGCCCTGGGTACCCCCCAGAGCTGGGCTGAGGAACCCTCTTGTTGCTGCAGGGCAAGGGGACCTGCCGTCACCAACGGTGACCTCTCCGCCGACCAGCAGCACCCAGCACCCTGTAGGACAGGGTCTGGCCAGCACCACCCCTGGCACCCAGCACCCTGCACGATGGGATTCAACTGGTGCCACCCCCGGCACCCAGCGCCCTGCAGGACAGGGTCGAATCAGTGCCACCCAAGCCAAAGCGGGGCGAGATCCCATTCGTAATATTGGGATCACCCGACTCAAAGCAGAACAGGATCTGTCCAGCATCATCCAGAGCACCAAGCCCAAGGCAGGACGGGATCCAGCTGGTGCCACCAGGTCTAAAGTGGGACGGGATCCGGCTGGTATCACCAGGTCCAAGGCAGGATGGGATCCAGCTGGCACCAACAGGTCCAAGGAAGGACGGTATCCAGTGGGAACCAACAGGTCCAAAGCAGGATGGCATCCAGCTGGCACCAACAGGTCCAAGGAAGGATGGGATGCAGCTGGCACCAACAGGTCCAAGGTAGGATGGACTCCAGCTGGCACCAACAGGTCCAAGGAAGGACGGTATCCAGTGGGAACCAACAGGTCCAAGGAAGGATGGGATGCAGCTGGCACCAACAGGTCCAAGGAAGGATGGGATGCAGCTGGCACCAACAGGTCCAAGGCAGGACGGTATCCAGTGGAAACCAACAGGTCCAAAGCAGGATGGCATCCAGCTGGCACCAACAGGTCCAAGGCAGGATGGCATCCAGCTGGCACCAACAGGTCCAAGGCAGGATGGACTCCAGCTGGCACCAACAGGTCCAAGGTAGGATGGCATCCAGCTGGCACCAACAGGTCCAAGGCAGGATGGCATCCAGCTGGCACCAACAGGACCAAGGCAGGATGGCATCCAGCTGGCACCAACAGGTCCAAGGTAGGATGGCATCCAGTTGGTACCATCCGCGTCACCCAGCCCAAAGCAGAGCGGGATCCAAGCAGTACTGTACGGATCACCCAGCCTAAAGCTGGACAGATTCTGACCGGTGCCAACCAGACCTCCAGGAAACCACCAGGACGGGGTTTGGTTGGGACCATGCAAGGTACCAAGTCCAAGGCAGGGAGGGATCCAGTTGGTGCCACCCAACTGCAAACAGGGCAGGATGTGGCAGTTGCCATCCAGCTCACCCAATGGACAGCAGGACAAGATCCCATTGATGCCACTCAAGCCAAAGTGGGGCAGAATCTGGTTAGTACCACGCAAGGCACCAGGCCCAAAGCAAGGCAAGACTTGGCCCCCACCATGGTGGTCCCAGCAGGTAATACCATGTGGAGTAACCAGAACCTGGGAGAACCAGGTCCTGAAGGTACCATGAAGAGCACACCTCCTCCAGCAGAACTGGATGCAGATGGTACCAAATGGACAACACGTTCTTCAGCAGATTTTGGTCTAGGTGATACCCTGAGGAGCACACATCCTGCAGCAGAACCAGGGCCTGAAGGTACCATGAGGAGCACACGTCCTCCAGTGGAACTAGTTCCAGGTGGTACCATATGGAGCACACGTTCTCCAGTGGAACAGGATTCAGATGGTACCACATGGAGCACACATCCTGCAGCAGAACCAGGTCCAGAAGGTACCATGAGGAGCACACGTCTTGCAGAACCAGGTCCAGAAGGTACCATGAGGAGCACACATCCTCCAGTGGAACTAGTTCCAGGTGGTACCATATGGAGCACACGTTCTCCAGTGGAACAGGATTCAGATGGTACCACATGGAGCACACATCCTGCAGCAGAACCAGGTCCAGAAGGTACCATGAGGAGCACACGTCCTGCAGAAGAACGAGGTCCTGAAGATAATGTGAGAAGCACACGTCCTCCGGCAGAACTGGATCCAGATGGTACCACATGGAGCACACATCCTGCAGCAGAACCAGATCCTGAATTTGTCATGACGAGCACACATCCTGCAGCAGAACCAGGTCCAGAAGGTACCATGAGGAGCACACGTCCTGCAGAAGAACCAGGTCCTGAAGATAACATGAGGAGCACACGTCCTCCAGCAGAACCAGATCCTGAATTTGTCATGACAAGCACACATACTGCAGGAGAAACAGATCCAGAAGGTATCATGACGAGCACACGTCCTTCAGCAGAACCAGGTCCAGAAGGTAGCATGCAAAGCACACGTCCTGCAGAAGAACCAGGTCCTGAAGGTACCATGAGGAGCACTCATCCTCCAGCAGAACTGGGTCCAGATGGTACGATGCAGAGCGCACATTCTTCAGCAGAAAGGGGTCTGGATGATGATACCATGTGGAGTGCACATCCCACAGCAGAACCTGGTCCCAGTGGTGCCACACCGTACACACATCCTTCAGCAGAACTGGGTGCAGATGGTACCACATGGAGCACACATTCTTTAGCAGATTTTGGTCTAGATGTTATCCTGAGGAGCACACGTCCTGCAGCAGAACCTGGTCCAGATGATACCACATGGAGCACACGTCCTGCAGCAGAACCTGGTCCAGATGATACCACATGGAGCACACATCTTGGAGCCAAACCTGGTCCAGAAGCTACCATGAGGAGCACACATCCTCCAGCAGGTCTGAATCCAGATGGTACTAAGCAAGGAATTATTTGGAAGAAATTTTCAGGAAAAGAATGAAATGTTGGAGGGCTGGGGTGGGTGGAAAGACAGTAGGGACTATGTGTGGATAGACTGAGAGGGGAAGGGGCGATTGACTGGACAGAAAAGTGGAGGGTGGGAAGGGCAGCAAGTTAGGAGAAAGGGAAGGTAGATTGATGGATGGATGGAAAGGAAGAACTTGTGGGACACTGGATGCATGGATGGCAAGGAAAGAGGAATGGATGGATGGGTGGGTGGATGGATGAACAGATGGATGGATGGATGGATGGACAGATGGATGGATGGATGAATGGGTGGGTGAATGGATGGATGGACAGACGGATGGATGGATGGATGGATGGGTGGGTGCGTAGATGGATGGGTGGATGAGTGGACAGGTGGGTGGGTGGATGGATGGATGGATGCATGTATGGATGGGTGGATGGGGTTTTCTTCACCCAGCATGCAGGGCAGGGGGCCTGGAGGCGGTGGTGCAGGGGCCTCGCAGACCTCTGTGTCCCTTCCCTCCCCAGGTGCAGACCCGGACCCAGGCCCTGCTGAGGTCTCTACTCCCCCCACAGAGCCCCCATCACCCCCTCCATCGCAGAACCCCACCCCGATGCCAACATCCCCTCCTGCCCTTGCAGTCCAACTGGATCCAGGCTCCAGCATCCCCTCCCAGTGCCTCCCAGAGCCCCCCAGCACCCAGAGCCCCCCAGTACCCACCCACTCCCCCAAGGAGACTCCCAGCACCCAGAGCCACCCAGCACCCACACAGCCCTGCAAGGAGACCCCCAGCACATGGAGCCCTCCAGCCCACACCCAACCCCCCATGGAGATCCCCAGCACCCAGAGCCCCCCAGCACCCATCCAGCACCCCAAGGAGACCCCCAGTGCACAGAGCCCCTCAGCACTCACTCAGGACCCCATGGAGCCCACAAGCACCCATAGCCCCCCAACACACCCCTGCACCCCATGGAGACCCCCAGCTTCCAGATACCCCCAGCCCCCACTCAGCACCCCATGGAGACCCTCAGCACCCAGAACCCCCAGCATCCCCCCAGCACCCCATGGAGACCCCCAGCCCACAGATACCCCCAGCACTCCCTCAGCACTCCATGGAGACCCTCAGCAGCCCAAACTCCCCAGAATCCCCCAGCACCCCATGGAGATCGTCAGCATGCAGACCCCCCAGCACCCTCCCAGCACCCTTTGGAGACCCTTAGCACCCACGCCCCCCAGCACCCCTGCAGGGCCCCACAGACACCCTCATCACCCAGACACCCTCAGCACCCCCGGGGCACCCCATGTTGCTCCTCGGGACCCAGACCCCCTAGCACCCCCTCAGTACCCCACAGAGACCCTTGTCACCCAGAGCCCCCCAGCTCCCCCCAGCACCCCTTGGAGACTCTCATCACTCAGACCCCCAGCACCCAAGCAGCACCCTATGGAGACTCTCAGCACCCAGATCCCCCTAGCACGTCTGCAGCACCTCATGAAGATGCTCATCACCCAGACCTCCCCAACACTCCCCCAGCACCCCACGGAGACCCTCAGCACCCAGACACCCCCAGCACCCCCTCAGCCCCCCTGGAGCCCCTCGGCACCCAGACCCCCAGCAACCCCACAGCACCCCATGGAGACCCTCAGCACCCAGACCCCCCAGCACTCAAGTGGCACCCCTGGAGTCCCTTGGCACCCAGACACCCCCAGCACCCTCTCAGCCCCCTGAAGCCCCTCAGCACCCAGACCCCCCAGCACCCCCGCAGCACCCCGTGGAGCCCCTCAGCATCCAGACCCCCCAGCACCCCCTCAGCACCTCATGGAGCCCCTCGGTACCCAGACCCCCAGCACTCCCGCAGCACCCCACGGAGCCCCTCAGCACCCAGACCCCCCAACAACCCCTCAGCTCCCCCCAGAGCCCCTCGGAGGCCTCCCGGAAGCCCCGGAGCTTCCCCCCACCCATCCTGCTCGTACCCTGACAGACCCCATGCTCCTTGGGGCCCTGTGTGCAGGTAAGCCTGAGGTGAGGGAGCACAGTGGCAGGGGGGTGTCCTGCCAGCGGACCCCCAACTCCTGAGGTGACACCCCCTAGGACCCCAGGGCTCTGGGGCGGCATGGGGGTGGGTGCTGGGAGGATGGGGGGGGGGAAACAAGGCCCCCTTTGCACCCCAAATTCTGAGGGTTTTTTGGGGGGACACATTTGGGGGGGCTATCTCTCATGGCTGTGCTTTAGGGGGTCTCTATGTCTCACCCCACAGGTCCAGCTCCACCAGCAGTGCCACCAGTAGCCCACCCCGCGGCTGGGGAGCAGTGGGGAGGGGAGTCTGGCAGCTGCCCCCCCTGCCCGGCCCCCCAACTGCAGGCCCTGCTGCAGGAGGTGCGGGGGCTGCGGGGGGACCTGCGGGCTCTGGCCTTGACCCTCCAGCACCTCCTGGGGGGCTTTTCAGGGACGCCCTCTGCTACCGGCTCTCAGCCATGATGGGGTTGTGACCCTTGCAACTGGGTGACTCAGGGGCGCTGCCATGACCCCCAGATGAAATAAAGTGGGGCTGGCTCCCCCAGCCCCCCCCAGTCCTGGAGCACCTTGAGGTTGTGGGGTGGTGGGATGAGGAGCATCAATTTTTTTTTTTTGGGGGGGGATAGGGGGACTAGCCTTGGGCTGGTCCCGTGGGGTGCCTGTGGGGTGCCACGAGGTGCCCCAGCAGGGGAGGGTGAGCTGGTGGGGCACAGGCAGTGGAACCCCTTCTTGGGAGGGGGGGGGATCCTGATACTGCTCCCTATCCCACACCCCCATCTCTGCCGGCCCTATGGCGCCGGGCTGGCTCCCTCAGCGCTTCCCCATGGCACTTTCACTTCCTCCCCCCTGCTCCCGCCCCCGCTGCCCCCCAAAGCCCTCCCTAGGAGGAGCTTTAAAAGGGGGGGGGGGGGGATGCTGGGAAAGGGGTCCCAGGCAGCTGCGGCATGGGGGGCTGGTCGGCCTCGGGCTGTGTCTCGGTGAGGGATTGGGGGTCATGGTGGGGGCGGGGCTGTGGGGCAGGGGCTTGGGGACCCCAGGGCTGGGAGTGCACTTGGGGGCACAGAGCTGGGGGTGAACTTGGGAGGCACAGAGCTGAGTGTGCACATGGGGGGCACAGATCTGGGGGTGTACTTGGGGTGAACAGATCTGGGGGTGAACTTGGTGGGGCAGAGCTGGGGTTGAAGTTGGGGGTCAGAGCTGGGGGTGCACTTGGGGTGTGTGTTGGTGGTTTTACTAGGGTGTGCAGGATGTGGAGTGTCTGTGGGGTGTGTCTTGGGGGTCAGTGGGGTGTGTGGGGCATGGGGTGTCCGTGGGGTGTGTCTTGGGGGTCAGTGGGGTGTGGGGGGTGGGGAGTGTCTGTGGGGCAAGGGCTGGGGCCCCACTCCCAGCTGTTCCCTCTTTCCCCTCAGCTCTGTGCTGCGGCATCGTGGCCGGATCTGGTATGTTGGGGGACCCTTGGGTGTCCCTTGGGTTTTCCCCGGGTGTCCCCTGGTGTCCCTCTGGTGATCCTTGGTGACCCCTGTGTCCCCCTGGTGACACCTGGGGGCCGTGGGGTCAGCAACCATGGGATGTGGCAGGCACTGGGGCATAGACCACATGTAGGAGGGCTTGAACTGGGCCGACTGGGTTTGTACTAGGCAGACTGGGCCTGTGCTGGGCAGACTGGGCATGGGTTGGGCAGACTGGGGCTGTACTGGGCAGACTGGAGCCATGCTGGGCAGACTGGGGCTGGGTTGGGCAGACTGGGCTTGTGCTGGGCAGACTGGGGCTGTGCTGGGCAGACTGGGCATGGGTTGGGCAGACTGGGGCTGTGCTGGGCAGACTGGGGCTGTGCTGGGCAGACTGGGCATGGGTTGGGCAGACTGGGGCTGTGCTGGGCAGACCGGGTCTGGGTTGGGCAGACTGGGCTTGTGCTGGGCAGACTGGGGCTGTGCTGGGCAGACTGGGTCTGGGTTAGGCAGACTGGGGCTGTGCTGGGCAGACTGGGTCTGGGTTGGGCAGACTGGGCTTGTGCTGGGCAGACTGGGGCTGTGCTGGGCAGACTGGGTCTGGGTTGGGCAGACTGGGCTTGTGCTGGGCAGACTGGGGCTGTGCTGGGCAGACTGGGTCTGGGTTGGGCAGACTGGGCTTGTACTGGGCAGACGGCATGGGTTGGGCAGACTGGGGCTGTGCTGGGCAGACTGGGGCTGTGCTGGGCAGACTGGGCATGGGTTGGGCAGACTGGGGCTGTGCTAGGCAGACTGGGCATGGGTTGGGCAGACTGGGGCTGTGCTGGGCAGACTGGGTCTGGGTTAGGCAGACTGGGGCTGTGCTGGGCAGACTGGGTCTGGGTTGGGCAGACTGGGCTTGTGCTGGGCAGACTGGGTCTGGGTTAGACAGACTGGGGTTGTGCTGGGCAGACTGGGTCTGGGTTGGGCAGACTGGGCTTGTGCTGGGCAGACTGGGTCTGTGTTGGGCAGACTGGGCTTGTGTTGGGCAGACTGGGGCTGTGCTGGGCAGACTGGGCATGGGTTGGGCAGACTGGGGCTGTGCTGGGCAGACCGGGTCTGGGTTGGGCAGACTGGGCTTGTGCTGGGCAGACTGGGGCTGTGCTGGGCAGACTGGGTCTGGGTTGGGCAGACTGGGCTTGTGCTGGGCAGACTGGGTCTGGGTTGGGCAGACTGGGCTTGTGCTGGGCAGACTGGGTCTGGGTTAGACAGACTGGGGTTGTGCTGGGCAGACTGGGTCTGGGTTAGGCAGACTGGGGCTGTGCTGGGCAGACTGGGTCTGGGTTGGGCAGACTGGGCTTGTGCTGGGCAGACTGGGGCTGTGCTGGGCAGACTGGGTCTGGGTTGGGCAGACTGGGCTTGTGCTGGGCAGACTGGGTCTGGGTTAGACAGACTGGGGTTGTGCTGGGCAGACTGGGTCTGGGTTGGGCAGACTGGGCTTGTGCTGGGCAGACTGGGGCTGTGCTGGGCAGACTGGGGCTGCGCTGGGCAGACTGGGTCTGGGTTGGGCAGACTGGGCTTGTGCTGGGCAGACTGGGGCTGTGCTGGGCAGACTGGGGCTGTACTGGTCATACTGGTGCCATACACCTTCCCCCCGCCCCCTGCAGCGGTGCCAGCCCGGCTGCAGGGTGGCCGCTCACGCTGTGCTGGGCACCTGGAGCTCCTCTTCGCCGGCACCTGGGGCTCTGTCTGCGCCGAGGGCTGGGACCTGGCGGCTGCCCGGGTGCTGTGCCGCCAGCTGGGCTGTGGTCGCCCGCGGCTCGTCCCAGCGCCCTGCGGCCCCGCGGCAGCCAGTGCTTCCATGGTGGTGCTGCAGCAGGTGCAGTGCACTGGGCAGGAGCCGGCCCTGGAGCATTGCATCCTCCAGCCAGGGCACCCATCCTCCTGTCCCACAGATCGGGTTGCCGCTGTCAAGTGTGAGGGTAAGCGTTCGGCAGGGTGGGGTGGGGGACCCCCACCTTAGGTGGGGGGTCCTATGGGGCTGGTGTCACCCCGGTGTCCCTGCAGAGCCCTTCCAGCTGCGGTTGGTGGGTGGCCCTGGGCGCTGCGCTGGGCGGTTGGAGGTGAACCACGCCGGGCAGTGGGGCACAGTTTGTGATGATGGCTGGAATGGGACCAACGCGGTGGTGGTTTGCCGAGAGCTGGGCTGCGGGGCGGCAGGGGCAGTCGGTGACCTCCCCCGGGGACGGCCCCGCTTCGGCTCTGGTGCTGGGCGCATCTGGCTGGATGACGTCCGCTGCCGGGGTCAGGAGGGGACGCTGCAGGATTGCGCCCACCGTGCCTGGGGACGCCATGACTGCACCCACCAGGAGGATATCAGCGTGGTCTGCCAGGTCTGGGAACCCCTCTGCTGCTGTGGGACACCTGGGGTGGCCTGGCAGGGCTGGATCAAGCCACGGTCATCCTCTTGTCCTCGCAGGATGCCTGAGCACTGCAGCTCTGCCCCCAGATGGCCCCCGATCTCAACAGTCACCATGTCCCCCTGTGGAGCATCCCTCCTACATCCCTGCCTGGGCAGTCCCTGGCCCCATGGGGGACCCCACGCACAACATCCCACAGGAGGCCATGGGTGGCAGCAAGGGGTCCTGCCCCAGCTCCTTGTCCCCCCACCTAGTCATTAAATGTGAAGAACTGAGCATCTGTCTGCACCATGCCTGTTGCCGGGGATGTGGGCACCCAGCCCCACAGGGCACCATGGGATACCTGTGCACAACTGTGGCCATGCTGTGGGGCTACAGTGGGGTGAGTGCATGGGCCTGGCTGTCCCAGGTGTGGCGCTGAGCCAAGCCTGGCCCCCTGCCCACGCTCCCCTCATGGCCTCTCGACCCTGTTATGAAACAGCTTGTTAGCGCTAATCCTGCAGCCACCTGTCCCGCTCCCAGCACCCTGCCTGCCCGGGGGAGGGGACCTGCCCGCAGCTGTGCCCCATGGCATGGGGCAGGGGCCAGGCTGGGTCCTACTGGGAGGCAGGTGGGGTGGCCAGGGCAGGTGGGGCAGCAAGGCAAGAAGTGGGGCAATGGGGTTTGGAGGGCAGAGGGGCTGGGTGTGGGGCAGTGGGACTTTGGGGTGCAGAGGGGCAGAGCATGGGGGCAATGGGGTCAGGGGAGCAGAGGGGCAGGGACTGGGGCAATGGGACCTACGGGTGCAGAGGGTATGAGAGCAGTGGGGCCATGGGCTGCAGAGGGGGAGGGTGTGTAGCAATGGAACCTATGGGTGCAGAGGGGCAGGGAGTGGGGCAATAGGGGCCAGGGCTTGCAGAGGGGCAGGGTGTGGGGAAATAGGGGCCAGAGGGGCAGGGTGTGGGGCACTGGGGTCCATGGGCTGCAGAGGGGCAGGGTGTGGGGCAATGGGGAGCTATGAGTGCAGAGGGTGTGGGTGCAGCGGGGCTATGGGCTGCAGAGGGGCAGGGTGTGGGGCAGTGGGACACCAAGGGGGCACATCCAACCCCCACAATGACAGAAGGGGGACAGGGGGATGCAGTCAGGGGCAGCAAGGATGGGGGCAGTGGGCCAGTGGCTTGTGGGGCTCAGCACTAGGCTGTGTCCCTCCCAGCCCTGGGGACGAGGACGGGGACAAGCTGGTGCCACCTGGCCTGGCTGCCCGCTGGCTATTTCGGTGCCCCCGCAGCTGTCCGTCCCTCCGCCCCCGCAGCCCTGCCACCACGCTCCCTCTCATGCTCCTGGGATGCCAGCCAGCAAAGGGCCCCCCCCGGGGGGGGGGATGGACAGGGACAGGGACAGGCGTCCGCATCCTCCGCATGCCACTGAGGCCAGAGACGTGCCGGTGGGGCTGGACAGCCAGACCCTGGGGATGGTCCTCAGTGGGGCAGGGGGGTCACAGCCCCCTGATTCCTGTCCCATGGTGGGGGCTGGGGGGACAACCCCTGGGAACAGCCCCCGCTCCCCAGGGGGGTAATGGGGGGCATGACCTTCCCCACCTCGGCCATCCGCCAAGCGGGTCCCGCTAATGTGCTGTCAAGTATTAATTACCTTCCAGCGGGGCCGGGGTCAGGGCCTGGCGAGCAGATGGGATGGGGGGAAAGAGCAGGTGGGGAGGGAGAGGGAGGGATACGGCCCTGGGAACTGGGGAGAGGGAGGTGGCTGTGGGAAATGGGGGGAGGGAGGGAGATGGTCATGGGAACAGGGGAGAGGGAGGGAGGTGGCCATGGGAAATAGGGAGAGGGTCGAGTATTATTATGGGAAATGGGGAGAGGGAGATGGTTATGGGAAATGGGGAGAGGGAGGTGTATGGTTGTAGGAGCTGGGGAGATGGAGGGGTTATGGTCACGGGAACAGGGGAGAGGGAGGGAGATGATTGTGGAAAGTGGGGAGAGGGAAGCGTATGGCCCTGAAAACTCGGAGAGAGGGAGGGATACAGCTTAGGAACTGGAACTGGGAGGATGCTGGGGCAGGCACAGCCCTGGGGTGCAGGCAGAAGGATGAGCAGGGTGCCCCAACCCTCACGTGCTGTCCTCCCCTCACTCCAACCTGGGGAGACCCCCCAGCACCCCCTGCTCCGTGCACACCTCCCCCCAGGCTGCACCCACATGGCCGACCGCCGCATTTTGGTGTGGCTGGTACTTCCTTGGCAGGGCACCAGGTGTGTGTGCCGCCAGCTGGGCTCTGCCAGCCCCATCCCAAAATAGACCCCCCAGGAACGCACCCCGCTGAGAGGGGGCCAGATGTGAGTCAGAGCTGGGGGGGGACGGCGAGGACATGGGGCGGGGGTGGTGTGGCTGGGGCTGGGGACGCTGGGGACAGTGGTGGAGGGGGCTTGGTGTGGGGACGGCATCTCGTGGGGTTGGTGCCAGCCCCATGGGACGATGTCTCAGTCCTGGGGATGGCTGCAGGCCAGCAACCGGGGCTGATGTGTCCCCCCTGTCCCCAAACCATTCTGCCCCACATCTGGGGGTCTGGCACCCACTGCTTGCTCCCAGTCCCTGCCCCGTACCCCTGTGGAGCTGTCTGGCTCGTAGGTGGGTGGAGCTAGAGCTGTGAGGTGCTGCATGTCTGGGGGACACACAACAAAACAGATCCCTCCCCCATCCTCTCACGGAGGTGGCACCAGAGAGGGGAAACTGAGGCAGGTGGAGGGATGCTCGTGACTTGCTGCATGCTCCCAGGATGCCACCACAGTGGGATGAGGGGTCATGGCCAGGCTGGGGCTGGGACTGCAATGGGATGTGGTGGTAGTGGTGGGGCTGTGACTATGGTGGGGGAAGGTGGTGTGTGGTTGTGGTACGGCCAGGGCTGTGTCCTGGTATTGCTAGGCTGTGTCATGGCATTGCTGGGCTGTGTCGTAGCATGGCTGGGCTGTGTCGTGACATGACCAGGCTGTGTCGTGGCATGGCCAGAGCTGTGTCATGGCATTGCTGGGCTATGTTGTGGCACTGCTGGGCTGTGTTGTGGCATGGCTGGACTCTGTCGTGGCATGGTCAGGCTGTGTCGTGGCATGACCAGGCTCTGTCATGGCATGGCTGTGTTGTGTTGTGGCATGGCTGGGCTCTGTTGTGGCATGGTCAGGCTGTGTCGTGGCGTGACTGAGCTGTGTCATGACATTGCTAGGCTGTGTCATGACATGGTTAGGGTTGTGTTGTGAGATGACATTGTGATGGCATTGCATGGGGGACAGACAGACAGGATGGGTTGGGCATGGGGGGACAGACAGGGCATTGCACATGGGGACAGACAGACATCAAGGAGCATGGCTTGGTGAAGCAGAGCAGATTGGTCTGGTGGAGAGGCAGCACTGTGAGGAAGGACAGATGGACAGGATGGAGCATTGCATGGGGGGACAAACAAAGGTGGCATGGGGCAGCTGCCACAGAGGACTATGGACATGGGCAGACAGACAGAATGATGCATGGCATGGGGGGATGAACAGAACAGGGTGCATGTGTGGATGGACAGACAGCACAGGCAGGGACAGTGAAGATAAGAAGCAAGGCATGTGGGGACAGATGGACCAAGCGCTGTGTGGGATGGATGGATGGATGGACAGACGGATGGACAGACAGTGTGGAGGACAGCTTGCAGGGGTGGATGGACAGAGCGTGGTGCTGAGGACAGACCCCCTCTCTGGGTAGACAAGCCGCACAGGGACAGACAGACAGACAGTGCAGAGCAGCACACTGAGGGACAGCCAAGAGGCCTGCACCCTGCTTCCCGACCCTGCGTTGGGTGCACCAAGCCCTCTGGCCTCAGCTCGGCTCAGACCCCATCCCCAGCTCCATCCTGTCTGTCTGTCCTCCTATGAAATGTCCTGTCTGTCCCTGCCTGCCCAGCTTCATCCTGTCTGTCTGTCCCTCCATGCAATGCCTCATCTCTACCCCCATGCCCAGTGCTACTCTGTCTGTCTGTCCCCCCATACTGAGCTCCACCCTGTCTGTCCCCCCATGCAATGACCTGTCTGTACTCCCACCCCCAGCTCCATCCTGTCTGTCCCCCCATCCCCAGCTCCATCCTGTCCATCTGTCCCCCCCATGCAATGTCCTGTCTGTACTCCCGTCCCCAGCTCCATCCTGTCCGTCTGTCCCCCAATGCAATGCCCTGCCTGTCCTGCCTCCTGCCTATCTTTGGCCCTCGGCACGCGTTGGGGCTGACACATGTTCCCTGCGCGCGAGCGGCAGAGATTAGCACGGGCCGGCGGCATGGGAGCGGGCAGGAAAGTCTGAGTCACAGCTCCTGGTGCCGGGGGCAGCCGTGGGGCCGGGGGCACCCAGCAGTGCCCCAGGAGCACCCGACCCTGCTGGGACACACAGCGAGGGACACAGGTGAGGCATGCACTTGCTCGGCTGTCCCCGTGCAACCCCGAGTGACACTCAACCCTGCCTTCTGCTTCTGGCTTGCTTGCATGGCCCTCTTGGCTCAGCCCCATGGCAGTGGGGGTGTGTGTGTGGGGCACAGGCTGGTTGTCCCAGCCCTGCACACCTGGAGGTGCCGGTGGTGGTGGTGACCTCACTGCGGCTGTGCTGGCACAGGTGGCTGCAGGCGGTGGGATGGGAGAAGGGTCCAAGGTTCTGCTTCAGAGCTGGGGATGGAGGAGCAAAGAGTCATCCCTGACTCCCTGCAATGGGGGGATGTGGGGAGGGACGGAGGCAGCCCTGAGCCCTTGCAGTGGGGAGGATGTGGAGTGGAGAGAGGGAGCCCTGACTGCTGCTGTGGGGTGATGTGGGGTGTGATGTGGAGCTTCCTGTCCCTTGTCTGGGAGGTTATAGGGCTCACTGCCTCTCCTCTGGGGTGTGATGTGGGGCTGACACTCCCTCCTACATGGGGATGTGGGCGGTCAATGGAGTGAGTGTTCTGGCCCCCCCCAGCTCCCTTCGGGGGTGCTTGACCCCACTGGACAGGAGCGTTTTGGGGTCCCCATCACCTCTTGGCATGGGGCTGCACCTTCCCACCAGCTGGGACCCCTATGTCTATGCAGTGCCTGGGGGAGAGGGGCAGGGCTTGATCCTGGCCAAGGACACTGTGGGGAGAGCCCCTGGGGTGGGACTGGGCTGAGCTGGGATGTACTGGGCTTGACTGTGCTGGGTTGGGCTGGACTGGACTGGGCTAGAATGGGTTGGACGGGACTGGGCTGCATTGGACGGGACTGGGCTGGAGAAGATTGGACCAGGCTTGTCTGGGCTTCACTAGACTGGGCAGGGATGGACTGGATTGGGCTTGCGTGCATTAGACTGGACTGAATTGAACTGGACTAGACTGGTTGGTCTGGGCTCCACTAGGCGTGGCTGGGAAGGACTGGACTGGGCTTGGCTGGGTTGGACTGGACTGAACTGGGCTAGACTGGGATGCTTCAGAGCAGGTTGGTCTGGGCTCCACTAGGCTGAGCTGGGCTAAACTGGACTGGACTGAGCTAGACTGGGCTGCACTGGGCTGTCCTGGCCGGGTGCCCTTGGGCGGTGAGGCTGGTGCTGTCACCATCTCCCCATACAAGGGCCTGGGAACAGTGGGGCTTTGCAGCAGCACGGGGGGCTTGACTCTCCCCAGGGCCCATGGAGGAGTCAGACGAGGACGGGGAAGACAATGAAGAGTTCCTGGAGCGGCTGATGGCACAGACGGGCCAGGAGGTGCCACAGAGGGAGCTGGAGGAGCATTACGCCGTGCTGGAGGAGCTGGGCAGCGGGACCTACGGCCGTGTGGTGCTGACAGAGCCCCGGGATGGTGGTGAGGGGTGCTGGGGGGATGGGAGATGGGGAGGACGACCCTGGGGAGAGCAACCCTACTGCTGGCTGGGGGAATCTGCTCCCCAGTTGTGCACAGATGTGCACAGCCCCACTGCTCGCCTGACCCACCTGAGCCCAACCCCAGCTCTGCCCAGACCACCCCATGCCAGCCCCTGTCTCTTCCCTGCCTTGGTGTCCCAGCTGGTGCTGACCCCCCTTCAGCTCCTCCCGTGTTTCCCAGGCTCACCGGTGGTCCTCAAACTGATGCTGAAGGAGCAGACAGAGCGGCGGGCATTCCTGCGGGAGTATTGCATCGCCCTGTGCCTCTCCAGCCATGCTGCCTGCCTGCGTGCCCTGCCCATTGCCTTCGAGAGCTCCACACACTTCGCCTTCGGGCAGGAGCTTGCTCCCGCCGGGGACCTGTGTGCCCTCCTCAACCCGGGGGTGCGTGCTGCCTCGGGGCTCTGTGGCAGAGGGGCAGGGGTCAGGAGGGGTGGGAGGATGGAGGAGAACATGCCAGAACAGCTTTGCAGTGGGTGCAGTGATGCTGTGTGTGGGGACACCCTTTGCAGTGGGGTGCATGGTCATGCTTTTTGCGGGGACACCCTTTGCAGTGGGTGCAGTGATGCTGTATGTGGGGAGATCCTTTGCAGTGGGATGCATAGTCATGCTTTCTGTGGAGAGCCCCTTTGCATCAAGTGCAGTGACACTGCATGGGAGGAGACCCTTTGCAGTGGGGTGCAGTGACACTCTGTGCGTGAGGAGATCCCTTCCAGGGAGCACCCACTCACACCATGCAGGCAGACCCTTTCCAGTGGGATGCATGCCCACACTGTGCATGGGGACAGACCTTTAGCAGTGGGTGCAGTGACATCATGCATGGGAGGAGACACTTTGCAGTGGGGCGCATGCTCATGCTACACGTGGGGAGACTCTTTGCAGTGCAGGCATGTGGCTACAGGCTGCTGTGGGGCAAGGCACAGCTCAGCGGTGCTGGACAAGGGTCTGGGTGCTGCAGCAACCCCTTCGGGGAGGGGGCCGTGCAGTGGGTGATGGTGCCACCCTGCCTGCAGGAGGGCCTGGCGGAGGAGCTGGTGAAGCGCTGTGCGTCCCAGCTGGCTGAGGCACTGGACTTCATGCACAGCCGGGCCCTGGTGCACCGGGACGTCAAGCTGGACAACGTGCTGCTCTTTGACCGCGAGTGCCGGCGGGTGAAGCTAGGAGACTTCGGGCTCACCCGCGTGCAGGGCTCAGCAGTGGGTGCCATGTCAGGCACCTTGCCCTATGCCCCGCCGGAGCTCTGCCTGCTCCAGGGCTCTGACACGCTGGAGCTGGACTCCAGCCTGGACGTCTGGGCCTTTGCTGTCCTGCTTTTCTGCCTCTGCACTGGCTGCTTCCCATGGGCTGTGGCTGCCAGCTCTGACCCCCAGTTTGAGGACTTCAGTGCCTGGCAGGGCGGTGGGGCGGGGGGGGAGGTGCCTGCGTCCTGGCAAGGCTTCGGCTCTGCGGCACTGGAGATGCTCCGGCGCTTGCTGACACTGGACCCCGACCGCCGAAGCCCAGCCATCGAGGTGCAGAAATACCTGTCCCTGCCCTGGGTAATGGCCCCCAGCACCGGGGAGCCAGCACCAAGCAGCTCCCAGTCCCCCCTTACCAATGGCTCAGGGGAGAACCCGGGGGGCACCGGGGGATGGGATACTGCTGGTGGGGGAGATGGGGTTCCCATGCCCCCCGCTAACGCCCTGGCCCCATGCTGGTAGCCAGCACCTCCCTCCATCCCGGGGCTTGTATCGCGGTGGGCGCACCCTGGGGGTCTGGGCTCCCTGTCCGATGCCAAGGCCTGTGGGGCTAGAAATGGGTTGCAAGTGTGGGAAGGAGAAGCGATACCTCAGGCAGCACTTGGAGACCCCAGCCCTGCAACTGGATGCCCAGCACCTTGCAAATCGATGTCACTCAGCAGTGGTGACAACAGTCTACCTGAGCAACCGTTGCACAGCTCTGAGATGCACAAGGGAAACTCAGGGCAGAAGCAGCCCACGGGATGACAGACAGAAACAGGAGGAGAGCAATTAATTAGAAATTAAACCTGTTAAGGCCGATGCAAGACCTTGGCAGAGGTGGGTGGTGAAACTGCTCAGCAGAGGAACCCAGAAACGGGTATGACCTTGACCTCCTTCCTGCACCTTAGGGATGAGGAGGTTGTCAGGGCTGCTGTTAGTTAGGAAAGATGCTAAAGAGCCTCCCCGGGGGTTCTGTAACTGCTGTAACTAGGGAGAGATGCTAAACAGCCTCCTGGGGCGTTAAGGAGCTGGGGAAACAAGTGTAAGCTCTCAAGGCATGCAGCTGAACTGGGGTGTGATGGGGCTGGGAGGAGCTGCCAGGTGGATCTCTAGGACTTAAGTTAAAATTGGACAAACCTGGGATCTGGCTGTGTCTGAGCAATGCAATGGGCAGGGTGATTTGCACTGTTAAGGGCTGGATGTCGGTTGTCTGATAGTGCAAAAGGACAAAGAGACAGAGTAAGAGAACAAATTGGGATGGCTCTACATGTGCAGGAGGGGACACACATGAAAATCAGCTTCAACGACTGCAAATATCCTCCATCTCCAGCACAGGAGGGACTGGACAGACTCCAGAGGGAAGTTTGTGGGGTGAACTCGCGGTTTGGAGGCTGGACAAACACCTGCCCAGGCTCAACCAGCCATCTGGTCCCTGCTGGCTTTCCCACCGGGACTGCTGGCAGCCGGGAGGAGAGCAGCGGGGTCCCACAACCTTTGGCATCTAACCTTGGTGCTACACTGCACGCGGGCAGGGCTCTGCCTGCCTGCTGGGGAGCACCATCCTGGGGCTCTCCTGCACCCCTTTGAGCAGTCTGCACCTCTGTTTTGGGACACAGGGCTTCTGGGTCCCCTCCATGCTCTGCCTGGGGAGCCCATGCCCACCCCTCCCCGGGGACACCCAACAGGCTGGGGAACACTGTGCTCTGCTGTTGGCAGAGGATCCGTCTCCTGCACCACCACCCTGGTTCAAAGTGGAAGGGGAGGGGGAAAATTAGCTGAGATGCTGAAGCTTAATAAAATTCTCTGTTGTTTTGCCTTCTTTTTTAACTGTGTTTTCCCATGAACCCACTGCTTGAGCCCTAAATCCTGCTTTTTCTCCTCCTTGGGGCAGGCAGGCTCTGAGCAAAGGGGGTCCGGCCCCCCCCACCCCTCCATGGTGGTGGTAAGTCTCTGGGGAGTAGGGTAGGGTCCTGCAGCCTGTTGCTGAATTTCTCCTGAGCTACACGGTTTTTCAGGCGAGAAAAACCTTCCCAGCACAGCGCTGGGGTGCATGTCGTGGAGCTTCCTCCAAAGGAAATAATGTTCCATGGAAAATGCATTGGGTAACGCTCACAACTAGCAGCTCATGAACACATTTGCAGCATGGGTTGATCTGCCATCCACACAAATATATGGCTGTAGCCCTCACTCAAGCTTCCCAGTGGCTGGGGACAGCTGGGCCAGTAAAGCTGGACAGGGCGGTCCAGAGATGCTGCTGGCTGAATGGCAAAGGGGGGCTGTCCCATCATAAGAGGGACAGCCAAGCTCCCTGGATGATTTAAAGGAGGGTCTTGGGGACCTTATGAGGGAGTGCAACCTTGCAACAGCCCCCTGTTATGAGCTATGAAGCAGTGCAGCTAGACCTGCAATGGAAAAAACATCGGCTGCATCTATGGAGCCAGGATGGGAGAAACCTCCTGGTCTGAGTCCACCCATCTCATCTCTAGGGTACTGGGAAGGAGAAATCCCTTGGGGTCTCAAGATCTGCAGGATTTGGCTACTCCTTAACAGGCAAACCCTCCCATCTCCAGCCCCCAGCATCACGGTGAGAGGGGCTGCGGGGGGGCACGCTGCAAAAACCCTGGGCCAGTGACTGGCAGAACTCTTTACTGAGATATCCAGAAATAATGTGTACGGGTGTTGTGGTTCAGCCCCATTCGGCAATTAAGTACAACACAGCTGCTCACTCACCCTCCCCCACGGTGGGATGGGGGAGAGAATTGGAAGAGCAAAAGTAAGAAAACTTGTGGGTTGAGATAAGAACAGTGTAATAATTAGAACAATAATAATAATAATAATAAATTGTAATGAGAAGGAAAACAACAAGGGAACGAGAGAGGAACAAAAACCCAGGGGGGGAAAAAAAAACCAAACAGTGATATAACCGCTCACCACCTGCCGACCGACACCCAGCCAGTCCCCGAGCAGCGATCGCTGCCCCCCGGCCAACTCCCCCCAGTTTATGTACTGAGCATGACGTCATATGGTATGGAATAGCCCTTTGGTCAGTTTGGATCAACTGTCCTGGCTGTGCCCCCTCCCAGCTTCTTGTGCACCTGGCAGAGCATGGGAAGCTGAAAAGCCCTTGACCAGTGTAAACACCACTTAGCAACAACCAAAACATCAGCGTGTTATCACTATTATTCTCATACTAAAATCCAAAACACAGCACTATACCAGCTACTAGGAAGAAAATTAACTCTATCCCAGCCGAAACCAGGACAATGGGCACGTACCCAATAAAATGTATTGCAACTGGGTGTATCCAGGAGATGCACCAAAAGCAAACCTCAAGAGCACTGTTGAGGGGTGGCCCCCAAACCAAGCTGAAGCATCATCACATCACCTCTATCTTCCTCCTTCTGAGGCAGGAGCTAATTTGGATACAAGACATTAAAGCACATTGGAGGCTTACCTCATGGGCTCTGCTGAAGAACAGGATTGCTCCTAATTCCTCTTTCAGGATGGACTTTAATGGGAAAGACAGGAAGGCCACACTGGGAGACAGTGGCACTGGTGGAGAGCTGCAGCTCTCAGGCTCTTGGCATTGCCAGAGCAGGCATGGAGCAACATGAGAAAAAAGCATCTCAACTGCTGCTGTAGTCAACAGAGCTCCCAGAGGGCTCTTGGAGGGTCTCAGGGGCCCATCCATGGCTTACATTGACCTGCAAGTCTTGTGTAGGTCAACTTTGCATCACCTGCCTCAGTCTGAAGCTTGTGTGGCACTTCACAGATGGAAGACCAGATGCAGGGGGAAATGCTTAGGACAGACCGCCGGTTTCCAGGTTTTGGGAGATTAAAAACCCCTCATCTCTGTTTGCATTCCTTAAAACCTACTGAAAATGAGGGGTTTGCACTCAGAAGAGGTTGCAGAAATCCCAGTTCCTCAAATGCCCAATTGATGGTCCAGATCTGTTGGCATCACCACCAGGGACCCTTCCCGGGAACTGCTCAAAACCCAGCGAGAAACAGTCACAGCTGATTTCTGGCTTCTTTTGGGGTTTTTTGTGGGTTTTTTGTTGTTGTTGTTTGTTTGTTTTTTTTAAACTCTGCTTTTCTGAGAAATGGAAATTACTTGCAAGGTTTTCCACTATAGGCAGATCCAGGGTTGCAGAGCTGGTTTTTTAACCCCCAGAATTTATTCAGTGAGATAAAACATAGGTTACTGTCAGGGCCAGTGATTTAATCTAATTTCTCTTGATTATTTTTGATTAATTGGTATTTCTCCCCAGCTGCCTCCCTCCTCAAATGATGATGTAAGTGGCGGAGAAAAAATAGCCTAATGCTTCCTATAAGCTGGAGATTTTTCTTTAGAATCGTAGCAGGTTAATGCAAAATCCTAAAATTATGTTAAGGATCTGGCAGTTCAGCACTTCAGGTTCGCTTTATGGGAAATGACTGCTTGTTGCACTGAAACCGACCCTGCTTTGACAGTCGTGCTAGTGGTTTTTGGATTCTGAAAAACTCCTTTCAACTCAGCTGTGAGCCCACCCTGAATTTAAAGTGAAGCACCTGCATATCCTCAATGACCATCAGGAACGGATTTTTTAAAAGTTAAATATTTATTAAAATATTCATCACAATATTTATTTTAATATTATTTTTTATTCACTCAAGGGGGAATTGGATGAAGGCAGTGTCCTTTCACTCTTTCCCTCCAAGAAATGATGTCCCAAGGAGTGCTCAGAAAAGGACCTGCTTCGCTGCTAAGCATCCCTGTCCTTTGCAGTAATTTTGTTTAGTAAAGTTGCAAATTGCAAAGGCCAGCACGTTCCCCTTACAGCTGCACTCTCCACCATGTACAGTCATCTTCCTTCCACCTCTATGCAAGACTTCAACCCATAACCGGCACTTGACGAGCTTTCTTCTGGTTCAGACCAGGCTGATTCCTGCTTCTCCTGGCTGTCTTTCCTTGGGAAGGACTGTACACCCTCCAGGATCTTTTGTAGGTGCACAGCTCAGACCTCCATCCCTCCTCGCGACAATGTCATCCGGTGCATGTGCTCTGCTTGGCTCTGCTCTCCATGATATAAAGCAGGTACAGGTTCTTGGGGGCAAGAAGAAATCTCCCTGGGGTGTGGGAGGAGGGTGAGGGCAGCCCCTTAAATCTCCCATTGGAGCTCCATGCCCAACGCGGGGCCAAATGTTGCTGGGACCCCTCCGCAACAATTCGAGTGTAGTTATCCTTTTATTTTTACTTTTATTTTTAAACCATAAAAAACATCTTCGCATTCCATAGCAATATACAGATGTGCAAGGGACCGGTTTCTCCATAAATTTAGAGAAATAGTCCAGCTCTAGTCAGCAAAGGTGTTCACCACTTGCTGCAGTTTCTGGGGTCCTCACCCCCAGCGTGGAGAAGGCAAAGAGCCAGGGACACTTCCAGGGGTTTACCCCAATTATTGCATACTCATTCGATGATTTCTAGATGAGGGATGGGACTGACCCACCCTCTCTTTTGCTTTAACATGTGTTTTCTTAGAGAGCAAAGGGAGAGAAAAATGTCCAAACGACATGGCTCTTTGAGCATGGTGAAGTGCTCTGTTGTACCCCACTGCACAGCAGGAGCAGCCGGGATTAAAGGACCATGTCCATGCTCTGAGAAACCCTCATTCAGGTTTTCCATTGGAAAAAAAATGCTCATGAATGCCCGTTCTCTCACCCTCTGTCAGAATAAGTGGACTGAGGGGTTTCTGTCCTTCAAAGGAAAATCATAGACTGGAAAAAATTAGTTTCTGATTGCTTACAGGACTGATTTTAGCCTGTCCAGGAATGTTGCACAGGTTCACAGGCTCAAACATGCAGCAGTGAAAGCTCCTGGTAAGAAAAGTAATTAAAATCCTTGTATCCCCTTGCATGCAGATGCAAGAGAACAACCTCGGTTTAAGAAAACAGCCACTGCACTCACCCCGCATGGCTGAGATCCTCCCTTCCCATCTCTGTGCTGAAGGAACCAGGGCTGTGCACTTGGCACACACCTTAGCAGAGTGATTTGAGGTTGATCCTTGCAGGAGCTGTACTGGCTGGTTAGACAAGAAAACTCTTCAGCAACAGATCACGTTTGAGTCTGCTCAACCATTCCGCAAGTTACAGCTGTTGTGTGATAATTTTGTTATTTTCTAGGTGTTGCACAAATTGGTCTATTTCTTGCTCAAATATTCTGCTCTGCAGAAGCTAGTGCAGAGTTGCATGAAGGTGTCCCTGCTGTTTTTTCTCTAATGCCACAGAGAGCAGACATGACGCCAACTTTATGTTCAAGTGCATTGGCATTGATGATGTGTGGGGGAAAGAAGTGACCACCAAATTTTACAAAAAACATTCTTGAACCTCTGGATGAGTCTGGAAAGCTGGCAGATGCTCTTATTACTGTAAGTTTATCATTTTCCCAGGGCTACTTAGAGAGACTGAGTCCTTGCTGAGGCCAGACCCCCTTTTGCTGCCAGACACCAGAAACCCAGGCTCATGATGTGACTTCCATCATGCTTGCCTCCTTTGACTTTTTCTTCCAAAAGAAGCCATCTCCTGACTAGGCTGTTGGCTCTTGCCCTTGCAAAAAGGCTGAAAATGTTCCCAGCCCTGGCAGATTCATTTGAGCTGAGGTGAGAGCACTCGGTGGGAGGTTTGCCGAAAAGCAGCCCATCCTTGGAGCTATAGAAAGGTCATTTGTGAGTGTCAAGACCATTTCCTCGGAGTCACATCAGGTGTGCCTGGTTGCAGTGTCCACAGATGAAGGATTTATCATGCCCAGTAAAGGAGCTCTTCTTCTGATTCTGCTCTTGCTGTGTCCACCTCTTCCCACAGTGACTGCATTTGTTTCTGCAGCCCTCCAGATCAAGCCAGGATCTGCTCAGCTCCAATTCGGTAGTGGTGTCTCTTTTTGGAAGCTGTGGGCTTTCACAATGAATTTTAATGACCCCAGTATTAATGTAAACCACAAAGGGGATATTCTACCCTTTCTTCAAACTACTCTCTTCCTTTTTTTTCAGGCTCTGGGCTCTGAGAGCAATGAAAAAACAGCTGACGACTTTCCTCCGAAAACTGGGGCATCTTCTTCCCCCAAAGAAGAGAAGAAGCCACAAGTATGGACTGAAGTAACCAGAAAGGTCATGAAACTGCTGATTTCTGTACCTTTCAATTTTTTTTCCTTGCCGGTGGGTGCTTGGAGCCCAGATTGCAATGAGGTTCCTGGGATAGCAGGCTGCACCTTCTGTGCAAATCTCAAGGGACTCATTTTTGTACAGGATCCCAGGAGCTCTCAGCACCACCCACTGCAGTAGATGGTGCTGAGGTGCATATTGCTCCACTACTCTGTTCCCTAGAGTATAACTCTTCTATTTTATGAGCTTGGTTGTAGCAGAAGGGAGTAAAAATTTGGGGGCACTGTGAATAACAAACTCTGCCTTGGGTTGTGGGAGACTGGGCGTTGGCATATCTCTTGGACTGTGTCGTAATTCGTTGAGAAAAGTCCTGTAGAGGACAACTGTACAAAGGTTGCCAAGCTGTGCTGAAGCCTCATTCCTCTTTTACAGCTGGGAAGTCTGAGTCCTCTTTCTCAATTCCTCATGAGCACCACGGTTATAATGTGTTCAAGTTGAATGCACCACGGTCACAAAATTGGGTATGCAAAGCTGGCATAGAGATCCAGGAATCTGTTCCCCAGAAGGTGGCTATTCATAAGCTAAGGACTGGTGAGATATGGTGATATCAGATCTCCAAAAAAACATGTCTCCAAGGCAATCACAGTGAAGGCTTGGACACCTTACACCATTAGGGAGCAGACCTGCCCACCACTCCTTTTGGAGCTGCCATAGACAGTGACATGAAGGGTTTTCCTCTTCCATGCTTGCATGGTCTCCTCCCACCACCTGCCTTCTCCTGTGACAGAAGATTTCTCCCAGGGGATCAACGGTTGGCCAGATGAACAAAGAAACAGTGCAGAAGGCCAAGGGAAAAGAGTTCCCTGACTTCTGGAGGGCAATATTAGTGCAACGCCATGATTCTGTACTAGTCTGATGTTCTGTTCCACAGGTCCTTGTGGGAAATGTGCCACAGGGCCTTGTGAATCTCCTAATTCGTCCTCATTTCTCTCCTGGCTGTTTCCAGGGTCCAGATCCTCTTGGTAGCTGAAAGATGAGGTCAATGCACGAGGGAAGGGCCAGAGACAGCTAAGTAGGAGAATCGCTGTTCTCAGTCTGCCTTTGACTCTGCTCCCCATTTTCCATCACTGAATTCAAGAATCATGGAATGGTTTGGAAGGGACCTTTGAAGATCATCTAGTCCAATCCTTCAGCCATGGGCAGGGACATCTTCCACTAGATCAGGTTGCTCAATGCCCCACCAAACCTGACCTTGAACACTTCCAATGATGGGGCATCCACAACTTTTCTGGGCAACCTGTTCCTGTGTCTCACCACCCTCATCATAAAACATTTCTTCCTTATGTCCAATCTAGACATAGCCTCTTTCAGTTTAAAACCCTTGCCCCTTGTCTTGTCCCTACAGACCCTGGTAAAAAGTCTCTCTGCACTGTTCTTATAAGCCCCCTTTATATATTGAAAGGCTGCAAGAAGGTCTCCATGCAGCCTTCTCTTCTCCAGGCTGAACAACCCCAACTGGGCATCTTGTTCTCAGCAATGTAGGATTTCTGCAAGGAAAGAGAGACCCTTCTCAAAGGCATATGGAGCTTGTTCCCAAATACATGATCCCCTTCTGAGTTCAGGTTTTGTCCTGAGCATCAGTGCTTGCTGCTTCCCCAACAACAGACAGCCCAGTACTGGGGATTAGCCAACACAGTCCTACCAAGTGGTCTCTGCTCTCTTCAGTAGTCCTTCTTTTCATCTCAGAAGTCTCCATATTAAAAGCAAGCTCTTTTTTGTTGATTTAGATTGTTTACCAAAGGTTTCAACCTGCTATGCAAGGGAAATATATATAATGCCTATTGGCTCATGGGGTGAGCAGCAGGAATAGCCCTGAGCCAGCTGGAAGCCATCTAGTGATTGCACTGCCATGCCCAGGACACTAAGTCCACATAATTCAATTGAAAATTAGATTTGCAAAGTTATGCTTTCTTATGAAAACAATAGCCACCTGCCCTGCTCTTTGTAGGCAGCGGTGACTTCCTCTTCAGCCAAGGATGGCTGGTCATTTCTTTTGTCCTGCTGCAAACATCTGCAGCACAGTTCCTGCACAGAAATGCAACAGTTACCTGCCCTGTTACCTGCATCCCTTTCTAGTTTAAACAGTTTCCCTCTTGTCTTCCCCTTGCCTGAAGGGTTTCTGTCAGCGGTGTTTTGCTCCAGAGTAATTACAATTGCAAGCAGAAAGCCTTTTATGACCAAGCAACTGTCACGTCAACGAGCTATTAAGAAAATAGCTATTTCCAAACCCATTAAACAGGTACATTTAGAGCATAGCAATACTTCTAGAATAACAGGTGACCACGCAAAATGTTCTTAGGTCCTTTATGAGATTATAGATATTAGTAAGTGTAAAAATGCAGAGTAATTTGCATCTTTAAGATTCAAAAGAAGCAATTTACTGTTTAAAGGAACACTCATTAAGAAATCTTTGCAGAATCAGTATCCCTAGAGGTATGCTTTCCTACATCTAATGTGACCCAATAATTACATCCCTCTGTGTCACATACTGCCCTTCTATGATCTTCACATTGTGGGTGTGCAACTGGAGATTTGCCTGGATGAGCGAGTTTGCACTCCTCCTTGCTTTCATCTTTCTGCTTGGGAGAGCTGCTTGAGCATGGTGGGAGCCACCTATGAATATGCACCAGGGCACATGAGTGCAGGAGGAGTTTCTCCTCCGTCCTATGTTCACATGCTGATCACTGACTTCCGAAGCAGAAGGTGCTGCTGCAGGAGAACACGGTCTCTTCACGTAGTTATCTTCCCATCAACAGACAGAATCCCCCTCCTGGCCATTGCGTCACCAACTGTGAAGTAGTCCCAAATATTGTGGGGAAAAAAAAAATAATGGACATAAGCTAGCAATGTGTGCTTAGCCCAGAAGGCCAAGCATATCCTGGGCTGCATCAAAAGAAGTGTGACCAGCAGGTCAAGGGAGGAGATGGCTCCCCCTCTACTCTGCTCTTGTGAGACCCCACCTGGAGTACTGTATTCAGCTCTGGGGCCCTCAGCATAAGAAAGACATGGACCTGTTGGAGCTGGTCCAGAGGAGGCCATGGAAATGGTCAGAGGGCAGGACACCTCTCCTGTGAAGAAAAGTTGAGAGTTGGGGTCACAAGCGCAACAGCTGAGCCTCCCCAAAATCCGAGAGAGCTGGGAAAAAAGCTGCAAAAAAGAAAAAGCCACAGAACCTGGAGATAAAGGTCTAAAGATGGGCCAAGTGAAGAGATCTGCTCTCCTGCTGAAGCTCTGGGGCTTTTGAACCTCATCCTGCAGCATTTGCTTTCACCATCATTAAATTTTTTTTTTTGTGTTGTCCCCATGCGTACAGTTCTTAGGGCTTTTTTTGGTTTTTAATGCTACCTCTTGCAGACATGCAAGGAACACTGCCAGCCTCCTCTAACGTCCACTGAAGGCCTGAATGTGAGGAAGTTTGGGTGCAAGAAGAAACCCACAAGCGGCCCTTTGCTGGATGCAGATGCCTCTGGGCAGCACAGCTCAGCAGCAAGGATGGGAACAGCGAGGATGTAGGATAGTGGGTGGTCATGCTTGACCCACTCAAAGTCCCTGGGCTCAGTGGTGCTCAGGGCTATAGTGCTCATGTTGCAGCATGCGACCCAGGGGTCTGCAACAGCTTGGGCAGGAGAATTAATGCACAGCTTGCTCTGCATCGCAGATAATACTTAAGGGCATAAAGTCACTACAATCTGGAACAGTGAGGAAGAAGTTAACTGGGATGGACGGTTTATTGTGGTGGTGATTGGGGAGGTAATGAGGGTGGTAAAAGATAAAAATGCACGGATGGAATAAAGAGGGAAAACAGGAATATAAGGGAAGAAAAACTTGTGAGTGGGGCTGTCTGGTGGTGCCATGTGGACACCATGGCTTGAGCAGGTCAACAAGCAGCAAAACGGTGGTCACCCTGGTCCTACTGCAGAATCCTGCTCTACATTCGGGAGGAACCTGGACATCCTCCCCTATGATGGTGAGGAGCAGGAGTCCAGGGGTGCTGGGGCATCTGGGGGTTGGCTCTTCTCTAAGAAACTGGATGCATCAAGGAGGCAAAGGCATGGGGGAAAGGGATAAAGAGAGGGGACAATATGGGCACAGTGGGTTCAGACTCATGGGGATCAGACATGTGGGGTCACAGGTGATGGGAGACTTGGGGAGAGAGGAGCATGAAGGTGGTGGTCAGGAAGTCACACTGCCTTTGAAGGAGGTTTCTTAGTGGCAAGATCAGAAATATCTGCAGCAAAACGAAGACCTGCTGGAAATATGGACCTGCTGCTAGATGGGGCAAGAGACCTGGTGACAGGGGAAAAGGTACAAGAATGAGGTATTGAATGCTTTCATTGCCTTGGTCTTTACTGACAAGACCAGCCTTCAGGAATCCAAGGACCCAGGGACCAGAGGGAAAGCCTGGAGCAAGGAAGACTTACCCTTGGTAAGTGGGTAAGTGGAGGAAGGACTGGGTTAGGGAGCACTTAAACAAACTGGACATATCCAAGTCCATGGGCACTGCTGGGGTGCACCCATGAGTGCTGACACAATGTCATTGTGAAGCCACTCTAATTATCTTTGAAAAGTCACGGTGAGTGAGAGAGGTGCCTGAGGGCTCTGAGAAAGAAAGTGTCACTCCTATCTTCAAGAAGGGCAAGAAGGAGGAAACAACAGGCCAACCAGTCCCACCTCAATTCCCGGGATGATGAGGGAGCAAATCCTCCTGGAAGTCATTTCCAAACATATAAAGGACAAGAGGGGGTCTGGCAGTAGTCAGCATGACTTTAGTAAGAGGAAATCATGCTTAACCAATTAAACAGCCTTCTACAACAAAATGACTAGCTCAGTGTGTGAGGGGAGAGCAGTGGATGCCGTTTATCTTCACTTTAGAAAGGCAAAATGCTGTGTTTGTCAATGAGGATGTCTCCCATAGCATCCTCTTAGACAAACACAGCAAGGTAGACTGAAAACCGGCTGAACAGCCAGGCTTAGAGGGTGCTGCTTGGTGGCACCAAGTTGAATTGGAGGCCAGTAATTAGTGGTGTTGCCCAGGGGTCAATACTAGGTCCTTAACATCTTCCTGAAATAATGGTCTGGGTGATGGGGCAGAGAGCACCCTCAGCAAGTTGGCAGATGACACCATTACGCCATTTGAATTGTTGCCTAAGCCACTCGTGCATTGCTCTGCTATTACCATTACTCTGAGGTCAACTGGGTAACTGGAAAGTCCACATGACTCCAGGCTTGATACACCATTCCTGTGATATTTTATTTTTAAAAAGTGGCCCATTGTCTGACTGTATCTCTGCTGGCTTTAGGTGCGTAGTGGTTTAATCCTGCTACAGTCACCCACACAGATGCAGTGCGTGGAAAGCAAACGTTATCCAAACTGCTCACTACTTCAGCTGCAGTCACAATAAAATTCCACCCCCTTGGGGTCTGATGCAGTCTACTTGCCAAGTATTCCAATGGGCTTTTCATTCCCTTTTCGTGGTTGACTTTTGACAAGACAAACCTTCATTTCATTGCAAAACCCACAGGTGCTCATAGGATGGTCTCCTTGCTGCTTACTCTCACTAGTCATATGAGCCAGTGTGTCCCAGCTGTTCCTGCAACCATCTACCCAACCACTCAGCACTCAAGGCAGAAGAAAGTCCTCCCACACTTATCCTGCTAAGTTGTTGGCCATATTGCCACCTGAGTGGTACTTTTCTGGAGTGCTGCTATACGTCCTACAGGAATAAGACCAAAGTTAGCAATATCATACATTTGCTACCAATATTCCCTTCTCCTTTCCTCTCCATTCCCTGTCTGCCTATTGTGTTTTGCCCAATTTCCTAGCCATGGTCTGGCACCAGCCCATACAGCATTGGGACTGGTGTGCCATTTCCAAGAGCATCTGCCACTTACCCTTTTTTTTGGTGAGGGTATGTAACAAGTATTCAAGTCCATGTGTACGCAGCAAAAGGAGCCATGCAGGGTCCTAGTGGTTGCTGTACATGCACTTTAAAACCTCCAGGGCATCTTCGTGTTGTGGCATAGTTTGCGTTTCTCTCTAATAAGCTATAGAATGTTTGCGTTATGATATTAAATCTCGGAATATGTGCCTCCAAAACCCTAAAGTCCCTAGCACAGTACATAACTACCTTTTTAATACTTGGGGATGGTAGATGGTAGATGGGGATGGGGATGGTAGAAACTGCTAGATTTCCTGTGGCACCACAGCAGGGGCCATTTTTCTCCCACCTTTCCATCTGATGCCCCAAAAGCTTCCATCCTGAATGGATCCCTCTTTCTTTTCCTCCAGTACCTATACCCCAACAGGCTGTAGGCGTGTGATAACCTTGGCCACAGCCTGTGTCACAGGTTCTGCAGGACCTCTGATGACATCATCCATTGGCTGCACAGCAGTGACCTCCTTTGGTAATTTTAATATATCTAGCTCTTTAGCCAAAACAGCATGAGGCCATGCAGGAGAACTGTGGGTGGGATGAGAATTGAGAGTGCTGATAGATTCGAGTATCTCCCGGGGATCACATCCCGAACACCATCTGGCTCTCAAGTCATTACTTTCTTAAATCACCCAGCATCACCCCCATAACCTGATACAGATTTCACAGGACTATCGCGAGGAGTTAGTAAGGGAAAACCAGCCAACTGCTGTAAAACCGGAGTTGGCAGCCCATTTAAGTAACTCAGAGAGAGCCATTTATGTACACACACTTTTCTGGCATCTCTTATGCTCAGTGGTGTCTGAGGGTGCTCCCTGTTTTCCCCATTTTGTGTAGAGACAGGCTGACTTTTTCCCATTGCATTTCCTTTAGCTGAGGCTCTCCCCTTGTTTCCATCTCTTGCGAAGTGTAGTGGTAAATCTGCTGGCAGACATTGGAGGACCTTGCAGAAAGTAATGATGTTTAAGACTCAGGGCTGTCTGGAAAGGTGGCAACCATGCCCCAGAGCCTGCCCCAAGGCACCTCAACATGTCTGACCACGAGGTACCTGATGAGTCAGGAGCTCAGACCAGAGCTTTGGCAGAAGATGGGAACTGAAGCCCAACACTATCACCCCCAACCCATTCCTCTCCCACCCAGGGAGGTTGCACGGCTAGGTTTTGCTGTTCCCCAGGTGCACAGTGATGCCTGCACAGCTCTGGGTACATCCACATGGCTGGCAAGGGTAGCCAGGAGCAGTCAGTCATTGCAATGAAGTGGTTGTATTGCAATTAAGACTGTTGAAATATTATTTAGACTTAATTAGACTCCGCAGAGAGGGGTGTGTTGTTCCAGTTGTCGATACTGAAATCTTTGGTCCAAGTGTGCAGCGTGCAACACTAAAGGATTAAAAAGACAGGTAGAAATACCGTAACCCTGTTTCAGTTGATGGCTTACTGGAGCTGCTGCTGCACTTCAGCAGCTTTTGTGATCCTCCTGGGACCCCTTGTGTCCAAAGTCGGGAACTTCTGCGCTTTTCATTTACAGGTTTTCATTTATAGCATAGTTCAGTTGGAAGGGACCTACAACGATCATCCAGTCCAACTGCCTGACCTGTCCAACTGTTAACCTCAGTTAAGAAGTGAGAAAATGAACTGTGAGCTGTGCTGCATCTGTAGAGCTCAGGGGAAAAAAAAAGCAACAAAAATATTTTAGTTAACCAGGGCTGCACACATGGATCTGAATACACACAGGGAACAGGGTTTTTTTTAGTAAAGCGGTGCCATTTTTACATATTGATGAGTAATAAAACACTCAAAAAATGTTTTATAGGATTTGATTGTGAGAGACAGAATTATTTTGGAAACTTTGCCTTTTGAAGACCATGGCATCCACTAGAAAGGTGAAAAACAGTCTCCCTGGGTCATTTCTGTGGAGGTTTCTGATAGCAGCTTGGCTGGTGCTCACTTCTCTGCATGGCAGCAGAATTACTGACTTTGCTGGGAACAGCCAAGACTCTCCTTGCTTAATACCAAGTTATGACAAATCACTGTTAATTCTAGTGCTGGCTATAAATTGTATTAAAATCTTTATTTGAGATTTTAAGGACCAGACAAAGGATTTGGAGGACTGGAATGGAAGTGTTCCCCTGTTGACCAGTTTCTCTGTTAATTCCATACAGGTGCCTTGATTCTTGGACCTCTTCTTTCTCTAAATAAAAGTCTGTGAAGGTCTGATACCAGCTATCTGCCAGCTGTGAAATGTCCTTCTGTGACTTGCACAGCATGACTTGCACAGCAAACCACCGCACTCTGAGTGGCACTTAATCAACCTGGATCTATGTGTGGCAGGACCTGAGGCCATGGGACAAATGGGTACTGAACACCAGGACAAAGCCTCTTGACTAAGACTTTCTTTGGAAGGAACAGCAGACTCTCTGCCTTAACAGGGGAGCATCAAGTAGCTGATTATTCCTTTAATCTTGAGCCACATAATGCTTTTCTGTCCTGGATTTAGATCACATTCTTAGATCTTGTTCCCAACAGATTCCCTGTGGATGAAAGGGATGTCTGACTTGGTGTCTGACTTAAAAGAATCTGCTGCTCTTGCACAAGTGGTGTCCGCCTTCCCTGGCGCTGCTTGTTGCAGAGGAAAGGATGTTGCAGGAGATGGGGAAAAGCCTCAGGTGTGTTTGCAGATATGTACTGGACAGTCTGATGCTCCCCATGGATTTTTCTCTCTCATCAGGGATCATCTTCTGCAGTTTTGTCTACAGAAACCTTTGAGAGCTTTGTCAGAAATTGTATAACTGTGGCCATAGCTGTAATACCGCAGGCGTTGCTTGTCTTGCAATTGCAACACTAATTTGGGGACAAGGACCAGGCGTCCCAGCTGCAGGCTGCTGTGCAGGTCTGGTGGATGCTTGCAGCAGCCCGGGGCCCTGGCTGTTAAAACTGATTGCATGGCCACGATTTCTTGTGAGAAGTACAAGTGGAGGAGCATCACAAATGCAAAGGCTGTGAATGTGGACTGTGCTGCAAACAAATCTGTAACGTAAACCAGCAACAGCACTGCATGCCTGTGATGGAAAGTCCAGAAGCAGAACGTGGATGTATCTCCTGAAAGGGAAGAAATATGCTCAAAAGGTGATATCTTATTCCACTCATGCCCACAGAAGACTATCTCCCACCCACTAGCCACTTTTTAAAGCCAACAGAGGAATAGGTCCTTGGATGGAGAAGGTCCACCGCTGCAGCTGGAATGAAACACGCTCTGGGTTGCATGCTGTGCATTTGCACCTAAGATCTCAGCGTTGGCAACCCGAACAACACAATGGCTCTGCAGAGTCTAATTAAGTTAGTCTAATTGACATTTCAATAGTCTTAATCTGCAGTGTCTTTCCCTCCTGCATCCGAAGCTGGAAGAGGACTGCAAGCTCTTGGGACAGACACAGTCCCGGGAGGTCACAGATTAGTCAGAGGACTCTCACAACACTCTTCTTAGACATTTTATCCTCAACCCATTATTTTCCTGCCCTAAGAAGGGCCTTCCAAGCCTGAACAAACAGATTTCTAAAGCTCAGACAACCAGGTTGGGAGCCCACACACAATTCAATTGTTAAAAGCAAAAAGTGATCACCTGATATAAAAATCCCACAGACTGACTTTTAGCAGGTTGGTAATTCTTTCAGACAGCATAGTTCCCCTGCTCAGCATTCATACTAAAAGCAGAAATTTTAGATCATGATCTCCAGTTCGGCTGTGTTTTGCTGGAGGTCACATAGGCAGAGCTATTCACTGAAGATCCTTGCCCTTAAGCACGATTCTGCTCCCCATCATCTCAAGCAACACCCTGTTCATGCCAGTGATCTTACTGAAACCCACGTGTTTACTTGGGAATAAATATTTACAAGCATGAGGGCACCTGAGATGGGTCCTTCTTGAGGCTCCCCGTGCATCCCCTCAAGGGGTGCAAATCATGGTGTGCTCCTGGCATCCAGCGTGGCTCCTCCTCTTCTTTGTCTTCCGACGCCTCATCATGCAGTTGTCACCTGCAGCCACCTCCTCCTCACCATGCTTTTGTCTCCTGCTGCCGCCTCCTCCTCCTCCTATTTGTCATGCTTTTGTCTCTTGCTGTCTGCTCTTCCTCCTGCTCCTCCTCCTCCTCGTCATGCTGTTGTCTCCTGCCTCCTCCTCTTCCTCCTCCTCCTCACCGTGCTGTAGCCTCCTACTGCCTCCTTCTCCTCCTGCTCCTCATCATGCTACTGCCTCCTGCTCCTCCTCTTTATGTTCCTCTCTCCTGCTGCCTCCTCCTCCTCCTCCTCATCATGCTGTTGTCTCCTCTGCCTTCTCCTCCTCCTAATCATGCTGTTTTCTCCTCCTGCCTCCTCCTCCTCCTCCTCTTCATCACGATGTTGTCTCCTGCTGCCTCCTTCTCCTTCTTCTCTGCCTCCTCATCCTCCTCTTCCTCCTTGGCATGCTGTTTTCTCTTGTTGTCTCTTCCTCCTCCTCATTCTACTCCTCAGCATTCTGTTGTCTCCTGCTGCTTCCTCGTCATCCTCCTTCTCATCATTATCATCCTTGACATGCTGTTGTCTCCTCTTCCTCCTTCTCCTCTTCTACCTTCTTTTCCTCTCATGCTGTTTTCTATTGCTGCCTCCTCCACGTGCTCCTTTTCATGCTGTTATCTCCTGCAGCCTCCTCCTCTTCCTCCTTGTCATACTCTTGTCTCCTGCAGCCTCCTGCTTTTTGTAATCTGTTGTCTCCTGCAGCCTCCTGCTCCTCATCATGCTGTTGTCTCCTGCCTCCTCTTCCTCATCATAAAATTAATAGAATCCTAGAATCATTTCGGTTGGAAAGGACCTTTAAGATCATTGAGTCCAACTGCTGACCTAGCACTGCCAAGTACACCACTAAACCATGTCCCTAAGTGCCACATCTACATGTCTTTTAAATACCTCCACAGATGGTGACTCAACCACTTCCCTGGGCAGCCTGTTCCAATGCTTGACAACCCTTTCCGTGAAGAAATTTTTCCTAATATCCAATCTAAGCCTCCCCTGGTGCAACTTGAAGCCATTTCCTCTTGTCCTATCACTTGTTACTTGGGAGAAGAGACTGACACCCACCTCGTTACAACCTCCTTTCAGGTAGTTGTAGAGAGCGAGAAGGTCTCCCCTCAGCCTCCTTTTCTGCAGACTAAACAACCCCAGTTCCCTCAGCCACTCCTCATAAGACTTCTGCTCTAGACCCTTCACCAGCTTTGTTGCCCTTCTTTGGATGTGCTCCAGCACCTCAATGTCTCTCTTGGAGTGAGGGGCCCAAAACTGAACACAGTAGTCGAGGTGCGGCCCCACTAGTGCCGAGTACAGGGGCACGATCACTTCCCTAGTCCTGCTGGCCACACTATTTTTGATACAAGCCAGGATGCCATTGGCTTTCTTGGCCACCTGGGCACACTGCTGGCTCATATTCAGGCGGCTGTCAACCAACACCCCCAGGTCCTTCTCTGCCAGGCAGCTTTCCAGCCACTCTTCCCCAAGCCTGTAGTTTGGATGGTGCTGTTGTGACTGAAGTGCAGGACCTTGCACTTAGCCATGTTGAACCTCATACAATTGGCCTTGGCCCATCGATCCAGCCTGTCCAGATCTCTCTGTAGAGCCTTCCTACCCTCAAGGAGCTCAACAGTCCCGCCCACTTGGTGCATCTGCAAACTTATTGAGGGTGCACTTGATCTGCTTGTCCAGATCAGTGATAAAGATAGTAAAGAGAACTGGCCCCAGTGCTGAGCTGTGGACAACACCATTTGTGACCGGCCGCCAGCTGGATTTAACTCCATTCACCACCACTCTTTGGGCCCAGCCATCCAGCCAGTTTTTTACCCAGAGAAGTGTACGCCCGTCCAAGCCATGACCAGCCAGTTTCTCCAGTAGAAAGCTGTCCTCCTCCTCATTATCATCCTTGACATGCTGTTGCCTCCTGCTGCATCCTCCTCCTTCTTTTCCTTCTCCTTATGCTGTTATCTCCTGGTGCCTCTTCCTCCTCTTCATCATGCTGTTGTCTCCTGCTGCCTCCTTCTCTTCTTCCTCCTCTTTTTCCTTCTCATGCTGTTTCCTTCTTCTGCCTCCTCCTCCTCTTCCTCCTCCTCCTCCTGCTCATCATGCTTTTGTCTCCTGCAGTCTCCTGCTCTTTGTAATCTGTTGTCTCCTTCTCCTCCTCCTCCTTCTCCTCGTCCTGCTGCCTTCTCCTCCTCTTCCTTCTCCTCATGTTGTTTTACCCTGCTGCCTAGTCCTCTTCATCATCTGTTGTCTCCTGCTGCCTCCTCCTCTTCTTCCTCCTCCTCATAATCCTGTGTTCTCCTTCAGCCTTCACCTCCTCCTTCTCTTTGTAATGCTTTTGTTTCGTGCTCCTCCTCTACCTCCACCTCCTCCTCCTCTTCCTCCTTTTCCTCCTCATCCTCATTTCTTTCTTGTCATACTTTTTTCTCCTCCTGACTCCTCCTCCTTTTTCTTCTCCTCCTCTTCCTTTTCCTTCTCTTCCTCTTCATGCTTTTTTTCCTGCTGCCTCCTTCCCCTCTTACACCTCGTCCTCCTTCTCATCATCCTGTGGTCACCTGTGGTCACTCCTCCTCCTCCTCCTCTTCCTCCTTTTTTTTGTCATGCTGTTGTCTATTGCTGCCTCCTTCTCCTCCTCCTCCTCATGCTGTTGTCACGTGCTGCCTCCTCCTCTTCGTAATATCTGTCTCCTGCTGCCTCCTCCTCTATGTCCTGCTCTTCCTCCTCCTCCTCCTCCTCCTTGCCATGCTGTGTTCTCCTGTTCTCTCCTCATCTTCCTGCCATGCTGTTGTCTCCTGCTACCTCCTCGTCCTCGTCACACTCCTCTCTCCTTCTGCCTCCTCCTCCTTCTCCTCATGCTGTTGTCTCCTGCTGCCTCCTTGTTGTCGTCCTCCTCCTCCTTGTCATGCTCTTGTCTCCTGCTACCTTCTCCTCTTTGTCATCTGTTGTGTCCTGCTGCCTCCTCCTCATCATCATCATGCTGTTGTCTCCTGCTGCTTTCTCCTTCTCCTCCTCTTCCTCCTCCTTCTCCTCTCCCCTCCTCCTCCTCCTCCTCCTCTTCCTCCTCCTCTTCAACCTCCTCCTCCTCATGCTCTTGTCTACTGCAGACTTCTCATTGTCAACTGTTGTCTCCTGCTGCCACCTCCTCCTGCTCCTCGTCCTCCTCCTTGTCATGCCGTGGTCTCCTGCTGCTGCCTCCTCCTCAGACTACTATCCGTTCCTGCTCTTTCACATGGGTACAAAAGATGTTGCAAGAAAAAGTCTGAGGTCAATCAAAAGAGACTTCAGAGCCCTGGGAAGAATGCTAAAAAATTCAGGAGCTCAGGTAGTGTTTTCTTCGATCCTCCCAGTAATGGGGGGAGACATTGGAAGAAACAAGACAGCCCAGGATATCAATACCTGGCTCCAGGCCTGGTGCCCCCACCAAAACTCTGGGTTTTTAAACCATGGAAGAGCCTTTGAGAGACAAGGTATGCTGGGGCCTTTTGGGATCCACCTGTCCTGATGGGGAAAACACATCTTTGGGCGTAAGTTGGCAGGGCTGATCGAGAGAGATTTAAACTAGAATCAGTGGGGGAAGGGGATACCAACAGGATTGCAGTAGGTAAGCCGAGGGTTGGCATGGCATTGCCTGAGGGTGGCAATGCTAGTGGGAACATTTACGCTGCTCCTGGGAGCACGGAAGACTCAGGAGCGTATCTGAAATGCTTGTACACCAATGCAGGCAGTATGAGAAACAAACAGGATGAACTGGAAACGTTTGTCAGCTCCCAGAGCTATGATATCATTGGTATTAGTGAGACTTGGTGGAATGAGTCCCATGATTGGAGTGCTGGGATGGAGGGCTACAGGCTGTTCAGAAGGGATAGGCAGGGCAGGGAAGGTGGAGGTGTCACACTATATGTAAAGGAGAGGTTTGACTGTACAGCCCTTACAGTCAGTGATGATGTGGTTGAGAGCCTCTGGGTAAGGATTAGGGGGATGGAAAACAAAGGAGCTGTTGTAGTGGGGGTCTACTACTGATGACCCAGCCAGGATGTAAGCACCGATCAGTTATTCTACAGGCAATTAGGAGAAATCTCTGGATCAGTAGCCCTGGTCCTTACGGGAGATTTCAACTTCTCGGACATCAACTGGGAATATTATACTGCTGTGATGAGAAGGTCTTGGAAATTTTTTAATTTTGTGGGAGATGATAATTTCTTGTCACAGGTATTCAGTGAGCCAGCTAGGAAAGATGCCCTCCTAGACTTGCTGTTTCTGAATAGAGAAAGACTCGTGAGGGATGCAATGGTAGGTGGCTGCCTTGGCCACAGTGATCACAAAATGGTTGAGTTAGTTTAAAATTTTCAGTGTAATAACAAAAAAGGACAGCAGAGTTGCTACCCTGGACTTTAGGAGGGAGCTATAGCAGAGTACCCTGGGAATCTGCTTTTGAGGCCTCAGGAGTCCACAAATGCTGGCCAGTTTTTAAGAACCACCTTTCAGAAGCACAGGAGCAGGCAATTCCGCTGTGTTGTAAGTCAAACAAGCAGGGCAAAAGAACAGCTTGGCTGAACAAGGAACTTGGAGTTCCAGAGGAAAAAGGAATTGTATGATCTCTGGAAACAAGGTTGGGCTTCATGGGAAGATTACAGAGCTGTGGTTTGTATATGCAGGGAGAAGACATGAAAGGCCAAAGCTCAATTAGAGTTGAAACTGGCCAGCGTTGTTTCAGATAACAAGAAGGGCTTTTTTAAGTATGTTAATAGCAAGAGGAGGTCTAAAGAAAACATTGGACCAATACTTGCTGAAGATGGTCATCTGACTAATAGGGATGAAGGAAAAGCAGAACCATTCAAGCATTTTTTGCCTCAGTCTTTAATAATATTGATAGACCTTGGGCTGCTCGGTCCCCTGAGTCAGAGGACCAAGACTGTGGGAACAGTGACTTTTGTGGACATTGAATTTGTAAGGGACCAGCTATATCAGCTGAATGCTTACAAGTCCATGGGGTCTGATGGGATTCATCCCAGAGTACTGAAGGAGCTTAGCGGATGTTACAGCAGGACACCTCTCCATCATCTACCAAAGGTCTTGGGAGTCTCGGGAGGTCCCTGCTGACTGGAAGCTAGCCAATGTTATTCCCATCTACAAAAAGGATGTGAGGGAAGACCCAGGGAACTATAGACCTGTTAGTCTGACCTCAGTACCTGGAAAAATTATGAAGATTATACTGAGTACTACTGAAAGGCATTTAAAGAATAATGCAATTGTCAGGCACAGTGAACATGGGTTCACAAAGGGAAAGTCCTGTTTAACCAACTTGATATCCTTTGATATAAGGTCACCCACCCAGTGGATGAAGGGAAGGCGGTGGATGTAGTTTTTCTGGATTTTAGTAAAGCTTTTGGTACTGTCCCTCACAGCATCCTTCTGGACAAATTGTCCAACTGTGGGATGAGCAGGTACATGGTGCACTGGGTGAAGAACTGGTGGGATGGCAGGGCTCAAAGGGTTGTAGTGAATGGGGCTACATCTGGCTGGTGACCAGTTACCAGAGGTGTTCGACAGGGCTCAATCCTAAGGCCAGTTCTGTTCAATATATTTATCAATGATCTAGATGCAGGGCTTGAATACACCATTAGCAAGTTTGCTGATCATACCAAACTGGGAGGTGCTGTTGACTCTCTTGAGGGACAAGAGGCCTTGCAGAAGGATCTAGACAGATTGGAGCATTGGGAAATCATAAATGGCATGAAATTGAACAAGACTAAATGCTGGATTCTGCACCTGGGATAGAGTAATGCCAGGCACAAGTATAAACTGGGAGAGAACTGGCTGGAGAGCAGCCCTGCAGAACGGGATCTGGGGGTGCTGGTTGGCAGCAGGCTCAATAGGAGTCAGCAGTGTGCCCTGGCAGCCAAAAGAGCAAACCGTGTTCTGGGGTGCTTCAAACACAGTGGAAACAACTGGTCAAAAGAGGTGATTATCCCACTTTATTTAGCGTTGGTGTGGCCTCACCTGGAGTATGGTGTGCAGTTCTGGGCCCCACAATTTAAGAAAGATGTGAAGGTCCTTGGCTGCGTCCAGAGGAGGGCAACAAAGCTGCTGAAAGGGCTGGAAGGAATGTCCTCTGAGGAGCGGCTGAGAACTTTGGCTTTGTCTAGTTTGAAGAAAAGGACTCTGAGGGACCACCTCATTGCTCTTTACAGCTTCCTGAGGAGGGGACGTGGAGAGGGAGGTGCTGATCTCTTCTCCCTGGGATCCAGTGATAGGACACATGGGAATGGTTTAAAGCTGCATCAGGGGAGGTTTAGACTGGACATTAGGAAGCATTTCTTTACCGAGAGGGTGTTCAAACCCTTGAACAGGCTTCCTAGAGAGGTGGTCGATGCCCGATGCCTGTCAGTGTTTAAGAGGCATTTGGACAATGTCCTTAATAACATGCTGTAACTTTTGTTCTGTGCTGAATTGGTCAGGCAGATGGACTAGAAGATCATTGTAGGTCCCTTCTAACTGAACTATTCTGTTCTGTTTCTATTCTATTCTATTCTATTCTATTCTATTCTATTCTATTCTATTCTATTCTATTCTTTGCTATCCTATCCGATCCCATCCTATCCTATCCTATCCTATCCTACCCTATTCATTTAATCCAAAAAATCACAGTTCTGTGACAAACAATGGAACTACACCTCTTCCTGGCAGTGCACATTTGGGCCGCAGCACCTCAGCTGTGACACCAGGGTGGAGGACAGCCTTCTCACAGGGAAACTTGAGCAGTCAGTGCTGTGCTGCTCTGTGTGCATGTACAGTGTGGTCTTCACACCTGAGCTGTGCTGCACAGATCCTTGGCTGCAGGACAACCTCAGCAGCTCATTGTCAAAAGGAGCCTGGAGGCAGCTCCCACTCAGTACTGGCCTTTATCCCATCTGCCTGGCTTTGCCTGTACCTAACAGTGCAGCAAAGTTCTCATGGCAACATTGTTTCTGTTTGACTGTAGAGGTTAAATAATGTTGTTTCCTTGTAAGAAAATCCTATAGTAGCTTGAATGACCAAACCAGGAGACTCTCTTCTACAGATGGGGTCTGCATTGCATGCTGCATGTGCGTCAGAAGCCCATTTAATGCTACACCACCTGGGGTTCCCAACATCTAGAAGGGCATAGGTTTAGCTATACAATTCTCTCCTTATAGTGTTAGAGCTAACAAACAACATTTTAAAAGGTACCTTACAGAGTCTGAGTTCCTTTCTTACTGGGATCATAACAGACCTGCACCTCCTGGTGAAAACCTCTCTCAGCAACACTTGGGTGCAGCCCCTCCAGTTCTATGGACTGGTAAGGGTGTAGTTTGCTCAAGTAACCCCTGCCTTGATCACCATTCCATGGCTGGTTGTTCCCCTTCCTGTCCAGAGTCCTGCCTCAAAGCACAAAGGCCTGGGAGACCTCTCTGATGGTAACTGAGGCAAATAGGACATAGACTATCATCTCAGATCTACCTACACCTACTCTTATTAAATTTAGTAGTGGTCCACAGTATCTCTGTTTCTTCTTTAGCTGTTCCTGAAGTAGCAACAGCTCATTGTAGTGCCCTTGAATTTCCTTTAGAGTTTCAATTGAGTTTTGATATGGTTGCTGTGCTTGTAGGATGTTGTCCTTGAAGACAAGATGTATCCAGGCACTCTGTGAAAATGCTTGGTATGTTCCTTCACTGTATCATCCAGGGAGTGAGTAAAGACCTTGGTGTGATGTGCTTTGTGTTCATGCAATGCCTGCAGCTACTGTGTAGAGAAGGGACAGACCTTGCCTCTCTGATGGCATCTGATGGCTGATGCCTCTGATTGATGGCATCAGTCAATGGCACACAGGCACCAAACTGCACTCTCTGTGATGCTGTTTGGGGTGTCTGTCACGCACTCACCCTGAATGGGAATTGCTTTCTTGTAGGTCCTGTGCTGTCCCTGCAAGCCCTGGCATCTCATGTAGCTCTGTAAGCCTGGATCTGAACATGAAATTGAGTAGATATCCTGAATTCTGTAAGGCAATGTGGGGCTGAACATGAGGCAACTGCCAATATCTCCATGTCAGTGGAGATCTAGTAAATACAGCAGAAGGAGAAGAGAGAGACTGAGCTCTCCCTAAGGCACATGAATCATTCAGATGAATAACTCTATAAACTGCCCTGAACTTAATGAGTAGTTCAGTTGTCCTTACTTTGGCTGTCAGCTGCCATTTCAGTTGGCCAAATAAATTCCCAAGAGCTTCCAAGAGTATGTCCACAGATGTTGCCCTGTCTATGAACTGCTCCATTTGAGTTTGCAGGTACCTGCACATATCTCAGACTACTTCTCCCACCTCACATGTCACCAGGTGTTTGGGTCTGAACAGCTCACTGCTGCCTTCCACCTCAACTAATTAGCATGAGAGCTGAGACAAGGAGCTCATATGCAGGTGCCTATTTAATGCACACCTGAACTGAGGCAAGAGGAATCTCTCCTCCTGTGAGTTTGTGGCACACATGAGAGTGAGTTGAGTCACCTTCCACCCCAAATAGAAACCCAGGATAAGGTGCTTCAGTTGACTCAGCTGCATCACTTTCCTCAGCAGTAGGGGTAAAGAAGGTCCCTCCCTTGCACTGTCTGGGTGTCCACCCTAATGATGGGACAAGAAAATGTGATTATAGGACGTAACTCTCTCCCTGATAGGTGAAATGACACTGTAGAAATAAGTGTCTCTCCCGAGCTGAGGGAGGGAACATCAGTGATTGCTTCAGCTTGTTTCACAGCAGAAACCCCTGGAGCCCCTGAGACATCTCCAGGGAGCCCAGAGGGCTGGCCCTCTGCTGCTGAGCTGGGCTGGGCTCCAGGGACGGAGGGAGCTCATGGGAAGCGGGCAGCACTGCAGAGAGGCAGCTCTGCCCAGGAGCACCTCCTCTGCAAAGCGCAGCAGGGCTGAGGGCACTGCCTGCAGGCACTGAGGGGAGAGGAGCAAGGCAGGGAGAGGTTAAAGGTGGTCTGGGCTGGGTGGGTGGCTGAGAGCTCACTGGTGGAGAAAACTTCACAGCCCCCTACATGGTAAGTCTCTTGGTACAGGGCAATGAACAGGAGCTTCCTGGAGTGGTCTCATAAAGCTGTCATAGCCCACAGAGATCTCTCTCCAATGTAGAGGAGGAGGAGGAGGTGCTCCAGAGCAGGGCTTCCCTGCCGCACCATCAGAGGGACAGGGCATGACGGCGGCCTTCTCCCGGGGATGGCTGCAGGGTTGTGAAGCCAGGTATGCAGCCAGGGGTGCTCAGGGCTGTCCTTCAGAGGAGGGTCCCTGCACTCCAGAGGGCTCTGTGCTGAGGCAGGGACTCTGCTGCCTGCCAGAGTCAGCACTCAGCCTGCCCATGGAGCTCCCCACAGCACTGTGGGGGAAGCTGTGGGTGGAAGGAGCGATCCCCAGCAGGGCAGGGTCTCTCTGCTGTCAAGGGGGTTCTGCATGGGCCAGGGATGTTCACAGCTCCAGATTACTGCAGGACATTGCCAGAGGCAGATTTTCAAGAAGCATGTCAAGGCAGGTAGTACCTGGAAGGAAAAGTGCTTTCTGAGGTCTGTGCTTTCAGTTTCCTGCTCTGTTTGTAGAGGAAAATAGCAATGGAGCTGTCAGGTTTGCAGAAGAGACTGAGACTCCTACAGCATTAGACTGAGAGGTCAGTAAGTCGGTGAGAAAGCTGATTAAGTCCCTTCACCTGTTCATTTGCCTACTTAAAGCCCAGTCACTTCTGTGGTCTCCTTGTGGTTTATCTATCTATATCTGACCTGTTTCTTAGGCCTTGCCAACACAGAGATGCCCCTGGGCCATGCCTGGCTGCCAGGAGATGTCTGCAGGGCAGAGCTGAGCACACTGCAGGTAGGATGGGGTCTGTGATGGGGTCTGACAGGGAGGAGACCTGGAGACAGAGAAACAGCTCTGAGCAGGGAAAACTCCAGGAAGCAGAGTGCCAGGCCACCCCTCTGCATCACTCTCTGCTCAGCTGCACGGGGAAAGAGAGAGGAGTTTGGAGAAATGGACTTTTAAACGGGACTTTTCCGAGCTCACAGAACTCCAATTTCTTCTTCAAGTATGTTGTGTGAGATCATCCTCCAACAGAGAGAGGTGTAAGCACTGGGCACCTGTGTGGTGACTAGCAGATCACTCATGGGCAGACAAGCTCTCCTGACTCTGCACTAGGGCACAGGGAGCTCTTTCGTCCCTCAGTATTCAGGCTGAGAGCAATGTGAGAGGTGTTGACTTCTGCCCCTTCAAAGAAAGTGCCCTCACTCAGCAGCACAAACTTTAGCTCACAAAAAGGAGTTGAACAAAGTTCCCCCAAAGAAAGAGAGATCATTTAGGGGGGATGTTTTGGGAAACTGCATAGGATTGCTCTAAGAAGTCTACCCTAACTTGTCAATGTCTTCTCCTCTTTCAAAGCTGCCCATGCCCAAAGTGAACAAATGTTCAACAGCAGCTCTGTCACTGAGTTCCTCCTCCTGCCATTCACAGACACACAGGACCTGCAGCTTGTGCACTTCTGGCTCTTCCTGGGTATCTACATGGCTGCCATCTGGGGCAACGGCCTCATCATCACTGCTGTAGCCTGTGACAACAACCTCCACACCCCCATGTACTTCTTCCTCCTCAACCTCTCCCTCCTCGACCTGGGCTCCATCTCTACCACTGTCCCCAAATCCATGGCCAATTCCCTCTGGGACACCAGGGCCATCTCCTATGCAGGATGTGCTGTACAGGTCTTTCTGTTAGTCTTTTTGATCTCAGCGGAGTATTTTCTTCTCACTGTCATGGCCTATGACCGCTACGTTGCCATCTGCAAACCACTGCACTATGGGACCCTCTTGGGCAGCAGAGCTTGTGTCAAAATGGCAGCAGCCGCCTGGGGCAGCGGGTTTCTTAATGCTGTGCTTCACACTGCCAATACATTTTCACTACCACTTTGCCAAGGCAATGCTGTGGACCAGTTCTTCTGTGAAATCCCTCAGATTCTCAAGCTCTCCTGCTCTGATGCCTACCTCAGGGAAGTTTGGTTTCTTGTGATTACTGCCTGTTTAGCATTTGTTTGTTTTATTTTCATCGTGTTGTCCTATGTGCAGATCTTCAGGGCTGTGCTGAGGATCCCCTCTGAGCAGGGACGGCACAAAGCCTTTGCCACGTGCCTCCCTCACCTGGCCGTGGTCTCCCTGTTTATCGGTACTGGCACGTTTGCCTACCTGAAGCCCACCTCCACATCCTCCCCATCCCTGGATCTGTTGATGGCAGTTCTGTACTCGGTAGTGCCTCCAGCAGTGAACCCCCTCATCTACAGCATGAGGAACCAGGAGCTCAAGGATGCGGTGTGGAAATTGATGACTGGATGATTTTCAAGAGCAATAAACTGCTTGTCTTCTTCTGCAAATCACTTGTAATGTAACTCATTAGAGGCCCAGCTTAGTTTTTGCCTCATGCACTCCTCATACACACAGGGGTATTCAGAGACACGAGGCCTTCCCTTGCACATGCAGAGGCCATGCACTGCAGCAGTCATAGTGTCTTTCTGGCCTCCTGCTGCCACTCCAAGAGGATAGGAGGCACCTCAGCCCTGTGGTGTGTCACCCTGCTCTGCACTCGTCTGAGATTCCCCAAGGCATGAGCAATGGACACGGGGACCTTGGTTCAAGGAAGCACATCCCAGCGCTGCATTCAAGTGTTTTCCCAGGGAATATTACTCTCCATGTGAAGTGATGTCAAGACACAGTCTGTCCCACAGGCCTTCATCGCACCCCCAGGAATAGCTGACGGATTTGGGCTCACTCAGGTTCATCTCACCAAACTTCTGTGGCCCTTCTGTAGTTTTTGTTGGTTTTGATTGTGGGTTTGTTTTTTTTTTGCTTTATTTTACTGTTTATAATATTGTCCACAAAGAAATGTCAGTATTTGTGCCATTTCTAATTATTATCTGTCCAGCTTTTGTGTGACCCAGAGACTGTGTAAATGAGGAGCTGTGCTATGTGTTTAAACAACATAAAGAATGCTGCAGTGACTTGTTTGTCTGAGATCCTTCCTCCGAGACCTTCTCCGGAGCTGCAGGGCAGTGCCCGTGTGCAGAAGTGGAGGGGAAAAGAGTCATGGCACAGCAGCACTGCCAGGGAGCACTAGCACTTGGTCTTTCTGAGCTGCTCACTTTCCACTTCCACTCTCTTCTTCTGAGCCCTTCTATTGGTGTAAGATCTGAGTGCTCTTGCAGCTTGGTCACAGTCCTGCTGTGTGACAGTCCTGTGATAGCAGGCAGAGACAGGCAATGGGGACTTCTGTGACAAAGCTGGCCTACATAACAGCATTTCCATCATACAAGGGGATCTCCTCAGGGCAGTGCCTGAAGGCTTAGGTCTTCTTTCAAAGTTGTTCTCAAGAACATGCCCAAGAAAATGTTCAGGAGAGAAAACACCAGTGAACAGCTGAAGTGTGTGAATGTGCAGGGTGGGGGCCAACAGCAGTGTCCTGTAGAGCCAGGCTCCTGGGAGAGATATGAAAGACCAGAAGAGCAGGGTCTGGTCTTTTCCCATGTGTGCTGGACACCCCATGGAAGCTGCCCCTGGCCAATTGTCACAGACAGGCCAATAACAACCACCATTTCCAGCACTGGCCTCTTACCCCAGCTCAGAGAGGTTCTTTATCCTTCCATGGAGGGACACTGAATGACTGGCTCAGAAGTCCATGTTTGCATTGTAAACGTGAGACCTGAGAATACACATTGTGTGCATGTGGTGAGATGAACCTGAGTGAGCCCAAATGCCGTCAGCTATTCCTGGGGGTGCGATGAAGGCCTGTGGGACAGACTGTGTCTTGACATCATTTCACATGGAGAGTAATATTCCCTGGGAAAACACTTGAATGCAGCGCTGGGATATGCTTCCTTGAACCAAGGTCCCCGTGTCCATTGCTCATGCCTTGGGGAATCTCAGACGAGTGCAGAGCAGGGTGACACACCGCAGGGCTGAGGTGCCTCCTATCCTCTTGGAGTGGCAGCAGGAGGCCAGAAAGACACTATGACTGCTGCAGTGCATGGCCTCTGCATGTGCAAGGGAAGGCCTCATGTCTCTGAACACCTCTGTGTGTATGAGTGCATGAGGCAAGCTTGAAAATGGATGCCTCACAGAGCCCTGACACTTCTGTGTGTGACTCCAGGAAAAACACCCACCATCCCCATGAGATTTCTCTGACCTGTCTTGGACAGGTTAATTGCAAATGCCTCTGTCTGCTCTGTCACTCTTCCTTGGCTTTCTGGCTTGTGCCTTCAAATGCACAGTATGAAAGAAACACACCTGTGGAGCATCTCACCTGTGCAGTCAGAAGGGGTTCTGCAAGCATGAGCAACATTGCCCTTTAGAATAAGACATTTCTCACCTTTCACAAGGCACAGAGCACATCTAGGGAGTATGAATGCACTCAGAGGCACACACACCTTCATGTTTCACCTCTCTGAACTTTCTTCACAATTTATTTAAGCTATTAACAAAGAAAAAAATGTTTTTCCATGTAGGTAGCATCTCTGCTTGCAGCAGTGTTAGTACTGTTTTCAGCACCTTTTGCATGTACTGTTTCCTGCTGTGGCCTCATCCTACAATCAGTACTACGCTGTATGCTACCTGCTTCTCTCTGAAAGACTCCCAAACTGGAAGGTCTGTCTTGAGTAGGCAGCTGCACCTTGGCTAGAGGCTATTTATGTCACCTACAGTAATAATTTCATTCTTGTCCCAGATACTGTGGCCCCAGTGGAGTGGGCCACCTCTTCTGTGATTTCACTGGAGCTCTCCTGCAGTGACACCATGACATTCATGCTGTTTGCTTTCATAACCTGCTTTTTAGATTCAGTCCTCCCCTGCCTGTTCACACAGGCATCCTCCTGTGTGTGCATCAGAGCTGCCAACCTGGGGCAGCTCTCCTGCCCAGCATGGGCAGACAGAAGGTCTTCTCCAACTGCTTCTCTCACCTCACTAGTGTCACTGTTTTCTATGACACCCTTGTCATTGTCTGTGTGATGCCCAGAACAGCCCTCCTGAGATCGTTTGACAAAGCCCTTTTTCTACACCATCCTCAGGCCCCCCTCATCTACAGCCTGTGGACCAGAAAGTTGTGGGGGGAGGGGGACACTGAGAAAAATGCTCAGAAAAGCTGTGAGCTGCAAAGAGAGCAAATTGGAGTAGTGGACCTGCAGGAAGAAATTACTTCTGGTTCTTTTCTGAACAGAGGACCAGGGCAAATATGTGCTGTTTCCCAGGAATTCCTCTGGAAGTGTGCGATATGGAGAGGGCTTTGGCTGTGGGAAGGGGCAGAGAGGTATTGGTGGAGCTGGCCGGCATTATCATGAGACCTCTCTCAAACATCTCAGAAAAGCCAGAGCAATCAGGGAGGTTCCAAGGTCCTCAGAAAAGGCAAATACCAAACCCATCTTCAAGAAAGGCAAGAAAGAGGTTTGGGAGAATTACAGGCTGGTGAGCTTCACCTCAGTCCCTGGGAAGGTGATGGGGCAAGTCCTCCTGCAGCCATCTCCAGGCACTTGAAGGAAAAGAAAAAAGATTGCTAAACGTGTATGGGAGGGGAAAGTAGGCAATGTTGCATACTTGGACATTAACAAGGCCTTAGACATGGTTTCCCATAGTCTCCTTATAGCCAGATTGGTGATATCCGGACTGAAGAAGTAGATGGTGATGTGGGTGGGGGTTTGGCTGGATGATCAGGCCCAGAAGTTATCAGTGGTATGGAGTCCTCCTGGCAGCCAGTCACTTTTGGCATTCCTTTGTGACCAACACTTGGGCCAACACTCTTGAACATCTTTATGATCTCCCTGTATGATGGGATAGAGCTCACCTTCAGCTCCTTTGTGGATGATGACAAGATGAGGGGAGCCTTTGAGATACCTCATCTAGGTCACCCTGCCTTGACCAGGAGAGTTGGACAACAAAAAATGTTCAGGTCTCTTCCAACATGAGTGATTCTATGATGCAAGGAATCTTTCCCTTGAAGAGCTCATTGAAGATAGAATAGGCAGAGGAAGGAGAAAAGACAGAGCAGCAGTAGATTAAATGTGCCAATATAAATACAGTAGTTCCTCTGAGCAATATTTCTCCATTTGAACCATTAGTAAGAAAATTTATTTTGATAAGTGGCCGCATAAAACTATTCACAGAGTGAGAGAGAGCATAAACAGCTTACTAGTAAATACCCTTGGTGCTGTTAATTAAAAAACTTTGAAAAAAATAATGAAAATTCATTTAAAAATAGCAATGCTGGAAAGGAAGAGTTCTTTTATTACATTGAGTTCTTTTCTGCAGAGGTTTCATGTTTTTCCTAAAATCTACATTGAGGACTTGATTCAGTTATCCACACATAGGTTGCCATTGCCTCCAGGATGTCCTGGGGTAGCTGAAGAACCCATGTGGGAAATGTCTCCCAGGAGATACGGGACCCCTTCTGGAGCATGAGCTGGTAGGCAGGCAGAGTACCTTGGGGTGGTGGAGGGCATGGCCTGCCTCCAGCACTGCCAGGGTGACTGAGCAGGGACCTCTCCAGCACAGAAGCACATTGTGTCCCCTTGGATGCTGGCTGTGATGTCACTTCTGACTGGCCAGCAGTGTGGAGACAGATACTTGGAGGTCTTGAAAGCCATTATAATACAGCCCCCAACAAGATGAAAGATTTGGGGAGGTCAAGGGTAGCAGGAAGAAGAGAGATGGAGATTTGGGGGAGGGAAGAGGGATTTGGCCCACAGAGATGAAAGATTTTGAAGAGTAAAAATGTGTTCAGGTAATTTTGATGCCACTGTGACACTGCGAAAATATTCATGCCAGGCCTTTACCTTGTTTCTAACCAGTAACCTTAAGCCCTAACCGAACCCCTAAATGGCACCCTTCACCCTGACAGGAATCCATTACTTTAATCCCTAACCTCAAACCTTACCTCTAAACCAAAGCCTCAAACCATAAACCCTTACTCTTACCCTACTACTAACTCTGATTCCTAGCCTTTATCCCTAACATTAAAATGTTGGCCTTAACCCTAACGCTCAACCTGGCCCTAAACAAAACCCTAATCCACAAAGCAAGCCCATATGCTAACACTAACGAGATACCCTCAGCAGAACACCAAACCCTCCCCCTAAGCCCAACAGGACTGACATATTTGTCCTTTTGGTTATGGCAGCTGCCTCTGCCACTGAGGCCTACCAAGAGAAACTTTATTTTGAGGCTCTGGACTTCATTTCTTCCTCACTCCTGCTTAGGGAGGCCAGGAGGTGTTGCACAGTTTTTCTGCACGTGGCAGTGCTCCCCTTCACATCTCACTGCCCCGAGGAAGAGCCCTGAGCCACACATGAGGGACAGGATCTTCCTTCTAATGGCCTGGGGGTCAGGGCTTGGCCTTTCTGCTTCATAAAACAAACCAAGGGTTTTCCCAGCATTACAGCCATCTGCAGAGTGCCTTTGCCTACCTGTAATCACAGCCTCAAATTATCAACTCTAACAAGTCCATGAGGAGGCTTTGTCAGTAATGGTCCTCAGTGGGACCCATTATAGCTTCACGGTACTCTGAGTTTTGCTTCTGACTTTGACTTCTTGAGAGTGCTGTTCAATCTCCTCTTCTCAGTATCTGAGGTTCATGGACTCAGCCCCAAATACACCATGGGGCTCAGTAAAATATAGAAAGACTAATGCGCTCTTTCTCTTCCTGTAATTTTCTTTAAGTCTTAAAGACTTGTACAGCTAATTGAAGAGGTTTTACCATCTAGTTAAAGAGGAAGATTTCAAAGTGCACCTAATAAAAATGATTTTTTTATTTTAAAGGGAATATTTTATTACTTTTCAGTTTAAATAAGAGGTGATAGCATAATTGTCTGATTGATATTGATCCAGAGTGTCTCCTCAGGATGTCTGGGCAGCTAGGAAAAGCAGTCCTTTGAGGTCTGACACTGTACAGACAACCTTGCTCCTCATCTCCCCAACGTCACCATTTCTGCCTTTGGCCACCTGGGATTTGCATCACTTTGCCTTACATCAGAATTCACTGAACTTTGGGAGCTGAATGTTACAGCTGTATTGCACCATCTCCCACCTGTTCTCCTTAGAGAACTGGCTGCACAGAGGCCCAGAAGAATTTTTCCTATTTGCAAGCAAAGAAAAGTAAAGCATGGTAAAGCTTCATAAACAATAAAGCACACTCTGCAAATATATGCTAAGTGCAAGCTACCTCTAATGAGGTTGCCTTTCTACAAGGGATAATCTTATGAGAAATATTTTAGGTAGGTAGATATAAACAATTAAAAAGTTGGCTAAGGAGACAGTTAGGCTACTGAAAGACAGGCAAGCTTTTATTCCCTGAAACTCAAAGCAGTAACTGGAAAGGTGAGAGGAATCTGAGTGAACAAAGAGTACAGGAAGGAGAAAATTGGAGAATAATGGAAAGGGCTTTTGCCTAGACAGTTTGCATCTGACTGTTAGAAACGGTCATTGTATCAGGAATGGTGAAAATATATGAAAAATTAGAGAAATTAAATACACCCTATAACAGGCAGAATAGTGGTAATGAAGTTACAGAGGAAGATTGATATTTCTTTGGAATATCCCTTTTGAAAGTTAATTGGATTGGTAGAGGTATCTTGTGAGAGAGAACAAGCAAATTTTGCACCTATCTTTGAAAAAGACCAATAGTGCAACCCAGGGAACCACAGCCTGTACCAGCTCACATTGGTGAGGAGTGTGCCACCAATTAGAGTCTGCTTGGGTGACATTTCTGGGCACCTAAAAGAGAGTAACTGTCAACATGGACTTTCCAAGAGTAAATCATGCCTTGTCAACCTGATAGCCTGCAGTTGTGCATGAGGAGATAAAAAGTGGATGTCATTTGCCTCAGCTTTGCCATGCCAAACTGTTGGCATGGTCTCCCTCAATATTCTTCTATCCAAGTTAGGACATTACAGTTTGGACAGGTAGACAAACAGATGGGCAAGACACGAGGTGGATGATCAGGCTGAGAGAGCAGTGGTGAAGGGGTCATACCCTACCTGGAAGCCACTGGGGCATGGTAGGGCAGCAGACAGGATTTTCCTGAGTCCTGTGCAGTTTAACATCTGCACCATTAGCCAGAGGAGGCAACTCTCACCACATTTGTTGATGACGCTAAACTGGGAGATCCATTCCTGTGCCTTGGAATTCCATTCAGGGGAAACCTGACAGGCAGAAGGACTGTCCTGTCAGGAACTTAATGAAATAGAAGAAGGACAAAGGCCAGGTCTTCCATCTGGGGTAGACTAACACCTTGCAGTGGCAGGGGAAGGGAACTGCCTTGCCAGAAAGCACCTCTGTGGAAACAGCAAAGGGAACAGAAGGCAAAACATGATCTAGCAGTGATCTACATGATCAAGTGTGATCTAGTAGCAAAGAAGGCCAGCAGTGTCCTGGAGTGTGTAAAGAGGAGCCTCGCCAAAAGCGTGAGGGAAGTGATTGTCTCCCCCTGCTCATCACTTGTTAGACCACCAGTACACTACTGTGACTATTTCTGGGCCCCCAATTCAAGTGTACTGAGTCTGGTTGGGATAGGGTTAACTTCCTTCGCAGCAGCCCCTATGGTGCTATGTTTTGCATTTGTGCCTAAAACAGCGTTGATAACACACCAGTGTTTTGGCTATTGCTGAATCGTGTTTGCACAGTGTCAAGGGCTTCTCTGTTTCTCACTCTGTTCCCTCCCAGTGAGTAGGCAGAGGCAACAGCCACAAACCGCCTCTTGGGAGCTTTAGGCTGAGCCTTAGGAAAAATAAAATTGACTAGGAGGAGTGTTGCTGTGATATCCACCTTTGGAGCTCTTTGCTCCGCAAAGTCACAGCCAGCCTGTAGGCTGGACTAGAGACTCCCCAACAGTCTCTTTCCAACCAGCTCTTCCAGGAGCCTGTGCCTTGCCACACGCTGTACAAGAAGAGATAAAGCTGGAGGTGAGGGACTCTACATCATATGCTTGTAGGACAATTCCGGATGGAAGGGAGCTCAGGAGGTCTCAAGTCCAATGCTCAACTCCAAGGAGGGCCAGTTCTGAAGTCAGACCAGCTTACTCAGTAAATGTCAGCATCCAGAGAAAGAGTTTACACCACATGAACCAGGCATCTAGGCCACCATTACAAAAATGAAGATGAGGTATTTGACCAGCTCTGTGAACACAGCTATCAGTAGGCCATGCCTCCTGAAACTCCTGGCAACATCTACCTTCTTGTCCAGAGGAATGGGATCCTTATGCAAGTTTCCTGGAATATCTCCAGACCATGAGGTTCTTTGGGCCGTAAACAGAATTGAAACAAACTGACTTGGGCACTATCAACTTAGTTCCTAAAAGAGAGGGAGATGGAGGGATCTCAGGATTTCCAGGTTCCCATGGAAGATTTAAGGCATCAGAGAAAGGAGCTGAAGATAACACTTTTGAACTAGCATAGCCTATACATTATTTCACAAGTGATGGCTCTGTTCCCCCCTTTCAATCATTGACACCGAGAAACCTCACCTGCTTTTCCTTCCTCTCCTCCCCAGACCTGAACAAGTGATGGGAAGAAAGGCAGCAGAAAGGTCCTAGGCCTCTGTGAATCAGCTGGGGTCTGGCACTTGGAGGGCCATGGTGTCATTTCATTGGACCCCATAAAGTATCAAGCTGGGAAGTGAGTCTGCAAGTCCATATCATCAAGGTCCATGGACAGGCAAGACTATGTCTATGGCTGTGTCTGGAGACCCGTACACATACAGCATACATCAAGCTGGGACTGAAACTCAGGCCTGGGCTTCAATGGTCTCCTGGGCCCATGAACAGAGATGCAGGTGGAGGCCCCAGGTGATGCTGCTCAGGGCCATGAAGGCCTATGGATGCTCTCAGGGCCCTGACACTGCCCCCATGGGTTCCCACCTGCCAGTGCCCTCAATAGGCCAAATCCTCATTCCCTGATGTCCAAGGTCTGTGCTCTGCTATTCTTCTTCCTCATGTCCCTGGGGATCTGAAAGACCACAATTTCGTGGTTGCTACAGCCAAGGCTGGCACTGGTCTTCACATCCCTGACCGGCTCTTCCTCTTTTGGGAGTACTAGGTCCAGGTGAGCATCAGACTGGGTGGCCCACTTGGCAGCTGTGCTCAGGAGTTGTCCGCAAACCCCAAGAGAAACCTCCTTGACTGTTTATATCCTGCTGTCTTACCCAAGCTGTGAATAGCGAAGAGACTGAGTCCCCCATAAGAGCCAGGTTCTGTGATTCACTGATTTCCTCAGGTCATTCAAATAAGACTTAGTTTATTCCTCACCCTGACTGTATGACTGGTAACTCTTTCCTGGATCTGGCTGGGATGGACCTGCTCTGGATTTGTTACTAAACAAGAGCTGTTAACACACCAGTGTTTTGGCTACTGCTGAGTAGTCCTTGCAGAGCATGAAGGCTTTCTCTTTTTTACATTGCCCCCACAGCAAATAGGCTGCGAGTATGCAAGAATTTGGCAGGGGCACAGCTGGGACAGCTGACCCCAACTGACCCCAGCAGTATTCCATACCATATGAGGTCATGCTCAGCAAAAAGAAGGAGGAAAGGGGGAACATTCATGGTCATGGCATTTGTCTTCACAAGTAACTGATACATGTGATGAAGCCCTGATTTCCTGGCAATGGCTAAACATCTGCCTGCCCATGGGAAGTAGCGAATGAATTCCTCATTTTGCTTTGCTTGCACACACAGCTTTTGCTTCACCTATTAAACCGTCTTTGTCTTGGCCCATGAGTTTTCTGGCCTTTGCACTTCTGATACTCTCCTCGGTCCTGCAGTGGAGGGGTAGGTGAGAAAGTGTCTTTGTGGGTGCTTAGTTGCTGGCCAGGGTCAAACCACAACTAGCTCCTACCACAGTGTAATCCTTTCATGCCTCTCCTCTGACACACGCACACAAGCTCCCACCTAACCTACTGACTGTGCGATAGGGAAGCTCGATATATCTGAGCTTCCCTGTCATCACACAGGGGATCCCCCACTCCACACTCCACATCTTCCCTGTTGGTCTCTCCTCAAGACACTGTATCTCCATCTACCACAAAACCTGTGGGAGCTGTCCTTCCACACCTCAGCTCTTATTCCGCTCATGTCACACCTCTGTGATGGCACACAGGGCTCCTGCTGTCTGTGCCCCAGACTGAGGGATTTGGTGCACATGTGGGCTGTAGCACCTCATATGTGGCACCAGGGCCAAGGTCAGACTTGTCACATGGAAACCTGATATCCAGAGATTGGACCGCTTGTGTGGAAAGGCTTTGCTTCACAGCAGAGGCATGCTAGAGGGGATGGCAGGTGGCAACATAATGATGAATGAGATTCCCATAAAGAGAGCAAAAGCTGCAGTCCCCAGGGCCAGAGAGAAACAGGCCTGGGCTGTGCAGCCCTGGCAGGAGAGGGGTTTGCTGTCCCAGGTGACGCTGCAGCGCCATGAGGCCTGTGCCAGAGGTGAATCTAATCTACAAGAAGGAGAAGCTGCTGCTGAGAATGTCCCAGGAGGACAGCATGTACTCAAACCACACTGTGGACATTATGCTGGAGGATTACCAGCTAGATAGCAGCTCTGCAGAGAAGGACCTTGGGGTCCCAGAGGACAACAAGCTGAGCATGAGCCAGCAATGCACCCTCATGGCAAAGGCGAACAGCCTCCTGGGCTGCATTAGGAAAAGCATTGCTGGCAGATGGAGGGAGGTGACCCCCTCTATGCAGCACTGGTAAGGCCACATCTGGAGTGCTGTGTCCAGTGCTGGGCTGCCCAGTGTGAAAAACTTGTTGACCTACTAAAGCAAGCCCAGTGAAGGGCCACAAAGCTGATTTAAGGGACTGGAGCATCTTTCATAGGAGGAAATCTGGGACTGTTCAGCCTGGAGAAGAAGAGGCTTGGGGAGGCCTTATTAATGTGTATAAATACCTGATGGGTGGGAATGAAAGCAAGGGAGCCAGACTTTTCTCAGCAGTTCCCAGTGACAAGACAAGGGGTGATGGACACATTAAAAACACATGAAATTCCATCTGAAACCAAGAAAACACTTTTGGACTGTGAGGATGGTCAAACACGGGAACAGGTTGCCCAGAGAGGTTGTAGAGTCTCCATCTATGGAGGTATTCCAAACCCAGCTAGACAAGGTGATGAGCAACCTGCTCTAGCTGACCCTGCCTCACCTGGGGATTGCACTATATGATCTCCAGAAGTCCATTCCTACAACTGTTCTGTCAGTATAAAGGAGAAAAGTAAGACAGAAAGAAAGACAGAAAAAAAAGTAAAACAGAAAGACACATAGCCCTAGCCATAAATACCATGGGATACTGTGGAGACGATCCATGCTGGAGCAGGGGAAAACTGTAAGGAGGAACAAGCAGCAGAGATTAATTGTTAGGTACTTAGTGTAACCCCCCATTTCCCATCCCCTTTGTGTCTCTCGGTGTTGGGGTGGGTAGAAGAATTGGGAATGATGGAGTAATTTCAGCCTGGGAAAAAGGAGAGTAGGGATGGTCTTCATTATTTTTGTCATAATTTCTCACTATCCAAAACTATTTTTATTGGCAATAAATTAAATCGATCTTCCCAAAGTCAAGTTTGTCTTGCCCATGACAGTAACTAGTAAGTGATCTCCCTGTCTTTATCTTGACCCATAAGCATTTGCATCTTATTTCCCCTTGTTCTCGTATTTTAAGGAGGGAGAGTGAGTGAACAGGTGTCTGGATGCTGGCCAGAGTTAACCCACCACAGAACCACATCAGGACTGCTGTGTTCAGTATGGGGCTTCCTAGCACAAGGAAGACACTGACAGGCTGGAGAGTGAGTCCTGCTGAGGCCAGAAGGATGGTTGGAGCCTGGAGCACATTATGGACAAGGAGAGGCTATGAGAGCTGCATTTTTGAGAAATCCCTCAGAGCCAAACACTGGAGCAAGGATCCAGGCCAGTTGGTGGGATCACAATCAATGGAGATTTGTCTCCAAATTGAGATTTGTCCAATCAATGGACAAAAATGTCCAATCAATGGACAATCTCAAAAATCTCCAATGGAGATTTTGTCTCCAAATGGAGATTTGTCCAATCAATGGACATTTATCATGACAAGGCCATAAGCACCTGATCTAGCTGGAGCTCTCTGACATGGGCTTGGCTGAGAGACCAGCTGTGGCAAGAGCTAAGGGGCTTGTGTGTAATGAGTGTCAGTAGGAAACTGGTTTCCTTTTATTAATAATAGTGGTGGAGTTGGGTGTCACAGAGGACAGCAGACGTGACCATACAGCAAAGGCCCTTGCTCAGGGCTGGGCTGTATGGCCAGAGATAGAAATGGCCGGTGTGTGGGGTCATCAGGCAAAATTGCCCTGGGACACCTTCCCTGGGGTGTCCAGGGAACATGGCACAGACTGGGCCCCTCTCTTCTGCACCTTTGATGCCTTTCTTCCTTCACCATGGCACCTGCCTCTGCACTGTGAGCACAATGCTAGGTGCCCTCACCCTGCACACTCAAACAGCTGAGCTCTACACAGGTATTTTGGTCTCCCAGACACTTTCCTGCCCAGCCCAGTCCCTCCCCAGCTCTCCCCACCTCCTCTGCATTCTCCCCAGCCTCACCAAGCCCAGTACCCTAGTCTAGGTTGGCTCCATCGCAGTGCCCACCACAGGGTGCTGCAAAGCTCTGGGCACTCACCCCACAGCCACAGCCCCTCTGAAGGGCACATTAGCTCCTGGGGGGACAGAGAGGGGTCTCAGCTTTCCCAATCAACCCCAGGGCTGAGGGCCAGCCACAGCATGAGTAGGCAGAAGCCAGTGTCTCCCATTGTCCCCTGCTCTTGTCTCCAAGAGATCCTTACTGCCAACCGACAGAAGCCCCTCTGTGCCAGATCGTCTCCCCAGCACAAGACTCCTTGCCCAGGGGTTCCTCAGGATGCTCCTGCAGCTCCAGCAACAGTGCAGCCTGCCCTGAGCTGGTGCATGCAGAAATAGGTCTCTCTTTGTCATTTATTCTGCCCCTGGAAGCATGGAGTTTCTCCTTTGCTCTTGTCCATGGATCTCCCTGTCCTCAGAGAGCCTTTCCCCAGGGGACTGTGTCTGTGCTGGCCTGGCTGGCCACTCCTGGCTGGCCACTCCCTCCCCATGCTCCCCACAGGGCCCCAAGCTGGCAGTGCTGCTCTGCAGGGTGAGGGGGCTGTGGTGCCTGAAAGCCACGGGGAGACAGTCCCAGACAGATTGTTGTTGATTGTTCATCATTTCCATTGGAACTGGACACCCACACTTGAAGGCTTAGCCCAGACCCATTCCCTAACACATCGCCCCATGCCATCCTTCCCTGAGCCCATGGAGAACCCAAGCACAGTAGGATGGCTTTGTGGGTGCAACATCTTCAGCCTGTCCCTGACCTCAGGTTTTGAAGAAGAGCCTAACATCCAGCCATTTATTACAGACATAGGACATAGGAGGCCAGCTGTACAATCATGCCAGACACACGTACAAAGGCCTCTGGGTCAGAAAGGCTGGGTTCATGCCCCTGGAGAAGTGGAGTGGATGTAGACATTCCTGGGCAAACAGGACTATCGCAGATAAAATGCCCAAAGCACAGGAGGTTCCCGGGATGAATTGGAAATCACTTGTAAAGAGACACGGGCTGTTTATCCCTGCTGAAAGACAAGTGATTGAATCAGCTTCTTCAGTGCATCTTTGAGATCCTGGTTCCTCATGCTGTAGATGAGAGGGTTCAATGCTGCAGGCACCACCGAGTACAGAACTGCCATCAACAGATCCAGAGATGGGAACTCCTCCATGGAGGAGGGGGGCTTCAGGTAGGCAACTGTGGCAGTGCTGATAAACAGGGAGACCACAGCCAGGTGAGGGAGGCACATGGAAAAGGCTTTGTGTCGCCCCTGCTCAGAGGGGATCCTCAGCACAGCCCTGAAGATCTGCACATAGGACAGAACAATGAAAACAAAACACCCTAAAGATAAAGAAAAAGCAAACACAAGAAGCCCAGCCTTCCTGAAATAGGAGTCTGAGCAGGAGAGCTTGAGGATCTGGGGAACTTCACAGAAGAACTGGTCTATGGCATTGCCTTGGCAGAGTGGTAGTGAAAATGTATTGGCTGTGTGCATCAGAGCATTAAGAAACCCACTGCCCCAGGCAGCTGCTGCCATGTTGACACAAGCTCTGCTGTCCATGAGGGTCCCATAGTGCAGGGGTTTGCAGATGGCAACATAGCGGTCATAGGCCATGATGGTGAGAAGACAATACTCCCCTACAATCAAGAAGAGAAAGAAAAAGACCTGTGCAGCACATCCTGCATAGGAGATGTCCCTGGTGTCCCAGAAGATATTGGCCATGGCTTTGGGGAGAATGGTGGAGATGGAGCCCAGGTCAAGGAGGGAGAGGTTCAGGAGGAAGAAGTACATGGGGGTGTGGAGGTTGTTGTCACAAGCTACAGCAGTGATGATGAGGCTGTTGCCCAGGAGGGCAGCAAGGTAGGTGCCCAGGAAGAGCCAGAAGTGCATGAGCTGCAGCTCCCGCGTGTCCACAAATGCCAGGAGGAGGAACTTGGTGATGGAGCTGCTGTTGAACATTTGCTGCCTCTGTGCATGGGTTCCTGTCCTTAGAGGAAGAGTCATTGACAAGTTAGGGGAGACTTCTTTGAGCAAAATCAAAACCATTTCCCCTAGACACACACTCTCCCTGCTACGCACACCAACTTTTCCTTTACCAGGAGACCTTCCTTCAGCTTCATTGCATGAGCTCTGGTTAGTGCTGGCTGAGTGTGCCGTAAGGAGAAGGACCTCTGCCTGCTGACTGCTAAAGAGTCAGCCTTGCTCTGCAGCAGTGGGTTCATGGGAATGGTAGGGTCAGGTGCCAGTCCTGGTATTCAACTTTGTCAGATGAAACTGCTCCTAATGCAGAAGTGCTTGTCAGCATCTGCATTCCCAGTGCTAAGGAACCAGGATGGCAGAAGGCAGTTTGGGGTCTTTTAAAGCTCCCCCCATCTCACCTGGGGGGTGTTCTTTGATCTTGGAAACCCTCAGCATTTTTGTTGCACCCAGGGAAAACAGAGTGAGTCCTGTGAGGCAAGAGGATTGCCTATGGCTTAGTGCAGAGTGAGGGGAGCTGGTCTGTCCCTCTGTCTTGTTCTTAGCTGCCCTGGACTTGCACCTTCACGAGATGGAGGGCAATCAAACTCTTACATTACCCTGAAAAGTCACCAGACACTGCTGAGAGCAGAGGGATCAAGTGCAGACTACTAAATGTTTCACCCTTTCTCAAGGACTCAGCACCCCACTTCTAGCCAAGGATGCACATGGCTGATTTCACCAACCCAACAGCATTCCCTCAGTCATAGTATCTCTGCATTTCTTCATGCTTTCAGATAACACAAAGGTTAGGTTTGCATCCTGGAAGGCAGCTGACAGCTTGGAAGGACATCCCAAGGAGATAGACAATTGTCCTAATGTTGGCATCTCAGTAAGAGAAAATTGACTCATTCCTCAGCCCCACAGGCTGCATTGCCCACAGCCCACAGGTTAGAGGAAAGCTGGGACACTTGTTCCCATGGACACACCTGCATGAATGGATGAGCAAGATCAGTGTGTGACTCTGCAGCTGAAACTCCCATCCTCAGAGAGGTCTGACAGCAATAGAAAGATTACTTTAAAATGGGCAAGTGGAGAAACAAGGAAAAATACAGTGAGGGTCTAGCTGAGAGAGGCAAGGGGAGAGGCAACCAGGCACTCAGGAAAGCGTTACCCTTACCCAGCTGTGCACACCACCTCCCAGACAGTGATAATGCAGGACAGTTGCCCTCAGCCCGATTGCTGGTCAATGGGAAATGGGCATGTGGCAAGAGGGATGCCCTTTGCCTCTTCTGCTGGTCTGCTGGTCAGAGAGGTGACTCCCACCCTAGACCCCATGGCCATGACGGCTGAGTATCATGCTGGGTGGGAGAGGAGAGATGAAGGGGCTTACTCAGGGAAGGCATCCACACTGCAGGGGAGGAGGGGGTGGGAGGTGCCCATATCTCCCCTGCAACAGGATTTCCATTAGCAGTTCCCTCCTTTCCTGCCCATCTCTGCTGCCTGGAGCTGTCCCTGTTAGGAGCTGTTTCTCTGGCCCCACGTCTCTTCCTTGTCAGTGCTCACAGACCCCATCTCAGCCTCTGTGCGCCCAGCTCTGCCCTGCAGCCTCTCTGTGTGTGCAGGGACTAAAAAGCGGGTCACACAAATGCTGATGAAACTGGAAAGGGGATGCTGGTGCTGTCTGTAGCCCCCAGAGTCGGAAACTGAAAACACAGGCTCAGAAAAGCTCCTTATCTATACAGTAATGTCTCCTTTGACCTTCCAATTGAAAAGTCCCCTTGGAAATGTCCCACTGCCCACCTAGCCAACCAAGATAAGAAACCTCAAAAGACAGACACCTTCACTTTCAGGGAACCCTATCTTGAAAACTCCTCTCAGAAATGCCAGGAGGTAAGCTGCAGCTGTGAACATCCCTGATCCACGCAGCACCGTCTCGATAGCAGAAGGACCCTGCCCTGCTGGGGATCGTTCCTTCCACCCACAGCTTCTCCCCGCAGTGCTGTGGGGAGCTCCATGGGCAGGCTGAGTGCTGACCCTGGCAGGCGGCAGAGTCCCCACCTCAGCACAGAGCCCTCTGGGGTGCAGGGACCCTGCTCTGAAGGACAGCCCTGGGCACCCCTGGCTGCACAGGTGGCTTCACAACCCTGCAGCCAGTCCTGGGAGAAGGCAGCCGTCATGCCCTGTCCCTCTGAAGGTGTGTCAGGGAAGCCCTGTTTTGGAGCATGCCCTCCATATCAGAGAAGTTGTGAGAGTCCTCCTGAAAGGTCCCATAGGCTGTGGGATGTGCCAGCTTTTGTAGATCTCTCCAGGAACTGCATCTTCTTTGTCCTGCAGCCAGAGACTTACCAGGTCAAGGGCTGTGAAGATTTCTCCTCCTGTTAATTCTCAACAAACTCCCACCCCAGACTGCCTATAACCTTTCTCTGCCTTGCTCGTCTTCCCTCAGTGCCTGCAGGCAGTGCCCTCAGCCCTTCTGCTCCTGGGAAGAGCTGTCTCTGTGCAGTGCTGCTCGCTTGCCATCAGCTCCCTCCGTCCCAGGAGCCCGGCTTAACTCAGCAGCGGAAGACCAGCCTAAGGCACCACTTTCTCTGTCACCTCTGGGCTCCTTCCAGGTGTCCCTGGGGCTCCAGTGGAACCTACTGTGGAACAGGCTGATGTTCTCTCCCTCAGGTGGGGAGAGACACTTATTTCCAGCAGTGTCCTTTCCCAGATGAGAGACAGAGTTAGTTCTAAATATCAACTTTTCTTGGCCCATCATTAGACAGGACACCCAGACAGGGAGAGGCAGGGATCTCCTTTACCCCTGCTGAGGGAAGGGATTCAGCTGAGTCAGCCGAGGCATCTTCTCCTTGGTTTGTAGTCCTGGGGCTGGAAGGGGACTCAGCTCCCTCCCATGCACACCACCAACCCACAGGAGGTGGGATTCCTCTTGCCTCTGTTCAGGTGTTCATTAAATAGGTACCTGCATGTGAGCTCCTTGTCTTAGCTCCCATGGTCATTAATGGTGATGGAGGCCAGGAGTGAGCTGTTCAGATGAAAATGTCTGGTGACATTTGAGGTGACAGAGGTGGTCAAAGGTATGTGCAGGTAGTAGAGACAGATTGCAGGCTGATATAGAGACAGGACAACATCTAGTGGCATCTTCTTGGCGGCTCTTGGAGACTTCCCTTTGGCCAATTAAATGACAGCTTATGCCCAAATTAGGGGCAACTGAACCATTCCCTACTCATTATGTTGAGGGTGTCCTATAGAGGTATTCATCTGATGGAATGGAGTCATATGCCATAGGGAGAGCTCAGTCTCTCTCTTCCTCTTCTCCATCTGTTGGATTTACTAAATCTTTACTGACTGTATTTGTAGTTATCTCATGTTAATCCCCACACTGTGTTACAGAATGCAGGGCAGACTTACTTAAATAATGTTCCAGTCCAGGCCCACAGAGCTACATGAGATTCCAGAGCTGGCAGGGAAATCACAGGACGTACAGGAAAAGCAATTCCCATTACGGGTGAGTGCATGACAGACACGCCAGACAGCATCGCAGAGAGTGCAATTTAGTGCCTGTGTGCCATTGACTGATGCCATCAATCAGAGGCATCAGCCATCAGATGCCATCAGAGAGGCAAGGTCTGTCCCTTCTCTACACAGTAGCTGCAGGCATTGCATGAACACAAAGCACATCACACCGAGGTCTTTACTCACTCCCTGGATAATACAGTCAAGGAACACACCAAGCATTTTCACAGAGCATATCAGACCGAGATCTTTACTCACTCCCTGGATGATACAGTGAAGGAACATACCAAGCATTTTCACAGAGTGCCTGGATACGTCTTGTCTTCAAGGACAACATCCTACAAGCACAGCAACAGTCCATATCAAAACTCAACTGAAACTCTAAAGGGAATTCAAGGGCACTAAGATGAGCTGTTGCTACTTCAGGAACAGCTAAAAAGAAACAGAGATACTGTGGACCACTACTAAATTTAATAAGAGTAGGTGTAGGTAGATCTGAGATAGCCCTCTTTGCCTCGGTTACCATCAGAGAGGTCTCCCAGGCCTTTGTGCTTTGAGGCAGGGCTCTGGACAGGAAAGGGGAACAACCAGCCATGGATGGTGATCAAGGCAGTGGTTACTTGAGCAAGTAACCTTGCTCAAGGTCCATGGGACCATGGACCAGTCCATGGGACCAGAAGGGCTGCATCCAAGGGTACTGAGAGAGTGTTTTTCACCAGGAGGTGCAGGTCTGTTATGATCCCAGTAAGAAAGGAACTCAGACTCTGTAAGGTATCTTTTAAAATGCTGTTTGTTAGCTCTAACACTATAAGGGGAGAATAGTACAGATAATCTTATGTCCCTTTATAAGGCTGGAACCCCAAGTGGTATGGCATTGAATGGGCCTTTGATGCAAATGCAGCAGACAATGTAGACCTCATCCATTTAAGACAGTCTCCTGGTTTGGTCATTCAAGCTACTATAGGATTTTCTTGCAAGGAAACAACTCTACTCATACTTGCTGCCATTAAAAAGAATGTTTTCATGAGAACTTCTTGCTGCACTGTTAGGTACAGGCAAGGCCATATGTGAGGCCTAATGGCTGGTACCGAGTGGGAGCTGCCTGCAGGGTCTTCGTGACAATGAGCTCCTGAGGTTGTCCTGCAGCCAAGGGATCTGTGCAGAACAGCACAGGTGTGAGGGCCATGCTGTACGTGTAGCACAGCCCAGCCCAGCACTAACTTCTCAATGTACAATGCTCTTCTGGTCAGGATCACTGCTCAGGTTTTCCTGTGAGTTGTTTCTTCGTTAGCTGAAGAAAGCCAAGGGACAGATCCCAGCTCCCAAAAACTACAAGGGAAGGCAAAATTTTCATGTGGGATACACTGACACAAAACCATTACCTACATTTCCAATCTCTGAACTCCTAACTGTGCAGCAGAGAGCCTGGAAGCTCTGAGCTCCATCCAACTGCCCCGCATTTCAGCAGGTAAAATGAAACTAACCTAGCGAAAAAGTGTGTTTTGATTCTCTTCAAAGGCTGAAACTCCAATGGGTCAAGAGATTGGCTAGGACACCTAAAGAAGAACCAAATGTAGGACTAGAAACCTCCTAAGCACAGGACAATCGCACCCTGGATTATTCCATGAGCCTCTGCTGTAGAGACCCTCATTTCCAGTTGAATTCCTTTTCCTGGGGCACACTGCAGTGTAAAGGTTCATGGAACTGATAGTGGGAAAGGGACTGCTGGGGGTCTCTGGTCCAGCCTCCCACCAAAGGGTGGGGTATCACCAACCCCAGTGTCCCACTGGCTGACAATTTGTGGAGCTGAAACCTGAAAACCTCCAAAGGTGGAGATCACAAAGAGTCTCTGGGTGTCCTGCTGCAGGGCAGCACCATCGTCCTAGTTAGTTTTCCCTAAGGCCCAGTGGGAAGTTCCCAGGATAGAGCTTCTGGCCATTGCCTCTGCTATACCATCTGCCACTGCAGAAGAGTTTGGCTCCATCACCTCTCCAGGCAGGTGTCACCTGCTTTTAGACTGCCCTGTGCCTCCCCTTCAAAGAGTAAAGAGGCCCAGTTGCCTCCGCCTCTCCACACAGCTCATGTGCTTTTGGTCCCTAACCTCATCATGACAGACTTCCTCTGGACCTTCTCCAGTTTCTGCATCCTCCTTTCAAACTGGGAAACTCACTGGTTCATACAGCATCCATCATAACTCCCATGCCCTTCTCCCCAGGACATTCCTCAGCTGGTCATGTCACAGCCTGTCCTGATACACGGGGTTATTCTGCTCCTGGTGCAGACCTTGCCCCCTTCGCCCTTGTAAAACTTCAGGAGGTTTCTGTTGACCAAATCCACAAGGTCCTCTAGACTGAAACTCCAACACGTCAACATTTAAGGTTTGTTGGACAGTGCTTTAAACAAGGTAAGAATATGGGGAATTGCAGGACACTACAGGTAAAGAAAGAAAATTATGTGCTTAATGGAGTTGCTACCCAAGGTTGAAAATTACCACAGCAAGCATCTCAGAAATACCAAAGGACTGTATGAAAAAAGAAAGGCATGGCCAATGGATAAAGGATTAACAGGGCAGACTGTTCTTTTGGAGGGTATTACGATAGTAAAAGAGGGCCCAGCAGGAGGATGGAGATGGCCTCACAGCAAAACTCTCTCGTAAACCTGAGGTGAGCGCCAGTGCTGGAAATGGCCAGTGAGAGAGGCTGGGGGGTGACGAAGGCCCTGGGCCACCTCCCCAGTCTGTCATGCCACCAAGGACACAGACCAGCCTCCTCGTCTCTCCTGCACATCTTCTATGCCTTCCACAAACCCTGGCTCTGCACCATAAACCCCCGGTATAAGTCCTCACCCTGCATGGTCACACACTACAAGATATACACTGATATTTTTCTATCCTGGGCACTTTCCAGCTCAGCCCAGTTCCCCCCAAGCTCTTCCCACCTCCCCTACCCTCTCCTCAGCACAGCCCAGCCTGGACTGGCCCCACAGCTGTGCCCACCACAGGGAGCTGCAGAGCTCTGGGCACTCACCCCCCAGCCCCAGATCCTCTGAAGGGCAGAGTAGCTCCTCAGGGGTGGAGAGGTGTAAGCCCCAGACGTGGGGGGCATCCATGGAACAAGGCAAAAAAGGTCAGTGGCACCTTGTGTTCCCTACTCTCCTCTCCAGGAGAACCTGAGATATCTGCAGCCCCTCCATGCCACCCCTTCTCCACAGGTCAGCACAAGACCCCAGGCCCTGGGTTCCCCAGGCTGCCCCAGAGACAGAAAAGCCTGCTCCAAGCTGGTACAGCCAGAAAGGTATTTTCATTTCTCATGCATTCCTGCCCCATTGAGGATTGAGCTCAGACAAAGAGTTTCTGCTGGTTCATTTATTTTGCTTAAATACACAGAGAGCCTGGGTCCTCATTTACACAAACTTGAGATGGTCACACGAGATGATTGAATACTTAAGAAGGAGGGGATGAATAAAGACATTTCTTTGCAGACAGCATCATCACAAGTGGAAAAAGGAAAAAAAAGAAAGAAAACAAAAAAGAAAGAAAACAAAAAAGAAAAAAAAGACGGAAAGACAAGCTTGGACTGTCATGACATATACTGGGAGTCATTTGCAAAGGAAGGTACACAGTCTCTGGCTGTTAAAAAACACCTAATTAGTTTCCTCAGGGCATGCTTGATCTCCTGGTTTCTCATGCTGTAGATGAGGGGTTCACTGCTGGAGGCACCACTAGGTACAGAACAGCCATCACCAGATCCAGGGATGGGGAGGAGATGGAGGGGGGCTTCAGGCAGGCAATCATGGCAGTGCTGACAAACAGGGAGACCACAGCCAGGTGAGGGAGGCACATGGCAAAGGCTTTGTGCCGTCCCTGCTCAGAGGGGATCCTCAGCACAGCCCTGAAGATCTGCACATAGGACAACACGATGAAAATAAAACAAACAAATGCTGAACAGACACCAACTACAAGTACTCCAGCTTCCCTGAGGTAGTCGTCTGAGCAGGAGAGCTTGAGGATCTGAGGGATTTCACAGAAGAACTGGTCCACAGTATTGCCTTGGCAGAGTGGTAGTGAAAATGTATTGGCAGTGTGAAGCACAGCATAGAGAAAACTACTGCCCCAGGCAGCTGCTGCCATGTTGACACAAGCTCTGCTGCCCAGGAGCGTCCCGTAGCGCAGGGGTGTGCAGATGGCAATGTAGTGGTCATAGGCCATGACAGTGAGAAGAAAATACTCCGCTGAGATCAAAAAGACTAACAGAAAGACCTGTGCAGCACATCCCAAGCGGGGGATGGCCCTGGTGTTCCAGAGGGAATTGGCCATGGATTTGGGGACAGTGGTGGAGATGGAGCCCAGGTCGAGGAGGGAGAGGTTGAGGAGGAAGAAGTACATGGGGGTATGGAGGCAGTGGTTGCAGGCTATGGCTGTGATGATGAGGCCGTTGTCCATCAGGGCAGCCAGGCAGATGCCCAGGAAGAGCCAGAAGTGCAAGAGCTCCAGCTCCCGTGTGTCTGCAAATACCAGGAGGAGGAATTTGGATATGGAGCTGCTGTTGGACATCTGCTGTCCCTAGTCACAGGGGCACTGTCCATGGAGGAAAAGACAGTGACAAGTTAGGGTAGACTTCTCTGAGCTTAACCTACTCCATTTCTCATAGAAACCTCCCAAAGTGCCTATACACTTTCAGGAAGACCGTTAGACCAGGTATCTTTCCTAAGTTCAGGTTGGCACTGGCTGAGGGTGCCGGTGGGAGAAGGGGGCTCTGCTGGGGGCTCTGGAGGAGTTAGTCCTGCCTTACAGTAGTAGGTAAACAGGAACATGGGGTGATCTCAGATTAAATCCACTCGTAATAGCAAAGAGCTTTTCAGAATTGTTGGTCCCAATACACCCGACTGCAGAGCAGAGCTGGGAGCATTTTGTTTTTTTTTTATTTTGTTCTATTTGCATTACCACACCTGAGGGGTTTTTTAAAGGCATAAATCTTTGGCATTTCTTCTGCCTCCAGGTGAAACCTTGGGGGTCCTGAGAGATAAAGGGACTGCTCCTCTGTACAGTGTGAAGAGAGCCAGTCTGTCCATCAGCCCTGGTCTCAAGCTGCCCTGTGCTGGCACCTCTTTGAGCTGGAGGATGATCGCCCCCAGATGTTCCCCTGAGAAGTAACTGGACACTAGAGGATCTCAGCTCTCCCCTCCCAGCCAGGGACACAGAGGGCTCATTGCAGTTGCCTGTGTAAAGCTGTCCATCAACATTTCCATGGCCTTAGCATGGAGTTGTCTTCTCCATGGGGCTGCTAGACACAGAGGTGCCATGGGAGAGATGTGCCCTTCTGGTGGGCAGCCTGCAGCTGAGCAGGAGCCACCCACCACCACCCCCCCCAGGGAAATGTCATAAAGATGGGGTGTCCTGAAGGAAGGTTAAGCTCATTCCCAGCCCCATACACTGCAATGCCCAGAGCCCCAAATATTAGGAGGAGACGTGGATGCTTTTCCTCCATGGATCTATCTGCACAAGAGAACATGCAGCGCTGGTGTCTGAGCTGCACCTTAATCACTGCCTGCCACACCAGTGATTCCAAGGGGAAGAACAAAGGCAGCAGGGACAAGAGGGGAAAATGCCAAAGTACTCCTGCCAAGGGAGTCAGAACAGAGAAACACAGTTGGACACTTGAGTGTTTCTCCTCTTCTGTGGTTGGGCTGCTGGGAAGGAAGCTCATGATCAAGTCCCTGTGACATTAAGGATGGGAGTATCTGCTGGGTGGGAGAGGAGACCAGGGAGTTGCTCTGGGGAAAGTGTCTACACTGCAGGGAATGGCAGGGAGATGCCAAATCTCCCCCTCCCATGGCGTTTCTGGGAGCAGCTCCCTCTCACACCCTGGCCATGTCTCTGCTGCCTGGAGCTGTCCCTGCTGGGATCTGTTTCCCTGTCCCCATATCTCCTCCCTGCCAGTGCTCACAGACCCCAACCCACCCGCTGTGTGCTCAGCTCCTGGCAGCAGGACACTGGCCAGGGAAATCTGTGTGTGCAGGGGCTAAGGAGGAGCTCAGAGAAGAGCTAAAGTGATCCTAGAGTTGCTTTGGGGGTACATATGCCCCCATGGGTTAGAAGGGGGCTGGGGCACCTTACTTCCATGCAGACCCCTGCCTAGCGAGGCTTGAAGGGGTGGTGTCTGAAACTCCCCCAACCCCACAGAACCCATGAACAGGAACAGGAGCAACACAGACAGGTGGGAAAAAGAGGAGCAGCACCATGATCCTTCTGCCAAGGGAGGCAAGAAGAGAGACAAAGGCACTTGAGAAAGTTGTCAGTTTAACTAACCGTGCACACAGTGTCCCAGACAGCAATGCTGCAAGGCAGTCACACTCGGCCCCTCTGCTCTGCAGAGGGAAATGTGCTGCAGAGAGGCACCTCTCCTCTGCTGGAGCTCTGGCTGTAGAGTGGGCAGCTGAAGCCTTGTGCCCCACAGCCAAAAGGACAGACACTTTGCTGGGTCAGAGAAGAGGCAAGGGGGCTTCTCAGAGGAAGGGGTCTGCACTGGAGGAGATGACACAGAGTTTTCCCAATTCTCCTTCCCATGACATTACCATTTTTAGTTTGGTCTTCTTCCCTGCCCACCCCTCTGCTTCCTGAACCTTTTCCACCTGCTTCCCTGCCTCACTTCACAGCAAATTCTGAGAGACAGTTCTGCCCTACAGAAAACTCGCTCTGGGAGGACACTGTCTAGGGACACCTCCTTGCTTGCAGGTGATAAAGAGCAGGTCAGACAAACCATGATGACAGCAAAGGTGATGCTGGAGCTGCCTGTAGGCTGAGGAGTAGGTGAAGGCAGTTTATGAGGTTCCTAGCAGACCTACTGCTCACACTGCATAACAGTTCAAGAGTCTCAGTCACCGCAAAAGTTAGCAGCTCCTTTTCCCTTTACACTCCCACAGCATGAAATTGAAGACTAAGGGAAGCACCTTCCCTTCCAAGCAGCCCCTGCCTGGACCTTCCTCTTGAAACATCCCCTTGGAAATGCCCTGGGGGTGATCTGGAGCTGTGAGCAGCCCTGACCCACACAGCACACTCCTGAGAGCAGAAGGACCCTGCCCTGCCCTGCTTGGGGTCACTCCTTCCACCCAGACCTTCTCCTCACAGCACTGTGAGGAGCTTCCCAGACACACATGAGTGCTGACCCTGGCAGGTGGCAGAGTCTCCGTCCTGGCACAGAGCCCCCTCGGGTGCAGGGACCCTGCTTGGAGCCCAGGGCAGCCCTGCATGCACACTCAGCTTTGCACCCCTGCAGCCATCCCTGGGAGGAAGGAGCCATCATGCCCTCTGATGGTGTGGCAGGCAATCCCTGCTCAGGAGCACGTCCTCCTCCTCCACACCAGAAAAGTCAGGTGAGCCATCCTGACAGGTCCTATCAGCCGTGGCATGTGCCAGGTGTAGGAGAGACTTCCAGGAACTCATCTGCATTGATCTGCAGCCAGAGACTTACCGTTTCAAGGGCTGTGAAGATTTCTCCCCAGTGAACTCTTTGCTATTTTCCCACCCTAGACTGCCTTTAATCTCTCACCTCTTTTGTCTGCCCTCAGTGCCTGCAGTCAGTGCCCTCAGCCCCGCTGCACTTTGCAGAGGAACTGCTCCCGAGCAGAGCTGCCTCTCTGCAGTGCTGCCCACTTGCCATGAGCTCCCTCTGTTCCAGAAGCCCAGCTCAGCTCAGCAGCAGAGGAACAGCCCAAGGTGTCACTTGCTCGTCCCCCTCTGAGCTCCCTCCAGGTGTCCCTGGGACACCACGGAAACCTACTCTGAAACAGGCTGAAGTCACTACTGATGTGGGTTTTTTTAACACATAGGGCCTTGGGTTCTTGGTACCAGGTGTCTCTGTGACAAGTCTGCCCCTGGCCCTGGTGCCACCGCTCAGGTGTTGCAGTCCAAATGGGCACCATTGTCCTCAGTGTTTGCTCTACCACCTCACCCTCACCCTAGTGTGAGCCCAGCTCCAAAAGGGGTACTACCACCTGGGGCTCCCACGCAGAAGTGGCCAGGACTGAAATCTGTTCATTGCCATCACCTTCCCCTGGCAGCCCCTTCACAGCCCCAGCAACACGGGCTCTGTCCTTACTTTACCACCCAATCCTCACCCAAACCTGTCCCCTCACCATAATATGAGCCCAGGTCCAAAACAAACACCACCCAGGTGTCAAGGAGAAGACCCAGGCGTCCAGGAAAGGGACCCAGGCATCCGGGATAAGGGACCCAGGCATCTGGACTGAGGACCCAGGCGTCTGGGATGGGGGACCCAGGTGTCCAGGAGAGGGCTGTCGCAGGTGAATTATTACAAGAAGTCATCGTTATTCGGTTAAATAAAATCTTTTACTAATGATTAAATGATGATCAAATGGTAATTAATTAATGATTAAATGACAAATGATAACGAAATGGTGATTAAGCGATAACTGAACAGTAATTAAACAGTGATTTAACAATGATTCAAATGATTTAAACAATTATTTAAATAATAATGAATCGATAATTGAGCAATAATTAAGCAATAATGAGCATTTGAGCAATAAAGAGCAATAATTCCATTTAATTGAGGATAGTAGGGGGCATGAAGTAGTCATTGAATTTCTTCCTGCTTTGCCCATTCGTGCTCTTCCTTGCTGGAAAAATGTGAGCCATTGTCACTTTGGATGATGTCAGGGGTTGTTAGGCCTGAAAATCAAGAGCAGAATCCTCTAATGGTGCTCTGACCATTAGCCTTCTGACATGTAGTTGCTGTAATTAGGCCTGAGATGACCTCTACTCCTGTGAGGATGTATCGATATCCTGAGGATGGTTTAAAGGGTCCAATGTAATAAATTTGCCATGTTGACCATAGGGTTTTTCCCTCATTAATGTGTAGGGGTGGTGCTTTAGCAGGGTGATCTGTTTGCAATTTCAATTTACATTGGGGCATTCTGTAAGGATGGTTTCACATGTTTTCTGGTTTAGAGGCCAACCTCGGCTTTGGGCTGCACAATAAAGTCTGCCAGGCCATTGCCTGTTTTTGGTGGGTGCCCATCCGGGCCATGGCCTGCTTAGCATTGCCTCTGGATTGACAATTAAGTTGAGACAGGCAGGTGTTCGTGGGGAAGCAAGTATTATCAAAATCTTCAACAGCAGTAGGACAATGTATCTTATTTTCTTCTTGGAGAAGACTGCAAGAACAAAGGGTAAAACAAACTGGTCTTGGTGGGGTTTTTCTGGACAGATTACCCCATTAGAAAGAGGGAAAAATCCATCATGCACTAATTCTGTGTTTTGCACCACTGCTGTCAGTAGCTTCCCAGACAAGTGGCCACGAGGTTTAGTTAGAGTCATAGGTACAGTTACAATTTGTGGTAAATTTACCATGACAGGTGGTCATGTAATGTTATTGGATATTTTCTTTCATCAGGAGGTTTAGTTTTTGTAAAGAATGCTCGGCTTACAGGGCTCCCAGTGGGCCCCATCAGTAGGCAGTATGGAATACCCACTGAATTTCTTCCTGTTTTGCTCATTCTTGCACTTACTTGCTGGAAAAATGTGAGCTGTTGTCACTTTGGATGACATTGGGTGTTGGTAGCCCTGAAAACCAGGAGGATAATCCCCTAATGGTGCTCTGACCATTAGCCTTCCAACATTTAGTTGCTACGATTAGGCCTGAGATGACCTCTACTCCTGTGAGGATGTATCTATAACCTGAGGAGGGTTTAAAGGTCCAATGTAATAAATTTGCCATGTTGACCATAGGGTTTTTCCCTCATTAGTGTGTAAGGGGTAGTGTTTTAGCAGGGTGATCTGTTTGCAATTTCAATTTACATTGGGGGCATTCTGTAAGGATGGTTTCACATGTTTTCCTGTTTAGAGGCCAACTTTGGCTTTGGGCTGCAAAATAAAGTGCTTCTCAGCCCATGTGGCCTAATTTTTGATGTAACCATTTCCCCAGTTGGTACCATTTGGGATGTGGTGCATTTCCTCTTTTTATTCCCCTAATTCTGGCTAATTCATCTACTCGTTGGTTCCATTTTGTGGCTGGTTGGTCATTGTTTACATGGCCTTTTACCCATCCTACTTTAAAGGGTACTTGTTTGGCTATATCTAATAGTAATTGCCAGTCTTCAGTTCTCCAAACTGGAGATCTATTTACTTCCCAATTTAGGGCTTCCCATTGACAAAGCCATTGTGTGGCACCTGCCCACACGGCATAGGAGTCGACATAAGATAACTTTTGCTCCGTTTTGTGTTGCTAGAACAACTGCCCTTAGTTCTCCCACTTGTGCACTACCTTCACCACCTTCTATTACTTGTTTGCCAGTAGTAATTTCTAATGCAGCGGCTTTAGTACTGCCATTTGCCGCTTACCCTCTTTGCTGAGGCATGGGTAAACCAAATGTCTTTGGTCGGTGTTTTCTCAGTGAGGGGAGGTGCATTTAGAATCGGTGAGGGTTTACATGGCTCTTTTAGTGCTAGTGGGTCAGTGTTTACAGGCATTTGTAATTTGGAAATTTTTGTATGTCCTTCAGTCAATTGCATTTCATCTGCTGCTCCCATCAGGTAGGCGTACCATTTTCTGGTGGTGGGTTTCTGTGCAATTCCCTCTGGGGGAGCAGTTCCTTTTAGGACTGTTTCTAGCAAATTAAATGGCCCTCTAGTCTGAACAGGTTGCCCCTGGTGTACTTTCTCAACTTGTTTAACTGCTTGGACTAAAGACAAAAGTCCCTTTTCCCACTCAGAATATCTCTATTCTGTCTCTTTAAATGCAGTCAAGCTAAACATTAAGGCTCTTTTTGGTCCATTTGGCCCAGTCTGGAATAGATTGCGATAAGTACCGTGTTCTGCAAAACCCCATTCTGCTATAATAGGGTCACGGGGGTGTGCTGGCCCCAGTGACGGATATGTCTTTAATTCCTGTTTTAGAGTTTTGCCTGCCTCTTCCTGTTCTGGGTTCCATTTCCACAGTTTTCCCTTTCGTAGAAGTGAGTATAGTGAACGAGCAACGATAGAAAATCCAGGTACGTGTTTGTTTCCTCCAGTATCCTAAAGTACCCATGAGCTGTTGTAATTCTTTCCTAGATTGGGGCATCTGTAACCGTTCTGTTTTACTTAGGGTGTCCGATGGGATTGCTGCACTACCTGCAATCCACCAAGGACCTACATATTTTACTTCTCTACTCCCACATTTTTTGTGTGGGATTTCAACTTCTGCTTTTGTGGGATAATTGCTGGAGGTGACTTAGAAATTAAATTTATATTCACACTTTTAGGTAAGGTACAGCATTGAAGAAGCTTCCCGGGGAGAATGCGGCTGACATGCAAGGAATCCATTCCATGGAAGTTCCCTAGACCTGTAACCTTAGACGTCGGTGACGCTAGGGGAACTTGGTGTGCTGACTCTAAGCAGGTACTGTTCGGAGGGTGGAGCGGTGTGGAGACACCGTGGCCAGGTCCTGTGATTAAATGGGAACTAAAGTATGTGTGTGACCAGTAAGCTGCACATTTGCTACCCTGGGCCAACAGTCTGTCAAATGCTGTCCTTTGATAAACTTTGCTCATTATAACATTGTTATAATACCAAAACACACCTCCATCCCAAAAGCTACCCACCTCCAAGGTGCGACCACCCCTCACTGAGCTTGCGCTTTGAATTTTTCCTAGCCTATACCTTTAAAAGCAAAGCGAGAAAACTTGACACCAATCCTAAACAAAGGTATGTATGACTAGAGTCACTCAAGCTCCACCCGAAAGGTGAAAGATAGTATAAAATGGCTTAAGAGAGAGAGAATGTTAGGGAAGACACCATTGTGTACCACTCTGACTTCTGGGATCAGTCGATGGGCTGAGCCTCTCTTCCCCTCCATTGGGAAGTCTTTGGGTAAGATTGGAACACTTGGTTATCCAAGTGCCTCCCCGGGAAACTTAGAAATCTCTCTAAAGTTGCTTTATCATCTTTAACGCGTTTATAGCCGGCAGTGTCACTCATACTCTTGGTATTTACACGTGCTTTGCAGACAGTAAATTTATCACTGGTAATCCAAAGAACCTGTGTGTCTGTTGCTCTAATAAACTGCACTCTTCATTAATCTAGCCGTGGTAGTTATTGAACACGACCAGACTCTTTAAGTGTGGCCGTGATAGTTCATGCAACACGACTAGACTGGGGGTGCATCGCGTTATTTGTGAATCCGTAATCGTGAAGTTCAGTACGCTGAACACGACCGGACTTAGAACATTGTAAATTAACGCTGTCGTCTTAACTCTGATGAGTGGCTACATATACCGTCCTTAGAAAATAAACCGCTGACCAAGTCTGAGACTAAGACTGGACCTAGCTGCACCTAGACTCCTCTCTGAGAAGGAGTTTAGAAAGCAAGGGGGTCCTTTCTGAACCTCGTGACTCAACGGGAGGGTTCCCCCCCTCCAGAGGGTTCCCCAGAGGGTTCCCCCCCTCCTCAGACTCCTATGCAACAGTAACTCTTAACACAACAGCTTTATGTAGTGTTTGCCACACTGCTGGTGCCGCTTCCCCCACCCTTTCAGGGGAGGCTCCTCCAATTAGGATATAATCTATATCTTGGTATAGTTTCACATCTTGAGGGAGCTCAAAGAAGGCTCGCTTAGGCTGTCATATTTATGGGATAAAGTCGTTGGCTTGTAGTCAAATTACATGCTATGGAAAAGGTATGCATGAAGCTCCTTGCACCCACAACTTTCTTTGTTCCTTGATAAATTTGAGTCTTGGAATAGCCACCTGCTCTTCATATGTTAATCGCATGATCGGAGTTCCAAGCTCCTATGTATCAATGCTGACTGTGTCACTCTGCTCCTTCGTGGGTTTTCAGAGAACAGATTGAAACTAGAGGATTTCATGGCCCGGCTACAGCTCAGGCTTTTACCTCTTCTGGAGCCTGCACCAAACCACCACCAGTCTGGTGAAGGGGTTGAGCGCACCCATCACAAGTAATAAATATCAATAAACAGGATTTCTTCTTTTACCTGTTTTCTTTACTTTTCTGCTTACAGAACAAGTTATATCAGCGTTCCCCAATTCTTATTGATCCAGTGTCTCCTGATGAAGTCTGAATATATGGGAAAAGTAAGCTCCTTTCTGTACGACACTGTGTGGGCAAACTCTGTCCCCCCCCACCTCCCACACACCCTGCCATTTCTATCATCTGCCACCTGGGACTTGCATCATGCTTTCTCAAATCCAAGCTTTTTCCACTAAATTGTGGAGCTGAATATTTCAGCTCATTTGCACCAGTTCCCACCTGCATTCTTTGGACAACCAGCTGCGCAGAGTCACAGAAGGATGGTTTTTACCTGGCAAGAAAAAAAAAAAAGAAAGGAAAATAAATGAATGGTTCAATAAAAAATAAAACACATTCCTCAGCTGCATATGAAGTCCAAGTTGCCTCCACTGAAGTCCACTTTCCAGAGTGGGTAACCTTAGTAGAAAACCTCCAGTGAGAAACATAAAAAAGGACAGGTGGGGACATAATTAAGGATTTGGCTGAAGGGACCATCAGGCAGACTGCAGAAAAGTGAGAAGGGGTCAGTTTAAGCAGGACATGTGGAAAGATGTGAAAGAGTAGTGAGAGTCAATGCACAGGAAGATCAATATTTCTTCTCCTGAATGTAGTATAGGGGCTGGAAATTACCATGTTGGCATCATGGCACATGTCACCTAGATTAATTGTGGTGATTTATATGTATGGGGCTTTATTTATCAAAGACCCCATCCATGGGTCAGGGACTTGAGACACCACAGCTGTGAGCTGCAACTGCCTTGGGCAGAACTTGTCCTGGGACCAAATCTCTTGCTCCCTGCTTGGTAATGGCACTAAGCAGCCATCTGTCAGGCAAATGTGGGCACCAAATGAGCTCCTCCCCCCACCCTGAGCTTTGCACAAGGACCTAGATTCAGGGAGAACAGATGTGCCTGGAGGGAGGCCTTCCCCTCACATAGAAGTCTTTCCTAAATTGGTATTTTTGGGATCCCTGAATGCTGAATGGAGAGACACGGCCATTTCTGGAAGAGGGGGATGGAAAGCCCTGCTGGGAAAGCTGGTTGCTGCCTGGTGCAGGTCCAGGGAATCACCATCCAAGAATGCACATGTTGCTCAGGAAGCTGTCCCTGTGGAGGAGGAACCCCATGCACCAGTATATGCTGGGGGTTTCCCAGCTGGAAAGCAGCTTGGCAGAAAAGGCCCTGGGGGTCCTGGTGGACACCAAGTTGAACATGAGCCAGTAATATGCCCTTGCAGGAAGGAAGGCAAATGGTATCCTGGGCTGTATTCGAGGAATATTGCCAGCAGGTGGGGGGAGGTGATCCTTCCACTTTATTCAGTGCTGGTGAGGCCACAGCTGGAGTACTGGGTCCAGGTCTGTGCTCCTCAGTACGAGAGAGACATGGACGTACTGGAGAGAGTCTAACAAAGGGCCAGGAAGATGATGAAGGGACTGGAGCGTCTCTCCTATAAGCACTGCAAGAGGTTGCCCAGGGAGGTTGTGGAGTCTTGTAACAGATGCAGAATTGAAGAACAATTAAAATTAGCAAGAGGAAATGCTACAGATGGTAAAGGAAAAGGAATTATTTGTAGGATGTTAGGCAGCTGCCTAAAAGCCACCTGTCAGGATAGGAAAGACCATACTAGAGAGAGACACGATCTGAGAGAGGAAATAGAAGGCAGGAAGGCAGCTGAGCCTGTCCTTGCAAATCGAGCAGCCACAGAAGCAGTTACAGGAAGAAAAGGAAAAAAACCAGAAGTTGGAAGAAAAGATCGAGATGATGCTCATGCGGGCTCCACATCCCCTAACTCCATGCCAATTAGGAAACTTATAGTGTTCCCGGAGCATTGGGATGGTGATATTTGAGGTGATCTTGATGGCTATGATGAGGGAAATGATGACTCCCTGTTCCCCTCAGATTCCCCTGAATATGAGGGTAGACACATCATTAAAGCAGAATACTCTGAAGGACCTCGGGGTGGTGCTCTGCGATGTGCTACACGAACCACTCCCTGGGATGCGTTACAACTGGCAAACTTACAAGAGAAATGCGGCAGGAAGTCAGGTGAAACTGAAACTGAGCATTTGTGGCATGTCTGCCTGAGCGGCAGCAATCAAATCATGTTGAGCAGAGACAAAGCAAACGGTTTATGGAGTTTGGGAGTTTTCCTAAACACGATGAATGAGGCCCATTGTATCACCAGTATGGTAGGCTACTGGGCTGGGGGAATAGATGCCTTGGAACAAGGTGAACCTTCCATAATTCCCAGCCATTCCCTAAGCGAGCTCTCCACTGCTGTCACAAAAGCCATCTGCATACAAGCCATGCAAAAATGTGGAGAATCCGGTGATACCCCAATATCTGCCATGGTAGATGACACAATATTAAAGCCACAAAATGAAAGAGGCACACACATTCTGATTCCATTTGGTCCTAATAGACAGCTGGAGAACTTTCTAATAGATGCGGGAGCACAAATTTCAATACTAACACAAAAGGATGCCGAGAAGCTGGGTATGCGACCTGGAAGGTGGAGAGTTAAAGTCACCGGAGTAAACGGAGCAAGTGTTATTTGCCAAACTGTGAAAGTTAATTTATGGCTCCCGGGTGAGAAGCGCATGTCATCTATCCGGTTTGCAATTTAAAAAGCACAATGAAAATATTTTGGGTTTTGATGTTTTGACCAGATGAAACTGGCACTTGCCAGATGGAAGCGTGTGGTTCTTCGGTACAAATACCGACCCCAACCTCAGTAGAAATTGAGAGGCTACAGCGCATGTACTCCGTGCAGCCCCGGCACTCCCCAGTTCGAAAATTACCAATGTACCACAGCATCCAATTTCTGCTGTGGAACAAAATGGAATTTCTGATGGAACAGCAGACTTGGAAAAATGGCACATTATTTCCAGAACCTTCTCCCCATAAAATTCACCAGTCTGGCCAGTCCGAGAGCCGGATGGGAGATGGCATCTGACAACTGATTATCAGCTCCTAAATGCCAACACAGTTCCACTAATGGCTGCAGTGCCCAATATTGCAACTTTAACAGCCACACTACAAGCAGCCGCACATCCATGGATGGCAGTGCTAGATGTCAGAGATATGTTCACCCCACTCCTGATCCTTCCAGCCTGTCTCTCCTGAAAAGACTATCCATCCATTGCAGCGCCCCAAGTTGTGTGAATTGGCCCACTACGCCTTGGCAGTGTCTCCTTCGATGTCTAAAAGCACAGATTCCAGGTCCTCCTGGCTGTGCCTCGGGCTGAGGGAATCGGTGCACATTTGGGCTGGAGGACCTCAGGTGTGGCTCCAGGCCAAGCTCTGACCTGTCTTAGGGTAACCTGGTACCAAGCATCCCAGACCCCATATGTGCAAAGGCTTTGCTTCAGAACACAGACATGGTGGAGTGTACAGCAGATGGAAACACAAAGCTGAAATTGTATGCCAAGAGAGTGAGCAAACCCTGCTGTCCCCTGGGACAGAGAGAAACAGGGCTGGGAAGTGCAGCCCTGGCAAGAAACGGGTTTGCAGTCAGTGGTGTCTCTGCTGCCCATGAGGGCCTCCGGTGGAGGTGAAGGTGATCTCCAGGAACAACAAGGTGCTGTTGAGAGGCACACTGTGAGAACTGTTGGTCTGTTCCTTGACTGTCATCCTATCAAGGGGGTGAGTACAAGAATAGGGGAGAGAAAAACCAGCAGTTGAAGAGTGTAGGCACATGAGTGGAGACTCCAATGTGATGTGCTTCCTATTCCTGGACTGCCCTACATCTACTGGACAAAGAAGGGTCAGACCTTGCCTCACTGCCGTGGTAGCAGTACTTCACTGGCACAAAGGCACCAAATGTGTCTGTATGCAAATGCTGTCTGGGGTGTCCGTCACGCACTCGCTCTGAATGGGGGTGGATGTATAGGACCAGTGGCTGTCCCTGCCAACTGCATGTAAGAGTATGTGAAAGTCTTGGCACCTCACGTAACACTGCAGACCTGTATTTGACCATTAAAATGAGTACCTGCCCTCAATTTGATTAGGCAATGTGGGGATGTTCATGAGATCACCATCACAATAGTCAATGGATAACAGGCAAAGCCAGCTGATGGAAAAGGCAGAGAGAAACTTAGCTGTCCCTATGGTACATGATTGCATCTGACCAGATGACTCCTTGCATAGACCGCCCAGAAATTAACAAATAGGGAAAGGTTCAATTGTTAAAAATGTGGGCATCTGCTGTCATTTCTGTTGGTCAAAGCAAATTCCCCACCAGCCTCCACGAGGATGCTCCAAGATGTTGCCCTTTTGCTCAGCATAGCTCCATCAGAGCTTGCAGGTGTCTGCACATATCGTAGAGCATCTCTGGCATCTCAAAGGTCACCAGGTGACTGTGTCTGAAGAGCTCATTCCTAGTCTCCAACTCCCTGAATTACCATGGGAGCTGAGACAAGGGTATTTTGTGCACACCTGAACTGAGGCAAGAGGAATCCCTCCTCCTGTGGCTTTGTGGTGTGCATGGGAGGGAGCTGAGTCCCCTTCTAGCCCCAGGACTGCAAACCCAGGATGAGATGCCTCAGCTGAATCCCTTCCCTCAGCACGGGTACAGGAGATTGCCTGCCTGCCACTGTCAGGGTGTCCTGTCTAATGATGAGACAAGAAAAGGTGATTCTTGGACTTAAATCTGACTCAGGTAAGAGAAATGCCACTGCTGGGAAGAAGTGTTTCTCCCCAGCTGAGGGAGGGGACATCAGTGATTGTTGCTTCAGCCTGTTACACAGTAGGTTCCCCTGAACCCCCAGGAATATCTGGAGGGAGCCCAGGTGGGGCAGAGAAAGTAATGCCTGGGGCTGCTGAGCTGAGCTGGGCTCCTGGGACGGACAGAGCTCATGGCAAGTGGGCAGCGCTGCAAAGAGACAGCTCTGCCCAGGAACAGATCCCCTGCAAAGCACAGCAGAGCTGAGGGCACTGCCTGCAGGCAGCGAGGGGAGAGGAGTGAGGCAGAGAGATGTTAAAGGCAGTGTGGGGTGGCAGGATGCTGAAGGCTCACTGGCAGAGAAATTTTTACAGTGCTTGACATGGTAAGTCTCCAGGTGCAGGGCAATGCATCTGCTGTTCCTGGAGTGATCTCATAAAGCTGGCATAGCCCACAGCTTATGGGATCTTCCAGGAGGACTCACGGCTTCCTTTGTGTAGAGGAGAAGCATGTGCTCCAGAGCAGGGCTTCCCTGCCGCACCGTCAGAAGGACAGGGCATGACAGCTCAATTCTTCCACAGGCAGCTACAGGGGTGTGATGCTGGGTGTGCAGCCAGGAGTGCCCAGGTCTGTTCCTTCTGAGAAAGGTCCCTGCGGCCTGTGTCCCTGCACCCCAGGGGGCTGCCAGGATCAGCACTCAGCCTGCCCAGGCAGCTCCCCAGAGCGCTGTGGGGAGAAGCTCTGGGTGGAAGGAGGGACCACTGGCTGGGCAGCGTCCTTCTGCTGTTGAGAGGGTGCTGCGTGGGTCAGAGTTGCTCACCTCAGGGACACTTTCAGAGGGTCCTTTTGAAGAAGGACATCAAGGCAGTTTTTACCTTCAAGGGAAAGTGTCTGTGCCTTGACTTTTCCCTTATTGGTTGTCTGTGTAGGCAGTGGAGATGGGAATTTATTTCTCCATTCTCGAGAAGACACTGAGACCCCAGTTCTCGTTAGGACTTGTCTGAGCTGCTGCTTAGCCCCTGCACACACAGAGATGCCCCGGGGGTGCCTGCAGGGCAGAGCTAAGTGCGTAGCGTGTTGGATGAGTTCTGTGATGGGGTCTGATAGGGAGGAGATGTGGGGACAGTGAAACGGCTCCCAGCACGGACAGCTCCAGGCAATAGGGAGTGAGAGGGATCTGCTGCCAGAAATGCCATGGGAGGGGCGATTGGGGCACCTCCCTGCCATCCCCTACTCTGCAGATGCCCTTCTCGGAGCAACCTCCATGTCTCCTCTCCCACCCAGCATAGCCTCTGCCCCCCAGGCCACAGGATCCAAGGCAAGAGTCACCTCCCCAGCAGCTGGACCTCCAGAAGAGGACAGGTGCATGTGTCCTGCAATGTGATACACAACAAAGAGGATATAAAAGCACCTGCCCTGCAGTGTCTCTGCCTGTGAGGTGGTGAGCACAGCTGCGTAATGAGAAGGCATCACTGCATGCTCCTCTGCCCTTTTTTTCTTCTTTCATTTTTAGATCATTGTGCTGCTCTTGCTCTAGAGCAAGGGGTTGGAGTGGGTGTGTGGATCAGCTTCTGTTCTGACACTGACTCCAGGGCTCCTGCCCTGGAGGTGTCTTCGTGGGAACTAGGTGCCCAAAGTCCATGAGGCACAATGTCATTCTGTTGGTAGGGATGGAGAGTGAGCTGACTCGTTCCTCATTAAGCTCAGACAGGGGGATTTCTATGAGAAAAGGCACGGATTTTTCTCAGATAAATGCCTCCTAACTTGTCATTGACTTTTCCTCCTTGGACAGTGCCCCATGCCCAGAGGCAGCAAATGTCCAACAGCAGCTCTGTCACTGAGTTCTTCCTCCTGTCATTCACAGACACATAAGAGCTGGAGCTCTTGCACTTCTGGCTCTTCCTGGGCATCTGCCTGGCTGCCCTGATGGACAATGGCTGCATCATCACAGCCATAGCCTGTGACCAGCACCTCCACACCCCCATGTACTTCTTCCTCCTCAGCCTCTCCATAATTGATCTGGGCTTCATCTCTACCACTGTTCCCTAATACATGGCCAATTCCCTCTGGGACACCTGGGCCATCCCCCACTTGGGATGTGCTGCCCAGGTCTTTCTGATTATAGAGGAATTGTATCTCCTCACTGTCATGGCCTATGACCGCTATGTTGCTATCTGCAAACCCCTGCACTACGGGACCCCCCTGGGCAGCAGAACTTGTGTCAACATGGGGCAGTGGGTTTCTTGCTTTGTGCTTCACACTGCCAATACATTTTCACTACCACTCTGCCAAGGCAATGCCGTGGACCTCTTCTTCTGTGAAATCTCCCAGATCCTCAAGCTCTCCTGCTCAGACGACCACCTCAAGGAAGTTTGGCTTATTGTACTTGGTGTCTGTTCAGCATTTGGGGGTTTTATTTTCATTGTTCTGTCCTATGTGCAGATCTTCAGGGCTGTGCTGAGGATCCCCTCTGAGCAGGGACGACAGAAAGCCTTTTCCACGTGCCTCCCTCACCTGGCCATGGTCTCCCTGTTTATTACCACTGCCATGGTTGCTGGCCTCAAACCCCTCTCCTTTTCCTCCCCATCCTTGGATCTGGTGATGGCTGTTCTGTACTCGGTTCATTGCCTCCAGCAGTGAACTTCAGCAGTTCATGCCTCCAGCAGTGAACCTCATCATTTACAGCATGAGCCACAAGGAGCTCAAGGATGCCAAGGGAAGTGGTTTCAGGGATATTTCTCAATAGTGATAAGGTCACCGTCTCTCTTCGCAAGTGACTCCCGGGTTCTCCCACTGCAGGCCTTTACTTTGTTTATCATTATTGTCATTACTATGTGTTTTGTTGTGTCTATTGTGTTCCTAAATAAATGTTTACATTCATCTCACTCCTTCTGAGGAATGAACTGGGTCTATCTCACCTGAAATCTGTGTAAAAGGGGTGTCTAACACTGGGGCAGAGCAGAATTGTCACAGCATCCCTGTAATAAAACGGCATCTCCCCAGTGCAGTTCTTCAAGATTGAGCTATTCTTCCAAAGCTGATATCAACAACAGGACTGTAGAATTTTTACTACAAAAGGGCCTGTTTCTCCTTGCACTGGGGGAGAAAAGCTCATGGTCATGTTGGTAGCTTTTAGAGATGAAGGGTTGCATTTTGGATTCACCCATTGGTGTGTGGTAACAGTGGAGTTAGGGAATAGTCACTGAGGGACCAACCTAGGGCTGTCCCACATGTGACAGGACAGAGGAAATCCTTCAGGAGAAGAGGCTGCAGCTGCCTGGAGAGCGCGGGGGATCTCCAGGGACAGTGTGTGCCTGGGGTGGGCCGTGAATGAAATGTCCCAAAGCAAGAGATCGCCCAAAGTAGAGTCAGTCAAATGGAAAGCACATAGCATCAGCAAGTCAAATGGAAAGCATCCTGGCATCGGAAGTAAACACAAGATGGACACAGCTGACCATACACAGACCAACTCCAACAGGGAACAACACCTTTACAGCCACCACACCAGCAGCACCACATACTCAACCACTAGCAACACAAGTGGCTCCATCCTCTTCCCCTCTCAGGATAGCCTGCTGTGAAGGCCATGAGCCCCTGCAGCACTTACCCATGGGCACACACACACTCGTAGTTCCTCCAGTGTGGTTGTGGGCTTTACATCTGCCCAGGTGCTCTTCCCAGACTCAGGGCCATTACCCACTTGGCAGCTCCAGCTGTGCAAGGTTTGGGTTGCAGGCGGGGGGCTACAGGGGTGGCTTCTGTGAGAAGATGCCAGAAGCTTCCCCCATGTCCAACAGAGCCAGTTCCAGCCAGCTCCAAGATGGACCCGCTGCTGGCCAAAGCTGAGCCCATCAGCAACGGTGGTAGTGCCTCTGTGATAACATATTTAAGAAGGGGTAAAAACTGCTGTGCAACAGCAGCTGGGAGAGAGGAGTGAGACTATGTGAGAGAAACAACTCTGCAGACACCAAGGCCAGTGAAGAAGGAGGGGGAGGAGATGCCCCAGGCACCGGAGCAGAAATTTCCCTGCAGCCTGTGGGGAAGACCATGGTGAGGCAGGCTGTCCCCCTGCAGCCCATGGAGGTCCACAGTGGAGCAGATGTCCACTCTGCAGCCTGTAGAGGACCCCACGCTCTACCAGGTGGATGCGCCCGAAAGAGGCTGTGATCCCATGGAGAGCCTATGCTGGAGCAGGCTCTTGGCAGGACCTGTGGCCCCATGGAGAGGCACCCATGTTGAAGTAGCTTTTCTGGCAGGACTTGTGTCCCTGCGGGGGACCCACACTGGAGCAGTCCATTCCTGAAGGACTGCACCCTGTGGAAAGGACCGACGCTGGGGCAGTTTGTGAGGAACTGCAGCCCGTGGGAAGGACCCACATTGGAGAAGTTTGAGGAGGACTGTCACCTGGGGGAGGGACCCCACGCTGGAGCAGGGGAAGAGAGTGAGGAGGAAAGAGCAGCAGAGACAATGTGTGATGAACTGACTGCAGCCCCCGTTCCTTGTCCCCCTGCATCGCTCTGGGGAAGGAGGTGGAGAAATTGGCAGTGAAGTTGAGCCCGGGAAGAAGGGAGGGGTGGGGGGAGGAGTTTTAAGATTTGTTTTTATTTCTCATTACCCTACTCTGACTTTTGATTGGCAATAAATTAAATTAGTTTCCTCAAGTCGAGTCTGTTTTGTCTGTGATGGTAATTGCTGAGTGAGCTTCCTGTCCTTAGCTGGACCCACGAGCCTTTCATTGTATTTTTCTCCCCCTGTCCAGCTGAGGAGGGGGAGTGACAGAGCAGCATGGTGGGCACCTGGCATGCAGCCAAGGTCAACCCACCACAGCATCTCTTCACATCCTGGTGTCCCCCTCCAGCCATCCCCACTTGGAGTTGGCCAGCAAAGCATGTACGTACATCGAACCCTGAACACACACACATAATAGTAAACACAATCACACAGCAAATAGCCAGGAGCAGAGTTTAATAAGAAGGCAGGACAGACTACAGTGATCAGGAACAGGGTTTGGCCAGACCAGCACTGACCAGTCCCCTGGCCACGTGCAGCTGGCCCCTTGCATCCGTCTCCTCGGCCCTTCCACAGGCTTCTTCCTCCCAGTCCACCTTGTTCCCTCCCTTTCTCTGCCCCAGTATCCTCCCCAATTAGCAACCCTCACCAATTACTTTTTTCCCAGTAGTCGCAGGGTTGCTCCCTTTGTATCCTCCTTTGGTAGCTGGGATGCCATTGACTAGGTCATCTGGGCCTTAAATTGCAACACTGAAAAGAACTGACTGCCCAAAAGCTCCCCAGTGCTCCCCTCCAGTTATCTGTGCAATTTGGCCACTTCTCCTGTCTCAGCTCTTCAGCCACCTGTGACACCCAGATGGGACACACGGTGCTGCCTGTACTGCTGGTCCCTTCCCACGCTGTTCTCTGCCACATCTGGCAATTTCTCATACCGTGTCCTATAGTTCCCCATGTCATATACAGGTACCTTCAGTGCAGGGTAGAACCTAACCAGGGGACCAGTCGTCTGCCTGAAGCTTTCACATCTGGTGGTCCTGATGACCTCATGATACCTGCCTGCTCCTGGCCAATCACATTGCTGTAATGAGGTGACCTCACAAGCAACAGCCTGGCCACGTTGGCTTTACCTACCTATACCCCTCTCCACTGCCTGAGCTATCATCTGTGTCATGTTGAGGTTTGTGATGCGCTTGATGATGTCGGAGTGCCGCAAGTCAGTCAGGTTACTGCAATAGAAATGGCATCACACTCCACCTCCCAGCCGTGTCATCTTCACCTTCCTCTACCTCTCCCCTCTGCCCAGTTATCAGCCCCGCTGGGTGGGTTTTCTGATACTCCAGGTGACATCACTAGGCCTGCTCTGGTACCTGGCCAATCAGGTTCTTGCAAAAGAAGCGACCTCAAAATCCACATCCCAGCTACAATGCCACTCCTTACATGTCCTTTTCCCAGCAACAGAATTAACCTTACAACTACCTCCCCTTTGCCAGCATCTCCTCTCTCTTCCCCAGCATTGTAATTTCTGCTGGCCAGGCAGAAACGTGCTCCCCCAAGGGGGACTGCAGAGCCCTGATGGGACAGCTCAAGTGGTGGGAGGGCATCCATGGATGGCAACAGCTGCTCAGGAAGGCAGGCAGGAGGGTGAAAAGATGGAGGTGAGCTCTGTGCAAGGGGACAGCTGGTGTGCAGACAACCTTGCCTTGGAGGAAGCCTCATGGTCAAAGGCCCTCAAAAACACAGGAAGCGGAACCATCACAAAATCTACTGGAAGGGCAGCAGGGCTGGACACAAGCAACCCAGGAGGTTTCTGGAGAGCACCAAAGACAGCATTTTGACACACACAGTCCATGAGCTGACAAGTGTAGGTCTCTTACTCACAGACAAGGTGAATCTGCATGGGGAGATGAATGCTGAGAGCAGCCATAGCTGCAATGACCATGAGATGGTGGAGAAGTAGGACAACTAGCAGAATCACAGTACAGAACTGCAGGAGATCTGATTTCAGTTAGCTGAGGCTCTGCTTGGACTGTCCTGCAGAGCAAAGGGACTGTGGGGTCCTCTTAGATCTTCAGGGACAACATGCTCAAAGCCCAGGAACACACCAATCTGATGTGCAGGGAGTTGAGCACGGCCTGGCAGGAGGTCGACATGGATGAACAGGGACCCTGGCTTAGGAGTTCAAACACCAGAAGGATGTGCAGAGGCAATGAAGGGGGATGTATTTGGTCTGGCTGAGATGGAGTTAATTTTCCCCATATCAGCCCTCTCATAATGCTGTGCTTTGTATTGGTAGCTAGAAAGGTGTTGATAACACACCAGTGTTTTGGCTACTGCTGAGCAGTGCTTGCGCAGCATCAAGGCTGTCTCTCCAACATTTCCCCCCCTCCTCTCACAAGTAGGCTGGGAGTGGGCAAGATCTTGGGAGGGGACACAGCCAGGAGAGCTGACCAAACTGAAGAAAGGGATATTCCATACCGTATGACGTCCGCTCAGCAATAAAAGCTAAGGGAATGGAGGAGGAAGGGGGGGCATTCATTATTTATGATGTTTTACTTCCGGAGCAACCACTACGTGTACTGAAGCCCTGCTTCCTGGGAAGTGGCTGGACATCGCCTGGTGATGGGAAGTAGAGAATAAATATTTTGTTTTCCTTTTGCTTCCACGGGCAGCAGCCTTTGCTTTTGCTTTTATTTAACTGCCCTTATCTCAACCCACCAGCCTTTTGTTATATTTTCTCTCCCCTGTCCAGCTGAGGGAGGGGAGTGATAGAGTGGCTTTGGTGGGCACCTGGCATCCAGCCAGGGTCAACCCACAACAGGGCAACAGGCTGCCCAGGAGACAACAGGGACATGGCCTGTAGGTACAAGGACGGAGCCAGGAAAGCTAAAGCTCAGCTGGAGCTGGAACTAACCAGGAATGGCAAGGGCACCCAGGACTTCTGCAAGTGGCCTCTCCCGACCACTATCTACAAGGGTGCTTGACACTGCCCCGTTACCTTCCCTCCTCAGGAAGGTTAAAGCATCTAAACCCTCCTTATTGATGCTGAGGTCAGTGAGATCACTCCTTGGAGGCCTTTGCTCTGACATCATCTTTGCCACAACAAAGTACCTGTTTAGCCCATTTGGCATGACGTGGGAGAGAAAGGAAGAAGCTCCAGTGGTTTCTCAGGCTTTCCCTTCTCCCTCAATGTAAGATGTTGGGGATGCCAGGTCTTGCCAAAACCAGAAGCTCAGCTGACTGGGGAGCTGGGACAATTGTGAAGATTCCTCTCGAGTAATGTGGATTTACGGCCTTGATGCGCTGTGGGCCTAGAGTGGAGAGCTGTCTTGGTCAGAAGAGCTTAAGAGAGGAAGAACTCAATGCCAAGCTCCTTGGAGCTACTTCAATAATTTGGTGAGGCACACTGTCGTGGTTTAACATCAGCCAGCTAGTAGGCACCACACAGCCACTCGCTCACTCCCCCCTAGTGGGATGGAGGAGAGAATCGGAAGGGTGAAAGTGGGAAAACTCGTGGGTTGAGACAAAGACAGTTTAATAGGTGAAGCAAAAGCCACGTGTGCAAGCAAAGCAAAATAAGGAATTCATTCACTACTTTCCATTGGCAGGCAGCCACCTCTAGGAAAGATCCATCACACATAATGGTTACTTGGGAAGACAAACACCATCACTCCGAACACTCCCCTCTTCCTTCTTTCCACAGTTTTATTGCTGAACATGACATCATATGGTATGGAACATCCCTTTGGTCAGTTGGGGTCAGCTGTCCCAGCTGTGTCCCCTCCCAACTTCTTGCCCACCCCCAGCCTACTCGCTGGCGGGGTGGTGTGACAAGCAGAAGAGGCCTTGGCGCTGTGTAAGCACTGCTCAGCAATAACTAAAACATCGGTGTGTTGTCAGCACTGTTTTCATCACAAATCCAAAACATAGCCCCATACAGGCTGCTATGGAGAAATGTAACTGTATCCCAGCCAAAACTGGAACACACAGACATCTTTGGTCTAGTTGGAGTTCGAAGTTCTTTGCACTCCTGATGGCGCATGACTCCATTTGGCCAGCTGACTATCTCTATAGATTTTCCAGAAAATAATGAGGAGGGACAGGTTTTGTTGTCCTAAATGTGGGACTCTGCTATCATTTCAGTTGGCCAGAGGAATTCCTCATCATGCTAAAAAATGATGCTCTCAGATGCTGTCTTGTCTCTCAGCATTGCTGCATCAGAGCCTACAGCTGCGTACACAGGACCACCTCTGGCACATCAAATGTCACCAGGTGTTGGCATCTGAATAGCTCACTCCTGGCCTTCACCTCTATTAATTACCCTGGGAGCTGAGACAGGGAGCTTGCATGCAGGGGCCTGTTTTATGCACACCTGAACTGAGGCAAGAGGAATCTCACCTCCTGAGGGTTTGTGGTATGTGTGGGAGGAAGGTGAGTCCCCTTCTAGCCCCAGGGCTACAAACCCAGAATGAGAAGCCTCGATTGACTCAGATGAATCCCTTATCTCAGGAGCGGTAAAGGAGATCCCTGCCTGTTACTGACGGGGTGTCCTGCCTTAAAAATGGGACAAGAAAAGATTATTTTTAAACCTAAATCTGACTCTGGTAAGTTACATTGGAAGTTACATTACTGGAAATAAGTGTCTCTCCACAGCTGAGGGAGAAAATATCAGTCATTACTTCAGCCCCAGGAGCATCCGGAGGGGGCCCAGAGGGGGCAGAGAAAGTGATGTCTTGGGCTGGTCCTCTGCTCCTGAGCTGGGCTGGGCTCCTGGGATGGAGGGAGCTGACAGCAAGCAGGCAGCACTGCAGAGAGACAGCTCTGCCCAGGAACAGCTCCTCTGCAAAATGCAGCAGAGCTGAGGGCACTTAGGGGAGACAAGTGAGGCAGAGAGAGCTTAAAGGCAGTCTGGGGAGGGAGAATGCTGGGAGCTCACTAGGGGAGAAATCTTTACAGCCTTTCACACGGTAAGTCTCTGGCTGCAGGGCAATGCAGCTGCAGTTCCTGGAGTGATCTCTATAAGGTGGCACATCCCACAGCCTATGGGGTCTTCCAGGAGGGCTCTCACAGCTTCTCTAGTGTAGAGGAGGAGGATGTGCTCCAGAGCAGGGCTTCCCTGCCACACTGTCAGAGGGACAGGGCATGATGGCTGCCTTCATCCTGGGCAGAGTTGGAGGGGTATAAATCCAGGTGTGCAGCCAGGGGTGCCTAAGGCTGTCCTTCAGAGCAGTGTCCCTCAACCCCAGGGGGCTGTGTGCTGGGGCAGGGACTCTGCTGTCTGCCAGGGTCAGCGTTCAGCCTGCCCAGGGAGCTGCCCACAGCGCTGCGGGGAGAAGCTGTGAATGGAAGGAGCGATCCCCAGCAGGGCAGGGTCCTTCTGCCCTCAAGAGGATGTGGTGTGGGTCAGGGCTGCTCACAGCTCCAGATCACCCCCAGATTATTTCTGAGGGGATGTTTCAAGAGGAAGGTCAAGCCAGGAATTACTTTAAAGAACAAAAAATTTTCCTGAGAATGTGCTTTCAGTTTCCTCCTACTGGGAAGGGCTGGGGAAGGGAGAGAAATGGAAAAGAAGTTGTTAAGTTTGGACAAGAGACTGAGACTGACAGATGGGTAGGTCTGCTGGAAACCTGAACACATCCCGTCACCCACTCTTCAGCCCAAGACTGTAGCAGCATCACGTTTTCTGGCCACAGTATGTTTTCTTCTGACCTGCTCCTGTGGACCACCAAACACGAGGGTGCCCCAGTGTGTGCCCTGCCACCGGGAGCTTTCTGCAGGGCTCAGTTCTCAGAGGCTGGGATGGGAAAAGACAGAGAAACAGCTCCAGGCAGTGGAGATATGTCAGAGGAGGAGAGGAAAGTGTTGTCAGAAGTGCTGTGGAGGGTGGATTTGGACAAATCCCTCTCTGTTCCTCCAGTACAGATGCCTTTCTCTGAGCAAGCTCTCTTGTCTCCTTTCCCACCCAGAACAGCTTCTACCATGAAGACTGTGGTGTCCAGGACTTGAGCTGCCGCCTCCGCAGCCAGAGGTTCAGAGAGGAGAGGTGCATCTCTCCTGACATGTGCCCCTTTCCTTCCTGTACAACTGAGGCCTTAAAGTGACTGCCCAGCAATGCTGGTGTCTGTGGGTGGCATGCACAGCTGGTTAAGGTAACATCTCTCTGGGATGTTTCTCTGTCTCTTTGCCTTCTTCAGCATGAGCAGAATGGTATTTGCCCATGTTTCTACATCTGCCTATGCTGCTGTTCCTGCTATCGTTTGCAGGTTCTCTGCGGATGGGGGTTTCAACTGCAGTTCAGACACTGACCTGGAGCGTCCTGCCACAGATGTGTCTACATGGGAATGAGGTGTACCTGCCCCACTCTGACTTCTGGGACCCCAGGAATTCAGTGCGTGGGGGTTGAGGTATGTCCTTTCAGAAGACCCCCACCTTCTACTGTCTTCCTGTCTTCTAACCTGTGCTTATCAGGGCAGTGCAGTTGATGGGGTTTGGGAAAGAAGCAGACTCTCTCTGAAAGCCGTAACACTTCAGGAAACTTGATTGTCCCCCTGCAGGGTCACGTCAAGCTGTTCTCCATAAAGGCACAGCTCTCCCACAGTATTTTTGTGATACCTAAGAGCCCCACAGTGAAGCCATGGTGATACTGAGGCCATAAAAGTGCTGCTGGGCTTTTTCCAGCATGGGTATGTGAGCAGATGAAATGAGCCTTGCATGTCCTTGGCAAGAAAGGTAGTGTTGACATCTCACTCTGGTGTGGACATAACATCCCAGAGTGGGTGGTCTAGTCACCTGCCTGAGGAACCACAACCTCTGTGTCACTCTCTGCCTCTTTGGGCTGAGAATGAACGAGAGGAGTTTGGAGACTTTGCACTTTGCATCATGAACCACCCAGCTCTGTCCAGTTCCTTTCTCAGAGTAACTGCTGAGTGTGATCATCCTGCAGCTGCGAGAGGCAGGATGGGGCAGCTAGGAACAAGATTGCTGGAGAGACCAGCTCTTCTGCCTCTGCAGTAAGGCACAGGGAACCCTTTTGCCTCTCAGGGCTCACTAGTGTTCATGCTGAGAGCAATCAAAAAGTTGAGGATTTCTACCCCTTCAAAGAATGTGCTCCTGATCTGACAAAGGTATCTAAAAATGAAAAAAGTATATTGCTAAGCCCCTATGCTATGGCCCATCTGCTGGAGCATGGAGAAGGAAGATGCTGAGCAGCCTTCCTCCTTGATGGGTGCCTCTCAGGTGAGCAAGGATGTGAATGTATTGATAGTCCCCACCCACCCCTCTCTCGTGACCATGTCTGTAGATGGACAGCAGAGGGTAAATTGATGGGAGGACAGAGTCTAATGGGAGGACAGGATCTATCTCAGTGGTGACTGATTCAGACCCAGGCCCCTCTGCTCAGAAGGGTAAAAACAGAAAAGAGAAATCCCTTCCAGGGCACTTTTCCAGAGGCAGGTGGCCCGAGTGCTGATGTGCTCTTTTCCTCCAGGTCATGGCGACTATTCCCACAGGGTCACTGCATCAAGGCTCGTGCACTCGGCCCAGAGTTTCCACCCTCAGTGACCACCTCAATATAACTGGGTTTTTTGCTGCTTCTGTGTACCAGCTGTGTAGAGCAGGTCTGACTCCTGAGGAGCCCATCGCATGAGGCCCCTGCTCCTCTTGGTGCACTCAGCCAGACCAAATCAGAACTGAAGGGAGGAAGCTGCATGAAGGTCCTCTTGAGAAGAAGAAAGGTGGTGTGGGCAGTTTCAATGACAAACAGAACAGGTTTTCCTCAGACAAGGCTGCCATAACTTGTCCATATCTTTTTCTCCTTGGACAGCACCCAAGTCCCAGAGGGACCAAATGTCCAACAGCAGCTCCATCACTGAGTTCCTCCTCCTGGCATTTGCGGACACGCGGGAGCTGCAGCTCTTGCACTTCTGGCTCTTCCTGGGCATCTACCTGGCTGCCCTGCTGGGCAACATCCTCATCATCACAGCTGTAGCCTGCGAGCATTGCCTCCACACACCCATGTACTTCTTCCTCCTCAATCTCTCTGTTCTTGATATTGCTTCTATCTCCACCACTCTTCCCAAATCCATGGCCAATTCCCTCTGGGACAGCAAGGCAATCTCCTATGCAGGATGTGCTTCTCAGGTCTTCTTTCTCTTCTTCTTCTTTGGTGCAGAGTATTCCCTTCTCATTGTCATGGCCTATGACCGCTATGTTGCCATCTGCACACCCTTGCACTATGAGACCCTCATGGGCAGCAGAGCTTGTGCCAACATGGCAGCAGCCACCTGGGGCAGTGGTTTTCTCCATGGTCTGCTGCACACTGCCAGTACATTTTCACTACCACTCTGCCAAGGCAATTCTGTGGACCAGTTCTTCTGTGAAATCCCTCAGATTCTCAAGCTCTCCTGCTCTGATGCCTACCTCAGGGAAATTGGGCTTCTTGTGTTTAGTCTTGCTTTAGCTTCGGGGTGTTTTGTTTTCATTGTGCTGTCCTACGTGCAGATCTTCAGGGCTGTGCTGAGGATCCCCTCCGAGCAGGGACGGCACAAAGCCTTTTCCACGTGCCTCCCTCACCTGGCCGTGGTCTCCCTGTTTATTAGCAGTTGTATGGTTGCCTACCTGAAGCCCCCCTCCATCTCTTCCCCATCCCTGGACCTGGTGGTGGCAGTTCTGTACTCGGTAGTGCCTCCAGCAGTGAATCCCCTCATCTACAGCATGAGGAACCAGGAGCTCAAGGATGGCTTGAGGAAACTGATTCAATGGGTTCACCTTCAGCAGCAGTAAGTTGCCCATCTCTCTTCACAGGTTATTGCTAGTTTTTCCCAGGGCAGGCTTGTGCTTTATTTGCTTTTGCATCTGTGATGATCATGCTCATACAGAAATGTTTGAATTCATTCCATATCTCCACAGACATGATCCTGCTGTGCCTGCTAACCTAGAGGCCTTTGGTAAATGTGTCATCACAGTGTCAGACCTGTCTTCCCGAGGAGCATCTCTGCAATAAAAGGGTGTCTCCCTATTGCAATGCCTGAAGATTGGGCTCTTATTCCTGCTGAAGTCAGGAATAAGTTCCAGGAACTGCATTCTCCGTGGGCTGCTGCAGTGCTTGCTTCTCCATGGGCTCACGGGAAGGGTCACAGGAAGATGTGTTGGGGAATGAGGGCTGGACTCAGCTCTCACTTGTGGGTGCCCAGTGCCACTAGAGATGGTGAACGGGCTCTGAATTGCCTGCCCAGGGCTGTTCCACATGCAGCAGAACTGAATGATAGCTGCCCAGCTTTCTGGAAGGGAACCTGGAGCCCCTAGGAGAGCAGAGGGCATTTACAGGAACACCATATTCCTGAGGTGAGCCTGACAGAACAAGGCACTATCCAAGGTGATGTTACCCAAAGGTAAAGCACTATATTTAAGTATCCACAAGGAAACAAGGTCTCTGCCAACACCAGGAAAGGCAGTAGGGACCCAGAAAGGCCAAGAAAAGGAGACTGGAGGACAACTGACATCTCCCTTAGTAAAAGAACATGGGTAGATCAACATGCTCACTGGAAAACATCCTGAGCCAGGGGGAATGCTTTGTGCTCCTTCCACAGCTGCAGACCCCCAGGGAGGGGCTCAGTGGAAGTGCTCCCATCCCCCTGGATCTGCTTCTCACCCTGACCAGCACAACCAGTGCAAGTCACTCCATGGCCCCAGGCACCACAGCCCCCTCTTGCTGCAGAGCAGCCCCGCCAGCTCTAGGCCCTGCAGGGAACATGGGGAGGAGGCCAGGAGCACAAGGAGGTGTGAGGATCAGAGGAGGGATGGGGAGAGATCACACAGGAGTGGATCTGGGCTGGAAATTGCCTCGCAGAGAAAAATGCTGGTGCTCAGCTAACCCAAGATGGTGCCAGGAGTTTGGTTACCCTAAAGCATGCTCACAGTGCAGTGCCATAAGTACTTACTGTCCTAGTGCTCTAGCAGGCCTGAGAAGTAGCTAAAGGATGGATGTCCCCAACTCCTCATCATCCCTCCTGAAGGGTGGCATCGAAAGGGAGGCTGCGACCCTGTGTCAGGGCTTGCACCGAGAGAAGTATTGATCCAGAAGCCACTTCATTTCACTGCTGTCCTTCAGTCCCTGTTGGACCAGTCCATGACCTGGAGACAGCCTCCCTTATGCTGTTTGCCAGCCCTTACCCCAAAAGTCACCTCCAAACAAGGCTGCTCATCCAGGGCTGAGCTGGAGGACAGGGGTCCAGCTGTGACCACAGGGTGGACAAGGCCTCTCCTGGGTCATCTGCAGAGCTAGAAGGCTTTTCAGGAAAAGGCAGCGTGCAGAGGAGAACCTGGGAAACTATAGACTATCCCTATGTCCATGAGGGCCATCAAGAAGAGTCCCTCAGTCCAAATAGCCAGCCTGGCTTGTTGCTGCATGAACAGACAGGAGAAACTTCCCCAGGAGCTTCCTTCTGGACCCATGTCCTCATACCAGCCATTTCTAGCCCTCGCCATTCACCACGCTCCTGGGGAGTGCTCATCTTTGAAATATGACCATCTCCATCCTCCTGCTGGGCTCAGTGGCTGTATCAGTAGGACAGGCAGCCCTGCCCTGCCTCTGTCCTTGCCCAGACCCCTGTAAACCACAGAGCAGGGCCGACTGGAAACCAGCACCTGGAACACAGCTGAGACTGGGCAGTGCCAGCCCCAGCACTCCTGGCAGCCTCTCTGTAGCCAGAGCAGCTCTCCATGGTCAGTAAAAAACTCAGTGCTGCTTAGGAAGTCGAGGTACCTTGGAGGTGGCAACCACTGGCACCACCTGCTGGGAAACGCATACCCAGTGCTGAGTTTTGATGCCCTGCACTGCAGCTCATGGTGCCTCCCCTCCCGTTCCACTATCCTCTCTCAGGAGCATCACTGAGTGTGTTACTCCCTGACCGGTTGTGCAGAGGAGCTGCTGGAGGTCTTCTCTGTTGAACCCCATGACCCCTGGCTCTGCCCTGGTGTCAGCCCATGGGTACCACCACAGTTCCTCTGTGCTGGGTTGTGCTGTGGGTTGATGTCTCCACATGCTCTCCTCCGGGGCACATGCAGGAACCCCCAGTGCATATCTATGCTTGGAGTGGACCACCTGGCTGCACCATCCCAGGAAATGCCAGTGAGGCCACACTTGGAGAGTAGGTTCTGATTGTTATGGCATGTTGAGCTTGTCCAGCAGCTAAACACCCACCCTGCTTTTCATTCACTGCCCTCTCCTGGAGGACTGGGAGAAAATGGAAGGCAAAAAGTCTCATGGATCGTGATAATGACAGTTTAAAAAGAAAAAAAAAAAACCTGTGCAATGCAAGCAAAGCAAAGAGAGGAATTCATCCACTACTTCCCATTGGCAGGGAGATGCCTAGCCACTTCTTGAAAGCAGAGCCTCAACGTGTAACGGTTGCTTGGGAAGACTGTTTTTAGTTTGCGTTGCAAGGTTTTGGGAGTGGGAGGGCTACAGGGGTGGCTTCTGTGACAAGCTGCTAGAATCTTCCCCTACGTCCAATACAGCCAATGCCAGCTGGCTCCAAGATGGACCCACTGCTGGCCAAGCCTAAGCCCATCAGCAACGGTGGTAGTGCCTCTGTGATAACATATTTAAGAAGGGGAAAAAAAAAGCAACTGTGGGGCAACAACAGCAGCTGGAGAGAAGAGTGAGAATATGTGAGAGAGACAACTCTGCAGACACCAAGGTCAGTGAAGAAGGAGGGGGAGGAGGTGCTCCAGGCAAAGGAGCAAAGATTCCCCTGCAGCCCGTGGGGAAGACCATGGTGAGGCAGGCTGTCCCCCTGCAGCCCATGGAGGTTAGCGGTGGAGCAGGTATCACCTGCAGCCTGTAGAGGACCCCACGCCAGAGCAGATGGATGCACCCAAAGGAGGCTATGACCCCATGGGAAGCCCACGTTGGAGCTCCTGACAGGACCTGTGAACCCATGGAGAGGAGCTCATGCTGGAGCAGGTCTTCTGGCAGGACCTGTGTCCCCACAGGGGACCCATGCTGGAGAAGTTTGTGAAGAACTGCAGCCTATGGGAAGGAGTCATGTTGGAGAAGTTTGAGGACTGTCACCTGGGGGAGGGACCCCACACTGGAGCAGGGGAAGAGCATAAGGAGGAAGGAGCAGCAGAGACAACATGTGATGAACTGACCGCAACCCCCATTCCCTGTCCCTCTGCACTGCTCAACCATGAGGCTGCTGATTTAGGTTACATATAAGGAAGAAATTCTTCACTGTGAGGGTGGTGAGGCACTGGAACAGGTTTCCCAGAGCAGCTGTGGATGCCCCTGGAAGTGTTCAAGGCCTGGTTGGATGGGACTTTTATTCTACTGGAATGTGTCCCTGCCCATGGCACGGGAGTTGGAACTAGATCATCTTTAAGGTCCCTTCCAAGGAGAAAGGAGAAAGGAGCACAAGAAGAGGTGGAGAAAAGCTGAAAACCCTCTCCCAGCAGTGTATGGGAGGACTGGAAGATCTCCAGCTGGGCTTCTGCTACCATCTCCCACCGCCAGACAGATGGGAGCCGAAGCCCAGCTGGAGAGACTCCAGACAGAGTAAGTGTGTGCTGGCTCTAACCACAGCCTGGGGCAGTCGAGCACCTGTGACCGTGTCCTGGGATAGAGTTAAATTTCTTCCTAGTAGCTGGTATAGTGCTGTGTTTTGGATTTTAGTATGAGAATATTATTGATAACACGCTGATGTGTTGGCTGTTCCTAAGTGGTGTTTACGCTGGTCAAGGACTTTTTCAGCTTCCCATGCTCTGCCAGGTGCACAAGAAACTGGGAGGGGGCACAGCCAGGATAGTTGATCCAAACTGACCAAAGGGCTATTCCGTACCATATGACATCATGCTCAGTATATAAACTGGGGGAAGCTGGCCGGGGGGTAGCGGTCGCTGCTTGGGGACTGGCTGGGCGTCGGTCGGCGGGTGGTGAGCGGTTGTATCACTTTTTTTCCCCCCTCCCTTGGGTTTTATTCCTCTCTCTCTTGTTGTTTTCCTTCTCATTACAATTATTATTATTATTATTATTATTATTATTATTATTGTTGTTGTTGTTGTTGTTGTTGTTGTTGTTGTTGTTGTTCCAATTATTAAACTGTTCTTATCTCAACCCACAAGTTTTCCTACTTTTGCTCTTCCGGTTCTCTCCCCCATCCCACCATGGGGGGAAGGGTGAGCGAGTGGCTGTGTGATACTTAATTGCCGACTGGAGCTAAACCACAACAGTCCTTTTTGGCACCCAACGTGGGGCTCAAAGGGTTTGAGATAATAACAGATTAACCAGAGCGTATTAAGGAATTTAGATCTGTTAGTAGTTGTGGGCCACGATATTGATTCATCTGTTCTCAATACTGGTTTAACTGATCTGCACCATGCTCTTTTTTTTTTGCTGTACATGTTAAAGATCAGTGTTGGTTTTTGCAGTTTGCTGTGCTCTGCTATGATTGGTGATGTTTTGCCTGTGAGATTTTTTATTAAAACAGTGACCTTGGGTTTATTTTGGTATCTAAGTGCCATACTGAAACCATTACTGTATGTCAGGTACCACCTTATGGAGACAATTAGCAATTATACTTCTTCCTCTGAGAGGTTTTTTATGGAGGAAATAAATACACAATGGCACCTTTGCTACTTTCTTCTACAATGTTTCCTCCTTTGTTACAATAACTTTTCAGTATCTTGAACATCCTTGGGTAGTTAAGATACATCTATTGATATTGCTTGGGAATATTGTTTCGGTTTTGTCTAAGATTAGTAAGCAATTCAAGAATATAATCCAGAGATCTGCCCCAAGGCCAGATAGTCATGAGTGGCAGGGTGTGTGGGATAGCATGAACAAATGCCTAGGACGGTGGGCACCTCCAGTGTCCTGGAACTTCACCCCTGAACAAGTGCAGAATCCTGGAAAATGAGTAGAATATTTGGAAAAAGTATGTTGTCACCCTGACAATTCTAAGGAGATACAAATCACTGCAATGTGCTGGGACCTGGCCCATGCCTACGGAGCCCTGTTCAACACTGTTCAGAACCCTCAGGGGTCTGGTGACAAAACGACAGGCACTGTGGCTACTCCGCCCCCCCTGCGACAGGCACTGTGGCTGCTCCAGCCCCCCCGGCGACAGGCACTGCGGCTACTCCAGCCCTCGCTGCGACAGGCACTGCGGCTACTCGGGACCCCCCTGCGACAGGCACTGCAGCTACTCTGGACCCCTCTGTGACAGGCACTGTGGTCACTCCAGCCCCCCTGTGACAGATAATGCACTTCACCCAGGGAACCAACCCGTGTCAGTATCAGTTGCCCCTATACACAAGAAGAAATCCTGGAAGCAAAAGTCAGCTCCTTTAGAAAGGGAAGATGAAAGAGCAGGGCCATCACAAGGAGAGGAAGAGGAAGAACTTGTGGATGAGACGGAAACTACCCGATCCCTATCCCTGAGTGAGCTGTAAGATAATGCAAAAAGATTTCAGCCGTCGTCCAGGAGAGCATGTTGTCACTTGGCTGCTCCAATGCTGGGATAACGGGGCCAGTAGCCTGGAATTAGAGGGTAAGGAAGCCAAGCAGCTGGGATCCATTTCTAGGGAAAGGGGCATTGACAAAGCGATTGGAAAAGGGGCACCAGTCCTCAGCCTCTGGAGGCGACTCCCGTCAGCTATGAAGGAAGGATGTCCCTTCAAGGAAGATGTTATATATCGCCCCGGGAAATGGACCACCATGGAGAAAGGTATCCAGTACCTGAGGGAATTAGCCGTGCTGGAGGTGATTTATGGTGACCTGGACAGTGAGCGGTTACCCAGAGATCCACATGAGGTCCAGTGCACACGACCCATGTGGCGGAAGTTGGTACGGAACGCACCATTGTCGTGTGCCAACTCACTGGCAATACTGAACTGGAAAGACGGAGAGGGTCCAACAGTGGATGAAGCAGCTAACCAGCTCCGGGAATAAAAAGAAAGTATCTCTTCCACCCTTGTCTCGGCTGTGGAGAAACTGTCCTGGAAGGTCCAGCGACTCGAAGAAGATAGGTCCTGCTTTCCACCTGTACAGACCAGTATCTCAGCTATTAGGAGTCAGCGTTCCTCTGCTCAAGAGAGAGGATATAGAAGGTACACACCACGGGGCACCCTATGGTTTTACCTGCGTGACCACGGAGAGGACATGAGGAAGTAGGATGGAAAACCTACCTCGACCCTAGAGGCGTGGGAATGTGAATTGCAAGGAAAAAACAATCACCAAAGGGGGTTCTTCCAGGAAAATTGCTGCTCCGGTTTCCAGTGGACAGTTCCCCAGACAGAGTAAAAGGGCTGATCTTACTCTGGTTTTTAATGAAGGAGCTCCTGACTCATATATACAAGAAATGGGTAATGAATATTATGACCAGGACTAGGGGGCCCCTGCCTCCAGCCAGGTGGAGGAAAGGGACAACCGGGTTTACTGGACTGTGTGGATTCGATGGCCTGGCACATCAGACCCACAGAAGTATAAGGCTCTAGTGGACACCGGTGCACAGTGTCCTAATGCCGTCCAGCTATATAGGGGCAGAACCCATCTGTATTTCTGGAGTGACAGGGGGATCCCAACAGCTAACTGTTGGGAGGCCAAAGTGAGCCTAACTGGGAATGAGTGGCAAAAGCACCCCATTGTGACTGGCCCAGAGGCTCCGTGCATCCTTGGCCTAGACTACCTCAGGAGAGGGTATTTCAAGGACCCCAAAAGGTACTGGTGGGCTTTTGGTATAGCTGCTTTGGAGACGGAGGAAATTAAAGAGCTGTCTACCTTGCTTGGTCCCTCAGAGGACCCTTCTGTTGTGGGGTTGCTGAGGGTTGAAGAACAACAGGTGCCAATTGCTACCACAACGGTGCACCGGAGGCAATATCGCACCAACCGAGACTCCCTGATTCCCATCCATAAACTGATTCGTCGACTAGAGAGCCAAGGAGTGATCAGTAAGACTCGTACACCTTTTAACAGTCCTATATGGCCAGTGCAAAAGTCTAATGGAGAGTGGAGACTGACAGTAGACTATTGTGGCCTGAGTCGTCACACCACCGCTGAGTGCTGCCGTTCTGGACATGCTGGAACTTCAGTACGAACTGGAGTCAAAAGCAGCCAAATGGTATGCTACAATTGATATCGCTAATGTGTTTTTCTCAATCCCTTTGGCAGCGCAGAGGCAAACCCATCTGGGCTGCAGCATGTGGCAGAACATTGCTGCCTGGGTAGAGAACCTGGTTGTAAAAGTATGTCACATAGATGCTCACGTACCCGAGAGTCGGGCCACTGAGGAACATCAAAACAACCAGCAGGTGGACCAGGCTGCTAAGATTGAAGTGGCTCAGGTGGATCTGGACTGGCAACATAAGGGTAAATTATTTATAGCTTGGTGGGCCCATGACACCTCAGGCCATCAAGGAAGAGATGCAACATATAGATGGGCTCGTGATCGAGGGGTGGACTTGACCATGGACACTATTGCACAGGTTATCCATGAATGTGAAACATGCGCTGCAATTAAACAAGCCAAGTGGTTAAAGCCCCTGTGGTATGGAGGGCGATGGCTGAAATACAAATCTGGGGAAGCCTGGCAGATCCATTATATCACACTCCCACAAACCCGCCAAGGCAAGCACTATCTGCTTACAATGGTGGAAGCAACCACTGGATGGCTGGAAACACATCCTGTACCCCATGCCACCACCCAGAACACTCTCCTGGGCCTTGAAAAACAAGTCTTATGGTGACATGGAACCCCAGAAAGAATTGAGTCAGACAACGGGACTCATTTTTGAAACCACCTCATAGACACCAGGGACAAAGAGCATGGCATTGAGTGGGTATATCACATCCCCTCTCAGGCACCAGCCTCCAGGAAAATCGAACGATACAATGGACTGTTAAAGACTACACTGCGAGCAATGGGTGGTGGGACATTCAAACATTGGGATACACATTTAGCAAAGGCCACCTGGCTAGTCAACAGTAGGGGATCTGTCAATCGAGCTGGCCCCGCCCAATCAAAACTTTTACGCACTGATGAAGGGGATAAAGTCCCTGTAAAGCACATAAAAAACATGCTGGGGAAGACAGTCTGGGTTACTCCTGCCCCGGGCAAAGGCAAGCCCATTCGTGGGATTGCTTTTGCTCAAGGACCTGGGTGCACTTGGTGGGTAATGCGAAAGGATGGGGAAGTCCGCTGTGTACCTCAAGGGGATTTGATTTGGGGTGAGAATAGCCAATGAACTGAACGGTATGATGTTAATTGCTATATAATACTGTATGTCATCACGTTTATGGTTCCTATACACCATATCAACGGTATTTCAGTAAGAATCACCCAGATTAATGAAGAATGAACTTTGATGAAACCAAGCAAAGTGCAGCAGTGATGGAACCAGAACTGGCTTCAGCGTGCAACAATCCAACAGCACACAGCATCTCTCCTGCCCTGAAGGACTGTTATGACAGATGGAGCCCAAAGTCATGGACTAAATGAACTCAACGGACATTTAGAAGGATGGCCCATAGAGCAAGGGAATGATATCTGTGTGTATATATCAAAAGGCAGGAAAAGTGGTGGTGATTAACTGGAATGTATTAGAAAGGGTAGAACCTGGGCATGACGTAGATGGTATAGAATAAGGGGTGGATACTGTCCTGGTTTCGACTGGGATAGAGTTAAATTTCTTCCTAGTAGCTGGTATAGTGCTGTGTTTTGGATTTTAGTATGAGAATATTATTGATAACACGCTGATGTTTTGGTTGTTGCTAAGTGGTGTTTACACTGGTCAAGGGCTTTTCAGCTTCCCATGCTCTGCCAGGTGCACAAGAAACTGGGAGGGGGCACAGCCAGGATAGTTGATCCAAACTGACCAAAGGGCTATTCTGTACCATATGATGTCATGCTCAGTACATAAACTGGGGGGAGTTGGCCGGGGGATAGCGATTGCTGCTTGGGGAATGGCTGGGCGTCAGTTGGCGGGTGGTGAGTGGTTGTATCACTTCCCCCCCGCCTCCACCCTGGTTTTGCTCCTCTCTCGCTCTCTTGTTGCTTTCCTTCTCATTACAATTATTATTATTATTATTATTATTGTTGTTGTTATTATTGTTATTATTATTGTTCCAATTATTAAACTGTTCTTATCTCAACCCACAAGTTTTCTTACTTTTGCTCTTCCGGTTCTCTCCTCCATCCCACCGTGGGGGAGGTTGAGCGAGCGGCTCTGTGGTACTTAATTGCCAACTGGGGCTAAACCACAACACCCTGGACAGTGTTGGACTCCCAGGAGGAGTGCTGGAACTAGATGATCTTTAAAGGTCCTTTCCAACCCAAACTCTTCTATGATTCTATGATTCTGCCAGTATAGACCCTGATCCCAGCAGGAGGATGGGGCTGGTCAGATTTCAAAGATCAGCTCTCACTGGATGGTGGTGAATGGCCCTCCCTGTGCTCCCCACAGGCCCCGAGCTGGTGGTGTTGCTCTGCAGAGCGAGTGGGCCGTGGTGCCCACGGGGTGACTCCGCATGGCCATACTGGTCAGGGTGGGAAGCAGACCCAGCCAGCTGGGGATCACACTGATGCTAATCCTCCTCCCCGGGCTCTGTGGATGTGGCAGGTGTTTGAAGGGATGATGGTGCATTTCCAATGGCTGTAGATGTGTCCAGGTGTACCTCTCCATCCAGCAGCTTCACTAACGGTGACATGAATCCCTCCCCAGCTTCCCTTCCCTGTGCCTGACAGGTTCCCACTGCCTCTCCTGGGATTACAGAGTCCTTGTTTGCCTGCACATACCTGGATTTGATGGTTTTCCTTTGGGGGATTCCATCTTGAGAGATCTCTCACTTTGTGGGGCTCTAGTCACTTCACACCCCAAGCACATGCTGTCCCTGGAGATCCCCTGGGTTCTCCAGTCAGCTTGAGATTCACCTCCTTAAGGACATCATCTGCATGTCACCTGTGGGACAGCCCTGGGTATGTAATGAAATGACCATTGACCATCCTGGCCTTGGTCTCTGACAGGTCACAATGTCACAATGAGCTTTATGCTCCTGAAACCAAGGAGAAAGAGTCCCTTCTGGGGAGCAATTCCTTGGCACTATTCTTGGCACCAGATCTGGAAGAAGAGACCAGCCTTCAGACAGTGCACTGGGGTGTTCCCATTTTATTACAGAGATGCTATAAGAGTCTGCGCTGACCCACTCTTGGACGTACATTCATACAGGCTCCATGTGAGACAGAAAAGGTTTGTTCTTCTTTAGCAGTGGGAGGAATCCACATTTTTCTGTACGCACATGAGAAGCACAAACAGTAAAAATAATTCCATGAAAAGAAATCATCATGATAATGCAAACAAACAAAACACAAGCCTGGAACAGGATGCATTGGGAGTCATTTGTGGTGAGTGATGGGAACTTTATGACTACAGAAAAATGTCCATAAAATCAGTTTCCTCAGGGAATGCTTGAGCTCCTGGTTCCTCATGCTGTAGATGAGGGGGTTCACAGCTGGAGGCACTACCGAGTACAGAACTGCTACCACCAGATTCAGGGAGTGGGAGGAGATGGAGGGGGGCTTCAGGTAGGCAAACATTGCAGTGCTGATAAAGAGGGAGACCACGGCCAGGTGAGGGAGGCACGTGGAAAAGGCTTTGTGCCGTCCCTGCTCAGAGGGGATCCTCAGCACAGCCCTGAAGATCTGCACATAGGACAGAACAATGAAAATAAAACACCCAATACCTGAACATAAACAAAAGACAAGAAGCCCAACTTCCCTGAGGTAATCGTCTGAGCAGGAGAGCTTGAGAATCTGGGGAAGTTCACAGAAGAACTGGTCTATGGTATTGCCTTGGCAAAGTGGTAGTGAAAATGTATTGGCAGTGTGCCCCACAGCACTGAGAAACCCACTGCCCCAGGCAGCTGCTGCCATTTTAGCACAAGCTCTGCTGCCCAGGAGGGTCCCGTAGTGCAGCGGTTTGCAGATGGCTACATAGCGGTCATAGGCCATGACAGTGAGAAGATAAAACTCTCCTGTGACAAACACGACAAACATAAAGATCTGGGCAGCACATCCATAGTAGGAAATAGTCCTGGTGTCCCAGAGGGAGTTGGCCATGGATTTGGGAAGAGTGGTAGAGATGGAGCCCAGGTCGAGGAGGGAGAGGTTGAGGAGAAAGAAGTACATGGGGGTGTGGAGGTGCTGGTCGCAGGCTATGGCTGTGATGATGAGGCCGTTGCCCAGCAAGGCAGCCAGGCAGATACCCAGGAAGAGCCAGAAGTGCAAGAGCTGCAGCTCCCGTGTGTCTGCAAATGCCAGGAGGAGGAACTCAGTGACAGAGCTGCTGTTGGACATTTGGTCCTTCTGGGCATGTGGGCCTGTGCAAGGAGGAAAAGTCAGTGACATGTTAGAAGATACTTCTCCGAGAAAAACCCTTGTGTTTTCTCATGGAAATCCTCCTCCCTGCTTTGAACGAGGAACAAGTCAGCTCATTCCCCAACCCTACCAGCTGAGTGACATGCTTGCCATTTTAAAATGGAGCTTGAGCACCTAGTTCCCATGAAGGCACTTCCAGGACACATTCCCCAGAGTCAGTATCAGAACAGAAGCTGATCTGTGGCCCCACATAAACCCCAGAAAGCAAGAGCAGCATGGATACGTGGAGAAACAAGGAAAAATACTGCAGTGCTCAAAAAAAAATGAAGCAAGGAGGGAAAGACAGACAGGCATGCAGTGAAACCTCCTCCTTACCCAGCTGTGCACTCCACCTCACAGTGTAGGTGCTTTGAGCCCCTTTGCTGTGTACCACATTGGAGGACACATGCAGCTCTCCTCTTCTGGGGGTCCGGCTGCGGAGGAGGTGACTCATGCCCTGGACCCCATGGCCTTGTGGGCAGAGGCCATGCTGGGTGGGAATGGAGACCAGGAGGTAGCTCTGGGGAAGGCATCTGCACTGCAGGGAATGGCAAAGACATGCCCAAATCTTCCCTCCCATGGCGTTTCTGGGAGCAGGTCCCTCTCCCTCCCTGCCCATGTCTCTGCTGCCTGGAGATGTCCCTGCCCAGAGCTGTTTCTCTGTCCTCTCATCTCCTCCCTGTCCATGTTCACAGACCGCACACCCACCAGGTGTGTGCTCAACTCTGCCCTGCAGACACCTCCTAGCAGCAGGGCAATGTCCAGGGGCATCTCTGTCCGTGCAGGGTCTAAGGGGCATCTCAGACAAGTCCTAACGAGATCTGGGATCTCAGTGCCTTCTCCAGAAAGGAGAAATAAATTCCAATCAACCACTGCCCACCCAGAACACCCATAAGAGAAAACTGAAAGCACAGACACCTTCCCTTTCAGATAGCCCCTGCCTTGACTTTCCTCTTGAAAAGTCTCCTCCAGAGATGTCCTCAGGGTGATGTGGAGCTGTGAGCAGCCCTGACCTACGCAGCACCCTCTCCACAGCAGACAAGCCTTGCCCTGCTGGGGGTCACTCCTTCCACCCACAGCTTCTCATCACTACACTGTGGGGAGCTCCCTGGGCAGGCTGAATGTTGGCCCTGGCAGGTGGCAGAGTCCCTGCCCCAGCACACATCCCCCTTGGGTGAAGGGACCCTGCTCTGGAGGACAACCCTGGCCACCCCTGGCTGCACACCTGGATTCACACCCTGCAGCTGTCCCTGAGAGAAGGGAGCTGTGACGCCCTGTCCCTCTGAGGGTGCAGCAGGGAATCACTGCTCGGGAGCACATTCTCCTCCTCCACGCTACAGAAACTGTGAGAGTCTTCTTGAAAGATCCCATAGGCTGTGGGATGTGCCGGCTTTAGGAGATCCCTCCAGGAACCGCAGCTTTGTTGCCCTGCACTCAGAGACTTACCATGTAGAGGACTGTGAAGATTTCTCTGCCAGTGAGCTCTCCTCTTCTCTCCCACTCTACGTTGCCTTTAACCTCTCCCTGCCTCGCTCTTCTCCCCTCGCTGCCTGCAGGCAGTGCCCTCAGCCCTGCTCGCTTTGCAGAGGAGCTGCTCCTGGGCAGAGCTGTCTCTCTGCAGTGCTGCCCACTTGCCATGAGGTCCCTCTGTCCCAGGAGCCAGCCCAGCTCAGCAGCAGAGGACCAACCCAAGGCAGCACTTTCTCTGCCTCCTCTGGGCTCCCTCCAGGTGTCCCTGGGGCTCTACTGTGAAACAGACTGAAGCGAGCACTGATGTCTCCTATCAGAGACAGAGCTGGGCATGAGAATAAGCTTTTCTCATGCCATTATAAGACAGGACAGCCAGACAGTGACAGGAAGGGATCACATTTGTCTAAGCTGAGGGAAGCGATTCAGATGAGTCAATTGAGGCATCTCATTCTGGGTTTGCAGTCCTGGGGCTAGAAGGGGACTCAGCTCCCTCCCATGCTTGCCACAAACCCTCAGGAGGTGGGATTCCTCTCTCCTCAATTCAAATGTGCACAAAATAGGCATCTGTGTGCGAGCTGCTTGTTTCAGCTACCATGCTAATTAATGGAAATGGGGGGTAGGAGTGAGCTGTTCAGATGAAACACCTGGTGACATTTGAGATGCCAGAGGTTGTCCAAGGTATGTGCAGGACAGCTGAGCCTGTCCCTGTTTGTTATTTCCTGGGCAGCCTACACAGGTTTTCAGTTGACCAAACCATGTCATGTACCACGGGGAGAGCTAAGCTTGACTCTGTCTTCACCATCAGCTGGGTTTACTGCATCTCCGTTGACTATAATGCCATCCGTCTCACAAACATCTCCACATGGCCTAATAAAATTCAGGGCAGTTACTCTATTTATTGGCTAAATACAGGCCTGTAAGTGCTACGTGAGATGCCAAGGCTCTCCGAAAACTGTGTCTGGCAGGGATTGTCTGGTCCAGCCAGGTAGCTGATGAGAGAGAAAAGGTGGGGTTGGGGCGGGTAGGGAGACAGACTGCCCATCAGGTGTCTGACATAAAGGTTATTGATTTGCCTACACATACAGACTCCAGTAGGAGATGCTTAGGACCAATCTCAAGTGGAGGTCGCTGACATCACTTAAGCTGTAAGTAGACAAAGGAAGAAAACTGGAAAAAGAAGAAAGCCTTTCTTAGTTTTATTTACTGTTGGAAATGTTTTCACTTTGGCTACACTCCTGAAATCTCTCTGATCAAGCAAATAAGAACTGAGGAATTAAGGAAAATTATGCCCAGCGACTTGGCTTGTTAGGGTGTTTTGCCTGTTAAAGGGCCCTCTGGTGCCAAGTTCCTGAACCGCAGATCCTGAAAGTTTGAAGAAGCTGCTAGGGAAGCAGAAGTCAGAAGCAAGCATCCAGGTTTCTGAGGGTGTTAGCAGGCCTCACTGAGGGCCGTCACTGAAGAGCCCATGGAGGGAACGACCAGACAAGGTGCCCATCCCTGGGGGCTGGTGAAGCAGGAAGTCAGAGGCACTGGTTACAGGTGGAAGATCAAATGTGGAGGTGGCTCTGAAAGCTCTCGATGCGTTTTGCCAAGCAAGATGGCCAAGGCCTGACCCCCATCCCCTGCAAAGCGGGAACCTTTCTCTCATGGGATGCTCGTGGCTCTTCCTGGGGGCAGTGAGATGTGGGGGTGTGCGATGCTGAGGGCAGGACAGCGCTAGGACATCTCCCATGCTCTATGGTGGTGAGGAAGCAATGAGATGCTGGGGTTGTAAGGAACCAGCGTCCTCTCCTGGGCCTCACTGGAAGAAACAACAGCCATAGCCGAGAGGACAAGTACCTCAGATCTTTTGCAGGTGGGTCTGAGCCCCACCAAGTCCCCCAGCTCTCCCCACCAGGCTGTCCTACACTGTCCTATGCCTGTGCCAGTTTCCCTGCAGACTTTAACCACCGCCCTTCTTCTCCCAACTTACTCTGGCCCCATGATGTCCCAAGCTTTACTGGTGTCCCTCTGTCCTCACTGGCTGTTGCTTCAAACACAAAGCTGTGTTTTCTTGACGATTTTCCAAGGCCTGTGAGTTCCCCACAACCCGCCCAGCTTCTTTCAAATTCCTGCTAATGCTCCTCTATCACCCAAGACGTCACAGCCTCAGGCTTGTTTGAATCCTCACTGTTTGAAGCCGGCACTGGAATGCACATCCTCCTTCTGCTGCTGCCTCAAAGTGCAAACTCAACCTATTCCACTTCAGAATGACCACCCTGTATCATTTCAGGTCTTCTTCCTGCCTTTAACACGCTCGCTGCCATGCACACACCTCTCTCTCCCTGCACTCCCATGTGTCTCAAAAACCCTTCCCTCTTCCCCTGCAGCAATGGGTCATCACTCCAGGAGGTTTGTGTCATCCTCCAGGCTCATGGATGTTTCCTGAGGTCCATCCAAACGTGAGGAGTGACAGAGGGGAAGAGAGCAAGGTCAGCTGAGGGAGCATGACTGAGCACAGCCACCCGCAGCACCCCATCTCCTAGGCTGAGCCATGCACACAAGATGGAAGCATTTCTATCATCCCTGATTTGCACAGGAGGGGCCTCACTTCCTGCCGTATTCCCAGGACAGACCTGCTCCACTCACAGACATCAACTGCTTTCCATTCCTGGGCTCAGGCATGGCTGTAAGGATTTGTTAAGCCATCAGCCATCACCTGGTTTCTCACTGACACCCCCTTACCCTCTGTCCCAGACCTACACATGGCCAATCACTACTTCTCAGGGCCACTCATACTTCAGAAGAGGCCTTGAGCTTCTTGGATCTTCCTCATACTTATTAACAATCTTGCTGGCTCCCTTCAGAGCTCATGGTGAGACTTCTTGTCCATAGCAGGGCCTTTATGACCATCTCGTATGAAATGGTTGTCATTTTATGACCTCCTGTGCAAAAGGAGTAGCTGCAGAAAAGCACCAAATACACCAAAACAGATGCCGAGTGAAGTGCCAATAAGAACTAGGTGAACTAGCCCCATGCCTGAGCAGGGAGTCTGTCCTGAGGAGGGATTCAGCCTCTGCCACTCTTTGGAGAGGGAAATCAGCGGTGTCCATGCCACCTGGGGACATAAAGGGCAACTTTTGCAAGGCCACCCTTCATCTGAACTGCGTTAGATGTGTACTTGAGGATGGGGTATCATGCCTTATATTGCAAACACTGGATTCAATTGGCATTGCCCAGAGCGGCTAGCACAGATGGATGTGGACTGCTGTGTTGTACATATTTAGATTTAGGCGGCTAAATGCTTTTGTTTATTTTTATTTTTATTTTTTTAGCTACTGATACTCTTAGGGAAATCACACAATCACCTGAAGGATGACTGAAGGCTTTTTGACAAAAGCCCCAGCAGGTTCACATCTCAAGAACTGGGACGCCAGAGGGCAAGGGAAGGATGGATGGTTTGGGCAATAGCCTGGGCTCTGGGAAACCAAAGTGTGCTCCTCTCTCCCCGACATCCTCCACTCCTCAGTGACGTGTGTGAGAAACTCTACCAGCTAGCTCTGAAGCCACAGTTGAGTCAGGTAACTTATGCTTAATTGCAGCCAGTGTTGTCCTGCCAGTTATTGATTTGAGCTTCCATTTCAGGACAAACTATTTCAATTGACACTATCTCCATCTTCCCTCTGACACGGCTACTGTGTGACACAACTGCCCTGGCTCTCCAGGCAAATTGGTTCCTGAACTGGACCTTTTCCCCTTGCTGGAAATGAGAAGGCCACAGGCTCGAGCCAAGCGGCCCAAGAAACCCAGCTTCTCATAGGGCCAACTAATGAAAACGTCGCATAGCCTATGGGACTTTCCTTCTCCTTACTGACAGAGAAATTGCGAATCCAGACGATACAGCTCCACCTACGTTTCCCTCTCTTTTTAACCCGGCTGTCAGCATTTCTGTGTTCGATCTGCTTTGCCACTTTGAAACTGTCTTTGAAAAACTATCCCAGCATCAGCATGGCTTATTTTTAACCCAGATGAATAGGCAGCATTAAAGTGTGTTTCCATACGTGGAGCACCTTTGCACACTGTCTGCCCCAAGAGAGGAAATATCTCGCCTTGCATTTGGAAATGGGTGAAGCTATGGGGCATAAATGTGCTGTTTCAGACAAGAAGAGATAAGGTTGGGGAGATTTGGGTTGCCGAGATTTGAGGTAGTTCTTTCAAGATCTGAGTAGGCGGAGCTTTGGAGCCAAGGAAAAATAAGGAAGCTCTCAAAGATCTTTTGGAATCAGTGGCACTATCACTAATAACAGTAAGAGGACAGTGCTGTAAGGGAATTCCTTTTTCTTGGTGGTCATGAACTAATGTGCTTTCATTTCCTTCCTGACAGTCATTCTTAAGTGTCAAAAGAGCCATAATGTCTCAGGAGTTTGCTTTTGGCATGAAGTTTTTCAAACAGTGTTTTTTCCTCTCATTGCTAACTCTTTGTTCTCATGTAAAGATTACACTTCCTAGACAGTATTGTGCTTAAGCCGTCCCTGCTCCATATCTACCGGGTAGGCTGTTCTTTCTGGAGGGTCGTAGGAGAGTAAGAGAGAAGAAGTTGAGGAGTGGGAAAAGAGGGGATGGTAACATCTGGGGGATGGTTGAATGATGGGGGAGAGAAGAATCAGCAGAGTTTGAAAGTGAAGGCACGTCAGGGGAGACCCCAGTGTGATGTGCTTTGAATTCATGCCCTGCCTTGCATCTACGTGACAGAGAACGGACAGACGTTGCCTCACTGCAGTGGTGGGATTTGGTTGCTGGCCCAGAGGCACTGAGTCTGTCTGAGATGCCCTGGATGGTGCCTATAACACAGCCCGTCTGAATGGCGGGAGGTCCCTGGAGAGGACCTGTGCTGTCCATGTCAGCTGCATGCAGTTGTGCTGGAAAGCCCTGGCATCTCACATAGCACTACAGGCCTGTATTTGGGCATTAAATTGAGATTCATCTGCACTGAATTAGGTTAGGTAATGAAGGGATGTACATGAGAAAACTGCCATTATACTCAAAGGACACGTAGGAAACACAGCTAATGATGAAGAGAAAGAAAAGCTTAGATCTTCCTAGGGCATATGACTCCTTTTGGTCAGATAAATATCTCTAGAGGCTACCATGAACATATGGAGTAGGGAAACGTTCAGTCGTCCTAAGTGTGGGCATCTGCTGTTGGCCAAAGGAATGCACCACCAGGCTCCAAGAAGATGCCCCCAGATGCTGTCCTGTCTCTCGGAGTTGCTCCATTAGAGCTTGCAGTAACTTGCACATATCTCGGACCACCTCTGGCACTTCAAATGTCACCAGGTATTTCTGTTTAAGGAGCTCACTTCTGGCCTCCATCTCCATCAATGATCAGGGAGACGAGACAAGGAGCTCACATGCAGGTGCCTCTTTTGTGCACACCTGAATTGAGGAGAGAGGAATCCCAGGTCTGGTGGGTTTGTGACAGCCATGAGAGGGAGCTGAATCCCCTTTGAGGCTCAGAACTACAAATCTAGAGTGAGATGCCTCGATTGACTCAGCTGAATCACTTCCCTCAGCAGGGTTAAAGGAGATCTCTGCCTGTCACTGTCTGGGTGTCCTTTCTATGAATGGGGCAAGGAAAGTTGAGTCTCATGCCCAACCCTTTTCCTGATAAGAGAAATTACACTGCTAGAAATAAGTGTTTCTCCCCAGCTGAGGGAAGGAGCACCAGTGATTACTTCAGGCTGCTTCACAGTAGGTTCCCCTGGCGCCCCAGGAACACCTCGAAGGAGCCCAGAGGGGGCAGAGAAAGAGATGCCTTGGGCTGATCCTCTGCTGCTGAGCTGTGCTGGTCTCCTGGGACAGACAGAGCTCATGGCAAGCGGGCAGCACTGCAGAGAGGCAGCTCTGCCCAGGAGCAGCTCCTCTGCAAAGTGCAGCAGGGCTGAGGGCACTGCCTGCAGGCAGCGAGGGGAGAGGAGTGAGGCAGAGAGAGGTTAAAGGCAGTGTGGCGTTGGAAGACAACTGAGAGCTCAACCAGTTTACCTGTCTCGCTTTGCATGGCTCCTTGTCCCTCTTTCTTCATTCCTCCCTCTCTGCCACATCACCCGTTGCTTCTTTCCTTTCTCCCTCCCTCTCTGTCTGTCTTGCTGTCCCCATTTTTAAACTCTCCTTCTCTGCCCAGTAGCCTGCCACAGTGTTTTTTTCCTTCTCCCTCTCTCTCTGCCCAACTTCCCATCTCTAATTTTTAATGCCTCCTTCTGTCTCTGGAAGCCCGTCATGACTTTTCCCCTTCTCAGTCTCTCTGTCCAGCTCCCTGTCCCTACTTAGTTTTTTTAATTCCTCCCTCTCTGCCCTGTACGCGATGCTCTTTACATTGTCGTTCCCCAACATCTTCTCTGTAGATTGCTCCCAGTCCCGTTTTTTTAATTCCTCCCTCTCTGTCCTGTAGCCTATTGCAATTTGTCCTTTCTCTGTCTCTCCTTTTTTCAGCTCTTGGTCCCTATTTTTCAGTTTCTCCCTCTCGGCCCTGGAGCACAATGCTATTATCTGTCTTTCCTCTTCTCTCTCTGTCCAGCTCCCTGTCCCTAGTTCTTAATTCTTCCCTCTCTGCCCTGTGGCCTGTCGCTATCTTTCCGTTCTCTGGCCCACTCCCTGTCCTGAGTCCTTCATCGCTCCCTCTCTGCCCTGTAGCTTGTTGCAGGTTTGTTGGGGTTTTTTTTCCTTTCTCCATCGCTCTCTGTCCAGCTCCCTGCCACTATTTTTTATTTCCTCCCTATCCGTCTTGTAGCCCATCGCTGTTTTTTCTCCCCCCTTTCTCCATGTCCAGCTCCCAGTCCCTGTTCTTTAATTCCTCCCTCTTCTCTGTAGCCCACTGCTATTTTTTTCCATTCTACACCGTGTTCTGTCTGGTCCCCTGGCCCTATTTATCAATTCCTCCCTCTCTGCCCTGTGGCTCGTTGCTTTCCCCCATTTTATTTCTGCCTCTCTCTCTGTCTGGCTCCCCATCCCTGGTTGTTTCATTCCTTCCTCTCCGCCCTGTAGCCTGTTGCTTTTGTCCTTTCTCCATCTCACTGTCTCTGGCTCCTCGATGGCGCTATTTTAGAATACCCCCTTCTTCTTTTTGTATGCATTGCTATGCTTTTTGCTCTCCAGCTGTCTTTTCCATCTCCCTGTCCCTATTTCTTAATTCTTCCCTCTCTGCCCTGCAGCGGGTAGCTATGGGGGTTGTTTGGTGCTGTTCTCCCTGCCGCCCTTGGAAACGGCAGTGTTGACCCTTCTCCTGCTCCTCCTATGAGCTCTTTGCCAGCCATGTGAAGGTGCAAAATCAAGGATGAATGAATCAGATCTGAGAAGTTGCCCCCCCAAAATTCAAAACGATCAAGAAGTCTATTTGTAATATGGGTTCTCATCCACTGTTGTGGATGATGAACCTCGCCCTAAGCACATGTCATGCCTCAGGATAGGAGGTAAGGACTGTATGAAGTCACTACCGCAAGCAGACATTCAAACCTCAAGCATCCACAGCAGGCAGGCAAACCTCTACCCTTTTTTTCAGCGGTTTCAAGTCACACGATACTCAGTCCAGGACTGTACAAAACATCACTAAACAACAGTAGCAGCCTCTTTGCAGGTTTCTTACTCAAAAGCAAAAACCAAAAAGCCAGGTACCCTTGGGGAAACCCTGGTCCTTCTGTGTGGCTGGGGTCTTCCTATGGCTCTTCCTCAAGGCAGCAGAAATGACCATGAATTTGGGAGTCCACACAAATTCAGAAGTACACTTAGTCCTCCGGCAGTCATTACCTATGGGCCAGAAGTCCCCCGACACCCCAGAAGTGCCCGTTAGTTGTCTGGCAGTCATTCTCCACAAACTCCAAGTCCTCCACACCTAACCACCTACCTACTGACTCAGTGGAAGTGAGTTGGACTGCAACAGAAGTGACACTGCCTGGCCTGTCACACATATTAGACCACAAATGGTGGTTACAAGACAGAAAATGCAACACAAACTACCAGAAGAACAAAAAAGCAACCAGAGGACACATCATACAAAAACCAAAGGCCACTACCCAAACCCTAAAAAAGCAAACAAACTAAAAAAGGACTCTCCAAAAAAACCCCACCCGGAACACAAGATAAGCCAAAAATAACCTAATCCCAGGAACCCAGGGCCAACAAACCCAGATCCTGTCTGTAACAATAACATGCTTTAATCCAAACTCACTTAAACTCTGGCATCTAATAACCCTAGCATCCCATAACCCTAGCACACTGTAGCCCTAAGATATCAAAACACTGAACATAAACTCCTTGGAGATCTCTGCCAGGGCCTTCAGGTGGCCCCCCATCTCAGGCATCACAACTTTGAAATGGGAGTGGGACAGAGCCACCAGGACATCACCAGCAGCCATCCTCACATCATCCACCACACCCTGAAAAAGTGCCTGGGTTAAACACTCCCAGGGAGAAGCCTGAGGCACTCAGAACCTTGTAACTGGCCAGCCATGACCACGGGGCTTCAGCTCATCATTTCTGTGTCAGAGCCACCAGGCTGATGACCCCGTCCTCCCTGCGAGACCCCTCGGGGCAGCCGAGCCCAGTGCCGGGTGGCTGGATACTGCCTTTGCTCTATGGGGAGCCGCCTCCTGGGAGCAGGATCTCTCACGGGGGCACTGGGAAATCCTCCTCAGGCCTGGATGCCTGAGAAACACCTCTGCGCTGCTCCGTATCTCACCAGAAAACAGGGGCAGAGGAAGGCTGCTTTGGTGGCCTCCAAGAGAACCTCTTCACCTGGGCTCCTCTGTGGCCACTAGGCACCTTTGCTGTCAGGTGGGTCTCAGCACCGCTCTGCCAACAGCTGTCACCTCCCTGCAGGATGCTCTCCAGCGCATGGTACGTCTCCACTGGGTCTCCCTGGGGACAAAGACTGGAAGGGAGGGATTGGGTTTGCTTTGCCTCCATTCCCAGGGTGCCACAAAAGAGACCTGCCGCCCCCAAATCAGCTGTGTGACGCGGACACCACGTAGGAGCTGCCGACGTGGGTCAGGAACGTCAACAGGCCAGACGTTCTGCTGTGCCCCCAGCGCTGGCAGAAAGCAGAGCTGGGGGCACCACGGGGAGAAGCCCAGGGCAGCCAACAGCCAGCGGTGGGGCCCGGCAGGGTGCAGCAGCCACAGAAATGCCTGGCTCCTTGAGCCTCAGCCCTGAGGCTGCAGCGTGGGGCCAGCACTGGCTGGGGCTCCGCTGGGAAAAACCATGTAGGGGTGACCCTGACACCCTGCACACGTACCTGGCACTGGGATTCCATAGCCTGTCCCTTTGCCCATTGCTGCCACGGGATCCAAAAAGCAGCACCACCAGCGCTGGCGTGGTCCTGAGCCATCTCTCAACAGATGACTCTTCAACCAGCAGGCCTAAAAAGAGGAAAAACTGCCCACAATTAAGCTGTGCTCAAGTGTTTGCAGGCAGCACATTTTCTGAGCTGCCTGGTGGTGCCGTTCCTGGGGAGCGCTCAAGAAACAGTGCGGCTGCCTGTACTTGCAGGCAGGCGGTGCAGTGTGTGCAGCGGGAGTGAGCGATGGTTTGTTTGTGAGGCTGTTGAATAGGTTCAGGCTTTAAATGCGCCCAAGCTGGTATGCCTGGTTCCTTCTTCCTTGCAAGTGGTATTTAGAGCTTAAATGGTATTTCTTTTAAAAGCAAAACCAACAGGCAAACAAACAAAAAACAGCTGGGCAATTTCCACCCCCCACCGCAGCTGAGCGTTTTTTCCTCAGTCCTGGCCAGTGTGCAAGGCGATGCTCGTCACCAATATTAGGCTGCAGGATTGGGCCCAGGGCAGAGGGCTTTTAGGCAGCACATTCCTCGAGGCTCCTGGTACTGCAGTTCCTGGGGAGTGCTCAAGAAATGTGGGCAGTTGCCCATAATTGCAATTTTTGGTCTCTCCCCATCGCTCTCTCTCTGGCTCCCCATTTTTTCATTCCTCCCTCTCTTTCTTTAGCCCATCACTATTTTTTTTTTTCCTCTTTCGCTGTCTGGCTCCCGGTCTGTATTTTCTAATTCCTCTCTGTCTGTCCTATATCCCCTTGCTGATTTTTTTCTTTCTCCACAGTGCTCTCTCCCACTCCCTGTCCTTCTCTTTTTTCTATCACCGTGTCCTGCTTCCTGGCTTTATTTTTTCTCTCTGTCCTGCAGCCTGTCCCCTCTTTCCTGCCTGCATCCCCTGCTCAGCTGGCTGTGCCTTCTCTCTTCCCTCTGGGCCTCTGTCCTGCTCCCCATCCCCTTTTGCTCTTCCTCCGTCTCCATCCTGGAGGCCATCGCTGTTCTGTCCTTCTCCGCCTCCTTGTCCCGGTGCACATCCCTCTGTTTCTCAGTCTCTCTGCATTGCTTCCCGTCCTTCTCTTGCTCTCCCACTCTCTGTCCCTGCCTCTCCCTTCCTCTCTCCCCTCCCTTTTCCCTCTCACCTTTTCCCCTCTGTCCCTCTGTCCTGCTCCCTGTCCCATTGCTCTGTCACTCCACTCTCCCGGTGCCTTTTCTGTCTCTCTGCCCCCCTGCCCCGCTCCCTCACGCTGCCTGTGTTGGTCCTCCTCTGTCCTCCTTCCTGCCCCTCTTCTTCTCCCTCTGTCCCTCTGCCCTGCTGCTTAGCACGAGTTTTCTTCCTGGCCCCCCCTGGCCTCCTTCCCCTCCATCTCTTTCCCGCACCATCCCTCTGCCCGCTCCTCACCAGTACTTTTCCTTTCTCCACTCCCTGCCCAGCTCCCCCCTGCTCTCCCTGCCCCTCTGTCCTGCTCCAGTCCCTCTCCGGCCACCCCACCGCCCTGCCCTACCTCCCTCTGCCGCCCTGTCCCTCGCTCCCCCTCCTCCCTGCTCCACCACAGCTCCACGGCCTGGGCCAGGGCCAGGGCCGGGGCAGCCCCGGGCGGGTGGCCCCGGGGCCTGCGGGGGCGGGACCGGCCGTGGGATGGTGTCCCCGCAGGGGCAGACAGCAGGAAGGAGCGCCCCGTGGCATGCCGGGAGCTGTAGTCCTGGGGCAGGGGGCTGCTGGGCGGCCATGTTGGTGCTGGGAGGTGCAGGCTCTGCTCCAGCCGTGGCCCAGCTGAGGCAGGGCTGGGGCCTCCCGTGAGGCGAGGACAGGCAAGCGAGTGGAGGCAGAGAAGGGAAAGGGAGGGAAGGACAGACAGACAAAGAAGTGCCTGAGCTGAAAAATTTGCATGGCACTGCAGAGAGCAGGAGCTGCGGTGAGTCCCAGGCCCTTGGGGCCATGTCACCCCTCTTCTGCATCTCAGTTCCCCCCTGCCCCCCTTCCCTCTGTGTCATATTTTTTGCTTCCCCCTACCTCTCATCTTCTATTATTGTGTTCTGCTCCCCGTCCCTCTCTTTTCTCCAAGTCCCTCTTTTCTCTGTCGCTCTACCCGGCCCTGTGTTTTGCTTGCTGTCCCTCTCCCCTGCTCCCTGTCCCTCTTTTTTTCTTCCTCTGTCTCTGTCCTGCAGCACATTGCTGTTGTTTTCTTCTCTGTCTCTTTGTCCTGATCTGCATCCCTCTCTGTTTTTCACAGTCTCTCTGGCCTGTTCCCTGTCCTTCTTTGTCTCTCTCTGCCTGTATGTCCCGCTCCCTGTCCTTGTCTTCCCCTCTCCCTCCTGCCTTCTGCTCTCTTTGTTTCTCTCTCTATCGCCCTGTCCTGCTCACTGCCACTGTGTTTTTTCATTCTGTAATTCTCATCCCACTGTCCCTGTCCTTCTTCCTGTCCATCTCTCCTCTCTCTGTCTCTCTCTGCTGCTCCCTGACCCTTCCCCTCCCCACTCCCTCCATCTCTCTGCAGGCCTCCTGATACCTCTCTTTCTTTCTCCATCCCTCTGTGCTGCTCACTGTCCCTGTTCTTCTCTTTGTCTTTATCGTTACTCTTGTTTGTCGCTCTGTCCTGCTCCCTGCCCCTACTCTTTTTTACTCCCTCTCCATCCTGCTGCCCACCCCAAAAGTTTTTGCAATCTCTAGCCTGCCCCCAGTCCTTATTTCTCTCTCTCTCCCCTGATCCCTCTCCCTCTTTGTGCCTCTCTTCCTCTTTCCCTGTGGCATCTCTCTTCACGTCTGTCCTGCTCCCTGCCCCTTTTTTCCTCTCACTGTCCCTCTGTCCTGCTTCCTGTCCCCATCTTCTCTGTCTTTATTTCTCTGTCCCGCTGCCTGTCCCATTGTTTCTTGCTATACCCCTCTGTCCAGCTGGCTCTCCCCTTTATTTGTCCTCTCTTCCTCCTTGCCATCTTCTCAGCCCTCTTTTCCTCGGTCTCTGTCCTCCAGCCCATTGCTGGGGTTTTTTTCCCCTCTTCTTGGTCTCTTTGTCAGGATCTGACCCTCTCTTTAGTTCTCAGTCCCTTTGTTCTGCTCCCTGTCCTTCTTTTTCCTCTCTCCATCTGTATGGCCAGCGCCCTGTCCCTGTCCTCCTCTGTCCCCCCTTCCTTCTTCCTCGGCTTCCCTCCCCGTCTCTCTGTCCTGCTCTTGTCCCCGCTTTTTCTTCCTTCATCTCTCTGCAGGTCTCCTCATGCCTGTTTCTCTTGATGTGTCCCTCTCTCTAGCCTTTTCCCTGCACCTTTCTTTCTCGGCTCCTCCTTCTTCTTCCTTGTCATATTTTTCTCTTTCTAGTCCTCTGTCCTTCTCCCCATCAGCTTAAACTGAATGAGCAGTTGTCCCTGTGCTCTGGCATTTCCTTAGCATTGCCCTAGGGAAGATCTGTGTTTTGAGGGCTAGGGATCATTTAGGAGCTGGTGTCCTTATGTAGACAGTGGAGCTAGGTGGAGTTAAAGCAGAGGTTGTTCTCAGCTGGTGCTCTGTGCATCTTGTTGAAAGAGCAGGCTGTGGGCCTTATTTTGAAGGAAGGTTTCTTGTTCTGCGCTTATTGCTCCTCAGGAGGCTGTACAGGAGTGGTGCTGGGGTCTGGAGGGATGGATGGGACCTGCTGTGATTCCTAGTAAATGTGAACTTGAACTTACCTAGACTGGAATGAAACCAGCCTGACTGCATATGGTTTTCTTCCCAGCTCCAGTTCCAACCTATGTGCTCAGCGCTAATGAACAAGAGAGCCCGAGCTGCAAATTAGCTGAGAACATCACTCACTCAGGTAAGGGGGCAGGTGGTCTGTGATAAGGGATGTGGACTTGCCTGATGGTGTTTTCATGAACGTTCTCTGGTCTTGCCACTTCAAAGCGCTTCTTTTTTCCAGAAATTTTAAGATGGCATTTCTTATTCTGGGGCTCCGACTGGAGTTGGACTTAATGTTGAATGGCTGATATAATGGGCTCCGTCAAATGTGAGAGAGAACCCTGCTTTTTTGTTGCTGTTTTCTAACACTGTCTGAACTTTGGTAGGCAAAAGGAAGGGTGGTTGAAAGAGCCTGTTTTTTGAGAGTAATGTATTCCTGTATGCCTGTCTGTGCCTGTGTGCCTGTCTTTGTATGGTGAAGGTTTCCTCCCTGCAGTATGGTTTTGCTGGGCTGTGAGGGTGTGTTGGAGTAGCAAAGGTAAGAAGTGTTGTCTTTAAAGGTAATGAAGCTGTCGCAAAAGTAGCGGGAAAAGAGCTTTTGGTATTGATTGATTTCTGGGAAGCAAGGCAGCAATGAGGAAAGAAAACTGGGGCTTGTCTAAACGGCTCCTTGACCGTAGGCAGGGTTTGAGCCTTTGCGCTAGAACAAGTCTTTACTCCAGTGTACAAACACAGAGGATGAGCTCTCCGTAAGGAAAGTTTCAGTAGAAGTAAGGCTGAATTTGCTAAATTGGGTCTGTTGCCTTTAGGTTAGGGTTAGGGTAAGGCTGAAAGAATGAAGCAGCCTCTAAAGAAGTGAAAGGCTTCTCGAGGTCCATCCAAGTGTGGGGAGTGAAGGAGAAGAAGAGAGGAAGGTCAGCTCATGGGCCACGTTGAGCACTGTCTAGCCACCCCACAGCAGAGGGCATTCCCCATCTCCCAAGTTGAGGCATGCATACATGATGGAAACCTCTCCTTTGTGCAGGGGCCTTCAGCCACATTCCCAGGTGTGCTGGTTTTGGCTGGGATAGAGTTAATTTTCTTTATAGTAGCTAGTGTGGGGCTATGTTTGGCTTTGTGCTGAAAACAGTGTTGATAACACGGTGATGTTTTAGTTGTTGCTGAGTAATGTTTACACTAATCAAGGACTTTTCATCTTCCCATGCTCTGCCAGGTGCACAAGATGTTGGGAGGGGGCACAGCCAAGATAATTGATCCAAAGTGACCAAAGGGCTATTCCGTATCATATGATGTCATGCTCAGTATAGAAAGCTGGGGAAGAAGAAGGAAGGGGGGAGACATTAGGAGTGATGGTGTTTGTCTTCCTGGGTAACCGCTACCTGTGATGGAGCCCTGCTTTCCTGGAGATGGCTGAACACCTGCCTGCCAATGGGAAGTACCGAATGAATTCCTTGCTTTGCTCTGCTTGCGTGCGCGGCTTTTGCTTTCCCTGTTAAACTGTCTTTATCTCAACCCATGAGTTTTCTCACTTTTACTCTTCTAATTCTCTCTCCCATCCCACTGTGGGGGGAGCGAGCGAGCGGCTGTGTGGAGCTTAGTTGCTGGCCGGGGTTAAACCACGACACCAGGGCAGACCTACTCCTCCTCCACCCACAGACATCAACGGCTTTCCGTTTCTGGGCTCTCACATGGTTGTAAGGATTTGCTAAAGCCCTCAACCATCACCTTGCTTCTCGCCAAGTTCCCTCCGCCCTCTCTCGCATCCATACACTACCTAATCACTAACAGAGAAGCTAAGAAGCTCTCAAGGTTTTCCAGCTCTTCCTCAGGGGATGACCGTGTTTCTCCAGTCACCATTCATGCACCCTAAAAACACCAGTTGAGGAAGCACATCTTGGTGAGGAGAGGACCTCCCCAAGGCACCTCTGTGCTCTTTGAGGTCTAAGCGCTTGCACAAAGCTCCAGGAGGGGTTCATTTGGTGCCCACCTTTGTATTGCAGATGGATGGTCTGCAGCGGACAGGGAATGAGACAGAACTGCTACCAGAAATGGCATGGGAGGGGAGGTCCACTGCTCAGGGAAAGAAGGATGAGGGGTGGACGTTCAGGGTTACGGTGTTTCTTTTCCCAAGTCACCATGATGCATGATGAAGCTCTGCTTTCCTGGAAATGGCCAAGCATCTGCCTGACGATGAGAAGCACTATATAGGTCACTTTGGGAGATCTCTGTGGTGCCATCAGTTGGCACATTCGGCTGCTAACCGAAAGACTGGTGGTTCGAGCCCACCCCGGGACAGGTTCCCCTTTCCCTGCCCATGGCAGGGGGGGTGGAACTTAATGACCTTTAAGGTCCCTTCCAAGCCAAACCGCTCTATGGGCCTATAAAAAGAGGAGGCTATTCAGTCCCCTCAGCAAAAGCAGAGGAAGGAAAGCAAACGGATATGAATTCCTTATTCTGCTTTGCTTGTGCACGCAGCTTTGCTTCACTTATTAAACTGTCTTTGTCTTGACCCATGAGTTCTTCTCACTTTGCCCTTCCAATGCTCTCCCCCATCCCACTCCAGGGGAGTGAGCGAGCAGCTGGGTGGGGGCTTAGCTGCCACTTGGAGTCAACCCACCGTGTCATTTGCCTTATTTCTACTTTCACTAAATCCAGTGACAGCAGCATGCTCTAAAATAATTTCTTCTTCTTCATGATGATGATGGTAAACTTTATTTCTTTAATGTTATTCCTTTCATTTGTTCTTCCTTGACAAGACAGTTACAATTTCTCAGTATTACATTCTGGCGTGGAGTTTTTCGAAGAATACTTCTTCTGTCCTTTCTAAACTGTTACCATTTAATGGCCACACCTCTCAGACAGTATTGCCCCTAAATCATTTCTGCTCTCTATCTTTTGTTCCCATTTCCACTGTGCTTGTGTATGTGTGTGTGTGAGGAGTTGTTTATCCTGATTATCGCATCCCTGACCAGCTCTTCCTTGTTTGCCAGTACCGGATCCAGGTGAGCATCCAGGGCCCTTGTTGGCCCACTGGGCAGCTGTGTTAAGAAGTTGTCCCAAGAGCCTCCAGACTGTTTGCACCTTGTTTTGCCTGGTCTGTCAATGCCAGAGCAATTACAGTCCCCCACAGGAACTGGCTCATTGGCCTGGACACTTCCTTGGGTTGCTGACAGAAGACTTTTCCTGCTTCCTCACCCTCACTGAGTGGTTCATAACTGCCACCACGATGTCATTGTTACTGGCTCCTCTAATCCTCAGTGAGAGAAGCTAACCCATCCTGGAAGAGCTCCAGGCATCTGAGCTGCCCCTTCATGCTGGGGGCATCCCCCATCCTCACCTTCCCTGCCACTCTCTGTGGCAGAGCCTGTATCTCTCCACTGCAGCACCCCACGTGAGCAAGCTGTCCCACCACATCTCATTTCATCCAAAACCATTGCAGTGCAGTGAGGCTCCAGCTCCTCCTGGCTGTTCTCCAGCTCCTCCTGGCTGTTCTCCAGCTCCTCCTGGCTGTGCATGTTTGGGCTGCAGCATCTCAGCCGTGGCACTGGGGCTGAGCACAGACTCGTTATGGGCAAAGATGGCAATAGGTACCTAGGACCCCATTCTGCTTCACATGCTGGAGTGTTTGACAGATGTTAATGTAACAAGGAAAGGAGGTGCCCACAGACTGCCCTGCAGTCTCCAAGGCCAGAGAAACATGGCTGGGCAATGACATCTTGTCCAGAGAGGTGTTTGGTGACTCTGCAGAAACTCTGCAGGGCTGTGGGGCTTGCAAGACAAACTCCAGGAAGGACAGGGTGCTGCAGAGAAAGTCTTTGGGGCTGGACAGCCTTTGGTCCATCCACACTGTGGACATGACCATCATCATCTTCCCTCTCCATAGCATCAGGCAGGTGAGTAGAGGTTCAGAGAGAGGAGAACGGTCAAGGGTGGAGAACACAAGTACAGGGCTGAGCACCCTGGCGTGACCCGCCTCCCAGTCCTACGGCACCACCAAGGGAGGGACCTTGCATCTGTGCCATGGTATTGGTGTTCGGGTGATGGCACAGAGGCCCCAGACCCCTTTGGGAGGCCCTGGGCTGTCTGCCCCCCACCAGCTCCAACAGGGCATGGCTTTCCCAGATGTCCTGTGTTTGCCTGCTGAGTGCTGTTGTATTTGGCACTCCAGGCACCTGGAACAGCACTGGAGGCTCTTTTTTAAAGCAATTTAATACATGAAAATAAATAAGGTGTCTTCAGTGCAGGCATTAGGTGTCTTAAGCTGTCATAAGGTGTCATTAGGTGTCATTAGGTGTCATAAGGTGTCTTCAGTTCAGGGCTGCAGCCTCTCCGTGCCATCCTCTCTCCCCAGGCCAGCACAACAGCCCTGCCTCTGGGGTCCTCAGGCTGCTCCTGCTGCCCCAGCGACAGAGCAGCCTGCCCCAAGCTGGTGCAGCTGGAAAGGGGTTTTCATTTCCCATTCAGTCCTGCTCCGCTGAGGATGGATCTTAGACAAAGATGTCGCTGCAGGTTCATTTGTTTTGCTAAAATACATAGAGACCCTGGCCCCTCACTTACACAAAGTCTCTGGATCACACAAGGCAGCTGGATACATCGGTAGGAGGGGAAGAATAATGACATTTCCTTGTAGACAGCATCATCACAAGAGGAAAAAAGATTTAAAAAAAAAAAAACACCAAAAAACCAACAAAACAAAGGAAAGACAAGCTTGGCCTGTCACGACACACACAGGGAGCCACTTGCAGAGGAAGGTTGGCAGTCTAGGGTTGCTGAAATAAATCCAACCAGTTTCCTCAGGGCATCCTTGAGCTCCTTGTTCCTCATGCCATAGAAGAGGGGGTTCACTGTCCGGAGCACCCCTGCACACAAAAGTGCCACGACCAGATTCAAGATGGTGAAGAGATTGAGAGGAGCTTCAGGTTGCAAAACATGGCAGTGCTGGGAAATAGAGATACCACGGTGAGGTGAGTCAAGGGAGGCACGTGGAAAAGGCTTTGTGCCATCCCTGCTCAGAGGGGATCCTCAGCACAGCCCTGAAGATCTGCACATAGGACAGCCCCTAATGAAAATAAAAGAGCCCCCAAATAGAAAAGCACTAAACACAAGAAGCCCAGCTTCCCTGAGATAAGAGTTGGAGCAGGAGAGCTTGAGGATCTGGGCAAGTTCACAGAAGATCTGGTCCACAGCATTGCCTTGGCAGAGTGGAAGTGAAAACGTATTGGCAGTGTGCAGCATGGCGTTGAGAAAACCACTGCCCCAGGCAGCTGCTGCCATTTTGACACAAGCTCTGTCCTCTCATTCCCTGCCCATGTCTCTGCTGCCTGGAGCTTCCCTGCCTGAGTTGTTTTGATATCCCTGGGTCTCCCCCCTGCCATCGCTCACAGACCCCATCCCACCCGCTGTGTGCTCAGCTCTGCCCTGCAGACACCTCCTGGCAGCAGGGCACTGCCCAGGGGCATCTCGGTGCATGCAAGGGTGAAGGAGCAGCTCAGACAAGCCCTAACGAGAGCTGGGGTCTCAGTGCCTTCTCCAGAAGAGAGAAAAAAAATTCCCATCGCCAACTGCCCACCCAGACAAGCAAGAGGAGAAAACTCTAAGCACAGACACCTCCTCTTTCAGGTAACCCCCACCTTGACCTTCCTCTTAAAACTCCCCTCCAAAATGTCCTGGGGGCGACGCGGAGCTGTGAGCGGCCCTGAGCCACGCAGCACCCTCTCGGCAGCAGAAGGACCCTGCCCTGCTGGGGATGGCTCCTTCCACCCACAGCTTCTCCCCACAGCACTGTGAGGAGCTCCCCAGGCAGGCTGAGTGCTGACCCTGGCAGGCGGCAGAGTCGCTGCCCCAGCACACAGCCCCCTGGGGTGCAGGGACCCTGCTCTGAAGGACAGCCCCGGGCACACCTGGCTGCACACGTGGCTTCACAGCCCCGCAGCCATCCCTGGACAAAGGATGGCTGTGATGCCCTGTCCCTCTGAGGGTGCAGCAGGGAACCACTGCTCACAAGTACATTCTCCTTGGAACTGGAGAAACTGAGGGTTGTTCTGACAGATGCTTTGATGTGCCATCTTTTGGAGACCCCTCCAGGATACTCACATGCACTGCCCTGCAGCCAGAGTCCTACCATATAAAGACTTGTGAAGATTGCTCCCACACTGAGAGCTCAGCCGTTGTCTACTCACTTCTCTCTGCCTTGCTCGTCTCCCCTCAGTGCCTGCAGGCAACGCCCTCAGCCCTGCTGCACTTTTCAGACGAGCTGCTCCTGGGCAGAGCTGTCTCTCTGCAGCGCTGCCCGCTTCCCACGAGCTCCCTCCATCCCAGGAGCCCAGCGCAGCTCAGCAGCAGAGGACCAGCCCAAGACATCACTTTCTCTGCCCCTTCTGGGCTCCCTGGAGATGTCCCAGGGGCTCCAGGGCTGACAGATCAGGGTCAGATCAGGCAGCACGGCCACCTCTGGGGAACATACTTTTAGCACCCATTATTCCTCTGTAAAGAGTGGAGAGAGACTGATTTTAGAAGCATGGTTTGTCCTATCAGTGCATGGACGTCTACAAGAGGTGTAAATGTTCCCCCCTGGAAAGCACTATAGCTGTCCCAGAACAAAAGGACACGCAGGCAGTGACAGGGAGGTGTTGGTTGACCCTGTGCCAGGCAGGGATTCAGCTGAAGCAATGCAGGCATCTCATACCCAGCTGGAAGCCCTCGGGATGAAGCGGGATTCAGCTCCCGCCATGTACCCCAGGGACCCACAGTGCTAAGGGATGCCAAGACTAGCCACCACTTCTAGTTGTTCCAGCCGAGGACCACTCCTGCTGTGCTGCTGAAGCCCAGTACAGACCAGTAACACCCAGTACAGTCCTGCCTGGCTGCTGGAGCCCAGCCTGGTGCCTGGGGATCTGGAGTCTTTGCCCAGGCTGAGGGATCCAGCTGCCACTTTCCCGCCTGCAGGTGTAACTTGTAGTGAAGCTGAGCACGCATCCCAGAGATGCGCACACACGGACACAGACACACACATGCGGAGGACCCTGATGCAGCCAGTCACACAGACTGCCACAGACGAGGTGCTGCCGGCAACAGCACCCACATGAAGGACTCACATAAAACACAGAGACAGTCACGTCTTCGGCTGGCAGAGACAGGAGGTCACTAGTGCAGGCGAACACACAACACTCTCTATGTTCACAAGCACACGCATGGTCGTGGAACCTGAGTACTGGCACAGCTTCTCTGTCCCCCTGGTACCTCTGCCTGGATCCCGGCCCTCTGACCCACCCTACAGGTCCCCTACTCACCGACTGCTCCATCTTGGTGTTCCCTGCAAATGCTTGTCCCGCAGGCACCCCACACTCGCCCATCTCCCCAGGTGCCAGCATGGACCCTCTGCCCGGCTGATAGCCCAGCCCGGACCCGAGGCCCCCCTAGCCACCAGCTGGTCCAGCTTGAAGTTTGCTGGTGAACACACATGCACACCCCATGCGCACCAGGTTTGGGGAAGATACAGACACTCACAGAGCCTCTCACTTGCCTCACTCATGCCCGTCCCCCCCAGTAGGTGGTCTTCAGGACACACACCGTTCCCGCCCCGGTGCCTGGTGGCCGAGACCCCACTCGCTCCAGCAGCTGCACTGAGACCCCCCACTCACTCCACCAGCTGCACTGGGACCCACGACAGTACCTGGCACCACAAGCCCAGGGCTGCCTACACCCCTCGGTTGACTCCAGCAGCTGGCACCCAGTCCACCCACATAGGCACATAGGCCTTTCAGTTCCCATACACACAGGACAGAGAGTGAGATTACGCAGAGAGATCGTTAAGAAAAGGTTTAATAAGAAGATATAAGAAGACAGGACAGACATCATGCGTCTGCTTCTACCAATCACTTGTCTCTGGAGAGACTCTGGTGTCATCAGGTCGTCTGTCGGCTGAAACTTCTTCAGCAAGATTAGAGGGGACGAATCCTCTCGTGCTATCGGTCAGCTATCCCACATACCAACCCTCTTCATCCACATCTCCAAAGATGTAAACATATTGTCCAGCAACTAGAGGAAGCTCTAGTTCAGGCCGCTCATTGGGACCATGGAAAGGATCATAGCTGTATCGAGCTATGAATGCTCGAAGCTCTGCTGGTTCTTTTCTCATAGCCTCCAGGAGGATGGACTCCTTGCCTGCTCCCAGGTTCGCCTGATGCGGCCTGGAAATGATACACTTGGGACTTTCTCTTTCCAGCCGTTCAAGTTCCTGAAATAGTTGCTGGCCTTGTTCCTTTAGCTTCTGATACCGATCATCCAGTTCAATCACCTGGGCTTGAAACAGTTGCAGGGCTTCTTTGTGTTCCCTGTGTACTTCTGTCTGAGCCCCCTGCAAACACTCGCCTTCCTCTTCTTTCCTCTGGAGCGCTAACTTTGTCCCCTCATCTTCCTTCTCCAGCTGTTGACTTCATTCCGCCATTTCTCTCACGGCTTTCAGTTCGCCCTCTGCCTCTTCCAGCTGGGTTTGCAGACAGACATTTGTTTGGATGGCAGAATCTCGCTCCTCTGCCACTCGCGCTAGTGAGTCTAGTGAGCTAGACATCCCAAGCAGCAGTATCTCAGTAAACCCCCTCTGAACCCTTCCTTCCCCACCCCCTGCCTCACCTCAGCAAAGAAAGCTGTAGCTCTCACCCGCAGCTTAACTGAGCAGGAATCCAGCCATGGCAAGAGGTTCTTCACCAGACGGGGGGAGAGGAGCCCAGCGTGGCGCAGGACGCTGCGCAGGCGACACAAGCGAGGGACACACAGTTACCCAGGAAGGCCACAGGCCGGGTCTCCAAAATTCACTTGCTCCGATGCAGACACTATTCTATAGCTCAGGACGGCTTCCCAGGCATGCTGGAAGGGGCCCAGCAGCCATTTCCCTGGGCACAGCTCCGCAGGAGGTGGCCAGATGCATCCCTGGGGCTCTTACCTGCTCAGGAGATACACCCCCTCAAGGTGAGCCAGGGGGTCTTCCAGGTGAGCCCACACTGCCCGATTCACGAGCAGCCGCATCCATTTCTGCGACATGCATTTGCCTAGCACCAACTCTATAGCGGAAAGGAAAATCCTGGCAGAAGAAACAAAACACAGAATAAACAAACACAAATGAAACAAAACAAATCAAAATAAACACAACACAACACAAACCCAAAGAAATCTCAAATCACGGCAGGTTAGGGGAAGACTTATCTTTAGCAGAGCTAAATACCCCTGAAATGATGCTTCATAGCCTTCAAGACTGCAGCTAGTGACACTGGCATTTTCGTCATGCTCCAAAGCCACTGAAGCAGAAGAAAACCACACCCCTAGACTGACTCCATGCCAGATACTTACCAAGGCAACACCTAATACCTCTTCCCACCAGCATTTTGCAAAGAATGACACCCGTGCCCGCGAGAGTCACTGCTCCCAGCAGGGGTCCGTTGAGGGAGCGCAATGCTATTGGGCATGCAAGTGTATGCAGGAGGCAGATGACAGCCATCCGCAGTACGAGCTGCGTAAGACCTTCCTGCCTGGGAGCTGGAGTTTCTCCATGAAGGAACAGAAGTAAAACCAACCACAATGTCGGGTTTCCACATCTAGGAAGCGGGGCAGGCAAAGCACTCCCTCAGCCCTGCGAAGGCACATGCCTTGGCGAGGGGAACTGAAACCAGCCTCTCCATCTGCCCCCCTGGCTCCTTACCTGCATGGCTTCTCCTCGAGCACCTGGCCCTCGAGGAAGAGTTGTCTCCAGCTGCTCATGGGAGAAAGCAGCCTCTCCTTGCCCAGCGTTTCGCTGGCCCACCTCAGGAGGCTGGGAAGGAGGTGGGGAAGCAGTTGCCTGAGCTCCTCTGTGCTCCTCAGGGCAAGCACCACCTCGGAGATGGCACAGGTGATCTGCAGAGAAACATGACCAAGAACCACCTGTTCAGGCAAGGCCTTTTCCCACCAGCCTGGTTCCCCCGCCTGCCTGGGGCGGGGGGGGGGTTACTGTCCACAATTGTCACTTCTGCAACAGCCTCGGGAGCACAAAACTGTCCCGGCTCCCCACACTCCCTGAGGCCAGATCAGCACAGCGTCCTGGGAGTCTCCACGGGCATCCGCAAAGGGCACCTGACTCCCTCGCGCCAAAGTATGAGTTAGAGAGCAGATGCAAAGCTGCAGAAACGTGTCTGCCGTTGAACGTACCGTCAGAGTCTCCAGAGCAGTCTGACGGCTGTGCTGCTCACAAGCAGAGGAGTCAGTCCCCAGGCAGTTGTTTCCTGCTCTGTTTAGTTTCTCTACTAAGGACCTCAGGATCTGAGTCCCAAAGATGCTTCTCCCCAGGCTCCTCCATAGCTCCACCGTATCACTGCAAGGGAAGAGACGTTCACCCCTAAGTCTGTATCCTTGCAGTCCTGCAGTGCCCTCAAACCTCCTCACCTACAATGGGGCTTACAATGCCCCACTGACGGCAGAGACACAAGCACACAGTCTTGCAACACTCAAGACTGTTCAGGCAGAAAAATAAGACCTGCCTCTCAACTGGACCGCCCCAGTACAAGCGAGCCGCAGGGTCACTGTTTGACTACAGTGGGGGAAAGTGGGTAGTGCCTGTACCTGTCCATGGGCAGACCTTTCCGGAGGAGACTGCTGATCGTGGGCTCCTGGTGAAAGTGGGCGAGAAGAAGCACCGCACGGAGCAGGAAGGGCCTGTGGGTGCTCTGCTGCATGTAGGTGTAAAGGGTGTTCAGGATTTTTGGCACCTGAATGGAAGAAGAGGAGAAAGAAGGGCTCAGTGCAACCTTTACCCCCTCCTGCAGGGCCCAGACACAGCGATTCAGCACCTGCTCCCTTGACACAGAGTCCAGACCTAGCTCGAAACCTCACCCCTTCCACCCTGCCTGACCCTGGCTCACGTCTGGAGCCGAGTCTGCTCTTGGCAACTGTGCGCTCGCACACACGCATGCACAATGCATGCATGCACGCATTCGCACGCACAGCCTCAGTCACTGCATGTGCCTGGGCACAGCCGTAGGAGCAGCTGTGTGCCCTGTGTGCACACAGAGGACCCGGACACTTTTCACACCCAACACTTGAATAACTCTCCCCATGTGTCTGTAGCGAAGGAAGAGCAAGACCAAACACGCTCTTCGAGACCCTCAAGATGCCTTGCAGGGCCTGTGCGCGTGACTCCTTCCAGAGGAACGCAGTTCTCCAGGGACACTTTTCCTTGCCTCTGCCCTCCTCTCCCAAAGCGCCAAACCCTTCCCCACACAGAGGGCCTTCCCCTGAAGGAAGGGGTGTTTCTTTGAGCCTTTCACAGCTAGAAGCCGTGGCCATGATAAGGACGAAGAGGCAGCCAGGTCCCTCATCCCATGGAAGATCCCAGCTTCTCCCACGGCTGCCCACCTCTGGCCCGTCGCGCAGACACAACCTGCCCTGCGTTTGGGGAAGCAGCAAGGGGTGACCGCGCAGCCCACAGATGTGGCGCTCCCGCTGCCCAAAGCGGCCACGGGCTCTGCAGGGACGGCACAGGGACGCCCTGCCCTGGCTGTAACAGCAGCCGCCTAACAGCTGGGTGAGCTTTAGCTCAGCTGGGCGCGATCCTGTGGGCTGCCACCCGTGGTTGCTTGTCACTGTGACCGACCTTTGTCGGTGGCAGACTGAGCGAGCTGCTGGTGGCCCTAGAGCCCAAGTGGAGTGCAGCAGAGCATGAGTGAAGGAGGAAAACAGGAGCCCTGCAAGGGCAGGCACAGCATGAAGCCAGAGGCTCCCAGGCTACAGACGGGCAGCAAACGGTGGCTAAAGGGAGGGCACCTCGCAGGCTGGGTAACACCACAGTCAGGGAAAGCAGTGTGAGCAATGAACAAGTATCCAACCTGTGGAAAACCTAGCGTGCCCAGCAAAGCTCAGAGGAGAGGGAATTGGGGACCAGTGAAGAAAGAGCAGCGTGAAGTGGGTCCCAGGGCAGGGAGGACTGACTGTGACCCCAGAGGAGGGGAGGAACGGCAAGGTTGGTGCCCCACTCACGGAAAGGACCTGGACCAACGGGAGCCTTTGGACAAGAAGTGCCCATATCCTTGGTCACCAGCTGGAGCAGATGCCAGCAGCAGGTGCTAATGCACGACTCAGACCATCAGTAGCCCCTTGGCTCGGCACACAGGCGGCGTTTCTTGAGCCCATGCCAACTGCACAGGGTGTAGTGCAACAGCCAACAGGAGAAAAGACAAAGTCAAATGGAGAAAAAAGGTCTCCTTTACCTCCTGGAGTATTTCCTTTCTGCATTCCACCAGGAAGACAAACACCCACTTCCGCACTGCTCTTGCACGTGTGGGTGTGACATGCAGCAAGCTGTGCAGGATGGCTGTCAGAAAGTCCGTAGCCTGTGCTGGAGGGATGCATTTGCAAACAGCCTAGAGAGAAGTCAGGAACAGGAGACACCGTGTCACAGCTCTGCTCCAGCAATTTGGAAAGGAAAGGAAACTTGACGGGACTGTTAGTTTGACAGCCACAGAGGGGGCAATCACTTGACCCTCCTGCTGTGCATACAGTGCTGTTTACATCTGATGCAGCTAACCGATTTGGAAGTGTCTCCCCCCATACCGTTTGCTCATATACCAAATTTTATTCTGACAAGAGCACTCACACACACACACACACGCACACACACACACACACACACACATATCATGGTATCTGCACCAGCATGCCTAAAGGACAGTCTTGTCTCAAAGCCTCCTGCTACTGGCTAACAGCAGCCGTCCTGGACAGCTCATTCGGGAGACAGTGAGAGATTCTGGAGGGGAGCAGGGAGATGTGCAGGAGCCCAGGAGCTGGGCCCCCACCCCGCTGTTTTGGGGCCAGTTACCTTTGCTGTTTTGGTACGGGCCTCCACCAAAGTCTTGCTGTTTGGGCTGGTCAGCTCCTCACAAAGGCGCCTGATCTCATCTGTCTGAGGCACCACCTTCATGCTCTTGACTGGAACAAACGCCAGGAGAAAAGAGGAGTCACGTCTACAGAAACCCAACCTCTGGCCCCGGATACCGATAAAGGAGAACCCAACTGGTGGCAGTGAAGGCCACAGGGAAACCCAGGGCCCTCCTGAACACGGTGCAGCTGGATTTCCTGAGCCCGATAAATGGCTGATAAATTACGGGCTGGAAAGAGCCCTCTTCCTCCTTGAACCGTTTGCTGGAGCTTCAGGGTTTCAGCAGCCTCTGCTCCCAGCAGCTGCATCCCCTATTCCCACATAGGCCACCACCGTCTCTGGGAGGCAGGAAACCTCCCCGTGACTTCCTCAGCACAGGCAGTCCCTGCTGCCTGAAGAGGAAAGGGTTCGAACATAACCCTTTGCAGCACGCCTCGAGCCTGCAGCTCAGATCCCTCCCTCCCTGCCCAGTTTGCTCTGGGCAGCAAATGGGTTTCCTCTCTTGTGCTCGGCAGGAGATTTCTTCCCTGGCAGGGATGAGTTTGGAGATTGCCTGGGTAGCTGCCTGTCTCTCCAGGCTCAAGGCAGGGAGTGAGGGGGAAGGTACCCTCTGAAATGTCAGGGACCTCATCCGAGCAAGTTGTCTGACCACCACCCTCTGTCTCTCCTTGAACACAGAGGGGCATAGACATGGAGGGGGACAGTCCCCAGCATTGGCGACAACGCCCTGCTCTCAGACAGCAGTGGGGGATGGCCTTGACCACCCAACCTCACACATGCCCTGGGGAGGTGGGACTCAGCGACCCTCTCCCAGGGATCCTTCCTGAGATGGCCGGGGAGGCAGAGGGTTAACACGGTGGGGCAAAAAGCAGCTGAGCACGTTGCCTCTCACTCCCAGGGACGAGGCCTGGCCCCGCGGGACCCCGGTGGCACCAGGCCAGGAAGGGAGGGAGGGTCAGGCTGAGCAAGGCTGGGAAGCGCCCGCTCTCCTCACCCTGCATTTGGAGAAGGTAGCCAAGGCAGATCCATGCCCTCTGGCGAGACGTGGCCAGGCAGTCACTCGTCAGAGTTCCCAGCAGTCCCACCAGGGAGCCAAACTGCTTGCAAGGACGTCCTCTCTGCAGGGGAGAGCAGCAGGAAAAGGGTCGCAGGCAGCCCCAGCACCCGCTTGCCTCTACAGCCCATCCTGCTCCCTGAGCAGCGACAGGGCAGAGGGGCAGGCAGAAGGGCTGCCCCATAATCCCAGGAGCCCCAAAACCCAGCACCCAGTTGGGCAGGGTTCCTTTCTGGGGTCATGAATGGTGGGAAGGGGGCACCAGGGCACGAGGGGGGTCCCCACTCACCATGAGCTCAAATCGCTCCTTGCAAGCTCCCAGCACATGGGCGCAAACCCACAGGGCTCTCTCCCGCTCCCATTCTTTGTCTGAGGTGAGCCAGCCCTTCAGGACCTGAGGCAGGGTGCATCTCTCTCGCAACAGGCATCTTTCTCTCCCTGAGATCCCCCTCCCTCTCCCTCCTTCTCTGGCCCCTTCCCAGCATGGCCCCCAGCCCCACCGAGCACTGGCACTGCAGCCTCCACCACCTTGCTCTCTCCAGCCGCCTCTGCCCTGAGCCAGGTGTTGCTTCCCTGCCTGCATCTCCCCTCTCCGGCCTTCCCCCAGGCTGCTCTTGCCCAGCTCAGGGCTGCCCCTTGGCTTTCCCTCCGGTGCTTCTCTGCCTGTCCTGAGGCTGCAGTGGCTGGGCGCTCCCATCCCCCAGCTCAGCCCCTGGCCCCGGCCAGACGCACAGCCTCAGAGCGGAGGGAGCCAAAGCCCCACTTTCGCACAGGAAAGGTGTCCACCTCCTGTCACCCTCTAAGGCCTCGATTCTCTGCCCCCATGACACTGTCCCTGTTGCCCCATGGCTACTCACATGGACCACGTCGTCAAAGCAGGCAGAGGTCTCCTCTGCCTCCAGAAGGGTTTCTATGAGATGGCCCAGATCTTCCATGCTTCTGTGCAGAAGCTGAAAGCAGGAAAGGAGAGCTGAGGTTCTGCATCACGGGGGCTGCCAGGGTGCACTGAAGTGGGATCCTGACCCAGAGGTGGGCAGGCACTGGCTGGTGGGTACCTGCATGTTCACAGCTGCCCTCACTCTCTTCCTTCCCTTCTTCATCTGCTCCTTGGAAGGATAGCGCAGGGCACTCCGGCAGCACACTGCCAGCAGGCTGCGATTTTCCTCCCTGCTCAGAGGTGGCCTCAGCTTGCTGGCCAGAGGAAAAAGGAAGAGAAAACAGAAAAGGGATTTACTAGCCCTCTCCAGGGTGGCTTAAACCACAACTGGGTTCCTCCTAATCGACGGCCCCAAATCCAACACCCCCAACCCATGCCAGCGAGCACCGCCTTCAGCTCCAGCAATTCCTGCCTCCTCCCAGGCAGCAGGCAAACCCCCGCCCCCAGGTTAAGGAGCCCCTGGGGCTCCCTTCCTTTGAGAGACACACAAAGTGGGGAACACCCTCCCACTCCACAGCCCCAGCAGCTCCCAGCCCCATGCTCAAGGCCACTGGGGCTGCCTCAGCCAGCTGGGATGGGGCACGCCGGGAGTCCCCAGAGCCTGAGGAACAGACCTCACCTCAACTCCTCCAGGGCCTGAAACACTCCATACACCAGGGAGTCCCAGGGCTCCCCCTTTATCCAGTCCTGCAAGTCCCAGAGAGAGAAGCGCAGAGTTGGCAGTGGGCAGGGACACGGGACAGCCCTCCCGCCTCTCCCGGGGACAGGCTCTGCTGACAGCCTGGGCAGACACTGCCTCGTCACCCCCACGGATCCCCAAAGGCACCACAGCAGGGACCCTGCTCCTCAGCCACAGCCACCCAGCACCAGCACCCAAGGGCCCCACCAGCTCGGAACGCAGCTCCAGGAGCTCACATGAAGCCCAGAGACCATCGTGCCTCTGGGGAAACCAGTCTGATGGCACAGCCCAAAACTCCCCTGTGCGACTGCCCCGGCTACAGGCACTCACCAGCAGGGTCTGCGTCACCTCCTGCTTTAAGGAGAGCTCAAAGCTGCCGCAGTCACCCACAGCCTGGATGGCACAGCTGACCTCGGTGATGCTCTGCACCAGGGCGAGCTTGAGCTGCAAGTCCTGAGGCCAAAGAGAGCAAAACACCCCTTCAACTCTTGGAAGGGCTGAGAGGTGGCAGAGGAGCATGGGCAGGGGGAACCCACAGGGGTTTGGATCTGGATCTTGAGGACAAACCCTTCCTTGGGGGATCTTTAGAAAGAAACCAACCATCTCCATACGCCCCAGCCCCGAGGGGCTGGAGCTGGGGCAGCCAGGCATCCCTGCCCTGCGCGCCCTGTGCTCCTACCCTCTCTTTGGCTCTGGAGAGCCGCAGGATGTTGCCCATGATTTCATCATCCACACGGGTGAGCAGCTGCTCCTTGGGGGCACGCAGCGCAATGCCGCTGTAGGTGCGCATGAGAGCAGCGCAAATGACCTGGGCTCTCTCCATCTTCTGCTGCTGCTGTACCTGTGTCGACAGACACCCTGAGACGTCAGCCCTGGGACTCCCGTGGGCTCCTGCAGCAGGCCCTGCCCTGCACCCTCACCAGTTCCTTGTTTCCCTGCATGCCTCCCAGCAGCTCCCCAAGCCACTCCTCAAGCTGCGAGCTCCAGGGCCAGGAGCTGTTCCCATCCCACAGCTTGGGTTCTCGCATGGGGATGGAGCGGAGGGTGCAGCCAGCATGGCACATGCTGCTGGCTGGTTTACCACCGATTTGAGAGGTTGGGGAGCTGTCTGGAACCTTTCTGTGGAAAGGTATCTGACATAGCCCGTTATGGTCCTGCTCAGAGACGCGCAGCCTGTGTGGGTCAGCGGTGCAGGTGAGCCCAGTCTGCCCACATCCTCAGGCCAGGCTGCACCACTCTCTCTGCAGGGCCCTGCCCTGCCCAGAAAGGCTGTCCCACAGCCCGCAGGTGGGGAGCAAAGCCAGTGAGACCTCACCAGGCTCCTGCTCCCGGCCCTCAGCTTTGAGGAAGGGGCAGAGTGTCACACCGTGCCCACCCCATCTTGTCGCCAGCTCCTGCTGAAGTTAAGTCAGGGGCAAGGTGGCTGCAAGCAAGCAACTGCTGTAGCTGCCCCAGCTGGGTGGGCTCTAATCCACCAGGTGTCAAACCCTGTCCTTTCCAAAGACACCTCAGGGGCCCCAATGCCAGGACGTGCCCTCTGAAACACAGGTCTCAGGTAGCTCTTACAAGAGGGCTGATCTAAAGGCAGCTGCCACGGTTTGGCTGCTGCAGGTGTCGAAGTGGAAATAAGGCCAAACAAGGAAAGCCAAACAGCAAAACCCTGGATCCTTTACCTTCCAGCCTGTGGAAGTCTGATAGAACCAGCCTCTGGTGAAAGTGGCAGAGAACACTGTGTCCAAGACCAGGTGGAAGTGGCTCTCGGCAGCATGGGACACAACAGAAATCATTCCCTGCAACCACAGAGAAATGAGGAGTCGGCTCCAGCCCAAGCACTCAGCTGTGGCCAGCAACAACAGCCAGGCAGGACGTTGCAGCAAGGGGGAAACGGCAGCAACAGGGAAATCAAGGAGATCTGGAGCAGGGCCGGCAGCAGCCCTCCCTCTCCCTCACCTCACCTGGGACTCAGACAGCTCCATGAGGTTTGTCTCCTCGAGGAACCTCAGCACCTGCCCTTGGACGTGCCTGAGGTCCCGACAAGCTGCCAGCGCCGTCCCAAGAGCCTTGTACAGGAAAAGCTGAAAGAGAAGAGGCCGAGCCCAAGATGCGGTCACGGCCTGACCCGTCAGGACAGGGCTGGCCCCAGACGGACCTGACCGCCCCTGGGAGCAGGCAAGGCTGGCTGCAGTGCCAGGCTGTAGCCAGCCACTGGGGCAACCCTGGGGGAAGCACCTTTTGGAGGCGAGGGAAGGGGAAGCAGTGAAAACCGCCTGTGTGGGCAGAGCACTGGCACCGGCGCCAGCCCCAGCCCTGGCACGGGGCAGGACACACACCTTCTCCCAGGAGCCAGGGGCAGAGCTGCCCAGCTGCTGGCTCAGCTCCTGGCTCAGGCCCACGGTCCAGGCCTTGTCCTCGATGGGCTCCAGCGACGCTCGCAGGAACTGGGGTGAACAGGAGAGGAAGCAAGTGTTCCCCTGACCTTGGCCAGGGCCCTTTCCACACTCACGTGTCCTGGGATGCTGCTGGGGGAGAGCTGCCGGGAACAGCAGTCTCTTCCCCTGCCCCACCCAACTCCCTTTTCACCAGCCTCCCTCTTCTCCTAACACCTCATGTGAGACCCCCCCCGGCACACCAGGCATAGAGGAGGAGGCAGCGCTAAGGTGCGTGCCACAGCGTTAGAGGGCATTAGCCATCAGCCGTGGCATGTGTGCAGACAGCAGCTCCTCTGAGCGGGCAGGCATCTACTGTGGGGGGAGGTGCAGGGTGCTCAGGAGGTGCCCCCACCTCCTGGTGCCTACACAGGCAGCCCCCAGCTTCCTCTCACACCTTCGTCTGCTCCCTCTTCTCCCCCTCTATTTGTGACACCCCCACCCCAGGATGCTGTACCTTAAGCACACGGTGCTCCCACTCCGCAGACTCCAGGGAGCTCTTGGATTTTCCTAGAAAGCAAGAGGAAGCAAAAGCTCTTGCTGCTATTTAAGCACACACCAAAGATGAGTCTGGCGGTCTCCTCTGCGGTCAGACCTCCCAAAAGTCCCAGGCCATCAGGCTAGAAAGGGCCTACAAGCATCTACGTCAAAGCCCTTGCGACGTCAAAGACACAGGAGGGATCCCAGGGGCATCTGTCAGAGCCACTGATTCAAGCTGGGGAAGGATGTGTTGACCGCAGCTGATCCCCACCGCTTGACTGCAGCTCCCAGAACAACTCCGACCACTGACTCACAGCATGCACCAGCAACACACATTTTCTCCTTAACGACCCACCACCTTCTGCCCATTTGCAGACCTTCTCCCAGGCTATTGCCAAGGGCGGCTGCTGCAAACCTGGCCTGGCCTGGGGACTTGGTCCTCCAAAGCCAGGGGCTGCACCCCATCCAGGAGCACCAGTCCTGTCCCTCCCCCAAACACCGTCCTGGGCAGGACATGGGGATGCCACCAACACCTGCCACCCAAAGGCACATCAACAGCCCCGTCCATCCCCTGGGCCAAATCGATGCCAGGGGATGGCTGCCCCCAGCCTCAGTGCTGGCTCCCTGGAAGGGGAAAGGCAACAGAGCAAGTGCTGGGGAACTGGGGACAATTCTCCTTCGTCACACTGGGAAGCTGCATTTTCCTGCCCCCCTGACACCCCTCCAGCCTCTCCTTCCCCACCCACGCTTTACCTTCCAGGTACTGCAGCAGGAGGGGGATCTCAGTCGCCCACACCACCCCCAAGGCTCTGTGGATCCTGCCGTGGAGGGCCTGCAGCAGCTGCAAGGCAGCAACCGCGCGTTCGCCGCTCGCGTAAGGAGCCGCTGCCACCACCTAAGTGAGGGCAGGAGAGAAGGGTCGCTCCAGCTGCCAGAGCCACAGTTTCTCCCTGGAGGGAGGGGGGCAGGGAGGGAGGGAGGGAGCTCGGCACCGCTTGGCCAGCAGCGGGCAGCTGATGGCTTCACCCAGGGTGCTGCCAGCCCCAGGAAAGGAGTGGGATCCCCGATGGGCTCGGGGAGGCTCAGGCACGCTGCCTCCTCCTCAGGGGCTCCTGGCACTGGCCTCAACAGCATCTCTGCCCCGGGCTCTCCCACCACCTCTGGCCAGAAAACCTCTTTCCCCAGGGCCCCACTACTCACCAGCAGTCGAGCCAACAGGGCCTGGGGAGCTGGCAGCTGGGCTGCGGGGAGGAAGAAAGGCTGGGTGAGCCGACGAGCCCCCACCGTGCCTGCCCCTCACACCTCCGATGCCCTGCACAGGGCTCAGGGCTGAGAACAGCTGCACTGCCACAGCGCTGGCCCGGCGGGGCTCCACAGGGCTGCCCAGCATGAGATGAAGGCAGGTCCAGCATGGCCAGGAATGAGCCCTGCCTCACCAGGAGACTGCTGAGAGCAGGAGAGCCAGGCCTCTGCACCAGGCAAGGGGCAATGCGGGGCAGAGCCCCTCGTGCCCAGCAGCGGCCTGGCTCTGCCCTTTGGTTTTCTTGGGCTCCTGCTCAGGGCTGGTGAGGCACAGGGAGACACGGACTGGCCCAACCCCCAGCCAAACTCAGCAGCACTCACTGGGGCTCCTACCTTGCTCCTGGGACTCCATGGCATCCAGCTCCTCCTCTTCTTCCTTGCACCCTGCTCTCTCCCGTCTCCAAACTAGGGCTTGGAGGCAGCGGGAGAGGGGGATCAGCATGCCGCTGTACTGGGCTGGCACCACGTACTGCAGCAGCCTCGGCCACAGGAGCTGCAGAGAAGAACCAGGCATTTCGCCACATTGGCATTTCCACTCAGCTCAAAGATGAAACGGACAGTCGGCGTTTCCCTCAGCCTTGTGCGCTTCAGCACACGTGAGGGGAGAGGTTCAGGGCATGGGGGAGCACAAGGAAAAAGGTCCTGAAGGCAAGAAGTGGCCACAGCAGCAGGGCAGAGGGCAACTTACTTTGGTCATCCCTCTCAGAGAGACATCCAGCGAGCCCAGGATGTCCACACACAGGGCTCGAAGAGCTCCATCCTCCTGGGTTTCCCAAGCAAAAAGGCCTCCTGCCACCTGTAAGACAGAGTTGGCAAAACCCCCGTTACTCTCGGCTCCCCACCGACGAGGCTCGGGCGCGACCCACCAGTGCTCCTGTGCCAGCCTCCCAGCAGCACTGACCTCCTGAAGGAGGACAAGGACAGCTGGACCCAGCACGAGGACCAGGTCCCGGACCCTGGGAAGGACTGGGAAACCTGGGAGCAGAAAGCACCGCTGCTTGTCTGCATGGTCCCCAGGGCCCAAATGCTGCTGTCGCACCACCAAAGCAGAGGTGAGGAACATGCCCTTCAGCAGGGCTGTGCTCGGTGCCAGACCTCGCGGCAGCACGCCCCACCCAATGGATGCGGAGTAGCATGCGGAAGCCCTTTCCTTCACCCTGCGCCCAAAGCAGAGCCTCCCTGAGCCTCAGAGCAAAGCAATGCATACGCATCTCCCACCTAGAGGGACGCTCCGGCCAGAGGGAAGATCCTCAGCAAGTCAGCGGGAGGCTTGGCCATCCCCAGCTTTCATCTCCTGGGTGCCCAGCTGGAAATGCTCACCAAAGGGACTGCCAAACGGCCTGTACCCTTGCCAGAAGGGATGCGGGCCCCCAGACTGTTATCAGATGGGCAGGGCGTGCTTTGGAGGGCCAGAGCACGAGACCACCACAGAAAGCTCCTCTAGCCATGCCCACCCGTCTGCACTGGCTGTGTTTTGCTGATTGCCCATGAGCGTTTAAGGTTGGACGATGTCCTGTCCCTACAAGCCCCTCCATTTGCAAGGCGGCTTTGTGGAAGGCGCCTGTGGGCACAGCTCAGCCCGTGGTGTGTGCAGGCAGCCCTGCAGTCCTGGGTGGCATGTCTGGGTGCAAACCCACATCATCCACTGACATCTCCACCAACGTCAGCACAGACACCCACGAGGAACGGCCATTTGGAGGAGCTCTGGAGCTCCACGGCGTGGAGCTCTGGAGCGTGGCCCTGCTGGAGCTGATGGCCCTGCAGCATGGAGGCCAAGGATGCCTGCAGGAGCTCCCAGCACAGTCCAGGCACTGGTCAAAGCCCTGGGTGTCCTGCTCTGCCCTTACCAGTCTGCCCGAGGTCCGGCTGAACTCGATGAACATGTGCCCCACCACATCCCATGCCCAGCAGCACTGGGAGCCGGAGCTGAGCAGCTCCCTGATGAACTCCAGAACTGCCCTCCGCACCTGCCAGGGGAGAGTGTGGTTATGATCCTCCTCTTCAAGACCCAAAGGGAAGCTGCCTTTGCTTGGGGGCAGCCTTTGTGGCTCGTGGAGAGATGACGAGCAGAAGCTTTCGCTCCTGGCGTCAGGGCTGGGCTTTAGCACGAGGCTGGTCGGGCATTTGCCCCACAGAGCACAGCGACCTCCCCACTCCACTCTGCCAGCTCTCCCCAGGGAGGAGCCATCAACCACCACCTGGGCAACACGCTGGTGCTTCCCCAGGCACCCCAGCTCTGCCCTGAGGGAAAGGGTTTCTCTGCCTCCCCTGGCAGCGCCATCCCTTCCCAAACCAGCTCACCTGGGCACTGGAGTCGTTGCACACCGACTGCACAGCCTCCACCACCTGGGGCAGCTTCTCTCTCGTCACAGGTGCTGGAAGAGATATGGAGAGGTGTGTGTTGAGGCAGAGCCCCAATGGCAGAGGGGATCCCTTGAAGCTTCCAAGTTTTTCGCACACCAAAGGGACAGAAAAGCGGGGCCTGACTCTAACTTTGCAGGAGGCAGCGGTGTAGCCAGGGCGACTCCGTTTCTAGAGGCACATAGAGACTGAAAGCTATGCTAATATGGTAACACAGAGGATGAGAGCAACGGCATGGGTACAAGCAGCTCCTGTGCACACCAGCCCACCCGCGCCTGCCTAGCAGCCTGCCCACGTTACTGAGCTTGGAGCATCGTCCCTGGTGTGCCGCCATTTCTAACTGCTGGGGGAGAGCTCCATTCCTGTTGCGGGTCGTCAGCTCAGCTGGGGGGCCTGCTCTTTGCAGCTCCTTTTGGGTGCAGGTGCACCACTTTCAGCTCGTTCCTGCTCTCAGCCCAGCAGCCCCAACCCCTGCCTTTTGTCTCTGGTCTGTGGCACTGACCGTCGGAGTGGGCCAGCGCTCCCAGCAGGTCCAGGGCTGCCACGCGACCGGCCTCACTCCCACCGCTCAGCTGGGAGTGTAGAAACACGACCGTCTCCTCGGGGTACATTCGTGCTGCAGGGAAGAAATTGCATTCTGCATTAGCAGGCAGCTGCCCCTGACCGCCAAGGTCCGGCAGAGAGCTGCCACGGCACGGCGGGGCATCGCCCAGTCTCCTCTCCTTACCCTGCAGCACGATGCAGCGCAACAGCACTGCCTTATGGGCCGGGCCAGGCTCCTTGGTCACATCAGAGAGCTGTGGGAACAAGGTCCGTTTTAGAGAAAGTCGCATCAGTGTTGAGAGGGACTGAAAAGAAACCGTGCTCTCTGCTCTCCTCTCCCTGGCACTCTGGGCACGGGACCCACTGCCAAAACCCAGCCCCCCTCGGTGGCCCCGGCTACACACAGAGGTTTGTAGCAGCCCAGGCTGCCCAGGAGCTGAGGCTGAGCAGCGTCAAAAGGCTGCCTTTAGGGTGCTGGCACTCCAGAGTCCTCCTGCGACTTGGCAGAGAGGGAAATTGCTGTGGGAACCGGGCTGCCCCTCAGGCCCATTCCAAACAGCCAGGATCAGGCCTCCTGCAGCCTTACGGTGACACCGGCATCACAAATCCTGGTGTGCTCCTGGCCTGCAGGAAGGTCCTGGCGGAGGGATGCCATGCCCTGCTCTGCCCTGCCCTGCCAGCTGGCAGGTCTTCCCCTCCATGGCTATCACGTGTGTGGGCCCCAGGCTGGCAGCAGGGCACAGGCTCCCCTTACCTGGCGGTGCACAGTGGTACTGATGGCAAGAGCCGTGCCCTGTGGGGCTGGGGTCTGAACTCCCTCCAGCATCTCCAGCACATAGCTGAGGCTCTACAAGAGAATGGGGGAGGAAGAGGAGGTTAAAGCCACCTAAAGGCACTTGGAAAAGGAGAAACCCAGCACATCTGGGATAAGGGGAGTCCCTAACACCAGCTCCAAGGGAAAACCCCAAACCCTCCTGCACAGGGCTGCTTGTTTGCCCTACCCTCAGAGCAGCATCGCAAGGCTCTCTTTCCTCTGAACAAAGCCCAGCGTTGACAACTCAGTTTCCCAGCACTTCCCACTCAGCAGACCTCGCCCCTCACTGGATGGGACTGGACATGGCCCTGGGCACTAGGGCAAAGCTCTTCCCACACACAGAGCCGCAGGGACGTGCCAATGCCTCCCTTCCTGAGAAGATGAGCCCCAGGGACCCTTGCCTCCCTCCTGACCCCCTCTGCGTTGCCCTTTTCTTGCCCAAAGAGCCCAGGAAGCCTCAGGCCTCCGCTGCTCGCCCTCTTCCTTCTCTAAGGGCTTCCCAGCTCCTCCCGGCACCCCGCAGCTCCCCAGCGCCTCATGGCACTCGCATAGACCCACCCCAGCAGCCACGCTGGGCCCTGTGCAACACCTCACCTTGGTGACCTGGGAAGTGTCTCGCACCTCCTGATATTGGTGCAGGAGCCAGAGGAGCTGCTCCCAGGCATGCTCTTGGTGCTGCTCCTCATGCAGAAGGACCCCCATCATGGCAGCCACCGCCCCGAGGACAGCCTGCTTGTCCTGAAGAGGGAAGGGAGAGGCTCTGCTTGGAGGCCTGAAGGTCTGCCTAGCACTCAGCATCCCCTGGACACCAGTCTGCCCTTCCCACTGGGAGGGGTCTCCCATTCCCTTCTGCCCTGCAGGAGAAGGGCTCACTCCAGAGGAGACAGAGCATTTCCCCATGCTGGTACCCCAGCCCTCCCTACAGAAAGGCCTCACGACTTGCCTGCTTCCCGTCAGGGAGCTCCCAGGCTCAGGCACAGTGCCAGCAGGCTCCCAGCTTGGGGTGCTTTCTCGCCCAGACCATTCCCTCCCCTCGCCCCTCTGCTCGCACCCAATGGGGCACAGACAGACCCACCAACATGGACATCCCCACTGTGGACCCAGGGGTGGAAAGCAGCACTTCGCACCTCTTCCTCCTTGCAGTCCAGCCAATTTACCACCGCATAGCGGAAGACTGGGTAAATGGCTTCACAGAACTGTGCCACCCCTTGCGAGGGAAGGGGCATTGCTCCGGGTTGCCAAAGTACGCACGGACTCCTTTCGACCATTGCTCCAGAACTGCACCAGGAGAAAGAAAAAGGGAGCCTGTGAGAGTCTGCAGCAGGGACGGTACCTTGCACCCTCGCCCAAGCCTGCTTTAAGGACAGTCCCAGGCTTGGCAGGGCTCAGCCCAGGACCAGATCTGGATCTGAGGGCAATGTGTGTTCTTGAGGTGTCTGGATTCAAACACCTCACGGTTTCTCTCCTCCTCCCCATCACACTTTCTCCTCCTCAATGGCCAGTCCCCCTTCAGCACTTCTCACTGCAGCCCTTCCCCTTCCCTTCCCTTCCCTTCCCTTCCCTTCCCTTCCCTTCCCTTCCCTTCCCTTCCCTTCCCTTCCCTTCCCACACACATGCCCTTTCAGAGCAGAGGGTTTAATCTCAGAGGAAAGCAGGGCAACAGAAGCCATGGGAAGGGATCTGGGAGTTCCTCCATGTAGCACCACTGCGTCCTGCCCACAGAAACCTCCTGGGCTGCCCCCACTCCTTCTACACACTCACAGCAGTTTGGGATCACCACGGCCTGACCTCGCTGCAGGCTGACACCCACCGTGTTCCCTCTGAGATCACATGGAGGCACTGAAGGCCACCCCAGCCCCTGCCCCTGGGACCCCGGCCAAGGAGCCGACACTCACCACTGCAGACGGCGCGCAGGATCCGGCCGCTCCCCACCCGGCTCAGCATGCCACGCAGGGCAAGCAGCGTCATTCCCACGAAGGGGATGCACTGCGGGGCTGCAGAGAAGCCAGGGACAGAGGGACCAAGAGGGTCAGTGAGAGACATGGGAGACTGGCGTCGATCTCTGGCAAGGCTGGGGCTGCTGGGCCATGCAGGACATGCCAGAGGGTGTGGGGAGGGCTGCTTTCCCCAAGGGGGACACAGGGAAGCCCTTTGGGGAAATGGGGAGGACAGTGCGGGGCAGGGACCCCACGGGTTTGTCTCCAGTGGGTTCCCACCCTTCAGGAACCGGGATCGGGCTGGTAAGGCAGAGCTGCCAGCCGGCCCTGGCACGGAGCAAGGAGGCACGGCAACTCCATGGCCTCCCAGTTCAACATAGAGCGTTTAGGGAGGGGGAGGATCCCTTCTCCCCGTTAGCACAGACCCCTGCCCAAAACAGGAGGCCGAAGGTGCCGTACCGTAGCTGCGGGCCATTTTGCCCAAGGTGAGGAGCACAATCTCAGCAGGGACCTTCCCCATGGCCTTCAGGTGGCTCTGGAGCTCGGACATGACAAAGTGGAAGTGGGAGCGGGCCAGAGCCACCAGGACGTCACTAGCGGCCGTCTTCACATCACCTGTCACACCCTGCAAAAGCATCACAGGTTAAACACTCCTGAGAAAAAGGCTAAAGCACTCGCACAGGCTGAATGACCCCGTCTCCTCTGCAAGACCCCTCGGGGAAGTTGTTCTCGGGGCCGGGCAGCTGCCGCCTCTTGCACCCTGGAGCAGGCAAGCAGCTCCCTTGGCGAGACGAGGGAGGCTTTTGCCTGGCAAAACCCTGTGCTGCTGACCCCTCTCCCTCTTCATGGAGATGCCAGGAACAAACTGTTGCACACTCGAGACCCCTCTGAGACCTCCCCGTGGAGCTGGTGGGTACTCATGGCTCTTCCTCAAGGCAGCAGAAATAACCTTGAGCTTGAACCCAGATCTTGCTTAGTTAGGAACAGCCCTGAGTACGCTTCTCTGCACAGCTCTCTGCGTCCCCTCTCCAAATTCCCTGTAATGACAAGTCCCCAGAGCCTCTCCCTTAGGACCTCCTCTGGGTCTGAATAACCGAGGAACATCTCTGTGCCACTCTCTATTTCCCCCAAAACCAGGGGCGGAGGCAGGCTGCTCACCTGGGCTGCTCGCATGTCACTGGACGCCTCTGCTATCAGGCGGTTCACGACACCGCTCGTCAAACAGCCGTTGTCTCCCTGCAAGACACTCTCCAGCTCCCGGTATGTCTCCACTCGGTCACCCTGGGGACAGACCACAAAGGGGAGTGATGGGATTTGCTTTGCCCTCGTTCCCAGGCAGCCGCGAGAGAGACCTGCTGCCCCCCAAATCATCTCTGTGACACAGGCACGAGGTACGAGCTGCAGGCATCGGTCAGGACAGCCACGGGGAACAGCAAGATCTTCTGCAGCGTCTCTGACACTAGCAGAGAGCCAGACAGGGAGATCGATGCCACCAGGGCAAAAGGCCATGCGGGAGCCGAGGAAGTCACTCCTGAGGACGGAGGACAGCGGAGGTCAGAGGGAAAGTGCCAGGCAAGGAAGGGTGTGACTGTTCACTCAACTCCTGCCTAGATTTTGGCTAACCCAGCTCACGCTAAGGCTGGGAGCAGCGCCATTAGGTCAAAGTGAGAGCACCATGTAGGCAGGACAGGCAGCCAGCAAGAGCTAAATGGCCATGATGCAGCCATTATCACCTGCAGATTGCTGTCTGCAGCAGCCATTCTCTTTCGTCTGGCACTTTCCTCAGAATCCACGAACTTCGGGAAATGGTATAGACCAAACCTCCAAGCTGGAGGATACAAAACATCAGCTTACGCAAAAAGCTTTTGAAGCACATCCAACAGCAGCTGAACTGCTGAGGCTTTCCTGCTTCCCAGTGTGATACAGGGGATGCCCGTGGGAACCGATACAGGGAACCGTGATGGAGGAGGAAGGATAAACACTCTCACTGTCAGCTAGGTAACTAATTCTTTTTTTTTGCTCATAGGTGCATGATATTAAGAGTTACAGGTTGTAAGTTATGAAACCTTATGTCTTAACTGGTGAAGAAGTGCATTCATGTGATAGACTAGTCTGGGCAAAAGGGGACTGAGCCCCTGTTTGTCGTCTTCGTTTATTCTATTTCTTAATGAGCTTATGAAATAAAGTTTATATCACAGAGTATGTTGTCCTGTAAATGTGAGAGGTCCAAATGGACCGTAACAAAGGGGAAGGCGTGGGAAGAACGAGACCACGCCCCGAGGAGGGGAAGCCACGAGCACCCTGCACCTTGGGGCACAGCGTTGCTCCACGCACAGGCAGGAGCCCCGGCGCTGGGACAGTTCCTGAACCAAAGCTAAGGAGGGGTCTTGGGCACTTGGGCAAAGGCACTGGAGAGACGTCAGAGGCTTTGCCTTGCCCACGAGAGTGCCGCGAGCTCCTGGGGAAAGGAGCGGGGAGCAGTGGAGCATGAGTCCAGCTGGAGCGGCAGGATCAGCGCTTGCGGACAAAGCGCCTGCAGGAGGGCAGAGGTGCCGTCAGGTGAGATGCCCCTCTGCCATGACACCCAGAGAAGCCAGGGGCATAGAGGGGAACCCTCAACACCCCCCCGCCTCACCTCATGGTCTTGCAGCCGCTTTAGCAGAGAAGTCCCGACAGCTGCAAAGGTAGCGACGGCTGCGGGGACAGTCCCCGTTGCCTTGCCTCCATCCTCAGAACGCGCAGGCCTGGACTGGGAACCCATGCATGGGCACAGAGCTGGAAGAAAAGAAAGAAAGGGTTTTGCTGGCTGCAGGGCTTCACACCAGGGAGAGCTGAGGGTCTCCCCAGCCTCCCCCAGCACTAACAGCCTGTGCTGGACTGTACTGGCAAGAGGGCAGTCAGTGGGATGAGGAGAGGGAGTCTTCCCCTCACTGCAGCACTGGGAAGACCACCTTGGGGGACTGGGCCCATTCTGGCCTCCCCAGTGACACAACGGCAGCAACGTGCTGGAGCGCGGGAGCACTGGAGCACTGGAGCTCCAGTGCAGGGGCCCTGAGCTTGGGCAGGGGATGGACATGGGACCCTGGTAAGGAGAGGCCAGGAGGGCTGGGGCTGGGCAGCCCCAACAAGAGCCGGACGGGCCAGGTCATCTCTGAGCGGTCCCCAGCTGCCCCATGGAGGGCAGGGAGAGGAGGGAGCCAGAGCCCTCTCGGAGGTGCCTGGCAGCAGGATGAGAGGTGACGGGGACACAGCCCCCAGCACCCGGCTGGGATGGACACTGCCTCCAGCAGGCATCAGCCCCCAACCTCCCGCCAGCCCCTCACCTCTGAGCACTCTCATCCTCCTCATGGCAGCAGGATCTCCCGCATCGACGCACTGCTCTCTCCGGCAAAAGCCATGAGAAACTGGGGCAGCACCAGCCCCAGGAGGAAGATAGAGCGCCCTGCCATTGTGATGCCCCTGCAGGGCGTGGCACCTCCCAGACGGCTGCTGTGACACGGGGACACATGCTGGGGACACACCATGGGGCGAGGACTGGACACAGCACCACCCTGGGGACCCCCCCCAGACCAGAAATGCAGGATTTCCCCATTCTCCATCACTTCAATTTGCTTGTGGTCCTCAAAAAGTTTTAGCAAAGACTTTCTCCAGACAGCCCTTCCCAGCTCTGCCCCCGATCCTCGGCCCCCTCCAGGCACCCATTCCTGGAAACATTCAAGGTCAGGTGGGATGGGGCTCTGAGCAACCTGTTCTAGTTGAAGATGTCCCTGCTCATTGCCGGGGGCTTGGACTAGATGACCTTTAAAGGTTCCTTCCAACCCAAACTATTCTATGACTCTATGACCTGAGGCAATGTGGTCTCAAGGGGACTGACCTGGCCTTTGGCCTCTGCATTTTCTTGCCCTGGTTTTCTCCAAAGAGGAGGCTCCTGCCTGTGTCTGTGTGCGCCCTCCCCTATGTCTCCTCCAAGAACATTTGCTCCCATTCTCCAGCCAGGACCAAACTGGGCAGGAACTGGAGACCTCTAACCCATCAGACCCAACCGTGTCACAAAATGACAGAGGAGACTCGTATTCAAATGGAATACCCTTTTGCTCTTTGCTGGGCTGTGGATGAGCATGGGAAAGCTGACCTTCCTGGAAGGTTTCTCAGCTTAAATCCAGATGAAAGGATGACTAGAACTGCCATCTCTACCAGAGTAGGAAATGCACACATCCCCAAGCCCTTCATGCTACCAGGCAGGCATAGGATTGCATATGGGTTCAGAAAGACATTTCCATACAGTCCTCCGGTCTTTATGAAAGGGTGTATACGTGCTCATCTGTTGTTTTTGGGTGTGGGGCTGTGTGTGTGGGGGGGTGTTACCCCTTCAGCCAGGACGCAGGTGAACCGAGACAACTTGCTGTTATTTGAACATACTTTTCCGTGCTGGCTTGTCTCACTCTGCCTAAAGAATAAGGGAGTGGGTAAGGCTGGTGCTGAACCCTGCAAGACAGGTTGGTCTGCAGATGACAGTTTTGGAGCTTGAGAGTAACAGGAGGACAAACCGGCCCGTGATTTGATACTGCGTGGGCCACAGCTTGTCGAGTGTTCTCTGCGTTTAGACTGGCCTTTTAGGCAAGCTGTGGTTTGCCTTCTGGGCAGCACAATGCAGGTGACGCTTCTGTGCAGCGTATTCAGCTTTTGGAGATGGCCCCAGAGGGCATGGGAAACAACTGCTTCTTTGCAGGAGTATCGGTTTAGAGTATTTTCATCAGTCTGTTTTGGTGTGCGAATCTGGGGAGGAGAGCAGTCTCTAACCGACCTTTCCCCCTGCATGGAGAAATACCACTATGCGATCAGAGCATGCCATATGTCCCAACTCCCATAGTGTGCTGCGGATCCTTGTGGTTTTGGGCATAGGCTGACCCTGATCAGGAGGGTGACCAGTTAACCAGTCACCAGATCCAAAAGGCATACAATCCTCAGACTACACAAGTGGGTTTCTTGCCTTGCTGCAGGCTGCATGGAGCACGTACAGGGCTTCTGACTGGACCCCCAGGCATCCCCAGCTCATTAACAGCCGCATCTTCTATTCCCTCCTTCACCCTTTATCTGACGCTCCGCTTTCCTGTCCTTTGTCTGGTAGTTTTTCCCTTTGTCGTCTCACTAGTTTAACACTAAGCCACCTAGTTTTCTCCTTTTGTGGTCTGCCATCTCCAAGAGTTTCTCACTTTGTCACATGGTTAGTTTAACCTCAAGCCAGGGCTGGTGAAGACAGTGGTGAATGAGAGCTTCTGTAAGCAATGAGACAACAGACACCATCAAAAAACCTCTATCCTCTCCCCTGCCCACCTTAGAAATCTCTAGAAATCTTTAAAGGCACACATAAGGAGCAGCTTAGGCACTCTTCAACTCCATCAAACCTTGGTTGGGATGCCACTGAGATCCATATGTTTAGAGAAGACTTGTCTGAACGACACTTCAAGCTCTCTGTCTCTTAGGCTGTAGATGAGGGGAATGAAGAAAGATGTTAAGACAGTAGAGAAAACAGAGCCTATTTTGTTTGGATTTCCTACTCTGATAGCATCTGCTAAGCAACACACAATCTTAAAGTCTGTTTACAATTGTAATGTCAAACAGCAATCAGATGAGAGGAGCAGGTGTAAGCATCTTTTTCTTCCTGGTGCCGAAAGAGATGTCCAGAGTGGAGGAAAGGATGTAACTGTAAGATGCCAGAAACTGTAGAAACGTGAAGAGAGGATCTCTGGAGAACTCGGCAGTGTGGCCAGTGTAGTAGCATCACAGGATGATGATGAAGGATTACCACCAGATGACACTACAACCGGTAAATTTTGTTACCAACACAAGAAGTTAGTTAGTGACAGAAACACTCGGTTAGCTTCACATCTTTTTTCATATCCAGCTCTCAACTTAAAGCCCCGACAGGAAGAACAGAAAGATGAAAAGGAGGAGCAGGAGGGAAATGAGGAGGAGATGGAAAAGGAAGACAAAGCAAAGGAGGATGAACATGAAGATGAAGAAGGAATAGGAGCAACAAGAGCAGGAGGAGAGGAAAAGGAGGAAGAGGAATAAGAACAGAAGAACAAGAAGATAAAGAGGATGAAGGCCAGAAGGAGGAAGAGGAGGAAGAGGAGGAGGAGGAACAGCAGCAGGAGGAGGAGGAACGGAAGGAGGACAAGGGACATGAACAGGAAGAGGAAAAGGAGGAGGAGGTGAAGGCAGGGAGGCAGATGGAGAGGAGGAGGAGGAAGAAAAGGAGGAACAGGAGGAGGACAAGAAAGAGGAGAACTTGCCTACTGGGGGCAGCAGTCAAGGGCCCAGGTGGTGTTCTCGCAGTCCTGCCAGCGAGGGGCAAGGGTGTGAGGAGAAGGGCCCTCATAGGACAAGTCAGTAATCGGCTGCGGAACCCGTGTTGGTGACAGGGTTTTAGGTTCTGTGACCCTGTTGGCAGGTCAGCCTCTGCCTGGGGAGAGAGGATACACCTCACTAAGCGGGGCAAAGCTGTTGTTGCCAACAGGATGGCTGACCCCATAAGGAGGCCTTTAAACTGAGAAGGGTGGGGAGGGAGAGAGCAACCAGCGGTCCTGTGAAGGAGTGACAGACAGGATCGCTGAGCAAAGGCCAGGGAGTCATGTGACGGGAAGGGATCACCACATCAACAACAGAGGCTAAAGCGGGGTCACCTCCAGCACCTGCATGTAAGCACAGAACTGCCTACAAGACACCACTATGAAGAAATCCCCCAAACCCTCTCTGAGAACGTAGCACGTGGGCAGGCCTCTCTAAAATGCCTGGACACGAGTGCAATCAGCATGGGGAATAAACATGAGGAGTTAGAGATCTGTAGACAATCCAATGAAGGACCACGGAGATGATGAAGGGACTGGAGCACCTTGCATATGAGGAAAGGCTGAGAGAGCTGGGACTGTTTAGCCTGGAGAAGAGAAGGTTCAGAGGGGGATCTTATTAATGTATTTAAATACCTGACAGGAGAGTGCAAAGAGGACAGAGCCAGGCTCTTTACAGTGGCACCCAGTGACAGAACCAAAGGCAACAGGCACAAACCGAAACACAGGAGGTTGCCTCTGAACATCAGGAGACACTTTTTCACTGTGAGGGCGACTAAGCACTGGCGCAAGTTACCCAGGGAAGCTGTGGGGTCTGCATCCTTAGAGATATTCAGAAGCTGTCTGGACAGGCTCTTTAGAAACCGGCTCTAGGTGTCCCTGCTTGAGCATAGAGGTGGGACGAGATGATCTCCAGAGGTCCTAGCCAACCTCAACCTTTCTGTGATTCTGAGGTAAATGAACAAGAAAATGAGGAGGAAGTGCAGGAACAATTGGAGGAAAAGGAATAGGAGGATAAAAAAACAGGATGAGGTGGAGAAAGAGAAAAAAGAAGCAGAGGAGAAAGAGGAGGATGAATATGAACACGAGGAACAAGAGGAAGAGGAGGTGGAGAGCAAGGGGGGGGAAACCAACCAATTTTTAAAAAGGAGAAGAAAGGGGACTATAAAGGATAGGAACCGGAGAAAGAGAAACAGGAAGAGGAGGAGGAGGAAAAGGACTAACAGGAGGACCACAAACAAGAGGAACAGGAGGAAGAGGAGGAGTAACCGGAAGAACTTGAGGAAAAGGGAGAAGAGGAAAAGGAGAAAGAGGAGGAACAGGAGGAACAGGAGGAGGAAGGATAAAAAGATGGCAGAACAGGAGGAAGATGAGGAGAAGGAGGAGGAAGAACAGGAGAAACGAGGAGAAGGAGCAGAACACAGAAGAACAAGATGAAGAAGAGGAGAAGAAGGAGCAGGAGAAGGACGACTTGGACGATCACAAACAGCAACAGCAGGCGGATAAGATAAACAAGGGGAACAGGAGGAAGTGGAGAAGGAATAGGAACAACAGCAGGAAGAACAGGAGGAGGACCTGGAGGAAAGAAGGAGGAACAAGACGAAGACATGTACAAAAATGGAAGAGGAACAGTAGGAGAACAAAAAGGGAGAAGGAACTGGAGGTGGAAGAGGAGGGAGGAAAAAAGAAAGGAAAAGGACGAGCAAGAGAATGGGGACGAGGAGGAACAGGTTGAAGAGGAGGGAGGAGGCAAAAAAGAAGCAAGAGGAGGAAGAGCAAGAGGAGGAAAAGGGCAAGAGAAGGAATATGAACAAGAAGAGGAGGAGGAGGTGGAGCAATATGTTGAGGCAAAGAAAATATGGAAGAAAAGCAGGTAGAGGAAGAGGAGAAAGAGGAGAAGGAAGAGGACAGTGATGAGGACAAGGAGGAATGGGCAGAGAAACAGGAGGAAGAAGCATGAGGAGGAGGATCAAGAAAAGGAGGAAAAAGAGAAGGAGAAAGAAGGCAGGGGTGAGAGCAGGAACTGGTAGAATCAGAGGAAATACGGCAAAAGGAGGAAGAGGAGGAACAGGAAGAAGATGAACAGGAGGAAGGGGAGGAACAGGAGGAGGAAGAAGAGGAGGAACAGAAGGAGCAGGATGGAACAGGAGAAAGAAAAAAGGAACAGGAAGAGAAAGAGTTAGATAAAAAGAAAGAGGAGGAGGAGAAAAAAGAGAGGAGGATGAGGAAAAGGGAGAGGAGGAAGAGGAGGAGGAAAAGGAAGAAAAGAAGCAGGAGGAGGAGGAGGAGGAGGAAGAAGAACAGAAGGAACAGTGGCAGGAACAGAAAGAACAGGGGGAGGAACAGAAAGAACAGGGGGAGGAGTTGGAAACAATAGCAGAGGAAAAGAAGGAGGAGAAGGAGAAAGAAAAGGAGGACAATGAGCAGGAGAAGGACGCAGAATAGGAGAAAGAACCAGAGGAGGACAATGATGAACAGGCAGAACAGGAAGAGGAGGAGAATAAACAAAAGTACGAGGAGGAAGGACAGGAGGAAGTGAAAGAGGAGGAGGACGGGGAAGTACAGGAGGAAGAAGAAAAAGATGACAGAGGAGGAGGAGGAGAAGGATGAAAAGGAGGACGAGGAAGAGGAACAGGAGGGTGAAGAGGAAACTGAGGAAAAGGATGAGGAGGAGCAGCTAGAAGAGGAGGAACACTAGGACAAAAAGGAACCAGATTAGGAGGAGGAGGAAGAACAGCAGGAAGAGGAACAGCAGGAGCATGAGAAGAAAGAAAAGGAGAAGGGTAGGGAGGAGGAGGAGAAGGAGGAGGAGGAACAGGAGGAAGGCAATAAGGAGGAGGAGGAACAGAAGGAGATAGAGGAGCAAAAGAGGAAGAGGAGGAACAGGAGGAGGAACAGGAGAACAGGAGAAACAGGGAGAGGAACAAGAGGCACAGGAAGACAAAGAGTTGGAGGAACTGGTTGAGGAGGAGAAGTAGGAAGAGGAACAGGTCGAGGAGGAGAAGGAGGAAGAGGAAGAGAAGGAATAGGAGGTGCAGAAAGATGAAGAACAAGAGGAGGAGGAGATGCAGGAGGAACAAATGTTGAAAGAAGAGGAGAAGGATAAAGAAGAGAAGGAGGAGGAAGAGGAGAATAAAGATGAGGAAGAAGAACATGATGAATAAGAAAACCAGAAGGAACAGGAGGAGGACTAAGAACAGGAGGAAGAACACAAAAAGGAGGAGGAAGAACAGGAAGAAGGACAGGAGGAGGAACAGAAGGAGGAGGAACTGGAAGGAGAACAGGAGGAAGAGGACCAAGAGGACCCAGAGGAAGAAGACTGGAAGAAAAGGAGGACAAGGAGGAGAAGGAAGAGGGTGAGAAGGAAAAGGAAGAACAGGAGGACCAGGAGGTGAAGAAGGAGGAGGAACAAGAGGAGAAGAAGGAGGAACAGGAGGAGGAGGAAATGGAGGAGGAGGAGGTTTGAGAAGAAGAGTAAAACGAAAATAAGGAGTAGGAGCAAGAAGAACAGGAGGAGGGACAAGAGGAACAGGAAGAACAGACAGAGGAGGAGCAAGAACAGGAGGAGGAGGAAGATAAAGAGGAGAAGGAGAAGCAGTGCAAAACCAAGAAAACCTGGGATGAACAGAAGCAGGAAAAGGAGGCAGAAGAACAAAAGGAACAGGAGGAACAGGAGACAAAAGGAAGAGGAGCTGGAGGCAGAAAAAGGAGGAGGAGGAATAAAGAGACAAGGAGGAGGAGGAGGAAAAGTTAAGAGCATGAGGAGGGAAAGGAGGTGGAGAATGAGGAAAAGCAGGAGGAAGAGGAGGAAGAAAAGGAAGAACAGGAGCAACGGGACGAGGAGGAGGAGGAGCAGAAGGAAGAGGAAAAGAAAGAAATAGAGCAGAAAGAGGAGGGGAGGAGGAAGAACAGGGAGAACAGGAGGAGGAGGAAGAACAGGAGGAGGAGAAGGAAAAGAAGGAGGAACAGGGGGAGAAGGAGAAAATTGAGGAGCAAGAGGAGGAAGAAGAACAGCAGGAGGAGGTGGAAGAACAGGATGAAGTACCAGAGAAGGAAGAACAGGACGAAGAAAATGAGGAGGTGGAAAAGGAAAAACAGGAGGAGGAAGAGGAGGAAGAAGACAGCAATAGAGAATTAATAGAGTCATAGAATCGTAGAATCAGAATCATTTAGCTTGGCCATGACCCTGAAGATCATCGAGTCCAACTGTTAACCTAAAACTACCCAGTCCACCACTAAACCAGGTCTCTAAGTGCCACGTCTACGTTTCTTTTAAATACCTCCAGGTCTGGTGACTCAACCACTTTCCCTGGGCAGCCTGTTCCAGGGCTTGATAACCCTTTTGGTGAAGACATTTTTCCTAATATCCAATCCAGACCTTCCCTGGCACAACTTGAGGCTGTTTCCTCTCATCCTATCACTTGTAACCTGGGAAAAGAGACCGACACCCACCTCGCTACAACCTCCTTTCACGTAGTTGTAGAGAGCGAGAAGGTCTCCCCTCAGCCTCCTTCCCTCCAGACTAAACAACGCCGGTTCCCTCAGACGCTCCTCACAGGACTTCTCACAGGACTTGTGCTCTAGACCCTTCACCAGCTTCTTTGCTCTTCTTTGGATGTGCTCCAGCACCTCAATGTCTTTCTTGTAGTGAGGGGCCCAAAACTGAACACAGTATTTGAGGTGCGGCCTCACCAGCGCCAAGTACAGGGGGACGATCACTTCCCTACTCCTGCTGGGGATTCACTAAATCCAAGCCTACCGGTGAAGCCATTACTCACAGGAGCCGTTCCACATCGTGGCCATCACTCCTCTCGGGAACAGGCGGGAAAGCTCTCGATGACAAGGCCTGTCAGGATGCGCTCCAGAAACAGAAGATCAGTGCAAGAAGATCCCCATCACCTAATCGCATAGAAGTAATTCTAGCTCAATGAAAGGATTCTTGAAAATTAAACACACAGAACAGCACCCGCCATCAAAATTCTTTCAGTGGTAGTTGTAACTGCTGCAGAGCTGCAGGCTGACGACCTTACCATCACTCTCACAGGACCCCAAAAGAAATAATAACTGGCAAACAGTAACTCTACCCATAGCCCGTATCTATCTAGCCTTCAAAGGTAGAATAGCTCAGCCTACCGCTCTGGAGGCATAGACCAGCCTATACTTATACCCTGTGTCTACCTACTCGATGATCTGTCCAGAAAGTCAAACCAGAATTACCTTTGAAACAGGATGGAACTAGGCGGGGCAGGCGGGAGAAAGAAAGAAATTGCTGGAAGAAAAGGGAAAGTATAGGCACACAATTAAAAAAGAAAGGAGCCAAGTTATCCCGAAGGCCAGCTCAGCCCAACTCACTTTCGCTGGTGAAAAGTTGTACAGCTTGGAGGAAAAAACCTGACTTTGGTGCTGGGATGCACACAGATGTCTGAGTTCAGATCTGAAACAGCAGAAAAACCCGGACACGGCTCCTTTTCACTTTCCTCATACCTGTGTGCATGCCGTGACTTCCTCGTTTCCCTGAAGTCCTCCCAGACTAACAGGGAAGTGGCTTCTGTCCAGCCCATGTGCCATGAAGGGAAACAGTTTTGACCACTAAGGGAGTAGCAAACAACTACATCTGCAGAACCAAAGGGGAAGCCACACCTCGGCTTTGGAGATGCCCAAAGCTGCCCTGAGCCCCAGGAGCCCCTGCCGCCCCAGCATTTGCTTGGCCCTGAACCTCTGTGGGGCCTGCTAGCACTGGGGAGCCCCAGGGACAGAAGCAAAGGACAGTGCTCAGCCCCCGTGGGGAGAGTGGTGGGGAATACGTCCTTCCCTCTGGCCACAGGAGGATGCCCTAGGCCACGCCAGGACAGGGCATCTCTCCTCCTGACCGCCCGGGGAAAGGCGAGGCCTGAGGAAGGCCTCGCAAGCTGCTGGGCTCAGCATGGGCAGTGTGACCAGGGGCAGAGCCCTGTCTCCTGACACCTGCTGGCACGGCTGATGCGAGCGGCTCCTGTCACGCAGCTCCTCCTGCCCAGGGCTGTGGCTGCAGCACAGACAGATCTGCACTTTCAGAAAGACTTGCCAATCCAGAGCAAATCCAGGGAAGCTCCCCTCCTGGCAGCTCCCTCCTGTCCTGTCCTGTCCTGTCCCCTCCCCTGCCCTCCCCTGCCCTCCCCTCCACCCTTCCTCTCCCTCCCTCCCTGAGCAGGCCCAGACCCCAGGAGCAGACCGAGGCACGGCACAGCTGTGCACACACCTTGCGCTGCTGAGAGAACCGCTCCTGGTGCAATGGCCCCACTTGAAGGCTGTCTCTCCGCAGGCCCAGTGTCCCGGCTGGCTGAGGAGCGGCTGTGGTGTCCGGGGGGGAGCGGGTACAAGGCGGCTCTGTGAGGAGAAGCCCGGGCTGCCTGTGCCCGCCCGGCCAACGGCTGCGCCCTTGGCCACGGCTGAGCCAATCAGCGGAGCCAGAGGTGGCCTGTCAGTCACAGCCAGGCTGGGGCGGGGCCAGAGGGGGCAGAGACTGAGCAGCCTGAGGAGAAATGGGTGAGAGGGGCGGGGGGCAGCTGGGGCGAGGGGGGGCCAGGGCCAGGGCCAGGGCCAGGGCCAGGGCCAGGACCAGGGGTGCTGCAGGAGCAGGAGCAGGTATCTCGCAGTGTGGGTGGGCCTGGGAGGAGGGACCTGGAGACCTCATCTCCCACGGGCCCCACCATGGCCCAGTTCACCAGCCCTGGTCCGAGTGCTCAGCCCCAGGGACGACCCCACAACCAGGGTCAGAGCAGCTTCTGCTGCTGCCCCAAAGGTCACCAGCCCGAGGCCTGGCAGCTGGAGGTCAGTGTTTCATGTCCGCAGGCCAGAGGAAGGTAGAGCGGCCTCCTCTCCAAGAGGTGGCTCCAAGCTTTGGAGCAGGCATGCTCTGGTGGGGTCAGAGCAGGTGCCTGTGCTGTCCCCAGGCCTTCAAGTGGGTCTCGTGCTCATGAACAACCCCATCTCTGTCGACAGCCTTTCATAAATGGGGATTTGCAGACATGGAAGTTGTTTCTCCCTCCGGGTAAGAGCATGCACCGGGGCTTTGTTGTCAGAGAAGCAAATGGGGAGTGCTCCTGGTTGGCTGCAGCTCCCTTGGCGGATGCTTGTGGCCCTCTCTTGGCCCCAAGGTCTGATACGTGCCTTTCCCCCCACCCAAGCTGTGCTGCCAGCTTTTGGGAAATGGGGGTACAGAGCGTGGATGGTTTTACCACAGCCAGGAAGTTCCAGTCAACCTGTCAGGGATTTTTTTCTTCCTGGTTCTTGCAGTAACAAGTTTTTGGGGGTTTTTTTAAAATGTATTTTTTTCCAAGGAAACTTCACCAGGGAAAGTGCAGCATTTAGCTCTGATTGTTCCTTGTGTGGATTGTATCTGTCCTCAGCCAGGCACACAGAAGCTTTCAGACGAGGAACGGGACTGTTCCAGGGTGTAGCGAGCAATCGGGATCCCAAGCCTGTTTTGTTGAAGGCAGTCAAGTGAAAATGTGCTGTTAGAGCTGTCTGCGTTGCTTCCCCTTTTGATTGCAGTGCTCCCCTCTAGTTCTGTGTAATACTCACTTCTACTAGTCACCTTCATCAGGTTTAAATTTCTGTAAATTGATGCTACGCTTTGCAACTGTTTCCACTTGATTCTTCACAGATTTGAAAACTCCCTGTTGAGGTCTCTCTACTTTCTTCTCCCCCCTGTCCCGCAGACCGTATTTGACTGCAGGGGCTGCAGAGTCTGTGTTTCCTCCCTGTGGTGAGGAAAATATGGACATGAAAAAGAAATGGGTAGTGATTCTGAAAAGAGCTCTTTCTTTGTGCTCATTTTCACATTCAGTTGCCTGTTGTGGGTTCTGAAATGATGTGAGTTAGTTGGAGTGTTTGCAATCCCTTGTTGGCATCCCTGTGCTCAGGAGGTGCATCAGAAACTCTGGGCATTGCTTAGACAGACAAGTAACCGCAGCCCCTTCTGAAAAATAGCTCGTGGGTGAGTTAGTTCCTAGGCCATAACAGAAGGGTTTCTGTTTGCATCTGCAAGAACTCAGGAGCAAAGCCTGCTGACGGGAAGCCTCAGAAGAAAGGGAAGACTAGAGAGAGAAGAGGAGATCAGTAGAGTTCCTCTGCTTTACCCCAGGTGGTGTCACACCTCCTGGCACGGTGACTCTGGGTGGGGGTGCTCTCAGGGTTTTTTCTAACCTTTTCCAGTGCTCACCACCAGAGAGCTGACGGCCCTGGGGGAAGGACGGCACCCCTCTTCTTTGTGCACCCCAGGATCTTGTCACGCTGCCTAGCCTCCTGCACAAACAGAAGTGGCCGATAGCGGACTCTTTCAAGGAGGCTGGTGTGGGCACGAGGAAGATCCCGGGAGCAGACTTCATTCAAGTCATCAAAGGGGTATGTAGGGAGCAGAATGGGAGTGGACTGCTGCCACTGCCGTATGTCCTTGCATGCAGACGCGGGGTGGTTCCAGTGGAGGAATTGGTGGCGGTTTAGCAAGGGGCCCTTTGTCTTGTCTTACCCTCAGGGGACGACTCCCACAGTCTGGAAAGCTGGAGGGGAAAGGGAGGGCACGGAGCTGAGAAGTGGGATGTCACGTAGAGCAGGCTGTGGGAGTGAGGGTATCCTTGTATCTCTGTATCCTCGTTGACGGGAGATGCCAGAGTGGATCCAGAATATGGTTCCCTGCGACCCTATAGCAGCCTATAGCAGAGTGGCCAGGAGGAGAGTTCTGGGGAGGAGCTTGGAAGCCGGGGGATGAGTGCAATGCTGCGGTCAGCCCAGTGGCAGGAGAGAGGTTATTCCGGCCTTCGGGTTGGGCTCAACATGTGAAGCCTGAGGTGTAACGTCCTGTACTAGATTTTGGTAGTTAGCATTGATCGTCCAGCCGATCAAAACCAGACCCTTTCTGCAGCTGTTGGCAGCAGCTGGAAAACAGAGGTTCCGAAGACCTTGCTTTTGAAAAGCTAACCTAGAGCAGAAGGCTTGTCATGGTACCTGCGTTGTCTTTAACTGCAGTTTTCACATCTTTGAGAGAAGAGGCATTTGGCTGCCCGTTTGTAGCCCTGACTGTTTTGCAGATTAAACACAGTTTGTAAGCATGGAAGAGAACTGGACATGGGCAAGCAAATGCTTCGGGCAACTGCAAAGTAGAGATGGGGGTAGTAGAAATATCACAGAGATGAATGTTCTACTCTATCAGTAGAGTAGAAATATCACAGAGATGTGATATTTCTGTCAGGATCAAAAGCTAAAGGATGTTTCCATTCAACGAGCTGAGTCTGCTGGGAGCTCCAGTCTCCAAAATTCCAAACCCCATGTGTTAATCAGTGGTCAGCCCTGATGTTTCTTTCTGCTACTCTCCAAGAGAGTTTCTCTGGGCTTTTTCTTTGGTTGGTGTTTAATCTCTGGTAGGTGTACAAGCTCAGTTCCATCAACCCACTTGCAAACCTGCCACTCGCCCACCTTCTGCTGGGGGCCAAACCAAAGGGATGAAGCCTCGTGCTCGTACCAAGCCCGAAGCAAAGTTAAAGCCCTGAGAAGTTCCCCCAGTCAGGCCTGAGCCAGAGTGCAGTTATCTAAGCTGCGATGAGACGGAAGAGCCTGGAAAGCAATTCATCGGCAGGAGGCGATGGAAGAAGGTAGAGTGTATGTGGCACCCGGGATTAAGTGATGCGCGCACTTTCGTGTCTGGCTCAGTAGTGTGCTTGCACGTTGACTAAGCCCCAGTTGAGAGCAGCAATTGTTGTTACTAATCGTGGGTGCCAGAGTGCCGTTCCTCCCCGGTGCATTAATTAGTCTTTTGTGTATGTGCAGGGCCTTGATAATGCTACTGTGTGGGCACCATGTATGTGAATGGCAGGTTTTCTGCGTATTTGTGACTGATCTTTCTTGTTTCTTTTAAACAGGAAAATCTTGTTATGTACTCCCCAGGAAGTAAAGAAATGCAAAGAACCGATGAAGAAAGAGGTGCCAATCAAGGAGGGAGTGTAGGTTAGTTCTGGTTTTAAATGTTCTTGACTGTGTTGTGGCCAAAAGCCGTGTCTTAAGCAATTGAAATGAGCTGAACTACTGAGTATTTTTTGTCCCAGCTACAATTCTGTATCGCTACGACTTTACCAGCCATAGTCATGGACTCTGAGCCTGTCCTGTAGTGAGGTCAAAGCAGGTATTAAAAAAAGAAAAGTGTGCTTTTCCAAAATGCTGACGAGACTGAAAAGAGCAGATGGCTGTGGGCAGGTGGGAATGCACAGAAATGGGCAGCGTCCCTCAGAATGAGGAACAGTGATGTGGGTAGAGCCGTAGCACGACCGTTTGTCATGTCCTTGAGCAGCGCAGCAAGGATTTTGAGGCAGCAAGGCCAGGTGCCGGGGGTGTTTGAACAGCTCCTCCCGAGCACGGAGATGGGCATGGGAGAAGACAGTGCTGTTCCTGTTGGTGTGTAGCAGGTGGCAGTCAGTGGAAGCTGCTCTCAGGACATGTACTTAGGAGCTGTCATCGTGGTGCTTGGTGGGAAATAACATGAGGGAGGAGGCAAAGTCATGAAAGGCTGTATTAACTCTATGTGCAAAGTGACGGAAACAACTCCCGGGTGTTAAGGAGGCTGTTGGTTGTGATTAAGGCAGTGAGTGAGATGATCCTTGTAGGAGCTTTCTGAGTGGGTCAGAAGAGGGCAAGACTGGACGTAAGGCCAGAAAAAGCTGTGGCAGTAGTTGAGCCAATCAGAACTCAAGTCGGAGATGATTTGGGCAATATCTGGCGAAGTCAGCGTCTTGTACATGTTGCGCAGACTGCGTAAGGCCTGACTGCTGGTGAGGAAAGGAGTGTGAAAGGAGTGGGGATAGACGTGATCACAGAGGGATTTCTCAGTTTTCCATGGGCTGTCTGTATACCCCATGTAACTCATCTTGCATTCAGAAAGAAGTGCCACGCTGTTGGTGAAAAGCGGGGGGAGGGGGATGGAGGAGAAAAGGTAATCTGTGGCAGAGCTAGAACTTGGCGTGAGATTACCATGCTTAGTTTTACCATTCTAGAGTATGAAAAGCATTTCGTTGAAACACTTCCCCAAAATAACAAGGCATGACTTTCTGAAATAGCTGTTTTCCTCGGAGCTGCATCTGGGGTAAGCCAGATGAGAGAGTCTTGCCTGCTGTTAGTCACTGAGGCTGATGACAGGTCATGCAGCAGTTTTGGCAAGGTACATACAGCAAGATAGATACATATGCTTCTCTGCGCCGATTGTAGTTTCTGGAACGTGTCTTGCATAAGTTGGTCTTCAGGTTTTGCAGGTTGTAGGTTTGGCAGGATCTATCGTGTCATTAACGTGATGGTAATAACAAAACCCAGTGGGATGGGGTTGAAAAAGAAGAAAAAAAACCAACAGAGAGAGGAAAATAAAACCCAGGAAAAATAAGCGATGCAAATGAAAACCATTGCTCAGCACCAACCGACCGATGCTCAGCCAGTCCCTGAGCAGTGGCTCCCCTGCCACCCTCCCCTCAGTTTTGTAGCTGAGCATGACATCACATGGTATGGAATGTCCCTTTGGTCACTTGGGGTCAGCTGTCCCAACTGTGTCCCCTCCCAACTTTCTGTGCACCTCCAACCTACTCGCTGGCGGGGCAGCGTGAGGAGCAGAAAAGGCCTTGATGCTGTGTAAGTGCTGCTCAGCAGTAACCAAACCATCAGTGTGTTATCAACACTATTATCAGCACAAATCCAAGACAAAACCAGCCGGGGAGGGGACACAACGGTGTCCCCGCAGGGTGAGACAGCAGGGCAGGAGCGCCCCGTGGCATGCTAGGAGCTGTAGTCCTGGGGCATGGGGTGCCGGGTGGCCATGTCAGTCTTGGGAACGGCAGGGATCAAGGGAGATGAAACGCCATGGGACAGCTCTGCCAGTGTTGCGAATGAGTGATTTAGATCGCTTCAAAAATCACTGCCAGAGGTATTAGCAAAAGTGGTTTTGATGTGATTTATAACAGTGCGACTTAACAAAGTTCGATGGCAAGGTGCACTCCATTAATTACTGCATGGAAGAAACATACACAGGAAAATTGGCTTACACTCGAGTTAAAGTGATTCACAGAGAGACCGAGGATACAAAAGGGTACGGAGGACCTTCCCATTGAGTCACAGGGTTCAGAATAGACGCCCTTGCTTTCTAAACTCCTGATGGAGCTTAGGTGTGGCTGGGTCCAGTTTTAGTCAAGGGGAGATCACCGCCATGCAGCCACGCTGCCTAGCAGGGAGAGCTCAGAGAAGGCTCACTTTGGCTGTCATATTTATAGATAAAGTGGTTGGCTGGTAGTCAAATTACATGCGATAGGCAAGCTATGCATGAGGCTCCTTGCACCCACAACTTTCTTTGTTCCTTGATAAATGAGTCTTGGAAAAGCCACTTGCTATTCATGTGTCAGTTGCATGATCGGTGTCCCAAGCTCATATGCATCGATGCTCACTGTGCCACTCCGCTTCTTTGTGGGTTCTCAGAGAACAGATCGGGTCCAGAGGAGTTGTCGTCCCGGCCATGGCTCAGGCCTGTACGTCCTTTGGAGCCTGCACCAAACTACTGCTAGTTTGGTTAAGAGGTGGAGTGCATCCGTCACAGCCAGGGATGCTGAGATGCCCTGAGTGCTGCAGGGAGATTTCTGATTTGCAGCAGCAAATCTAATCGCTAAAAGAGACCAGTCCTCCCCAGGTGGCATCTTTGCTGGCTCTCCATCACCCTGTCTGGCTTTTTGGGGCCCTGGCTGGTGGGACCCATAGGGCACGTTATGAAAATTCCCTTCCCTAACTATTTAATCAACCAGTCTTTATAGTATGAAAGTGCATTAACTATGTTTCTAGGTCTATGTATGGTGAGTTCAGATGATACACTGCAATGCGAGGAGGTAGTGTAATTTTCCTGGAGACTTTGGTATTGTTCATGCTGAATTAAAAGAAGCAAAAGGACAGCCCGGCCCTGGAAAGAAGGACTTTGCTTCTGGGAAGCTTAGAGCTGTCCATGAAGGATAAAGGATACCCCGGCTCAACCAAGATAACACCAGCAACCTAGCCCCTCTGACACATCCTTGAAACTCTCCCAGCATTGTTTGGCGTCACAGATCAGTAATTCTAGCAAGACTGACTCCAGGGACCAATAGACAAGCAGCAAGAATGCTGCAAAACTAGAGTTGCTTTGCAGAGTTTGACTATGATTAGTAACCGTGGGTGCTCATGATTAGTCAAGACATCGTGTACCTGAACGACTGGAGGGTATAAGACCTCTGTTCTTATTCGAGGTGCACATTCGAGGTGCCCCAATTGGGCTGTGACATGGCACGCGCATGAAAAAATCCTTGCCCCTGTGATTCTACACTTTGCATCCTAGCCTCTTGCCTCCGTCGGCACGAGCCGGTTGTGAATTCTTCGTGACAGTGGCTCGGGGCTCACCTGTGGGCAGGGGGTTTTGCTGGATGAGGTCCAGGCAGTGCCAGACAAGACCATAGAGGGGGCCGAGCAAGCTGGGCAGCCGGTGCAGTGCCAGCTTCGGGATCTCGGAGTGCAAGCCCTGGCCAACAGTGCCCGCTTGCCAGCCAGGTGCGAGCCGAGTTTTCCGCACTCAGCCAGTCACCCCTTCCCAGGGCTGGATCCAGCTCACCGGCAGTGATGCTGGTGCTGGGGCAGTGATGGTGATGCCGATCCTGGGGTGGTGATGGAGGTCTCCGTCCTCCTGATGTTGATGTGGTTTGTGGTTTCTCCCACAGGTGCCTGCCACCCAGAGTGATGCCCCATCTACCCATCCTCTTGGTGGCCATCCCCAGCCCAGCTGAGCCACCCGCAGGGTGGGCAGGGGCTGTGTTAACCCCCCCAGCTCCCCTCCCACTGAGAAAATGACCATAGGCAGAGAGAGGCGCTGCAAAGCCAACGCTCAGCTCTTTTCATGAATTAAGCAAGAAACGTGGATCTGGGAGAGGGCTGGGGCTGGAGCAGGTGGGTGCAGGTCTCTGCCTCTGGATCTTCTCTGCGCCTGGGTGCTACGGGGGAGGGTGCTGGAGCAATGGTTTATGGGTAGCTGTATTCATTGGCTATCTGCATTTGATCTCGTTCTGCACAAAACACTGCAGCTGGCCCAGTGCCGTGTGCAGGGCCACTCGCTCCCACTCCCCCTGGGCCAGTTTCTTCATGCGCTCCCACTCAGGCCACTGCTCGGGTGTGATGGGCACCAACTCCTCCTGCTCCTCCAGCGGGATGGGCGCAGCCGTGAGGCACCCCCAGGACCCAAGGGATAGCAGGGAGTTGGCGGGAGGGCGCGGCAGCCGCAGCAGCATGCGCAGCTGCTGCGGCAGCCCCTCCCATGGGGTTTGGCCCCCCGTCGGCAACAGGCGCAGCCAGCTCGGCTGCTTGGGTTTGTCAGCCATCCCAGTGAGTGCCTTTGGAGTGGCATTGGAGTATTTGGAGTACGCTCTCTCCTTTCACCATCATCGCGTTTCTGGAATGCTTGAATTAGGCTCAGGATAATGCCAGTATGCTGTCCCTGAATCGCGACTCTGGGAATGTCTAGTGGCAATGCTTTCCTCCACAGTTCATTTCTCCACTCCTGAGACTCAGCTCGTGGGTCTTTAGGCGTATTTTCCTTTGGCCTAGTTCCTGTTCCCTGTGGGTGTGTTTGTTTTACTGGTCACCTTGGTTTACTGGTCGCACTTGGTGATCTCCTGTTCAGGGCCTTGGGTCCGATTTTTCGGCTAAGGGATCACCTCGCCCCATTTCATGGGCGTGGTTTACAATGTTGTGCCTTAATTGTGCCCAGGTAGGGAGTTGGTTGCGGGGATCATTATCACCTAACTCCTCATTGTGTTCTGTGTCTCTTTTAATTTCATCCTGTTTTGCAATTAAATTAGGTTTAAGAACTGCCGGGGCTCCTCTGAGTAGTGGTTTTAGCATTGCATAATCAATCGTAGCAGATATTGGGATATCATTGGGTTCTCGTTTATGCATGGCTTGTATGCAGGCAGCTTTTGTGATGGCTGTAGAGAGCTCGTTAAGAGATCTTATGGGGATTACGGAGGGTTCACCTTGCTCCCTAGCATCTATTCCCCCAGCCCAGTAAGCTATCCTGCTGGTGATAGAATGGGATTCATGTGCCGGGTCTGGTCCTAAATTTAAGAGAACTCCCGGACCCCAAAAGCCATTTGCTTCATCTCCACTCAGCGTTATTCGGTCGCTGCCACTTAGGCAGACTCACCACAAATACTCTTGTTTCAGTTTTACCTGGCTTTCTGCCCTATTTCTCTTGTAAATTTGCTAATTGTAACAGATCCCAGGGAGTGATTCACTCAGTATATCACGGAGCACCACCCCGAGGTCCTTCAGGCTGTACTGTTTTAATGATAGATCTTGCTTCGTATTCAGGGGGATTTGAGGGAAACAAAGAATCATCCTCCCCCGGCTTGCTATCATCGGGGTCACGCCATATGTTCCTATCCCATTCCTCAGGAGATACAATTAGTTTCCTAATCTGTACAATGTGAGGGGAATGGGGAGCCCGCATAAGCGTCATTTTGACCTTTTCTTCCAACCTCTGTTTTTTCTCCTTTTCTTCCTGTAACTGTTTCTGCAGCTGCTCAATTTATTTTTTGCTCAATTTTTCCTGACTTTTACTCTTCTGATTCTCTCCCTCATCCCACTGGGGGGGAGTGAGCAAGCGGCTATGTGGTGCTTAGTTGCCAGCTGGAGTAAAACCACGACAGGGATATATTGGGTCTGGCTGAGATGGAGTTAATTTTCCCCATATCAGCCCTCTCATAGTGCTGTGCTTTGTATTGGTAGCTAGAAAGGTGTTGATAACACACCAGTGTTTTGGCTACTGCTGAGCAGTGCTTGCGCAGCATCAAGGCTGTCTCTCCAACGTTTCGCCCCCTCCTCTCACAAGTAGGCTGGGGGTGGGCAAGATCTTGGGAGGGGACACAGCCAGGAGAGCTAACCAAACTGACGAAAGGGATATTCCATACCATATGACGTCCAGTCAGCAATAAAAGCTAAGGGAATGGAGGAGGATGGGGGGGCATTCATTATTTATGACGTTTGTCTTCCGGAGCAACCACTACGTGTACTGAAGCCCTGCTTCCTGGGAAGTGGCTGGACATCACCTGCTGATGGGAAGTAGAGAGTAAATCTTCTGTTTTCCTTTTGCTTCCACGGGCAGCCTTTGCTTTTGCTTTTATTAAACTGCCCTTATCTCAACCTACAAGCCTTTTGTTATGTTTTCTCTCCCCTGTGCAGCTGAGGAGGGGGAGCAGTAGAGCAGCTTTGGTGGGCACCTGGTGTTTAGCCAGGGTCAATCCACCACAGTCCTTTTTGGTGCCCAACATGGGGCACGAGACAACGGCAGTTTTGTATTAAGCGTGCTATACCTGTAGTTGTTACTTAGTGGCAAGCTCCTGGGTGGGTCACAGAGTTTGTTGGCTGCGCTGCTTATGTCTTTATTTTGCCGAGCTTGGGAACATGTTAATACAAATAATGGCTATGTGCTTTGCCCTGGCATTAATGGCCTTACTGTGCTGGGGGAGCTATTTTGTGGGGAGGAGGAAGGAACCTGGGAACATGCTAGTACAAACAGTCATTATGTGCTTTGCCCTGGCATTAACGGCCTTGCTGTGCTGGGGGAGCTATCTTGTGGAAAGATGAGGGAATACATCTCCCTCTCCCTACCTGGGATTGATGTGGATGGTTGTATTATGCAGGCTCCTGAGGACCTTGTTCACCCTTATGATGTGAGCCGTTTAATACTACTAATTAATACTGCTGGCATACTATGGGTTTTGTGGAATCTGGTCTTATCCTGGTGTAAAAGAAGGCAACTTTTGGGAGAGGCAATACTGAAATGTGCCCGAGGTGGCCGGTCCCTGGGTGTCAGGGTGTGTGGAAGGATTTGGGCAGATTCCTAGGATGGTTATCACCTCCCATAACCTGGGACTTTACACCTGAACAGGCAAGCGACCCTGGCAAACTGACGTGCCACCTGACAGAAGGGTGCCTTGCCTACCCCAATGAAACCCAGCAGCTTCTAGCACTGTACTGGGGCGTAGCGTGTGCCTGTTGAGCCACAGTTCAGTACGCTCAGAGGACTGTGGTTGGGCCAGGGACCCAAATGCATCTGAGGACACCATGGTTGAGATAGGGACCTAGACCACAGCAACTACAGTAATTGCCCCAGTAGTGAAAAAGAAACAGTGGACAAGGAAAACAATGGGTCCATATCATTGATTAGTAAGGGAGGAGGAAGAAGATGAAAAGGTTTGATCAAGAAGTCGGTCCTTCGACAAAGAGCTTGGAGGAAGGGGTGAGAGAATTCCAACAGGAAGCGGAAACTACCCGGTCCCTGAGCTCATCAGAACTTTGAGATGTGCAGAAAGATTACAGCCGCCAGCCAGGTGAGCGGATTGCTGTCTAGCTGCTCCGATGCTGGGATAATGGGGCCGACAGTCAGCAATTGGAAGGTAAGGAAGCCCAACAGCTGGGATCCCTTGCTAGAAACCAGGGAATTGAGAGGGGAATTGGAAAAAAGGCAGCAATTTGCAGTCTCTGGAGACGGCTCCTCTCAAGTGTGAGGGCAAGATATCCATTCAAGGAAGATCCTGTGAACTCCCCAGGACTACTGCAGATGAAGGCATCCAGTGCCTGTGAGAATTAGCGGTGCTGGAAGTCATCTACAGTGATCTAGACGATGATGAGGTCTCCAAAGATCCAGAGGATGTCCTGTGCACACGGGCCATGTGGAGGAAGGTGATTCAAAGTGCCGCAGTGTCATATTCTGACAGCTTGGCAGCGATGTATTGCCTGGATATGGATACACCAACTGTGGAGAGAGTGTCTTCTTGGCTCCAAAACTTTGAAGAAAATCTCTGTACCTCCTCATCCCTACAGGCCAGCGCCTTGGCTGTCACAGGCACCCCAAGAAATGAGTCCTCTCCTGCCCCGGTCAGAGGGAAAGGGAGCCCCAGGCGCATGCTGCGTGGCACACTCTGGTTCTTCCTGCGTGACCAGGGGGAGGACATGAGGAAGTGGGATGGTGAACCCACCTTTAAGCTGGAAGCCTGTGTACGTGAACTGAGAGGGAAGACAACTGTTAAGAAGGAGCCACCCAAGAAGGCTGTCGGCTTAGTTGCTGTAGAGACACAAGGTGGCAATCAGCGATCTCCCAGACACAGAAGAACTGAAATCACCCTTGATCCTGGTGAGGGGACTTCTGGTCTGGCACTGCAAGGGTCAGACAGTGAATACTCTGATGAGGAACAGGAATAGAGGGTCCCTGCCTTCAGCCAGGAGGAGGAAAGGGATGACCAGGTATTTTGGACCATGTGGATTTGATGGCCTGGCACATCAGACCCACAGAAGTATAAGGCTTTGGTAGACACTGGTGCACAGTGTACACTGGTGCACAGTGTATACTGGTGCTATCAGGGTATAGCGGCACAGAACCCATCTGGATCTCTGGAGCGGCAGGGTGTCTCGTCCCACTCGGTGGGTTGCGAGATGGGTGAATCTTTTGATTCCCCGAGGGTTTGTGTAGCGACAAAGGCCGATCTCTGCTCAGCAGAGCGGCGGGCCGGTAGAGTCACGGCAATGACTCAGAGGAACAGTCTGACTAGCAACTTTATTAACTAGGGAATTAGACAAATGAACAAACTTAACAAACTAGCAAGCTCAATGAACGAACAGAGGCAATTTGGCAATGGAGCTATTTTCCAGGCAACCCGTCACAATTCATCCAAAACTCATATACCCAGATATATTTATAGTGGAAGAGTAGAGAAAGAGAGAAGTGAGAAAAGGAAAAGAGAAGAGAGGAGGATAGAGAAAGGAAAGGTATCACCACCCTTGGATCCCGCGATGACAATGACAGACGTGGCAATCCTCCGGTGGTGGGCGCGCGCCGTTCCCTGGGGGGGTGCCTTTTTATACTCTAATCCCTGCCTCCGGTCACGCCCCTGGAGGACGTATGTTGTTCTGGTCGTTGAAAGTTCGCAGGCGCTGGGGGAGGGGTGTGGTCGCGAGGAGTTTCATTCCAAGTTTTGGGTGGTCGCAGGCCCATTCCTTAGATAAAGTCTGTGTGACCTCTGGCCATATATGGTAACTGCGCATCCTCCGACATGCTCTTCTTGTCCCGTGCTAGCCAGCTTGCTGCACCTTATCTTGCTACAATGTTTGAGACAGTACCTCTTTCAGTGTCTCACAAGACAATACCTCTTTTAGTCTCTCCTCCGATGAGCTCTCCCCATCCCATGCTAGCCGACTTGCCGTCGCCATGCAAATCGCACCTTATCTCTCCACAATGTTTGAGACATTAACTCTTTCGGTCCCTCACATCAACCCGTGGCTCAAACATTGTCTATATAACAGAGGATAGAGAAGACAAAGTTTGCAAAATCATACATTTTACAATGGCAAGGGCAACCGTCAAAAATAAGATTCGAGAGTTGGCAGAGGGTCCTTGATTTCGTCTTCCTGGGTGGTGATGCGAACATAGCAAACAGCGGGAGAAAAGAGAGAGGAAGCAGAAGCAAGCAGATGGGTAATCATACATCGAACAATAGCTATGCCGATCATTAGGAATAGAAATCCAACCAACAGGGTTATTACATTTTGCATTAATCATTTCCCCCACCCCGTGAGTCCCCAGGATTGTAGGAGGGAGGCAAACCAAGATCTGGGTGTATGTCCATTGAACCTGTCTTTCGGTTGGAGTGATTGGAAGAGGTCAGCAGTTTGATGGGCGATTTCTTTCATTTTGGTCCAAGCCTCCTCTATAGTAGTACTGGCATTGTGAATAGTTATGCAACATTCTCCATCACTTAAATTCAACATACCACATACCCCTTGTTCTTTTAACAATATTATGTCTAAGGCTAAACAATTTTGAAGCGTCATTTTCGACACCTGTTGGACTTGTAGTTTGAGTTCTCCTAAAGCGTATCTGGTCCAATTACTTAGGAGGTGTACTTGCCAGGTAATACCTTCTAGAACAAATTGATATTGCTTTAGGGTTATGTATGGGGTGAAAATGTTTTTGAACATTAGAGCTGCTACTTGCCCATCCGTATAGTAATTGGGGACCTGGACTCCACTGATAGCCCATTTGGGTCGGGTTTTTGGGGCTTCTGCCACTTCCCGGTGCACTCCCCGGGGAGGGGCAGTGAAATTGGAAACACGAGATGGGCATAAGGATGGGATGACTAATCCACATTTCAGACCAGCGTGATATTTCAGTGTTAAATAGGAATAAAATTTCCCATTAGAACATCCCCAAAGTAGTCCCAAGGGGGCCGGGTATATGCTAGTTTCACAGGTTCAGGTATCACTGTAGTCCACAAAATATATGTCAGGTTTTGCAGTGAGTGGCAGGCCCTTCAAAGGGTAGTGTGTACGGGGTATGCTGCAATACATGACTCTACCATAATCCTTAGTTTCGTCATAAAATTTGTTGCACAGAATATCCCGATTTCTATATCCGTGAGAAGGATAACCCCAAGAAATACACATGTCCCTTATCAGAACCCTTACTCTCTTGAAAAGCCAGGTCTCAGGGCGGGTCCCCAGGAGCAGTGTTACAGTTAAGAACTTTGGCACATGTAAACAGATCAGACTGGCAATGCTGTGGGTGATTGGCATACCCTAGCGGCTGCAGGAGGGCTGCATTTGTGACCACATCCACTGTAAATTTCTCAGGTCTCTAGGTTCGTGCCCCGTGCTATTGGGAAGTTGTATACACCAAGAGAGATTCACATTTAGGGAATAATTGGCCTCATAAAAATCCGGTTGTTCTAACGGGTGAAAGAAGGAGTCAAATGGGAAATGGGAGCAAGGTACAGAATATGAGCCAGCCAGATTGTTCCGGAGCACTGATTTAGGTCCTTGGTGGGAGAGTAGCATTGCAACAGGACCGTTCCCAGAAACGTAAATCAGACTTGTTGTAATAAGCAAAATACATTTCAGTCTGCCCTCAAGCAAAGTTCTTAATTGCAGTACAGTGAATAGTTTCAGATAGCTATTGGTCAAGAGGTAATTATCTTCCCAGTCAGTATAAGTTGTCCGGAAAAGGGGGAACAAGACATAGGGTTGTTCTATAGTTTGATTCATTTCCAAGTTATACATACTATTGGGCGATGCAACATAAAATCTCAACCCTTGGTTGGTTGACTGGGGAAGGGCAACGCATATCCCTTGGTCAGTTGTACTCCAGATTCTAGTAAACCCACAAATTAGTTCCCACACAAGGTTTGAAGGAGTATTGTTTCCACTCCCCCCATGTTCTCCTTTCCCACAGGAGAGGAGGACCACTGTCGACGTGAGAAATTGTAAGTACATATTAAGGCAACGACTACGATTGTTAAACAATTACTGAAGTACAACAGTGGTGGTACTCATCGAGGTCCAGCGCTCCTCCGACGAGATTGGTATGTTTAGCAGACAACAGTCTGGCTCTCCCCTTGCAAAAGAAAAGGAAAACTCGGTCCCCTTTGGAACCGGTTTTGAAAGGAAGGGATTCTCCACCTGTGTATCCTTCCAATCTGGGTCATGATTCTCCATAATAGTTTCCAACACCTTTGCCACCTTTTCCGGATCCTCCCTCTATGTTCCAGCCATCTCTTAAGATCGTTACCAAGAAGGGAACTTTTGCAGCACTGCCTGCCTTAAGGGCCCTTCCGGCACTGCCCTCCCTCTCCTAGTTCTTCCTGCTATCGGGCTGAAATTCTCCCTTTCACTTTCAGCATCACGGTCCGCATCACCTTCTCCGACTTCCCCATTTCCACCCTGACCATTACCTCCCCGTATATCTCTCTGTCCCGGAGCCACTAATAATCTAACATCGTCTTCCTCTTCCTCTGGTTCCGTATATTTTTTACACCTTTTACCAATACCACATGCAGAACAACATTGTTTAAGTGTTTTGTTCCAAACTTGTTCTAAAGCCAAAACATTTGCATTCATTGTGAGCCGTCTTGCATAAGTCCACGAGCAAGTCCACTTGCATAAGTCCCCCCACTTAATGGGGACGGCGGAGCGGGTTTCCCGACCTGGCTTCAGTACCCTGGTGTTCCGTGGGGGGAGGGCGGAGGGAGAGTTTGGCCCGGTCGGGGCCCTTTCTTCTCGCCTGAAAGTCCTATCCGGATCTTTCCACACTTTTACTAATAATTGCAGGTTAGACAGGGGTAACCCATCCATAAGTTCTCTAGGTATTTCTTTACGTAAACCCTCTCTCCAGAGTTGGCTCCTCGTCATCCACGACCCTAGGTTTCTCCTTGGGGGTAGGCCTTTTGAAGGCCAATTGCCTAATTCAGCTCTCTTAACCACAGCTTTACCCCTTTGTTTCCCTCCAGAGATTCCCACGTTGCGGCTATAAGTGATCAGTTCCTGCGCAATCTCTCCCCAGGTGAGGGGAAATTCCGCCGCAGCGGGCCGCGTCTGGTTTCTCCCTGGTGTTAGCATTTCTGTTAAATGCTCCTGAATTGGGAGCGCTGCCCTTAGGCGGTCCTGGATTTGTATGGCATATAGCTTTAGGGGGTCAGGGAGGCCCTTTGTCAGGGGTTTCATTCGAGTGGGGTCAACTTTTAGCAACATCGGGGAGGGCTGATGGGGTATGAAGTGCCTGTCATGCATGAGCTGGAGGCAGGCAGCTTTCTGCACGCTCTCGGTAATTTGATCCAGTCCCGGAGTGGGGATGGTCACTGGGTCTCCCCGTTCCAAGGGGTCTAGCCCTCCAGCCCAGTATGCCACCCTTTGAGTGAGGGTCCAGGGAGCTCGAGTGTTGGGGACAGTTAGAAACACGCCTGGACCCCAATATCCCTGCACCTCCTCCTCAGAAAGTTTAATTCTGTCCCCCTCCGTGAGGGAGACTCTCCACATATATTCCGTCTCCATTTCTCTAGGGAGTCTACTGTATTTTTCTTGTAATTTCGACAATTCAGTTGCACTATAGGGAATTTTTTTTGGTTATGATTTCTGGCGCAGTATCGGTACCCCCTTCATATTGAAAATCCGTTTTAATAAGTGGGCGAAGTTGGGGAGCAGTTCTCTCGTCAAGTTGGCACTTTGCCTGTTCCATTTCTTCCCAGGGGTAGTGGCCAGCTACCCCCCCGCCTTCAACTAGCTCGTGTTCCTTAGATAGGCTGGAGTGCCCACACTCGCTCTCGAGATCCTCCCTCCGCGCCTCCACTCGCTCTGACCGCAATTCACGCTCCCTGACAAAAGCATCGCGCAATTGACTCTGCAAGCTATTTGCTGCTGTTTCCACTTGCACCCATTTTTTCCGCTCAGCTTCTAGCTCTGCTTGCAAGCTTTCATCCAAATCCCGTTTTTTCCGCTCAGCTTCCAGCTCTGCTTGCAAGCTTTTAACCAAATCTTGTTTCTTCCACTCAGCTTCCAGCTCTGCTTCCAAGCTTTTAACCGAATCTTGTAATGATTCCCTCGCCTCTCGCTCAGCCTGTTTTACTGTGCACTTATCCTTCTGCGCTGCCATCAGCGCAGCTCCTAAAACACCACAAACTACAGTTTTTCCTTTCCCAGGCCTTGACCTGTTCTCCTTTGCCAAAACCTTTATTCGCTCTGCAACAGTGGACGGAGATTGGCAGTTCTCCTCTGCCCAATTTCACCCTCGAGGCGTCGGGCAGGAGTTATATGTTTTTAACAACTCTATCAAAGGAGAGCAGTCCAGATCAGGCTGAACCCGGGAAGCCATGATCACCTGCTGGAGGACTCGGACTCAGCTGATTCACGTCCTCCCTTCTCGACTCAGTCGATATCCCCTCCCTGTTCCTTTCACTGATCACATCGGGGAATCCCACTTCTGACACCAACTTAATGTCTCGTCCCACTCGGTGGGTTGCGAGATGGGTGAATCTTTTGATTCCCCGAGGGTTTGTGTATCAACAAAGGCCGAACTCTGCTCGGCAGAGCCGCAGGCCAGTAGAGTCACGGCAATGACTCAGAGGAACAGTCTGACTAGCAACTTCATTAACTAGATGAGCGCTCCCCATCCCATGCTAGCCGACTTGCCGTCGCCATGCAAATCGCGCCTTATCTCTCCACAGTGTTTGAGACATTAACTCTTTCAGTCCCTCACAGAGGGATGCCACGAATTGTCTGTATTGGAGGCTGAGGTGAGCTTAACAGGGGACAAGTGGGACAAAGCACCCCATTGTGACCAGCCCAGAGGCCCTTCTATCCTTGGCATAGTCTACCTCAGGAGAGAGTACTTCAAGGACCCAAAGGGGTACCAATGGGCTTTTGGTGTAGCCACTGTGAACACAGAGAAGATCAAGCAGTTATCTACGCTGCCTGGCCTCTCAGAAGATCCCTTCGTTGTGGGATTGCTGTGAGTTGAAGAACAGCAGGTGCCAATTGCTACCAGGATGGTGCACCAGCGGCAGTATCACACAAACTGAGACTCCCTGGCTCCCATCCATGAACTGATTCCTCAACTGGAGAGCCAAGGAGTCATCAGCAAGACTCACTCACCTTTTAATAGTCCCATATGGCCAGTGCAAAAGTCTGATGGAGGGTGGGAAGACTGAAAGATTCCCCTGCAGCCCGTGTGGAAGACCATGGTGAGGCAGGCTGTCCCCCTGCAGCCCATGGAGGTTAACGGTGGAGCAGATATCCACCTGCAGCCCGTGGAGGACCCCATGCTGGAGCAGGTGGATGCACCCAAAAGAGGCCGTGACCCCATGGGACGCCCATGCTGGAGCAGCCTCCTGGCAGGACCTGTTACTCCATGGGGGACCCATGCTGGAGCAGTCCTTTCCTAAAGGACTGCACCCCGTGGAAAGGACCCACGTTCATGGAGGGCTGTTTCATGTGGGTGGGACCCCATGCTGGAGCAGGGGAAGAGCATGAGGAGGAAGGAGAGGCAGAGACAATGTGTGATGAACTGACCACAACCCCTGTTCCCTGTCCCCCTGCATGGCTCGGGGGGAGGGGGTGGAGAAATCGGGAGTGAAGTTGGCCCTGGGAAGAAGGGAGGGCTGGAGGTAAGGTGCTTTTAGATTTCTTCTTATTTCTTATCCTACTCTGATTTGATTGTCAAAGTCAATAAATGAAATTAATTTCCCCAGGACGAGTGTGTTTTGCCCGTGCTGGTAGCTGCTGACTGATCTCCCTGTCTTTAGCTCAACCCATGAGCCTTTCATCACATTTTCTCTCCCCCTGTCTTGCTGAGGAGGGGGAGTGACAGAGCAGCTTGGTGGGCACGTGGCATCCAGCCAAGGTCAACCCACCACAGCTGTCCGCCTGACAAATCCTTCCACAGGTGTCTCTTGGGTCCCCAGAGTCATCACTGTGACCGAGGGGTGGGGAAAAGTCTCCCTGGCACGGTCCCCATGACAGACCTTGATGCCCCAACCTCCCATAGCCCTCCTGCCTTGACACCCCCACCAGCACACAGCCCTTTACCAGCCCTGGCTGTATCCCATGCAGGAGTTTGCAGAGAGCCCTGCTCTGGGGTCTCCTGGGGTCTGGGCATGTGTAAGTCTGGACTGGCTTGAGGAGGGAGCCCATGAGAACCTCATGAAGTTCAACAAGGCCAAGCATGAGGTCCTGCACATGGGGCGGGGCAATCCCCAATATCAATAAAGACTGAGGGATGAATGGACAAAGAGCAGCCCTGCGAAGAAGGACTTGGGCATATTGGTGGATGAGCCAGCAATGTGCCCTTGCATCCCAGAAAGCCAAGCGTATCCTGGGCTGCATCAAAAGAAGTGTGGCCAGCAGGTCGAGGGAGGTGATTCTCCCCTCCTGTGCTCCACTCTTGTGAGAGCCCACCTGGAGCACTGCTTCCAACTGTGGGGCCCCCAGCACAAGAACGACATGGACCTGTTAGAGCAGGTCCAGAGAAGGCCATGAAAATGATCAGAAGGCTGGAACTCCTCTCCTGTGGAGAAAGGCTGAGTTGGGGCTGTTTACCCTGGAGAAGAGAAGGCTCTGGGAAGACCTTCTTGTGGCCTTTCAATATATAAAGGGGGCTTATAAAAAAGATGGGAGAGAGATTTTTACCAAGGCCTGTAGTGACAGGACAAGGGGCAAAGTTTTTAAACTGAAAGAAGGTAAATTTAGATTGAACAGAAGGAAGACATTTCTTACAATGAGGGTATTGAGACACTGGAACGGGTTACCCAGAGAACTTGTGGATGCCCCATCACTGGAGGTGTTCAAGGTCAGGTTGGATGGGACTTGGAGCAACCTGATCTAGAGGATGATGTCCCTGTACACTGGTTTTGTCTGGGATAGAATTAATTTTCTTCCTAGTAGCTGGTGTAGTGCTGTGTTTTGGATTTTAGTATGAGAATATTATTGATAACACGCTGATGTTTTGGTTGTTGCTAAGTGGTGTTTACACTGGTCAAGGGCTTTTCAGCTTCCCATGCTCTGCCAGGTGCACAAGAAACTGGGAGGGGGCACAGCCAGGATAGTTGATCCAAACTGACCAAAGGGCTATGCCATACCATATGACGTCATGCTCAGTACATAAACTGGGGGGAAGTTGGCTGGGGGGTAGCGATCGCTGCTCAGGGACTGGCTGGGCGTTGGTTGGCGGGTGGTGAGCAGTTGTATCACTTCCCCCCACCCCCCCGGTTTTGTTCCTCTCTCGCTCTCTTGTTGTTTTCCTTCTCATTACAATTATTATTATTATTATTGTTGTTGTTGTTATTGTTCCAATTATTAAACTGTGCTTATCTCAACCCACAAGTTTTCCTACTTTTGCTCTTCCGGTTCTCTTCCCCATCCCACCATGGGGGAGGTTGAGCGAGCGGCTCTGTGGTACTTAATTGCCGACTGGAGCTAAACCACAACAGTCCTTTTTGGCACCCAACATGGGGCTCAAAGGGTTTGAGATAATAACAGATTAACCAGAGCGTATTAAGGAATTTAGATCTGTTAGTAGTTGTGGGCCACGATATTGATTCATCTGTTCTCAATACTGGTTTAACTGATCTGCACCATGCTCTTTTTTTTTGCTGTACATGTTAAAGATCAGTGTTGGTTTTTGCAGTTTGCTGTGCTCTGCTATGATTGGTGATGTTTGGCCTGTGAGATTTGTTATTACAACCGTGACCTTGGGTTTATTTTGGTATCTAAGTGCCGTACTGAAACCATTACTGTACGTCAGGTACCACCTTATGGAGACAATTAGCAATTATACTTCTTCCTCTGAGAGGGTTTTTTATGGAGGAAATACAGAATGGCACCTTTGCTACTTTCTTCTACAATGTTTCCTCCTTTGTTACAATAACTTTTCAGTATCTTGAACATCCTTGGGTAGTTAAGATACATCTATTGATATTGCTTGGGAATATTGTTTTGGTTTTGTCTAAGATTAGTAAGCAATTCAAGAATATCATCCAGAGATCTGCCCCAAGGCTGGATAGTTATGAGTGGCAGGGTGTGTGGGATAGCATGAACAAATGCCTAGGATGGTGGGCACCTCCAGTGTCCTGGAACTTCACCCCTGAACAAGTACAGAATCCTGGAAAATGAGTAGAATATTTGGAAAAAGTATGTTCTGTCAGCCAGTGAGGACAGAGGGACACCAGTAAAGCTTGGGACATCATGGGGCCAGAGTAAGTTGGGGGAAGAAGGGCGGTGGTTAAAGTCTGCAGGGAAACAGGCACAGGCACAGGACAGTGTAGGACAGCCTGGTGGGGAGAGCCGGGGGACTTGGTGGGGCTCAGACCCACCTGCAAAAGATCTGAGGTACTTGTCCTCTCGGCTATGGCTGTTGTTTCTTCCAGTGAGGCCCAGGAGAGGACGCTGGTTCCTTACAACCCCAGCATCTCATTGCTTCCTCACCACCATAGAGCATGGGAGATGTCCTAGCGCTGTCCTGCCCTCAGCATCGCACACCCCCACATCTCACTGCCCCCAGGAAGAGCCACGAGCATCCCATGAGAGAAAGGTTCCCGCTTTGCAGGGGATGGGGGTCAGGCCTTGGCCATCTTGCTTGGCAAAACGCATCGAGAGCTTTCAGAGCCACCTCCACATTTGATCTTCCACCTGTAACCAGTGCCTCTGACTTCCTGCTTCACCAGCCCCCAGGGATGGGCACCTTGTCTGGTCGTTCCCTCCATGGGCTCTTCAGTGACGGCCCTCAGTGAGGCCTGCTAACACCCTCAGAAACCTGGATGCTTGCTTCTGACTTCTGCTTCCCTAGCAGCTTCTTCAAACTTTCAGGATCTGCGGTTCAGGAACTTGGCACCAGAGGGCCCTTTAACAGGCAAAACACCCTAACAAGCCAAGTCGCTGGGCATAATTTTCCTTAATTCCTCAGTTCTTATTTGCTTGATCAGAGAGATTTCAGGAGTGTAGCCAAAGTGAAAACATTTCCAACAGTAAATAAAACTAAGAAAGGCTTTCTTCTTTTTCCAGTTTTCTTCCTTTGTCTACTTACAGCTTAAGTGATGTCAGCGACCTCCACTTGAGATTGGTCCTAAGCATCTCCTACTGGAGTCTGTATGTGTAGGCAAATCAATAACCTTTATGTCAGACACCTGATGGGCAGTCTGTCTCCCTACCCGCCCCAACCCCACCTTTTCTCTCTCATCAGCTACCTGGCTGGACCAGACAATCCCTGCCAGACACAGTTTTCGGAGAGCCTTGGCATCTCACGTAGCACTTACAGGCCTGTATTTAGCCAATAAATAGAGTAACTGCCCTGAATTTTATTAGGCCATGTGGAGATGTTTGTGAGACGGATGGCATTATAGTCAACGGAGATGCAGTAAACACAGCTGATGGTGAAGACAGAGTCAAGCTTAGCTCTCCCCGTGGTACATGACATGGTTTGGTCAACTGAAAACCTGTGTAGGCTGCCCAGGAAATAACAAACAGGGACAGGCTCAGCTGTCCTGCACATACCTTGGACAACCTCTGGCATCTCAGATGTCACCAGGTGTTTCATCTGAACAGCTCACTCCTACCCCCCATTTCCATTAATTAGCATGGTAGCTGAAACAAGCAGCTCGCACACAGATGCCTATTTTGTGCACATTTGAATTGAGGAGAGAGGAATCCCACCTCCTGAGGGTTTGTGGCAAGCATGGGAGGGAGCTGAGTCCCCTTCTAGCCCCAGGACTGCAAACCCAGAATGAGATGCCTCAATTGACTCATCTGAATTGCTTCCCTCAGCTTAGACAAATGTGATCCCTTCCTGTCACTGTCTGGCTGTCCTGTCTTATAATGGCATGAGAAAAGCTTATTCTCATGCCCAGCTCTGTCTCTGATAGGAGACATCGGTTCTCACTTCAGTCTGTTTCACAGTAGAGGCCCAGGGACACCTGGAGGGAGCCCAGAGGAGGCAGAGAAAGTGCTGCCTTGGGTTGGTCCTCTGCTGCTGAGCTGGGCTGGGCTCCTGGGACAGAGGGACCTCATGGCAAGTGGGCAGCACTGCAGAGAGACAGCTCTGCCCAGGAGCAGCTCCTCTGCAAAGCGAGCAGGGCTGAGGGCACTGCCTGCAGGCAGCGAGGGGAGAAGAGCGAGGCAGGGAGAGGTTAAAGGCAGCGTAGAGTGGGAGAGAAGAGGAGAGCTCACTGGCAGAGAAATCTTCACAGTCCTCTACATGGTAAGTCTCTGAGTGCAGGGCAACAAAGCTGCGGTTCCTGGAGGGATCTCCTAAAGCCGGCACATCCCACAGCCTATGGGATCTTTCAAGAAGACTCTCACAGTTTCTGTAGCGTGGAGGAGGAGAATGTGCTCCTGAGCAGTGATTCCCTGCTGCACCCTCAGAGGGACAGGGCGTCACAGCTCCCTTCTTTCAGGGACAGCTGCAGGGTGTGAATCCAGGTGTGCAGCCAGGGGTGGCCAGGGTTGTCCTCCAGAGCAGGGTCCCTTCACCCAAGGGGGATGTGTGCTGGGGCAGGGACTCTGCCACCTGCCAGGGCCAACATTCAGCCTGCCCAGGGAGCTCCCCACAGTGCGGTGATGAGAAGCTGTGGGTGGAAGGAGTGACCCCCAGCAGGGCAAGGCTTGTCTGCTGTGGAGAGGGTGCTGCGTAGGTCAGGGCTGCTCACAGCTCCACATCACCCTGAGGACATCTCTGGAGGAGACTTTTCAAGAGGAAAGTCAAGGCAGGGGCTATCTGAAAGGGAAGGTGTCTGTGCTTTCAGTTTTCTCTTACTGGTGTTCTGGGTGGGCAGTGGTTGATTGGAATTTATTTCTCCTTTCTGGAGAAGGCACTGAGATCCCAGATCTCGTTAGGACTTGTCTGAGATGCCCCTTAGACCCTGCACGGACAGAGATGCCCCTGGACATTGCCCTGCTGCTAGGAGGTGTCTGCAGGGCAGAGTTGAGCACACACCTGGTGGGTGTGCAGTCTGTGAACATGGACAGGGAGGAGATGAGAGGACAGAGAAACAGCTCTGGGCAGGGACATCTCCAGGCAGCAGAGACATGGGCAGGGAGGGAGAGGGACCTGCTCCCAGAAACGCCATGGGAGGGAAGATTTGGGCATGTCTTTGCCATTCCCTGCAGTGCAGATGCCTTCCCCAGAGCTACCTCCTGGTCTCCGTTCCCACCCAGCATGGCCTCTGCCCACAAGGCCATGGGGTCCAGGGCATGAGTCACCTCCTCCGCAGACGGACCTCCAGAAGAGGAGAGCTGCATGTGTCCTCCAATGTGGTACACAGCAAAGGGGCTCAAAGCACCTACACTGTGAGGTGGAGTGCACAGCTGGGTAAGGAGGAGGTTTCACTGCATGCCTGTCTGTCTTTCCCTCCTTGCTTCATTTTTTTTTGAGCACTGCAGTATTTTTCCTTGTTTCTCCACGTATCCATGCTGCTCTTGCTTTCTGGGGTTTATGTGGGGCCACAGATCAGCTTCTGTTCTGATACTGACTCTGGGGAATGTGTCCTGGAAGTGCCTTCATGGGAACTAGGTGCTCAAGCTCCATTTTAAAATGGCAAGCATGTCACTCAGCTGGTAGGGTTGGGGAATGAGCTGACTTGTTCCTCGTTCAAAGCAGGGAGGAGGATTTCCATGAGAAAACACAAGGGTTTTTCTCAGAGAAGTCTCTTCTAACATGTCACTGACTTTTCCTCCTTGCACAGGCCCACATGCCCAGAAGGACCAAATGTCCAACAGCAGCTCTGTCACTGAGTTCCTCCTCCTGGCATTTGCAGACACACGGGAGCTGCAGCTCTTGCACTTCTGGCTCTTCCTGGGCATCTGCCTGGCTGCCTTGCTGGGCAACGGCCTCATCATCACAGCCACAGCCTGCGACCAGCACCTCCACACCCCCATGTACTTCTTTCTCCTCAACCTCTCCCTCCTCGACCTGGGCTCCATCTCTACCACTCTTCCCAAATCCATGGTCAACTCCCTCTGGGACACCAGCACTATTTCCTACTATGGATGTGCTGCCCAGATCTTTATGTTTGTCGTGTTTGTCACAGGAGTTTTATCTTCTCACTGTCACGGCCTATGACCGCTAGGTAGCCATCTGCAAACCGCTGCACTACGGGACCCTCCTGGGCAGCAGAGCTTGTGCTAAAATGGCAGCAGCTGCCTGGGGCAGTGGGTTTCTCAGTGCTGTGGGGCACACTGCCAATACATTTTCACTACCACTCTGCCAAGGCAATACCATAGACCAGTTCTTCTGTGAACTTCCCCAGATTCTCAAGCTCTCCTGCTCAGACGATTACCTCAGGGAAGTTGGGCTTCTTGTCTTTTGTTTATGTTCAGGTATTGGGTGTTTTATTTTCATTGTTCTGTCCTGTGTGCAGATCTTCAGGGCTGTGCTGAGGATCCCCTCTGAGCAGGGACGGCACAAAGCCTTTTCCACGTGCCTCCCTCACCTGGCCGTGGTCTCCCTCTTTATCAGCACTGCCATGTCTGCCTACCTGAAGCCCCCCTCCTTCTCCTCCCACTCCCTGAATCTGGTGGTAGCAGTTCTGTACTCGGTAGTGCCTCCAGCTGCGAACCCCTCATCTACAGCATGAGGAACCAGGAGCTCAAGCATTCCCTGAGGAAACTGATTTTATGGACATTTTTCTGTAGTCATAAAGTTCCCATCACTCACCACAAATGACTCCCAATGCATCCTGTTCCAGGCTTGTGTTTTGTTTGTTTGCATTATCATGATGATTTCTTTTCATGGAATTATTTTTACTGTTTGTGCTTCTCGTGTGCGTACAGAAAAATGTGGATTCCTCCCACTGCTAAAGAAGAACAAACCTTTTCTGTCTCACATGGAGCCTGTATGAATGTACGTCCAAGAGTGGGTCAGCGCAGACTCTTATAGCATCTCTGTAATAAAATGGGAACACCCCAGTGCACTGTCTGAAGGCTGGTCTCTTCTTCCAGATCTGGTGCCAAGAATAGTGCCAAGGAATTGCTCCCCAGAAGGGACTCTTTCTCCTTGGTTTCAGGAGCATAAAGCTCATTGTGACATTGTGACCTGTCAGAGACCAAGGCCAGGATGGTCAATGGTCACTTCATTACATACCCAGGGCTGTCCCACAGGTGACATGCAGATGATGTCCTTAAGGAGGTGAATCTCAAGCTGACTGGAGAACCCAGGGGATCTCCAGGGACAGCATGTGCTTGGGGTGTGAAGTGACTAGAGCCCCACAAAGTGAGAGATCTCTCAAGATGGAATCCCCCAAAGGAAAACCATCAAATCCAGGTATGTGCAGGCAAACAAGGACTCTGTAATCCCAGGAGAGGCAGTGGGAACCTGTCAGGCACAGGGAAGGGAAGCTGGGGAGGGATTCATGTCACCGTTAGTGAAGCTGCTGGATGGAGAGGTACACCTGGACACATCTACAGCCATTGGAAATGCACCATCATCCCTTCAAACACCTGCCACATCCACAGAGCCCGGGGAGGGGGACTAGCATCAGTGTGATCCCCAGCGGGCTGGGTCTGCTTCCCACCCTGACCAGTATGGCCATGCGGAGTCACCCCGTGGGCACCACGGCCCACTCGCTCTGCAGAGCAACACCACCAGCTCGGGGTCTGTGGGGAGCACAGGGAGGGCCACTCACCATCATCCAGTGAGAGCTGATCTTTGAAATCTGACCAGCCCCATCCTCCTGCTGGGATCAGGGTCTATACTGGCAGAATCATAGAATCATAGAAGAGTTTGGGTTGGAAAGGACCTTTAAAGATCATCTAGTTCCAGCACTCCTCCTGAGAGTCCAACACTGTCCAGGGTGTTGTGGTTTAGCCCCAGTCGGCAATTAAGTACCACAGAGCCGCTCGCTCAACCTCCCCCACAGTGGGATGGAGGAGAGAACCGGAAGAGCAAAAGTAAGAAAACCTGTGGGTTGAGATAAGAACAGTTTAATAATTGGAACAATAATAATAACAATAATAACAACAACAACAGTAATAATAACAATTGTAATGAGAAGGAAAGCAACAAGAGAGCGAGAGAGGAACAAAACCAGGGCGGGGGCGGGGGGGAAGTGATACAACCGCTCACCACCCACCAACAGATGCCCAGCCATTCCCTGAGCAGCAATCGCTACCCCCCGGCCAACTCCCCCCCAGTTTCTATGCTGAGCAGGACATCATATGGTACGGAATAGCCCTTTGGTCAGTTTGGATCAACTATCCTGGCTGTGCCCCCTCCCAGTTTCTTGTGCACCTGGCAGAGCATGGGAAGCTGAAAAGCCCTTGACCAGTGTAAACACCACTTAGCAACAACCAAAACATCAGCGTGTTATCAATAATATTCTCATACTAAAATCCAAAACACAGCACTATACCAGCTACTAGGAAGAAATTTAACTCTATCCCAGCCGAAACCAGGACAGTATCCACCCCTTATTCTATACCATCTACGTCATGCCCAGGTTCTACCCTTTCTAATACATTCCAGTTAATCACCGCCACTTTTCCTGCCTTTTGATATATACACACAGATATCATTCCCTTGCTCTATGGGCCATCCTTCTAAATGTCCGTTGAGTTCATTTAGTCCATGACTTTGGGCTCCATCTGTCATAACAGTCCTTCAGGGCAGGAGAGATGCTGTGTGCTGTTGGATTGTTGCACGCTGAAGCCAGTTCTGGTTCCATCACTGCTGCACTTTGCTTGGTTTCATCAAAGTTCATTCTTCATTAATCTGGGTGATTCTTACTGAAATACCGTTGATATGGTGTATAGGAACCATAAACGTGATGACATACAGTATTATATAGCAATTAACATCATACCATTTAGTTCATTGGCTATTCTCACCCCAAATCAAATCCCCTTGAGGTACACAGCGGACTTCCCCATCCTTTCGCATTACCCACCAAGTGCACCCAGGTCCTTGAGCAAAAGCAATCCCACGAATGAGCTTGCCTTTGCCCGGGGCAGGAGTAACCCAGACTGTCTTCCCCAGCATGTTTTTTATGTGCTTTACAGGGACTTTATCCCCTTCATCAGTGCGTAAAAGTTTTGATTAGGCGGGGCCAGCTCGATTGACAGATCCCCTACTGTTGACTAGCCAGGTGGCCTTTGCTAAATGTGTATCCCAATGTTTGAATGTCCCACCACCCATTGCTCGCAGTGTAGTCTTTAACAGTCCATTGTATCGTTCGATTTTCCTGGAGGCTGGTGCCTGAGAGGGGATGTGATATACCCACTCAATGCCATGCTCTTTGGCCCTGGTGTCTATGAGGTGGTTTCAAAAATGAGTCCCGTTGTCTGACTCAATTCTTTCTGGGGTTCCATGTCACCATAAGACTTGTTTTTCAAGGCCCAAGATAGTATTCTGGGTGGTGGCATGGGGTACAGGATGTGTTTCCAGCCATCCAGTGGTTGCTTCCACCATTGTAAGCAGATAGTGCTTGCCTTGGCGGGTTTGTGGGAGTGTGATATAATCGATCTGCCAGGCCTCCCCAGATTTGTATTTCAGCCATCGCCCTCCATACCACAGAGGCTTTAACCACTTGGCTTGTTTAATTGCAGCGCACGTTTCACATTCATGGATAACCTGTGCAATAGTGTCCATGGTCAAGTCCACCCCTCGATCACGAGCCCATCTATATGTTGCATCTCTTCCTTGATGGCCTGAGGTGTCATGGGCCCACCAAGCTATAAATAATTTACCCTTATGTTGCCAGTCCAGATCCACCTGAGCCACTTCAATCTTAGCAGCCTGGTCCACCTGCTGGTTGTTTTGATGTTCCTCAGTGGCCCGACTCTTGGGTACGTGAGCATCTATGTGACATACTTTTACAACCAGGTTCTCTACCCAGGCAGCAATGTTCTGACACATGCTGCAGCCCATATGGGTTTGCCTCTGCGCTGCCAAAGGGATTGAGAAAAACACATTAGCGATATCAATTGTAGCATACCATTTGGCTGCTTTTGACTCCAGTTCGTACTGAAGTTCCAGCATGTCCAGAACGGCAGCACTCAGCGGTGGTGTGACGACTCAGGCCACAATAGTCTACTGTCAGTCTCCACTCTCCATTAGATTTTTGCACTGGCCATATAGGACTGTTAAAAGGTGTATGAGTCTTACTGATCACTCCTTGGCTCTCCAGTCAATGAATCAGTTTATGGATGGGAATCAGGAAGTCTCGGTTGGTGCGATATTGCCTCCGGTGCACCGTTGTGGTAGCAATTGGCACCTGTTGTTCTTCAACCCTCAGCAACCCCACAACAGAAGGGTCCTCTGAGGGACCAGGCAAGGTAGACAGCTCTTTAATTTCCTCCGTCTCCAAGGCAGCTATACCAAAAGCCCACCAGTACCCTTTGGGGTCCTTGAAATACCCTCTCCTGAGGTAGTGTTGCGTTAAGAGTTACTGTCACATACAAATAGGAGTCTGAGGAGTGGCTGGGGGGGGAAACCCTCCCGTTGAGTCACGAGGTTCAGACAGGACCCCCTTGCTTTCTAAACTCCTCCTCCGAGAGGAGTCTAGGTGCGGCTAGGTCCAGTCTTAGTCTCAGACTTGGTCAACGGTTTATTTTCTAAAGGACTGTGTGTATAGCCACTTATTAGCTCAGGGCTTTCGCTAAGGCGACAGCACTAATTTTTACACCCCCCAGTCTGGTTGTGTTGAAGGAACTATCACGGCCAGAGCAGTGAAGAGTGCAGTTTATTAGAGCAACAGACACACAGATTCTTTGGATTACCGGTGATAAATTCACTGTCTGCAAAGCACATGCAAATACCAAGAATATGAGTATGAATAACACGGCCGGACACAAACATGTATATAACACGGCTGGACACAAACGCGTATATCGAGAATATGAGTAACACGGCCGGACACAAACGCGTTAAAGATAATAAAGCGACTCTATATAGAGAGAGATTTCTAAGTTTTCCGGGGAGGCACTTGATATAACCAAGTGTTCGACTCTTACCCAAAGGCGTCCCGATGGGGGGGGGAAGACAGGCTCAGCTCGTCGCCTGATCCCAAACGTCAGAGTGGTACACGATGGTGTCTTCCCTAACATTCTCTTTCTCTTAAACCATTTTATACTATCTTTCACCTTTTGGGTGGAGCTTGAGTGACTCTAGTCATACAGACCTTTGTTTAGGATTGGTGTAAAGTTTTCTCGCTTTGCTTTTAAAGGTATAAGCTAGAAAAATTCAGTGCGCAAGCTCAGTGAGGGGTGCTTGCACCTCGGAGGTGGGTAGCTTTTGGGATGGAGGTGTGTTTTGGTATTATAATGATGTTATAATGAGCAAAGTTTACCAAAAGGACAGCATTTTGTCAAAAACGGGGCAGGCTGTTGGCCCAGGATAGTAAATATGCAGCTTATCAGTTCCATGACACCTTTAAGTTCCCTTATTATTGCAGAGCCTGGCCGCGGCATCTCCACACCGCTCCACCCTCCGGGCAGCGCCTTTTAGAGTCAGCACACCAAGTTCCCCTGGCGTTACCAACATCTAAGGTTGCAGGCCTAGGGAACTCCCATGGAATGGATTCCTTACATGTCAGCTGCATTCCACCTGGGGAGCTTCTTCAATGCTGTGCCTTACCTAAAAGTGTGAATATAAGTTCTAATTTTTTAAGTCACCTCAGCCATTATCCCACACCTGCCTGTCCAGCAAGTGGAATCCTATCCATGGATAAATAATAATGGCCCATATATTTTGGTGCCAGTTGGTCCTTGATGACAATTGGTAAAATTCCTAACAGATACGGGAGTGCAAATTTCAATAATAACACACAGGATGCCAAGATGCTGGCTGGATGACCTGGACGGCAAAGAGTTCAAATTACCAAAGTGAATGGAACAAGAACTATATGCCAAACTGCAAAAGTTAATTTATGGCTCCCAGGTGAGAAGCGCATGTTGCCTACTCGCTTTGCAGTTAAAGATCACAATGAAACTATTTTGGGTTTCAGTGTTTTCAACAGCCAAACCTGGTGCCTGCCGGAGGGCAGTGTGTGGTCCTTTGGTTCAAAAATCAACCCTAACCCTGATAAAAATCAGGAGGCTGCAGTGCGTGTACTCCGTGCAGCCCCTGCACTCCCTGATTCAAAGACTCCTAATGTACCACAATATCTGATTTCTGCTGCAGCACAAAACGGAATTTCTGAAGTAACAGCAGACTCGGAAAAACAGCGCATTATTTCCACAAACCACTCCCCATACAATTCACCAGCCTGGCCAATCCGAAAACCGGACGGGAGATGGCGTCTGACAATTGATCATCGGCGCCGAGATGCCAACACAGCTCTGCTAACAGCTGCAGTACCCGATACTGCAACTTTAACAGACACGCTACAAGCGGCCGCACACCCATGGATGGCAGTGCTAGGTCTGAAAGATAATGTTCTTTATGGTCCCCTTGCAGAAGGAAGATAGAGAGAAAGTTGCTTTTACTTGGAAAGGTATACAACACACCTTCAACGGACTCCCACAGGGGTATAAACATTCCCCCACGATTGCTCATGCTGCACTTGCTGAACTTTTACAGTCAGTCTCACTCCCTCAAGATGTGAAACTATACCAAGATATAGATGATATCCTAATCGGAGGGGCCTCCCCTGAAAGGGTGGGGGAAGCACCAGCAGCAGCAGCGTGGCAAACACTACATAAAGCAGAAGTTGAAATCCCACCCAAAAAATGTCAGGGACCGAGTGGAGAAGTAAAAGTTTTAGGTACGTGGTGGATTGCAGGTAGTGCAGCAATCCCATCGGACACCCTAAGCAAAACAGAACGGTTACAGATGCCCCAATCTAGGAAAGAAGTACAACAGCTTACGGGTACTTTAGGCTACTGGAGGAAACAAACACATATCTGCATTTTCTATCATTGCTCGCCCGCTATACTCACTTCTACGAAAAGGAAAACCGTGGAAATGGAACCCAGAACATGAAGAGGCAGGCAAAACTCTAATACAGGAATTAAAGGCATATCCATCACTGGGGCCAGCACACCCCCGTGAACCTATTATAGCAGAATGGGGTTTTGCAGAACACGGTACTTACTGCAATCTATTCCAGACTGGGCCCAATGGACCAAAAAGAGCCTTAACGTTTAGCTCGACTGCATTTAAAGAGACAGAAGAGAGATATTCCGAGTGGGAAAAGGGACTTTTGTCTTTAGTCTGAGCAGTTAAACAAGTGGAGCCACTGTTTGGGGTAACCTGTCCAGAAAAGCCCCGCCGAGACCTGTATTGTTTTCCCTTTCCAGGAATGATACCGGGAACGATGCCAGCACACGTCCCCTGGAGATTGGGTCAGCCATCGAAGGATTGCTTATCCTTCTCACAGAAGCAATCATCGTCAGCATGAACCAAATTTGGCTTACACGCCAAGAAGCCCGATGCACGGGATGGAGACCCTGACTTCCTTTATTTGTGCTAATCAATATGGTGACTATAGAACGTTCGGCACCATACATAGTTCTCAGTTGTGGGTGCAATCTACTGTAACAGCAGTTATAAGGGAAGGCCATGAGGGCACCTTGCCCACTGAAATTTGAAAAGTAATTTGGGATAATGCGACTCAATTCAAAAAAGATTTCCAATCTTGGTGGCACCCTGTTAATTTCACTTATGTCCCCACCGACAGTAAAGCCACACTTTTGGTTTAACAATACACAATGCTTCAGTATACACCATATACCAAATAATTGCACTGAGATTAAATCTCAGTGGAACTGTCCTCCATCCGTTAGTACACAGAGTATGGGCCCAACAAAATGGGAACAAATGGCAAACTATGGATGATGATGCATGTGTTGTACGGGAACAACAGAGATTTATTTGTGAAACTAATACCATTAAGGCCCAAGACATTTGTCTTGACACAGAACAACGTGTTTGTCATTTTGAAATACATCCTAATGAAACCCCTGAAATTGTACTTGTATACACTGGAAACGGATGTGTTTGTATGAGAACCCTTTGTGATTCTGTATTTATAGACAATACCACTGTAGATACATACAATCACTCAAATAGCTGTATTTGTGATTTTACCAAAATTATGGGATGCAACTTTAACTATTCAGCTCCTGTCACAACCCACCAACTGCTACAATCTATCTATACATTTCATCAAGATTTGTTGCCTACCCGTATTGGAATGAATCTCACATTGGTGAGAAAACTGTTGCACCCTGATGACCTGAGTCCATGACTAAAACAAATTCGAAGCAACGGACAAAGAAGCCTGATTACCATCCATCATGATGCAGAAGAGATACCCCACGTCCTAGCAAGAGTGAAGAAAGAAGGAGAACATCCCTGGTGGGAAACGCTTTTTGGATGGTCCCCAACAGCAACTGGAATTTTGCATTTGATGCTGCATCCAATTGCAGTTCTGTTCGTTTTAACCTTATTATGTGTATTGCTTATAATCGTTCTGTATATCAGAGTTTGGCAAAAAATGACACAAATTACATCAATCCAGCATGTAAAACGTACACAATCAACTGATACTATATGTAAAATGGTATATAACTAACATTAATTAAGATACTTAAACTAAACGGCTTACCAAATAATTGGACTCTTACCACTGAGCTGCAATACGCCACGTATTGATGATGTAGAGGCAAGAGGTGACCGTACTACCACTCTGTGAGTCGATAAAGTGGATTGACTGTAGTCATGGGCCGCAGTGTGACGGATGTTGTTTACGTTTGCAGTCTCTTCTTTTTAAATACAGAATTCAAGTCGTTTAAATGGAAATGGACTCCTAAAAGAGGATCCAAATACCGTTGGTGTCACCCTTAAAAGGCCGCCTTCAGCTCCACCAACAGCTTGCGTTCAAAACTGGGCAATTCCCAGGCCTTCAATTACTGATGCATCAAAAAATGAGAAGATTGCTACCAGTATGCATAATAAATTGCCTGCACGTCAGACTGTGTCGCAACCTGACTGTCTTAGCAGTACTGTGGAGAATGAGGACCAAAGCAAGCCTGTTCCTTCATCCACAGTTACTAATGCTTCTGCAGCAGAGCCTACCTCAAACGCATCTACAATGTCGGTTGCTACTAACATTTCCAAACAGGAAGTTCCTGATGAAATTGTTGTTGAGCCAGCAGTGAATGGAAATCCTAAACTCAGCTCTGATAACGCAGTTCCTTATGGTGCAGAATCTTCAGGAAAATCTGAGGAGTCGAAGGGCTTGTTTAAGAGGAATTGCAACATAATACCTTCTAATGGAATTTTGATTGGAAAGGTGGTCCGTACCTTGCAGAATTCCCATTCTCCCTGTCAGAACGCTGAAGAAGAAAGATCCCAGCACGAGCTGACAAAAAATGGTTCACTTAACGGTGCTATTAGTTTAGATAATGAATCTAAAGAAAATGGACGGAAACTTGATGACTCCACTTGCCAAGTCCAACCTGTTAAACCTTCTGAGGTTTTCTTTCCTAAAACAAATGGATTGCTTGAAACACTGAGTTATGTTTGTTGCATCCAGAATTTCTCACCTAGGATGTATCTGGTATTCAGGAGCATTTTAATGTTCCTAACTCGTGAAATACCGAGAAAATGCACAGCACAAATTTCATCATAACACGTTGTGCTATTATCCCATTCAAATTTGCAGAGCTGAGCTGACATATGACAACATGTCAACTTAAGAGAAGTTCAGCTGAGATAATACTTCAGAAGTTTCATCAAGTATATTTGCGGGGGGGGAGGTGAGCGGCATGATGTGTAAACTGGGGACAGCGCATATAACTCAACGTGATCTTGTTTAACATCCAATGTAGAAATTTTGCCACCGGTAGTTTTCTACTACAGATAGTATTTTTTCTGTCTGTGAACTTCTACGTTTTAATTGTAGATGCCTATAGCTTTGTCGCCGCTTCTGCAAGAAATAAGCTTAGAATCTCTCACATGCAGCTAGTTGAACAGCTTGTCAGAGGAAGTAAGGTAAAATGAGTACCCTCTGCTTAAAACAATGTTTCATACAGGTTTATCATTGTTTTACCTGTCTACTGGTACTATTTAATAGAAAGATTTAAATCAGTACAGAGAATTCAACACCGTGCATCTAGTGTTGCAAACATCAGCACGGAGCATATATTATTCTGATATTAAATATCAGAGGCAGATGCCTCTTGGAAAACTTTTGTTTCTTCATAGAATATTTTTCCATTTTTTTCCATTGTCTGCAATACTTGTTCTTGTCCTTTTCCCCTTTTTTTTCATCCTAGGATATGTGAATGTAAGTTCCCACCATCTGCTGTCCCATTTGGGAAACAGAGGGAAATCCATGCGTTTCCTTTTTTCTAGTTGGTGGCAGAGCAAATCTAGTGGTTTTGGCTATTGATGTGATTCAGAGCAGCAAGTGGAGGGAGACATGCATTGGGTGTGGGGTTTTTAATGCAATACTTGCAGAAGCAAGAGAAAAAAACCCACCTTCTCTGGGAGCTGAGGAAGGTGTAATAATAGGTTTCTAAAGGGAATGTCTTTCAGAGTTTTCCAGTAGCCACCAATTTTTTTACTTAAGGGGATTTTACTCCTAACATCCATCTTTTAGATGGACTTTTCAAGTGAAAAATGTGTTTTTATTTTGCGCAGTGCCCCTGGACCTCAGAAATCTTCTGAGCATGATGCTCGTATGGAAACTGTAGTGATGGAAGCACTGTTTGCCTATGAAGAATCCAGGAGAGTTCCTTCCAACTTTAGCTGTGAGGTTGAGAATCTTTTTACTCAATCAGGTTCTGAAACCATTTCTGACAAAGAAGAAGTTGCTGAAAGTATTGTAACAAAAGTTGATAATGCGCGTCACAATATCAATGGTCAGCACAAGGTCAGGAGAAAATCCTGGGACACTGAAGATGAATTCCTTGGGCAGTGTGAGTCTGAAGACAGTAGAGACAAAGAGAAACCAAGAAAATCAAAAGAACCTGAACCTGAACTCATTTCAACAGAAAATCCTTTGTCAACCAAAGGGTCTCTGGAGAGCAAAGAGACATTAGGGCAAGCTTCCTCTATGAAGTCTGACATGGGATGTATTTCTCAAAACCTTGCACCTCTAGAGATTACAGATAAATGCCAAGATACAGAGGACATTTCTAATAACGATGTAGAGGAACCACCTGTTAATGACTCTTCTATTACGAAGCTGGATAAAGGTTTGGAGAGTCAGAGAAAGTCCTCTCACTGTGATAAAGACTTTGACAAATCGAGTCAAGCTTACAGCAACAGGTCACATAAGGATTTTCACTGCAAAAGCAGATGGCCTCACAACGCACTCTCTAGAGGGGAAGATGTACATCGCTTTAGCAGCCACAGAGCAAACTTAACATCATTGTTCGGTACCTCAGCAGCAATCTGCAAAATATTCTCGTGACAGGCATGCACTTCCACCTGTGTCAGCTCATTCAAATTTTGAGGACTCTTCCCAGGAAAACGAAAAACTAAGAAATGGCAAAAGAAAATATAGCCACACAAGGAAGTGGAAGTGAAATAGAATGAAATGCCAAAAGATAGGTGACCAAAGAATGAAAAAATATAAGAAGGTCAAGAAGAAAAAGAAGTCCAAAGGCAAACATCGAGAGAAGGATTACAAGTAAGCAAGGATTCCAACATAATCAGCAATTTGTTCCTAATTCTTTTCTGGGTGTTTCTCATGTCTGCCTGTTTTTCACAGTTGTGTCACAGTTATTTATATAGCATAATCTGTCTGGGGATCACGTCATTAGGTTGGTCAAGTGAAGACAGGCAAGATATTGCTGAATTGTGTTAGAACACTAGATCTGGACCACGTAGTTAGAATCACATCTGCACACTGTTCTTCATTAGGTTACAACAATATTTTTTTTTAATTCCACATATTCCACAACTAGCCACTGTTAATGATTTGTGTAAAACCAGGACCTGTTGTCCTTCAGTCTGTGGGCCCCAGTTTGCTGCACCTCTAGTAAGTTAGATGTGCAGAAATTACCACAAAGTAGCTGACAGGCTGCAAGTCATCACCTGTGGTAAAATAAATATCGTTTCTTATATGCATAAAGTGCCACATTTGTTTTTCTATTTTTAACTTGCATGTTTCCTTCACACTTTATCATTTGGATTTCTCTGTGCTCCACTTTCGCAATGACAATCGCAAATGTAAGAAAAAGAAGAAAAAGAAGAAACATATCGGGAAACTGAAGGGCTTCTTGGAATATTTAGGTCCTCATTTCCAGAAGAAAACACGGGAGAAGAAGGAAGAATCCTGTCCTCCAGGCGGCAATTTATGTGAGCAACACACATAAAACCCCCTCAAAACCTCCCCCAGAACCGGGGATCCGACGTTTCCCCCCCCAATAAATACTGACAAACAATCATGGCTCCTCTCCGGTCACGCTGTCCCCGCTGACGCTTTAAAGCCCTCTGCCGGAGGCTATGCCCCTTTTCACTCCCGCCATCACTCACACCCTCCTGCTCTGCACCCTTTATTTGCATACAGGGGGGACGACAATTTGAGGGGAGGGTCCAGGGAGGTCTCAGGGAGAGACCATGTCACAGCCCAATTGGGGGACCCCGAATGTGGCTTTACACAAGGTTCTTATGCCCTCCAGTCGTTCAGGTACACGATGAATTGACTAATCACTAGCACCCGCGCACCGGTTACTAATCATAGTCAAACTTTGCAAAGCAACTCTAGTTTTGCAGCATTCTTGCTGCTTGTCTGTTGATCCAGATGTCCCTGGAATCAGACTTGCTGGAGTTACTGGCTGCGCCTGTATCCCATGGGGGGCCAGACCCCATGGGAGGGGCTGCTGCATGAGCCGCAGATCAGTGTGGGCAGGGGCAATGCGGGGTAGACGCAATCATCGCTCTGGTACACGGGAGACCCCTCCGCCATGATGGCACAGGCCCTGGGGCCCCTGACTGCCACTTCCGCTTCCGACACCTTGACGCTGTGCGCCCACTGGCCCCGCCCCCAGAGAGCAGGCCACGCCCCCTGCCCAGCAGTGGCTGCAGTCCCGGTACCACTTCGTGGTTCCTAAAAGGAACCACTGCCCGGAACCAGCATCCCCACCCCAGCCTGGTACCGCCTGGTACCACCACCTCTACCCCATCCTGCTGCTGACAGCCCCACCACTGGCATCCCCACCTCCACCTGGAACCGGCGTCCCCAGGAACTGCATCCCCGCCCCGGGGATGAGGACGCCCCGCACCGACCTCAGGGCGCACTTGCTGATATCCATCCGCAGTTTCCACCCGCTGGGGCAAAGAGTGAAGGTGGTGGGGCTGGTGTGCCAACTGCCCCACCACCCGGAGCCCCAAGCTGGCCCCAGCGTGCACTCCAGGGTCCCCAGTCCCCTGCTGGTGGCCCCGAGACCCAGCACGGGGCCAGCTGCCTCCAAGCCCCCTGCTGATGGCAAGAAGGAGACGGCACTGGTGGCGGCATTGAGCAGAAAGGCACGCACTGGGATGGCTGACAAACCCAAGCAGCCGAGCTGGCTGCGCCTGTTGCCGACGGGGGGGCCAAACCCCATGGGAGGGGCTGCCGCAGCAGCTGCGCATGCTGCTGCAGCTGCCGCGCCCTCCCGCCAACTCCCTGCTATCCCTTGGGTCCTGGGGGTGCCTCACGGCTGCGCCCACCCCGCTGGAGGAGCAGGAGGAGTCGGTGCCCATCACACCCGAGCAGTGGCCTGAGTGGGAGCGCATGAAGAAACTGGCCCAGGGGGAGTGGGAGCGAGCGGCCCTGCACATGGCACTGGGCCAGCTGCAGTGTTTTGTGCAGAACGAGATCAAATGCAGATAGCCAATGAATACAGCTACCCATAAACCATTGCTCCAGCACCCTCCCCCGTAGCACCCAGGCGCAGAGAAGATCCAGAGGCAGAGACCTGCACCCACCTGCTCCAGCCCCAGCCCTCTCCCAGATCCACGTTTCTTGCTTAATTCATGAAAAGAGCTGAGTGTTGGCTTTGCAGAGCCTCTCTCTGCCTATGGTCATTTTCTCAGCGGGAGGGGAGCTGGGGGGGTTAACACAGCCCCTGCCCACCCTGCGGGTGGCTCAGCTGGGCTGGGGATGGCCACCAAGAGGATGGGTAGATGGGGCATCACTCCAGGTGGCAGGCACCTGTGGGAGAAACCACAAACCACATCAACATCAGGAGGACGGAGACCTCCATCACCACCCCAGGATCGGCATCACCATCACTGCCCCAGCACCAGCATCACTGCCGGTGAGCTGGATCCAGCCCTGGGAAGGGGTGACTGGCTGAGTGCGGAAAACTCAGCTCGCACCTGGCTGGCAAGCGGGCACGGTGGGCCAGGGCTTGCACTCCGAGATCCCGGAGCTGGCACTGCACCGGCTGCCCAGCTTGCTCGGCCCCCTCTATGGTCTCGTCTGGCACTGCCTGGACCCCATCCAGCAAAACCCCCTGCCCACAGGTGAGCCCCGAGCCACTGTCACGAAGGATTCGCAACCGGCTCGTGCCGACCGCGGTGAGAGGCTAGGACGCAAAGTGTAGAATCACAGGGGCAAGGATTTTTTCATGCGCGTGCCACGTCACAGCCCAATTGGGGCACCCCGAATGTGCTTTTACACAGGGGTCTTATACCCTCCAGTCGTTCAGGTACACGATGTCTTGACTAATCATGAGCACCCACGGTTACTAATCATAGTCAAACTCTGCAAAGCAACTCTAGTTTTGCAGCATTCTTGCTGCTTGTCTATTGGTCCCTGGAGTCAGTCTTGCTAGAATTACTGATCTGTGACGCCAAACAATGCTGGGAGAGTTTCAAGGATGTGTCAGAGGGGCTAGGTTGCTGGTGTTATCTTGGTTGAGCCGGGGTATCCTTTATCCTTCATGGGCAGCTCTAAGCTTCCCAGAAGCAAAGTCCTTCTTTCCAGGGCCGGGCTGTCCTTTTGCTTCTTTTAATTCAGCATGAACAATACCAAAGTCTCCAGGAAAATTACACTACCTCCTCGTATTGCAGTGTATCATCTGAACTCACCATACATAGACCTAGAAACAAAGTTAATGCATTTTCATACTATAAAGACTGGTTGATTAAATAGTTAGGGAAGGGAATTTTCATAACGTGCCCTATGGGTCCCACCAGACAGGGCCCCAGAAAGCCAGACAGGGTGATGGAGAGCCAGCAAAGATGCCACCCGGGGAGGACTGGTCTCTTTTAGTGATTAGATTTGCTGCTGCAAATCAGAAATCTCCCTGCAGCACTCAGGGCATCTCAGCATCCCTGGCTGTGACGGATGCACTCCACCTCTTAACCAAACTAGCAGTAGTTTGGTACAGGCTCCAAAGGACGTACAGGCCTGAGCCATGGCCGGGACGACAACTCCTCTGGACCCGATCTGTTCTCTGAGAACCCACAAAGAAGCAGAGTGGCACAGTGAGCATCGATGCATATGAGCTTGGGACACCGATCATGCAACTGACACATGAATAGCGAGTGGCTTTTCCAAGACTCATTTATCAAGGAACAAAGAAAGTTGTGGGTGCAAGGAGCCTCATGCATAGCTTGCCTATCGCATGTAATTTGACTACCAGCCAACCACTTTGTCTATAAATATGACAGCCAAAGTGAGCCTTCTCTGAGCTCTCCCTGCTAGGCAGCGTGGCTGCATGGCGGTGATCTCCCCTTGACTAAAACTGGACCCAGCCACACCTAAGCTCCATCAGGAGTTTAGAAAGCAAGGGCGTCTATTCTGAACCCTGTGACTCAATGGGAAGGTCCTCCGTACCCTTTTGTATCCTCGGTCTCTCTGTGAATCACTTTAACTCGAGTGTAAGCCAATTTTCCTGTGTATGTTTCTTCCATGCAGTAATTAATGGAGTGCACCTTGCCATCGAACTTTGTTAAGTCGCACTGTTATAAATCACATCAAAACCACTTTTGCTAATACCTCTGGCAGTGATTTTTGAAGCGATCTAAATCACTCATTCGCAACACTGGCAGAGCTGTCCCATGGCGTTTCATCTCCCTTGATCCCTGCCGTTCCCAAGACTGACATGGCTGACCAGCAGCCCCATGCCCCAGGACTACAACTCCTGGCATGGCCTGGGAACCAACATGGCCCCCTGGCAGCCCCATGCCCCAGGACTACAGCTCCTAGCATGCCACGGGGCGCTCCTGCCCTGCTGTCTCACCCTGCGGGGACACCGTTGTGTCCCCTCCCCGGCTGGTTTTGTCTTGGATTTGTGCTGATAATAGTGTTGATAACACACTGATGGTTTGGTTACTGCTGAGCAGCGCTTACACAGCGTCAAGGCCTTTTCTGCTCCTCACGCTGCCCCGCCAGCGAGTAGGTTGGAGGTGCACAGAAAGTTGGGAGGGGACACAGTTGGGACAGCTGACCCCAAGTGACCAAAGGGACATTCCATACCATGTGATGTCATGCTCAGCTACAAAACTGAGGGGAGGGTGGCAGGGGAGCCACTGCTCAGGGACTGGCTGAGCATCGGTCGGTTGGTGCTGAGCAATGGTTTTCATTTGCATCGCTTATTTTTCCTGGGTTTTATTTTCCTCTCTCTGTTGGTTTTTTTTCTTCTTTTTCAACCCCATCCCACTGGGTTTTGTTATTACCATCACGTTAATGACACGATAGATCCTGCCAAACCTACAACCTGCAAAACCTGAAGACCAACTTATGCAAGACACGTTCCAGAAACTACAATCGGCGCAGAGAAGCATATGTATCTATCTTGCTGTATGTACCTTGCCAAAACTGCTGCATGACCTGTCATCAGCCTCAGTGACTAACAGCAGGCAAGACTCTCTCATCTGGCTTACCCCAGATGCAGCTCCGAGGAAAACAGCTATTTCAGAAAGTCATGCCTTGTTATTTTGGGGAAGTGTTTCAACGAAATGCTTTTCATACTCTAGAATGGTAAAACTAAGCATGGTAATCTCACGCCAAGTTCTAGCTCTGCCACAGATTACCTTTTCTCCTCCATCCCCTCCCCCCGCTTTTCACCAACAGCGTGGCACTTCTTTCTGAATGCAAGATGAGTTACATGGGGTATACAGACAGCCCATGGAAAACTGAGAAATCCCTCTGTGATCACGTCTATCCCCACTCCTTTCACACTCCTTTCCTCACCAGCAGTCAGGCCTTACGCAGTCTGCGCAACATGTACAAGACGCTGACTTCGCCAGATATTGCCCAAATCATCTCCGACTTGAGTTCTGATCGGCTCAACTACTGCCACAGCTTTTTCTGGCCTTACGTCCAGTCTCGCCCCCTTCTGACCCACTCAGAAAGCTCCTACAAGGATCATCTCACTCACTGCCTTAATCACAACCAACAGCCTCCTTAACACCCGGGAGTTGTTTCCGTCACTTTGCACATAGAGTTAATACAGCCTTTCATGACTTTGCCTCCTCCCTCATGTTATTTCCCACCAAGCACCACGATGACAGCTCCTAAGTACATGTCCTGAGAGCAGCTTCCACTGACTGCCACCTGCTACACACCAACAGGAACAGCACTGTCTTCTCCCATGCCCATCTCCGTGCTCGGGAGGAGCTGTTCAAACACCCCCGGCACCTGGCCTTGCTGCCTCAAAATCCTTGCTGCGCTGCTCAAGGACATGACAAACGGTCGTGCTACGGCTCTACCCACATCACTGTTCCTCATTCTGAGGGACGCTGCCCATTTCTGTGCATTCCCACCTGCCCACAGCCATCTGCTCTTTTCAGTCTCGTCAGCATTTTGGAAAAGCACACTTTTCTTTTTTTAATACCTGCTTTGACCTCACTACAGGACAGGCTCAGAGTCCATGACTATGGCTGGTAAAGTCGTAGCGATACAGAATTGTAGCTGGGACAAAAAATACTCAGTAGTTCAGCTCATTTCAATTGCTTAAGACACGGCTTTTGGCCACAACACAGTCAAGAACATTTAAAACCAGAACTAACCTACACTCCCTCCTTGATTGGCACCTCTTTCTTCATCGGTTCTTTGCATTTCTTTACTTCCTGGGGAGTACATAACAAGATTTTCCTGTTTAAAAGAAACAAGAAAGATCAGTCACAAATACGCAGAAAACCTGCCATTCACATACATGGTGCCCACACAGTAGCATTATCAAGGCCCTGCACATACACAAAAGACTAATTAATGCACCGGGGAGGAGAGAGCAGGAACGGCACTCTGGCACCCACGATTAGTAACAACAATTGCTGCTCTCAACTGGGGCTTAGTCAACGTGCAAGCACACTACTGAGCCAGACACGAAAGTGCGCGCATCACTTAATCCCGGGTGCCACATACACTCTACCTTCTTCCATCGCCTCCTGCCGATGAATTGCTTTCCAGGCTCTTCCGTCTCATCGCAGCTTAGATAACTGCACTCTGGCTCAGGCCTGACTGGGGGAACTTCTCAGGGCTTTAACTTTGCTTCGGGCTTGGTACGAGCACGAGGCTTCATCCCTTTGGTTTGGCCCCCAGCAGAAGGTGGGCGAGTGGCAGGTTTGCAAGTGGGTTGATGGAACTGAGCTTGTACACCTACCAGAGATTAAACACCAACCAAAGAAAAAGCCCAGAGAAACTCTCTTGGAGAGTAGCAGAAAGAAACATCAGGGCTGACCACTGATTAACACATGGGGTTTGGAATTTTGGAGACTGGAGCTCCCAGCAGACTCAGCTCGTTGAATGGAAACATCCTTTAGCTTTTGATCCTGACAGAAATATCACATCTCTGTGATATTTCTACTCTACTGATAGAGTAGAACATTCACCTCTGTGATATTTCTACTACCCCCATCTCTACTTTGCAGTTGCCCGAAGCATTTGCTTGCCCATGTCCAGTTCTCTTCCATGCTTACAAACTGTGTTTAATCTGCAAAACAGTCAGGGCTACAAACGGGCAGCCAAATGCCTCTTCTCTCAAAGATGTGAAAACTGCAGTTAAAGACAACGCAGGTACCATGACAAGCCTTCTGCTCTAGGTTAGCTTTTCAAAAGCAAGGTCTTCTGAACCTCTGTTTTCCAGCTGCTGCCAACAGCTGCAGAAAGGGTCTGGTTTTGATCGGCTGGACGATCAATGCTAACTACCAAAATCTAGTACAGGACGTTACACCTCAGGCTTCACATGTTGAGCCCAACCCGAAGGCCGGAATAACCTCTCTCCTGCCACTGGGCTGACCGCAGCATTGCACTCATCCCCCGGCTTCCAAGCTCCTCCCCAGAACTCTCCTCCTGGCCACTCTGCTATAGGCTGCTATAGGGTCGCAGGGAACCATATTCTGGATCCACTCTGGCATCTCCCGTCAACGAGGATACAGAGATACAAGGATACCCTCACTCCCACAGCCTGCTCTACGTGACATCCCACTTCTCAACTCCGTGCCCTCCCTTTCCCCTCCAGCTTTCCAGACTGTGGGAGTCGTCCCCTGAGGGTAAGACAAGACAAAGGGCCCCTTGCTAAACCGCCACCAATTCCTCCACTGGAACCACCCCGCGTCTGCATGCAAGGACATACGGCAGTGGCAGCAGTCCACTCCCATTCTGCTCCCTACATACCCCTTTGATGACCTGAATGAAGTCTGCTCCCGGGATCTTCCTCGTGCCCACACCAGCCTCCTTGAAAGAGTCCGCTATCGGCCACTTCTGTTTGTGCAGGAGGTTAGGCAGCGTGACAAGATCCTGGGGTGCACAAAGAAGAGGGGTGCCGTCCTTCCCCCAGGGCCGTCAGCTCTCTGGTGGTGAGCACTGGAAAAGGTTAGAAAAAACCCTGAGAGCACCCCCACCCAGAGTCACCGTGCCAGGAGGTGTGACACCACCTGGGGTAAAGCAGAGGAACTCTACTGATCTCCTCTTCTCTCTCTAGTCTTCCCTTTCTTCTGAGGCTTCCCGTCAGCAGGCTTTGCTCCTGAGTTCTTGCAGATGCAAACAGAAACCCTTCTGTTATGGCCTAGGAACTAACTCACCCACGAGCTATTTTTCAGAAGGGGCTGCGGTTACTTGTCTGTCTAAGCAATGCCCAGAGTTTCTGATGCACCTCCTGAGCACAGGGATGCCAACAAGGGATTGCAAACACTCCAACTAACTCACATCATTTCAGAACCCACAACAGGCAACTGAATGTGAAAATGAGCACAAAGAAAGGGCTCTTTTCAGAATCACTACCCATTTCTTTTTCATGTCCATATTTTCCTCACCACAGGGAGGAAACACAGACTCTGCAGCCCCTGCAGTCAAATACGGTTGTGCAGGACACGGGGGAGAAGAAAGTAGAGAGACCTCAACAGGGAGTTTTCAAATCTGTGAAGAATCAAGTGGAAACAGTTGCAAAGCGTAGCATCAATTTACAGAAATTTAAACCTGATGAAGGTGACTAGTAGAAGTGAGTATTACACAGAACTAGAGGGGAGCACTGCAATCAAAAGGGGAAGCAACGCAGACAGCTCTAACAGCACATTTTCACTTGACTGCCTTCAACAAAACAGGCTTGGGATCCCGATTGCTCGCTACACCCTGGAACAGTCCCGTTCCTCGTCTGAAAGCTTCTGTGTGCCTGGCTGAGGACAGATACAATCCACACAAGGAACAATCAGAGCTAAATGCTGCACTTTCCCTGGTGAAGTTTCCTTGGAAAAAAATACATTTTAAAAACCCCCAAAAACTTGTTACTGCAAGAACCAGGAAGAAAAAAATCCCTGACAGGTTGACTGGAACTTCCTGGCTGTGGTAAAACCATCCACCCTCTGTACCCCCATTTCCCAAAAGCTGGCAGCACAGCTTGGGTGGGGGGAAAGGCACGTATCAGACCTTGGGGCCAAGAGAGGGCCACAAGCATCCGCCAAGGGAGCTGCAGCCAACCAGGAGCACTCCCCATTTGCTTCTCTGACAACAAAGCCCCGGTGCATGCTCTTACCCGGAGGGAGAAACAACTTCCATGTCTGCAAATCCCCATTTATGAAAGGCTGTCGACAGAGATGGGGTTGTTCATGAGCACGAGACCCACTTGAAGGCCTGGGGACAGCACAGGCACCTGCTCTGACCCCACCAGAGCATGCCTGCTCCAAAGCTTGGAGCCACCTCTTGGAGAGGAGGCCGCTCTACCTTCCTCTGGCCTGCGGACATGAAACACTGACCTCCAGCTGCCAGGCCTCGGGCTGGTGACCTTTGGGGCAGCAGCAGAAGCTGCTCTGACCCTGGTTGTGGGGTCGTCCCTGGGGCTGAGCACTCGGACCAGGGCTGGTGAACTGGGCCATGGTGGGGCCCGTGGGAGATGAGGTCTCCAGGTCCCTCCTCCCAGGCCCACCCACACTGCGAGATACCTGCTCCTGCTCCTGCAGCACCCCTGGTCCTGGCCCTGGCCCTGGCCCTGGCCCTGGCCCCCCCTCGCCCCAGCTGCCCCCCGCCCCTCTCTCACCCATTTCTCCTCAGGCTGCTCAGTCTCTGCCCCCTCTGGCCCCGCCCCAGCCTGGCTGTGACTGACAGGCCACCTCTGGCTCCGCTGATTGGCTCAGCCGTGGCCAAGGGCGCAGCCGTTGGCCGGGCGGGCACAGGCAGCCCGGGCTTCTCCTCACAGAGCCGCCTTGTACCCGCTCCCCCCCGGACACCACAGCCGCTCCTCAGCCAGCCGGGACACTGGGCCTGCGGAGAGACAGCCTTCAAGTGGGGCCATTGCACCAGGAGCGGTTCTCTCAGCAGCGCAAGGTGTGTGCACAGCTGTGCCGTGCCTCGGTCTGCTCCTGGGGTCTGGGCCTGCTCAGGGAGGGAGGGAGAGGAAGGGTGGAGGGGAGGGCAGGGCAGGGCAGGGGAGGGGACAGGACAGGACAGGACAGGAGGGGAGCTTCCCTGGATTTGCTCTGGATTGGCAAGTCTTTCTGAAAGTGCAGATCTGTCTGTGCTGCAGCCACAGCCCTGGGCAGGAGGAGCTGCGTGACAGGAGCCGCTCGCATCAGCCGTGCCAGCAGGTGTCAGGAGACAGGGCTCTGCCCCTGGTCACACTGCCCATGCTGAGCCCAGCAGCTTGCGAGGCCTTCCTCAGGCCTCGCCTTTCCCCGGGCGGTCAGGAGGAGAGATGCCCTGTCCTGGCGTGGCCTAGGGCATCCTCCTGTGGCCAGAGGGAAGGACGTATTCCCCACCACTCTCCCCACGGGGGCTGAGCACTGTCCTTTGCTTCTGTCCCTGGGGCTCCCCAGTGCTAGCAGGCCCCACAGAGGTTCAGGGCCAAGCAAATGCTGGGGCGGCAGGGGCTCCTGGGGCTCAGGGCAGCTTTGGGCATCTCCAAAGCCGAGGTGTGGCTTCCCCTTTGGTTCTGCAGATGTAGTTGTTTGCTACTCCCTTAGTGGTCAAAACTGTTTCCCTTCATGGCACATGGGCTGGACAGAAGCCACTTCCCTGTTAGTCTGGGAGGACTTCAGGGAAACGAGGAAGTCACGGCATGCACACAGGTATGAGGAAAGTGAAAAGGAGCCGTGTCCGGGTTTTTCTGCTGTTTCAGATCTGAACTCAGACATCTGTGTGCATCCCAGCACCAAAGTCAGGTTTTTTTCCTCCAAGCTGTACAACTTTTCACCAGCGAAAGTGAGTTGGGCTGAGCTGGCCTTCGGGATAACTTGGCTCCTTTCTTTTTTAATTGTGTGCCTATACTTTCCCTTTTCTTCCAGCAATTTCTTTCTTTCTCCCCCCTCCCCCGCCTAGTTCCATCCTGTTTCAAAGGTAATTCTGGTTTGACTTTCTGGACAGATCATCGAGTAAGTAGACACAGGGTATAAGTATAGGCTGGTCTATGCCTCCAGAGCGGTAGGCTGAGCTATTCTACCTTTGAAGGCTAGATAGATACGGGCTATGGGTAGAGTTACTGTTTGCCAGTTATTATTTCTTTTGGGGTCCTGTGAGAGTGATGGTAAGGTCGTCAGCCTGCAGCTCTGCAGCAGTTACAACTACCACTGAAAGAATTTTGATGGCGGGTGCTGTTCTGTGTGTTTAATTTTCAAGAATCCTTTCATTGAGCTAGAATTACTTCTATGCGATTAGGTGATGGGGATCTTCTTGCACTGATCTTCTGTTTCTGGAGCGCATCCTGACAGCCCTTGTCATCCAGAGCTTTCCTGCCTGTTCCCGAGAGGAGTGATGGCCACGATGTGGAACGGCTCCTGTGAGTAATGGCTTCACCGGTAGGCTTGGATTTAGTGAATCCCCAGCAGGAGTAGGGAAGTGATCGTCCCCCTGTACTTGGCGCTGGTGAGGCCGCACCTCAAATACTGTGTTCAGTTTTGGGCCCCTCACTACAAGAAAGACATTGAGGTGCTGGAGCACATCCAAAGAAGAGCAAAGAAGCTGGTGAAGGGTCTAGAGCACAAGTCCTGTGAGAAGTCCTGTGAGGAGCGTCTGAGGGAACCGGCGTTGTTTAGTCTGGAGGAAAGGAGGCTGAGGGGAGACCTTCTCGCTCTCTACAACTACGTGAAAGGAGGTTGTAGCGAGGTGGGTGTCGGTCTCTTTTCCCAGGTTACAAGTGATAGGATGAGAGGAAACAGCCTCAAGTTGTGCCAGGGAAGGTCTGGATTGGATATTAGGAAAAATGTCTTCACCAAAAGGGTTATCAAGCCCTGGAACAGGCTGCCCAGGGAAAGTGGTTGAGTCACCAGACCTGGAGGTATTTAAAAGAAACGTAGACGTGGCACTTAGAGACCTGGTTTAGTGGTGGACTGGGTAGTTTTAGGTTAACAGTTGGACTCGATGATCTTCAGGGTCTTGGCCAAGCTAAATGATTCTGATTCTACGATTCTATGACTCTATTAATTCTCTATTGCTGTCTTCTTCCTCCTCTTCCTCCTCCTGTTTTTCCTTTTCCACCTCCTCATTTTCTTCGTCCTGTTCTTCCTTCTCTGGTACTTCATCCTGTTCTTCCACCTCCTCCTGCTGTTCTTCTTCCTCCTCTTGCTCCTCAATTTTGTCCTTCTCCCCCTGTTCCTCCTTCTTTTCCTTCTCCTCCTCCTGTTCTTCCTCCTCCTCCTGTTCTCCCTGTTCTTCCTCCTCCCCTCCTCTTTCTGCTCTATTTCTTTCTTTTCCTCTTCCTTCTGCTCCTCCTCCTCCTCGTCCCGTTGCTCCTGTTCTTCCTTTTCTTCCTCCTCTTCCTCCTGCTTTTCCTCATTCTCCACCTCCTTTCCCTCCTCATGCTCTTAACTTTTCCTCCTCCTCCTCCTTGTCTCTTTATTCCTCCTCCTCCTTTTTCTGCCTCCAGCTCCTCTTCCTTTTGTCTCCTGTTCCTCCTGTTCCTTTTGTTCTTCTGCCTCCTTTTCCTCCTTCTGTTCATCCCAGTTTTTCTTGGTTTTGCACTGCTTCCTCAAGTTACTGCTCCTTTTATTCCTCTTCCTCCTCCTCTCGTCTCCTCCTTCTCCTCTTTATCTTCCTCCTCCTCCTGTTCTTGCTCCTCCTCTGTCTGTTCTTCCTGTTCCTCTTGTCCCTCCTCCTGTTCTTCTTGCTCCTACTCCTTATTTTCGTTTTACTCTTCTTCTCAAACCTCCTCCTCCTCCATTTCCTCCTCCTCCTGTTCCTCCTTCTTCTCCTCTTGTTCCTCCTCCTTCTTCACCTCCTGGTCCTCCTGTTCTTCCTTTTCCTTCTCACCCTCTTCCTTCTCCTCCTTGTCCTCCTTTTCTTCCAGTCTTCTTCCTCTGGGTCCTCTTGGTCCTCTTCCTCCTGTTCTCCTTCCAGTTCCTCCTCCTTCTGTTCCTCCTCCTGTCCTTCTTCCTGTTCTTCCTCCTCCTTTTTGTGTTCTTCCTCCTGTTCTTAGTCCTCCTCCTGTTCCTTCTGGTTTTCTTATTCATCATGTTCTTCTTCCTCATCTTTATTCTCCTCTTCCTCCTCCTTCTCTTCTTTATCCTTCTCCTCTTCTTTCAACATTTGTTCCTCCTGCATCTCCTCCTCCTCTTGTTCTTCATCTTTCTGCACCTCCTATTCCTTCTCTTCCTCTTCCTCCTTCTCCTCCTCGACCTGTTCCTCTTCCTACTTCTCCTCCTCAACCAGTTCCTCCAACTCTTTGTCTTCCTGTGCCTCTTGTTCCTCTCCCTGTTTCTCCTGTTCTCCTGTTCCTCCTCCTCTTCCTCCTCTTCCTCTTTTTGCTCCTCTGTCTCCTTCTGTTCCTCCTCCTCCTTATTACCTTCCTCCTCCTCCTCCCTACCCTCCCCCTTTTCTTTCTTCTCATGCTCCTGCTGTTCCTCTTCCTGCTGTTCTTCCTCCTCCTCCTCATCTGGTTCCTTTTTGTCCTAGTGTTGCTCCTCTTCTTCTTCCTCCTCTTCTAGCTGCTCCTCCTCATCCTTTTCCTCAGCTTCCTCTTCATCCTCCTGTTCCTCTTCCTTGTCCTCCTTTTCATCCTTCTCCTCCTCCTCCTCTGTCATCTTTTTCTTCTTCCTCCTGTACTTCCCCGTCCTCCTCCTCTTTCACTTCCTCCTGTTCTTCTTCCTCCTGTCCTTCCTCCTCCTACTTTTGTTTATTCTCCTCCTCTTCCTGTTCTACCTGTTCATCATTGTCCTCCTCTGGTTCTTTCTCCTATTCTGCGTCCTTCTCCTGCTCATTGTCCTCCTTTTCTTTCTCCTTCTCCTCCTTCTTTTCCTCTGCTATTGTTTCCAACTCCTCCCCTGTTCTTTCTGTTCCTCCCCCTGTTCTTTCTGTTCCTGCCACTGTTCCTTCTGTTCTTCTTCCTCCTCCTCCTCCTGCTTCTTTTCCTCCTTTTCCTCCTCCTCTTCCTCCTCTCCCTTTTCCTCATCCTCCTCTCTTTTTTTCTCCTCCTCCTCTTTCTTTTTATCTAACTCTTCCTCTTCCTGTTCCTTTTTTCTTTCTCCTGTTCCATCATGCTCCTTCTGTTCCTCCTCTTCTTCCTCCTCCTGTTCCTCCCCTTCCTCCTGTTCATCTTCTTCCTGTTCCTCCTCTTCCTCCTTTTGCCGTATTTCCTCTGATTCTACCAGTTCCTGCTCTCGCCCCCGCCTTCTTTCTCCTTCTCTTTTTCCTCCTTTTCTTGATCCTCCTCCTCATGCTTCTTCCTCCTGTTTCTCTGCCCATTCCTCCTTGTCCTCATCATTGTCCTCTTCCTTCTCTTCTTCCTCCTCTTCCTCCTCTTCCTCTATCTGCTTTTCTTCCGTATTTTCTTTGCCTCAACATATTGCTCCACCTCCTCCTCCTCTTCTTGGTCATATGCCTTCTCTTGCCCTTTTCCTCTTCTTGCTCCTCCTCCTCTTCCTTCTTTTTTTGCCTCTTCCCTCCTCTTCAACCTGTTGTTCCTCGTCCCCATTCTCTTGCTCATCCTTTTCCTTTCTTTTTTCCTCCCTCCTCTTCCACCTCCAGTTCCTTCTCCCTTTTTGTTCTCCTACTGTTCCTCTTCCATTTTTGTACATGTCTTCGTCTTGTTCCTCCTTCTTTCCTCCAGGTCCTCCTCCTGTTCTTCCTGCTGTTGTTCCTATTCCTTCTCCACTTCCTGCTCTTCCCCTTGTTTATCTTATCCGCCTGCTGTTGCTGTTCGTGATCGTCCAAGTCGTCCTCCTCCTGCTCCTTCTTCTCCTCTTCTTCATCTTGTTCTTCTGTGTTCTGCTCCTTCTCCTCGTTTCTCCTGTTCTTCCTCCTCCTTCTCCTCATCTTCCTCCTGTTCTGCCATCTTTTTTTCCTCCCTCCTCCTGTTCCTCCTGTTCCTCCTCTTTCTCCTTTTCCTCTTCTCCCTTTTCCTCAAGTTCTTCCGGTTACTCCTCCTCTTCCTCCTGTTCCTCTTGTTTGTGGTCCTCCTGTTAGTCCTTTTCCTCCTCCTCCTCTTCCTGTTTCTCTTTCTCCGGTTCCTATACTTTATAGTCCCTTTTCTTCTCCTTTTTAAAAATTGGTTGTTTGTTTTTTTTTTTTTCCCCTTGCTCTCCACCTCCTCTTCCTCTTGTTCCTCGTGTTCATATTGATCCTCCTCTTTCTCCTCCGCTTCTTTTTTCTCTTTCTCCACCTCATCCTGTTTTTTTATCCTCCTATTCCTTTTCCTCCCATTGTTCCTGCACTTCCTCCTCATTTTCTTGTTCATTTACCTCCGAATCACAGAAAGGTTGAGGTTGGCTAGGACCTCTGGAGATCATCTCGTCCCACCTCTATGCTCAAGCAGGGCCACCTAGAGCCGGTTTCTAAAGAGCCTGTCCAGACAGCTTCTGAATATCTCTAAGGATGGAGACCCCACAGCTTCCCTGGGTAACTTGCGCCAGTGCTTAGTCGCCCTCACAGTGAAAAAGTGTCTCCTGATGTTCAGAGGCAACCTCCTGTGTTTCAGTTTGTGCCTAATGCCTCTGGTTCTGTCACTGGGTGCCACTGTAAAGAGCCTGGCTCCGTCCTCTTTGCACTCTCCTTTCAGGTATTTAAATACATTAATAAGATCCCCCTCTGAACCTTCTCTTCTCCAGGCTAAACAGTCTCAGCTCTCTCAGCCTTTCCTCATATGCAAGGTGCTCCAGTCCCTTCATCATCTCCGTGGTCCTTCATTGGATTGTCTACAGATCTCTAACTCCTCATGTTTATTCCCCATGCTGATTGCACTCGTGTCCAGGCATTTTAGAGAGGCCTGCCCACGTGCTACGTTCTCAGAGAGGGTTTGGGGGATTTCTTCATAGTGGTGTCTTGTAGGCAGTTCTGTGCTTACATGCAGGTGCTGGAGGTGACCCCGCTTTAGCCTCTGTTGTTGATGTGGTGATCCCTTCCCGTCACATGACCCCCTGCCCTTTGCTCAGCAATCCTGTCTGTCACTCCTTCACAGGACCGCTGGTTGCTCTCTCCCTCCCCACCCTTCTCAGTTTAAAGGCCTCCTTATGGGGTCAGCCATCCTGTTGGCAACAACAGCTTTGCCCCGCTTAGTGAGGTGTATCCTCTCTCCCCAGGCAGAGGCTGACCTGCCAACAGGGTCACAGAACCTAAAACCCTGTCACCAACACGGGTTCCGCAGCCGATTACTGACTTGTCCTATGAGGGCCCTTCTCCTCACACCCTTGCCCCTCACTGGCAGGACTGCGAGAACACCACCTGGGCCCTTGACTACTGTCCTGGTTTCGGCTGGGATAGAGTTAATTTTCTTCCTAGTAGCTGGTATAGTGCAGTGCTTTGGATTTTAGTATGAGAATGATATTGATAACATGCTGATGTTTTGGCTGTCGCTAAGCGGTATTTACATTGGTCAACGACCTTTTTTTTTTTTTCCCAGCTTCTCATGCTCTGCCAGGTGCCCAAGAAATGGGAGGGGGCACATCCAGGATAGTTGATCCAAACTGACCAAAGGGCTATTCCATACCATATGATGTCATGCCCAGTATATAAACTGGGGGAGTTGGCCGGGGGGTTGCGATCGCCGCTCGGGGACTGGCTGGGCGTCGGTCGGCGGGTGGTGAACGGTTGTATAATTTTATTTTATTTTATTATTTTTTTTTCCCTTTCCCTTTTCTTTCCCTCCCTTGGGTTTTGTTCCTCTTTCTCTCTCATTGTATTCCTTCTCATTATAATTCATTATTATTATTATTATTATTTTGTTCCAATTATTAAACTGTTTTTGTCTCAACCCACGGGTTTTCTTACTTTTGCTCTTCCGATTCTCTCCCCCATCCCACCGGGGGGGAGTGAGAGAGCGGCTGTGTGGTGCTTAGTTGCCAGCTGGGGCTAAACCACGACAACTACTGCCCCCAGTAGGCAAGTCCTCCTCATTCTTGTCCTCCTCCTGTTCCTCCTTTTCTTCCTCCTCCTCCTCTCCATCTGCCTCCCCTGCCTTCACCTCCTCCTCCTTTTCCTCTTCCTGTTCATGTCCCTTGTCCTCCTGTTCCTCCTTGTCCTCCTTCCGTTCCTCCTCCTGCTGCTGTTCCTCCTCCTCCTCTTCCTCCTCTTCCTCCTTCTGGCCTTCATCCTCTTTATCTTCTTGTTCTTCTGTTCTTATTCCTCTTCCTCCTTTTCCTCTCCTCCTGCTCTTGTTGCTCCTGTTCCTTCTTCATGTTCATGTTCATGTTCATCCTCCTTCGCTTTGTCTTCCTTTTCCATCTCCTCCTCATTTCCCTCCTGCTCCTCCTTTTCATCTTTCTGTTCTTCCTGTCAGGGCTCTAAGTTGAGAGCTGGATATGAAAAAAGATGTGAAGCTAACCGAGTGTTTCTGTCACTAACTAACTTCTTGTGTTGGTAACAAAATTTACCGGTTGTGGTGTCACCTGGTGGTAATCCTTCATCATTATCCTGTGATGCTACTACACTGGCCACACTGCCGAGTTCTCCAGAGATCCTCTCTTCACGTTTCTACAGTTTCTGGCATGTTACAATTACATCCTTTCCTCCACTCTGGACATCTCTTTCGGCACCAGGAAGAAAAAGATGCTTACGCCTGCTCCTCTCATCTGCTGTTTGACGTTACAATTGTAAACAGACTTTAACATTGTGTGTTGCTTAGCAGATGCTATCAGAGTAGGAAATCCAAACAAAATAGGCTCTGTTTTCTGTACTGTCTTAACATCTTTCTTCATTCCCCTCATCTACAGCCTAAGAGACAGAGAGCTTGAAGTGTCGTTCAGACAAGTCTTCTCTAAACATATGGATCTCAGTGGCATCCCAACCAAGGTTTGATGGAGTTGGAGACTGCCTAAGCTGCTCCTTATGTGTGCCTTTAGAGATTTCTAAGGTGGGCAGGGGAGAGGATAGAGGTTTTTTGATGGTGTCTGTTGTCTCATTGCTTACAGAAGCTCTCATGACCACTGTCTTCACCAGCCCTGGCTTGAGGTTAAACTAACCATGTGACAAAGTGAGAAACTCTGGAGATGGCAGACCACAAAAGGAGAAAACTAGGTGGCCTAGTGTTAAACTAGTGAGACGACAAAGGGAAAAACTACCAGACAAAGGACAGGAAAGCGGAGCATCAGATAAAGGGTGAAGGAGGGAATAGAAGATGCGGCTGTTAATGAGCTGGGGATGCCTGGGGGTCCCAGTCAGAAGCCCTGTACGTGCTCCATGCAGCCTGCAGCAAGACAAGAAACCCACTTGTGTAGTCTGAGGATTGTATGCCTTTTAGATCTGGTGACTGGTTAACTGGTCACCCTCCTGATCAGGGTCAGCCTATGCCCAAAACCACAAGCATCCGCAGCACACTACGGGAGTTGGGACATATGGCATGCTCTGATCGCATGGTGGTATTTCTCCATGCAGGGGGAAAGGTCAGTTAGAGACTGCTCTTCTCCCCAGATTCGCACACCAAAACAGACTGATGAAAATACTCTAAACTGATACTCCTGCAAAGAAGCAGTTGTTTCCCATGCCCTCTGGGGCCATCTCCAAAAAGCTGAATACGCTGCACAGGAGCGTCACCTGCATTGTGCTGCCCAGAAGGCAAACCACAGCTTGCCTAAAAGGCCAGTCTAAACGCAGAGAACACTCGACAAGCTGTGGCCCACGCAGTATCAAATCACGGGCCGGTTTGTCCTCCTGTTACGCTCAAGCTCCAAAACTGTCATCTGCAGACCAACCTGTCTTGCAGGGTTCAGCACCAGCCTTACCCACTCCCTTATTCTTTAGGCAGAGTGAGACAACCCAGCATGGAAAAGTATGTTCAAATAACAGCAAGTTGTCTCGGTTCACCTGCGTCCTGGCTTAAGGGGTAAGACCCCCCCAGACACACAGCCCCACACCCAAAAAACCAACAGATGAGCACATATACACCCTTTCATAAAGACCGGAGGACTGTATGGAAATGTCTTTCTGAACCCATATGCAATCCTATGCCTGCCTGGTAGCATGAAGGGCTTGGGGATGTGTGCATTTCTTACTCTGGTAGAGATGGCAGTTCTAGTCATCTTTTCATCTGGATTTAAGCTGAGAAACCTTCTAGGAAGGTCAGCTTTCCCATGCTCATCCACAGTCCAGCAAAGAGCAAAAGGGTATTCCATTTGAATACGAGTCTCCTTTGTCTTTTTGTGACACAGTTGGGTCTGATGGGTTAGAGGTCTCCAGTTCCTGCCCAGTTTGGTCCTGGCTGGAGAATGGGAGCAAATGTTCTTGGAGGAGACATAGGGGAGGGCGCACACAGACACAGGCAGGAGCCTCCTCTTTGGAGAAAACCAGGGCAAGAAAATGCAGAGGCCAAAGGCCAGGTCAGTCCCCTTGAGACCACGTTGCCTCAGGTCATAGAGTCATAGAATAGTTTGGGTTGGAAGGAACCTTTAAAGGTCATCTAGTCCAAGCCCCCTGCAATGAGCAGGGACATCTTCAACTAGAACAGGTTGCTCAGAGCCCCGTGCCACCTGACCTTGAATGTTTCCAGGAATGGGTCCCTGGAGGGGGCCGAGGATCGGGGGCAGAGCTGGGAAGGGCTGTCTGGAGAAAGTCTTTGCTAAAACTGTTTGAGGACCACAAGCAAATTGAAGTGATGGAGAATGGGGAAATCCTGCATTTCTGGGCTGGGGGGGGCTCCCCAGGGTGGTGCTGTGTCCAGTCCTCGCCCCATGGTGTGTCCCCAGCACGTGTCCCCGTGTCACAGCAGCTGTCTGGGAGGTGCCACGCCCTGCAGGGGCATCACAATGGCAGGGCGCTCTATCTTCCTCCTGGGGCTGGTGCTGCCCCAGTTTCTCATGGCTTTTGCTGGAGAGAGCAGTGCATCGATGCGGGAGATCCTGCTGCCATGAGGAGGATGAGAGTGCTCAGAGGTGAGGGGCTGGCGGGAGGTTGGGGGCTGATGCCTGCTGGAGGCAGTCTCCATCCCAGCCGGGTGCTGGGGGCTGTGTCCCCGTCACCGCTCATCCTGCTGCCAGGCACCTCCGAGAGGGCTCTGGCTCCCTCCTCTCCCTGCCCTCCATGGGGCAGCTGGGGACCGCTCAGAGATGACCTGGCCCATCCGGCTCTTGTTGGGGCTGCCCAGCCCCAGCCCTCCTGGCCTCTCCTTACCAGGGTCCCATGTCCATCCCCTGCCCAAGCTCAGGGCCCCTGCACTGGACTCGCTCCAGCACGTTGCTGCCGTTGTGTCACTGGGGAGGCCAGAATGGGCCCAGTCCCCCAAGGTGGTCTTCCCAGTGCTGCAGTGAGGGAAAGACTCCCTCCCCTCATCCCACTGACTGCCCTCTTGCCAGTACAGTCCAGCACAGGCTGTTAGTGCTGGGGGAGGCTGGGGAGACCCTCAGCTCTCCCTGGTGTGAAGCCCTGCAGCCAGAAAAACCCTTTCTTTCTTTTCTTCCAGCTCTGTGCCCATGCGTGGGTTCCCAGTCCAGGCCTGCGCGTTCTGAGGATGGAGGCAAGGCAACGGGGACTGTCCCCGCAGCCGTCGCTACCTTTGCGGCTGTCGGGACTTCTCTGCTAAAGCGGCTGCAAGACCATGAGGTGAGGCGGGGGGGCGTTGAGGGTTCCCCTCTATGCCCCTGGCTTCTCTGGGTGTCATGGCAGAGGGGCATCTCACCTGACGGCACCTCTGCCCTCCTGCAGGCGCTTTGTCCGCAAGCGCTGATCCTGCCGCTCCAGGTGGACTAATGCCACTGCTCCCCGCTCCTTTCCCCAAGAGCTCGCAGCACTCTTGTGGGCAAGGCAAAGCTTCTGACGTCCCTCCAGTGCCTTTGCCCAAGTGCCCAAGACCCCTCCTTAGCTTTGGTTCAGGAACTGTCCCAGCGCCCGGGCTCCTGCCTGTGCATGGAGCAACGCTGTGCCCCAAGGTGCAGGGTGCTCGTGGCTTCCCCTCCTCGGGGCGTGGTCTTGTTCTTCCCACGCCTTCCCCTTTGTTACGGTCCATTTGGACCTCTCAGATTTACAGGACAACGTACTCTGTGATTTAAACTTTATTTCATGAGCTCATTAAGAAATAGAATAAACGAAGACGACAAACAGGGGCTCAGTCCCCTTTTGCCCAGACTAGTCTATCACATGAATGCACTTCTTCACCAGTTAAGACATAAGGTTTCATAACTTACAACCTGTAACTCTTAATATCATGCACCTATGAGCAAAAAAAAGAATTAATTACCTAGCTGACAGTGAGCGTGTTTATCCTTCCTCCTCCATCACGGTTCCCTGTATCGGTTCCCACGGGCATGCCCTGTATCACACTGGGAAGCAGGAAAGCCTCAGCAGTTCAGCTGCTGTTGGATCTGCTTCAAAAGCTTTTTGCGTAAGCTGATGTTTTGTATCCTCCGGCTTGGAGGTTTGGTCTATACCATTTCCCGAAGTTAGTGGATTCTGAGGAAAGTGCCAGACGAAAGATAACGGCTGCTGCAGACAGCAATCTGCAGGTGATAATGGCTGCATCATGGCCATTTAGCTCTTGCTGGCTGCCTGTCCTGCCTACATGGTGCTCTCACTTTGACCTAATGGCGCTGCTCCCAGCATACATCAGGCCTTAGCGTGAGCTGGGTTAGCCAAAATCTAGGCAGGAGTTGAGTGAACAGTCACACCCTTCCTTGCCTGGCACTTTCCCTCTGACCTCCGCTGTCCCCCGTCCTCAGGAGTGACTTCCTCGGCTCCCGCATGGCCTTTTGCCCTGGTGGAATCGATCTCCCTGTCTGGCTCTCTGCTAGTGTCAGAGACGCCGCGGAAGATCTTGCTGTTCCCCGTGGCTCTCCTGACCGATGCCTGCAGCTCGTACCTCGTGCCTGTGTCACAGAGATGATTTGGGGGGCAGCAGGTCTCTCTCGCGGCTGCCTGGGAACGAGGGCAAAGCAAATCCCATCACTCCCCTTTGTGGTCTGTCCCCAGGGTGACCGAGTGGAGACATACCGGGAGCTGGAGAGTGTCTTGCAGGGAGACAACGGCTGTTTGACGAGCGGTGTCGTGAACCGCCTGATAGCAGAGGCGTCCAGTGACATGCGAGCAGTCCAGGTGAGCAGCCTGCCTCCGCCCCTGGTTTTGGGGGAAATAGAGAGTGGCACAGAGATGTTCCTCAGTTATTCAGACCCAGAGGAGGTCCTAAGGGAGAGGCTCTGGGGACTTGTCATTACAGGGAATTTGGAGAGGGGACGCAGAGAGCTGTGCAGAGAAGCGTACTCAGGGCTGTTTCTAACTAAGCAAGATCTGGGTTCAAGCTCAAGGTTATTTCTGCTGCCTTGAGGAAGAGCCATGAGAACCCACCAGCTCCACGGGGAGGTCTCAGAGGGGTCTCGAGTGTGCAACAGTTTGTTCCTGGCATCTCCATGAAGAGGGAGAGGGGTCAGCAGCACAGGGTTTTGCCAGGGAAAAGCCTCCCTTGTCTCGCCAAGGGAGCTGCTTGCCTGCTCCAGCGTGCAAGAGGCGGCAGCTGCCCGGCCCCGAGAACAACTTCCCCGAGGGGTCTTGCAGAGGAGATGGGGTCATTCAGCCTGTCCGAGTGCTTTACCCTTTTTCTCAGGAGTGTTTAACCTGTGATGCTTTTGCAGGGCGTGACAGGTGATGTGAAGACGGCCGCTAGTGACGTCCTGGTGGCTCTGGCCCGCTCCCACTTCCACTTTGTCATGTCCGAGCTCCAGAGCCACCTGAAGGCCATGGGGAAGGTCCCTGCTGAGATTGTGCTCCTCACCTTGGGCAAAATGGCCCGCAGCTACGGTACAGCACCTTTGGCCTCCTGTTTTGGGCAGGGGTCTGTGCTAAGGGGGAGAAGGGATCCTCCCCCTCCCTAAATGCTCTATGTTGAACTGGGAGGCCATGGAGTTGCTGTGCCTCCTTGCTCCATGCCAGGGCCGGCTGGCAGCTCTGCTTTACCAGCCCGATCCCGGTTCCTGAAGGGTGGGAACCCACTGGAGACAAACCCGTGGGGTCCCTGCCCCCCGCTGTCCTTCCCATTTCCCCAAAGGGCTTCCCTGTGTCCCCCTTGGGGAAAGCGGCCCTCCCCACACCCTCTGGCATGTCCTGCATGGCCCAGCATTGCCAGAGATCGACGCCAGTCTCCCATGTCTCTCACTGACCCTCTTGGTCCCTCTGTCCCTGCCTTCTCTGCAGCCCTGCGGTGCATCCCCTTTGTGGGAATGACGCTGCTTGCCCTGCGTGGCATGCTGAGCCGGGTGGGGAGCGGCCGGATCCTGCGCGCCGTCTGCAGTGGTGAGTGTCGGCTCCTTGGCCGGGGTCCCAGGGGCAGGGGCTGCGGTGGCCTTCAGTGCCTCCATGTGATCTCAGAGGGAACATGGTGGGTGTCAGCCTGCAGCGAGGTCAGGCCGTGGTGATCCCAAACTGCTGTGAGTGTGTAGAAGGAGTGGGGGCAGCCCAGGAGGTTTCTGTGGGCAGGACGCAGTGGTGCTACATGGAGGAACTCCCAGATCCCTTCCCATGGCTTCTGTTGCCCTGCTTTCCTCTGAGATTAAACCCTCTGCTCTGAAAGGACATGTGTGTGGGAAGGGAAGGGAAGGGAAGGGAAGGGAAGGGAAGGGAAGGGAAGGGAAGGGAAGGGAAGAGAAGAGAAGAGAAGAGAAGAGAAGAGAAGAGAAGAGAAGAGAAGAGGAGAGGAGAGGAGAGGAGAGGAGAGGAGAGGAGAGGAGAGGAGAGGAGAGGAGAGGAGAGGAGAGGAGAGGAGAAGAGAAGAGAAGAGAAGAGAAGAGAAGAGAAGAGAAGAGAAGAGAAGAGAAGAGAAGAGAAGAGAAAGAGAAGAGAAGAGAAGAGAAGAGAAGAGAAGAGAAGAGAAGAGAAGAGAAGAGAAGAGAAGAGAAGAGAAGAGAAGAGAAGAGAGAAGAGAAAAGAGAAGGGGAAGGGCTGCAGTGAGAAGTGCTGAAGGGGGACAGGCCATTGAGGAGGAGAAAGTGTGATGGGGAGGAGGAGAGAAACAGTGAGGTGTTTGAATCCAGACACCTCAAGAACACACATTGCCCTCAGATCCAGATCTGGTCCTGGGCTGAGCCCTGCCAAGCCTGGGACTGTCCTTAAAGCAGGCTTGGGCGAGGGTGCAAGATACTGTCCCTGCTGCAGACTTTCACAGGCTCCCTTTTTCTTTCTCCTGGTGCAGTTCTGGAGCAATGGTCGAAAGGAGTCCGTGCGTACTTTGGCAACCCGGAACAATGCCCCTTCCCTCGCAAGGGGGTGGCACAGTTCTGTGAAGCCATTTACCCAGTCTTCCGCTATGCGGTGGTAAATTGGCTGGACTGCAAGGAGGAAGAGGTGCGAAGTGCTGCTTTCCACACCTGGGTCCACAGTGGGGATGTCCATGTTGGTGGGTCTGTCTGTGCCCCGTTGGGTGCGAGCAGAGGGGCGAGGGGAGGGAATGGTCTGGGCGAGAAAGCGCCCCAAGCTGGGAGCCTGCTGGCACTGTGCCTGAGCCTGGGAGCTCCCTGACGGGAAGCAGGCAAGTCGTGAGGCCTTTCTGTAGGGAGGGCTGGGGTACCAGCATGGGGAAATGCTCTGTCTCCTCTGGAGTGAGCCCTTCTCCTGCAGGGCAGAAGGGAATGGGAGACCCCTCCCAGTGGGAAGGGCAGACTGGTGTCCAGGGGATGCTGAGTGCTAGGCAGACCTTCAGGCCTCCAAGCAGAGCCTCTCCCTTCCCTCTTCAGGACAAGCAGGCTGTCCTCGGGGCGGTGGCTGCCATGATGGGGGTCCTTCTGCATGAGGAGCAGCACCAAGAGCATGCCTGGGAGCAGCTCCTCTGGCTCCTGCACCAGTATCAGGAGGTGCGAGACACTTCCCAGGTCACCAAGGTGAGGTGTTGCACAGGGCCCAGCGTGGCTGCTGGGGTGGGTCTATGCGAGTGCCACGAGGCGCTGGGGAGCTGCGGGGTGCCAGGAGGAGCTGGGAAGCCCTTAGAGAAGGAAGAGGGCGAGCAGCGGAGGCCTGAGGCTTCCTGGGCTCTTTGGGCAAGAAAAGGGCAACGCAGAGGGGGTCAGGAGGGAGGCAAGGGTCCCTGGGGCTCATCTTCTCAGGAAGGGAGGCATTGGCACGTCCCTGCGGCTCTGTGTGTGGGAAGAGCTTTGCCCTAGTGCCCAGGGCCATGTCCAGTCCCATCCAGTGAGGGGCGAGGTCTGCTGAGTGGGAAGTGCTGGGAAACTGAGTTGTCAACGCTGGGCTTTGTTCAGAGGAAAGAGAGCCTCGCGATGCTGCTCTGAGGGTAGGGCAAACAAGCAGCCCTGTGCAGGAGGGTTTGGGGTTTTCCCTTGGAGCTGGTGTTAGGGCCTCCCCTTATCCCAGATGTGCTGGGTTTCTCCTTTTCCAAGTGCCTTTAGGTGGCTTTAACCTCCTCTTCCTCCCCCATTCTCTTGTAGAGCCTCAGCTATGTGCTGGAGATGCTGGAGGGAGTTCAGACCCCAGCCCCACAGGGCACGGCTCTTGCCATCAGTACCACTGTGCACCGCCAGGTAAGGGGAGCCTGTGCCCTGCTGCCAGCCTGGGGCCCGCACACATGATAGCCATGGAGGGGAAAGACCTGCCAGCTGGCAGGGCAGGGCAGAGCAGGGCATGGCATCCCTCCGCCAGGACCTTCCTGCAGGCCAGGAGCACACCAGGATTTGTGATGCCGGTGTCACCGTAAGGCTGCTGGAGGCCTGATCCTGGCTGTTTGGAATGGGCCTGGGGGGCAGCCCGGTTCCCACAGCAATTTCCCTCTCTGCCAAGTCGCAGGAGGACTCTGGAGTGCCAGCACCCTAAAGGCAGCCTTTTGATGCTGCTCAGCCTCAGCTCCTGGGCAGCCTGGGCTGCTACAAACCTCTGTGTGTAGCCGGGGCCACCGAGGGGGGCTGGGTTTTGGCGGTGGGTCCCGTGCCCAGAGTGCCAGGGAGAGGAGAGCAGAGAGCACCGTTTCTTTTCAGTCCCTCTCAACACTGATGCGACTTTCTCTAAAACGGACCTTGTTCCCACAGCTCTCTGATGTGACCAAGGAGCCTGGCCCGGCCCATAAGGCAGTGCTGTTGCGCTGCATCATGCTGCAGGGTAAGGAGAGGAGACTGGGCGATGCCCCGCCGTGCCGTGGCAGCTCTCTGCCGGACCTTGGCGGTCAGGGGCAGCTGCCTGCTAATGCAGAATGCAATTTCTTCCCTGCAGCACGAATGTACCCCGAGGAGACAGTCGTGTTTCTACACTCCCAGCTGAGCGGTGGGAGTGAGGCCGGTCGCGTGGCAGCCCTGGACCTGCTGGGAGCGCTGGCCCACTCTGACGGTCAGTGCCACAGACCAGAGACAAAAGGCAGGGGTTGGGGCTGCTGGGCTGAGAGCAGGAACGAGCTGAAAGTGAGCTGACGACCCCAGCTGAGCTGACGACCCGCAACAGGAATGGAGCTCTCCCCCAGCAGTTAGAAATGGCGGCACACCAGGGACGATGCTCCAAGCTCAGTAACATGGGCAGGCTGCTAGGCAGGCGCGGGTGGGCTGGTGTGCACAGGAGCTGCTTGTACCCATGCCGTTGCTCTCATCCTCTGTGTTACCATATTAGCATAGCTTTCAGTCTCTATGTGCCTCTAGAAATGGAGTCGCCCTGGCTACACCGCTGCCTCCTGCGAAGTTAGAGTCAGGCCCCGCTTTTCTGTCCCTTTGGTGTGCGAAAAACTTGGAAGCTTCAAGGGATCCCCTCTGCCACTGGGGCTCTGCCTCAACACACACCTCTCCATATCTCTTCCAGCACCTGTGACGAGAGAGAAGCTGCCCCAGGTGGTGGAGGCTGTGCAGTCGGTGTGCAACGACTCCAGTGCCCAGGTGAGCTGGTTTGGGAAGGGATGGCGCTGCCAGGGGAGGCAGAGAAACCCTTTCCCTCAGGGCAGAGCTGGGGTGCCTGGGGAAGCACCAGCGTGTTGCCCAGGTGGTGGTTGATGGCTCCTCCCTGGGGAGAGCTGGCAGAGTGGAGTGGGGAGGTCGCTGTGCTCTGTGGGGCAAATGCCCGACCAGCCTCGTGCTAAAGCCCAGCCCTGACGCCAGGAGCGAAAGCTTCTGCTCGTCATCTCTCCACGAGCCACAAAGGCTGCCCCCAAGCAAAGGCGGCTTCCCTTTGGGTCTTGAAGAGGAGGATCATAACCACACTCTCCCCTGGCAGGTGCGGAAGGCAGTTCTGGAGTTCATCAGGGAGCTGCTCAGCTCCGGCTCCCAGAGCTGCTGGGCATGGGATGTGGTGGGGCACATGTTCATCGAGTTCAGCCGGACCTCGGGCAGACTGGTAAGGGCAGAGCAGGACACCCAGGGCTTTGACCAGTGCCTGGACTGTGCTGGGAGCTCCTGCAGGCATCCTTGGCCTCTATGCTGCAGGGCCATCAGCTCCAGCAGGGCCATGCTCCAGAGCTCCACGCTGCAGGGCCGTAAGCGCTGGCACTGCCATCGGAGCGGCCTCCAAATGGCTGTTCCTTGTGGTTGTCTGTGCTGATGTAGGTGGAGATGTCAGTGGATGATGTGGGTTTGCACCCAGACACGCCACCCAGGACTGCAGGGCTGCCTGCACGCACCACGGGCTGAGCTGTGCCCACAGGCGCCTTCCACAAAGCCGCCTTGCAAATGGAGGGGCTTGTAGGGACAGGACATTGTCCAACCTTAAACGCTCATGGGCAATCAGCAAAACACAGCCAGTGCAGACAGGTGGGCATGGCTAGAGGAGCTTTCTGTGGTGGTCTTGTGCTCTGGCCCTCCAAAGCGTGCCCTGCCCATCTGATAACAGTCTGGGGGCCCGCATCCCTTCTGGCAAGGGTACAGGCCGTTTGGCAGTCCCTTTGGTGAGCATTTCCAGCTGGGCACCCAGGAGATGAAAGCTGGGGATGGGCAAGCCTCCCGCTGACTTGCTGAGGATCTTCCCTCTGGCCGGAGCGTCCCTCTAGGTGGGAGATGCGTATGCATTGCTTTGCTCTGAGGCTCAGGGAGGCTCTGCTTTGGGCGCAGGGTGAAGGAAAGGACTTGGGCATGCTACTCCGCATCCATTGGGCTGGGCGTGCTGCCGCGAGGTCTGGCACCGAGCACAGCCCTGCTGAAGGGCATGTTCCTCACCTCTGCTTTGGTGGCGCGACAGCAGCATTTGGGCCCTGGGGACCATGCAGACAAGCAGTGGTGCTTTCTGCTCCCAGGCTTCCCAGTCCTTCCCAGGGTCCGGGACCTGGTCCTCGTGCTGGGTCCAGCTGTCCTTGTCCTCCTTCAGGAGGTCAGTGCTGCTGGGAGGCTGGCACAGGAGCACTGGTGGGTCGCGCCTGAGCCTCGTCGGTGGGGAGCCGAGAGAAACGGGGGTTTTGCCAACTCTGTCTTACAGGTGGCAGGAGGCCTTTTTGCTTGGGAAACCCAGGAGGATGGAGCTCTTCGAGCCCTGTGCGTGGACATCCTGGGCTCGCTGGATGTCTCTCTGAGAGGGATGACCAAAGTAAGTTGCCCTCTGCCCTGCTGCTGTGGCCACTTCTTGCCTTCAGGACCTTTTTCCTTGTGCTCCCCCATGCCCTGAACCTCTCCCCTCACGTGTGCTGAAGCGCACAAGGCTGAGGGAAACGCCGACTGTCCGTTTCATCTTTGAGCTGAGTGGAAATGCCAATGTGGCGAAATGCCTGGTTCTTCTCTGCAGCTCCTGTGGCCGAGGCTGCTGCAGTACGTGGTGCCAGCCCAGTACAGTGGCATGCTGATCCCCCTCTCCCGCTGCCTCCAAGCCCTAGTTTGGAGACGGGAGAGAGCAGGGTGCAAGGAAGAAGAGGAGGAGCTGGATGCCATGGAGTCCCAGGAGCAAGGTAGGAGCCCCAGTGAGCGCTGCTGGGTTTGGCTGGGGGTTGTGCCAGTCCGTGTCTCCCTGCCGCCCCACCAGCCCTGAGCAGGAGCCCAAGAAAACCAAAGGGCAGAGCCAGGCCGCTGCTGGGCACGAGGGGCTCTGCCCCGCATTGCCCCTTGCCTGGTGCAGCGTCCTGGCTCTCCTGCTCTCAGCAGTCTCCTGGTGAGGCAGGGCTCATTCCTGGCCATGCTGGACCTGCCTTCATCTCATGCTGGGCAGCCCTGTGGAGCCCCGCCGGGCCAGCGCTGTGGCAGTGCAGCTGTTCTCAGCCCTGAGCCCTGTGCAGGGCATCGGAGGTGCGAGGGGCAGGCACGGTGGGGGCTCGTCGGCTCACCCAGCCTTTCTTCCTCCCCGCAGCCCAGCTGCCCGCTCCCCAGGCCCTGTTGGCTCGACTGCTGGTGAGTAGTGGGGCCCTGGGAAAAGAGGTTTTCTGGCCAGAGGTGGTGGGAGAGCCCAGGGCAGAGATGCTGTTGAGGCCAGTGCCAGGAGCCCCTGAGGAGGAGGCAGCGTGCCTGAGCCTCCCCGAGCCCATCAGGGATCCCACTCCTTTCTTGGGGCTGGCAGCACCCTGGGTGAAGCCATCAGCTGCCCGCTGCTGGCCAAGCGGTGCCGAGCTCCCTCCCTCCCTCCCTCCCTCCAGGGAGAAACTGTGGCTCTGGCAGCTGGAGCGACCCTTCTCTCCTGCCCTCACTTAGGTGGTGGCAGCGGCTCCTTACGCGAGCGGCGAACGCGCAGTTGCTGCCTTGCAGCTGCTGCAGGCCCTCCACGGCAGGATCCACAGAGCCTTGGGGGTGGTGTGGGCGACTGAGATCCCCCTCCTGCTGCAGTACCTGGAAGGTAAAGCGTGGGTGGGGAAGGAGAGGCTGGAGGGGTGGCAGGGGGGCAGGAAAATGCAGCTTCCCAGTGTGACGGAGGAGAATTGTCCCCAGTTCCCCAGCACTTGCTCTGTTGCCTTTCCCCTTCCAGGGAGCCAGCACTGAGGCTGGGGGCAGCCATCCCCTGGCATCGATTTGGCCCAGGGGATGGACGGGGCTGTTGATGTGCCTTTGGGTGGCAGGTGTTGGTGGCATCCCCATGTCCTGCCCAGGACGGTGTTTGGGGGAGGGACAGCACTGGTGCTCCTGGATGGGGTGCAGCCCCTGGCTTTGGAGGACCAAGTCCCCAGGCCAGGCCAGGTTTGCAGCAGCCGCCCTTGGCAATAGCCTGGGAGAAGGTCTGCAAATGGGCAGAAGGTGGTGGGTCGTTAAGGAGAAAATGTGTGTTGCTGGTGCATGCTGTGAGTCAGTGGTCGGAGTTGTTCTGGGAGCTGCAGTCAAGCGGTGGGGATCAGCTGCGGTCAACACATCCTTCCCCAGCTTGAATCAGTGGCTCTGACAGATGCCCCTGGGATCCCTCCTGTGTCTTTGACGTCGCAAGGGCTTAGACGTAGATGCTTGTAGGCCCTTTCTAGCCTGATGGCCTGGGACTTTTGGGAGGTCTGACCGCAGAGAAAACCGCCAGACTCATCTTTGGTGTGTGCTTAAATAGCAGCAAGAGCTTTTGCTTCCTCTTGCTTTCTAGGAAAATCCAAGAGCTCCCTGGAGTCTGCGGAGTGGGAGCACCGTGTGCTTAAGGTACAGCGTCCTGGGGGGGTGGGTGTCACAAATAGAGGGGGAGAAGAGGGAGCAGACAAAGTTGTGAGAGGAAGCTGGGGGCTGCCTGTGTAGGCACCAGGAGGTGGGGGCACCTCCTGAGCACCCTGCACCTCCCCCCACAGTAGATGCCTGCCCGCTCAGAGGAGCTGCTGTCTGCACACATGCCACGGCTGATGGCTAATGCCCTCTAACGCTGTGGCACGCACCTTAGCGCTGCCTCCTCCTCTATGCCTGGTGTGCCGGGGGGGATCTCACATGAGGTGTTAGGAGAAGAGGGAGGCTGGTGAAAAGGGGGTTGGGTGGGGTGGGGGAAGAGACTGCTGTTCCCGGCAGCTCTCCCCCAGCAGCATCCCAGGACACGTGAGTGTGGAAAGGGCCCTGGCCAAGGTCAGGGGAACACTCGCTTCCTCTCCTGTTCACCCCAGTTCCTGCGAGCGTCGCTGGAGCCCATCGAGGACAAGGCCTGGACCGTGGGCCTGAGCCAGGAGCTGAGCCAGCAGCTGGGCAGCTCTGCCCCTGGCTCCTGGGAGAAGGTGTGTGTCCTGCCCCATGCCAGGGCTGGGGCTGGCGCCGGTGCCAGTGCTCTGCCCACACAGGCGGTTTTCACTGCTTCCCCTTCCCTCGCCTCCAAAAGGTGCTTCCCCCAGGGTTGCCCCAGTGGCTGGCTACAGCCTGGCACTGCAGCCAGCCTTGCCTGCTCCCAGGGGCGGTCAGGTCCGTCTGGGGCCAGCCCTGTCCTGACGGGTCAGGCCGTGACCGCATCTTGGGCTCGGCCTCTTCTCTTTCAGCTTTTCCTGTACAAGGCTCTTGGGACGGCGCTGGCAGCTTGTCGGGACCTCAGGCACGTCCAAGGGCAGGTGCTGAGGTTCCTCGAGGAGACAAACCTCATGGAGCTGTCTGAGTCCCAGGTGAGGTGAGGGAGAGGGAGGGTTGCTGCCGGCCCTGCTCCAGATCTCCTTGATTTCCCTGTTGCTGCCGTTTCCCCCTTGCTGCAACGTCCTGCCAGGCTGTTGTTGCTGGCCACAGCTGAGTGCCTGGGCTGGAGCCGACTCCTCATTTCTCTGTGGTTGCAGGGAATGATTTCTGTTGTGTCCCATGCTGCCGAGAGCCACTTCCACCTGGTCTTGGACACAGTGTTCTCTGCCACTTTCACCAGAGGCTGGTTCTATCAGACTTCCACAGGCTGGAAGGTAAAGGATCCAGGGTTTTGCTGTTTGGCTTTCCTTGTTTGGCCTTATTTCCACTTCGACGCCTGCAGCAGCCAAACCGTGGCAGCTGCCTTTAGATCAGCCCTCTTGTAAGAGCTACCTGAGACCTGTGTTTCAGAGGGGACGTCCTGGCATTGGGGCCCCTGAGGTGTCTTTGGAAAGGACAGGGTTTGACACCTGGTGGATTAGAGCCCACCCAGCTGGGGCAGCTGCAGCAGTTGCTTGCTTGCAGCCACGTTGCCCCTGACTTAACTTCAGCAGGAGCTGGCGAGAAGATGGGGTGGGCACGGTGTGACACTCTGCCCCTTCCTCAAAGCTGAGGGCCGGGAGCAGGAGCCTGGTGAGGTCTCACTGGCTCTGCTCCCCACCTGCGGGCTGTGGGACAGCCTTTCTGGGCAGGGCAGGGCCCTGCAGAGAGAGTGGTGCAGCCTGGCCTGAGGAGGTGGGCAGACTGGGCTCATCTGCACCGCTGACCCGCACAGGCTGCGCGTCTCTGAGCAGGACCGTAACAGGCTATGTCAGATACCTTTCCACAGAAGGGTTCCAGACAGCTCCCCAACCTCTCAAATCGGTGGTAAACCAGCCAGCAGCATGTGCAATGCTGGCTGCACCCTCCGCCCCATCCCCATGCGAGAACCCAAGCTGTGGGATGGGAACAGCTCCTGGCCCTGGAGCTCGCAGCTTGAGGAGTGGCTTGGGGAGCTGCTGGGAGGTACGCGGGGAAACAAGGAACCGGTGAGGGTGCAGGGCAGGGCCTGCTGCAGGAGCCCACGGGAGTCCCAGGGCTGACGTCTCAGGGTGTCTGTCGACACAGGTACAGCGGCAGCAGAAGATGGAGAGAGCCCAGGTCATTCGCGCTGCTCTCATGCGCACCTACAGCGGCATTGCGCTGCGTGCCCCCAAGGAGCAGCTGCTCACCCGTGTGGATGGTGAAATCATGGGCAACATCCTGCGGCTCTCCAGAGCCAAAGAGAGGGTAGGAGCACAGGGCGCGCAGGGCAGGGATGCCTGGCTGCCCCAGCTCCAGCCCCTCGGGGCTGGGGCGTATGGATATGGTTGGTTTCTTTCTAAAGATCCCCCAAGGAAGGGTTTGTCCTCGAGATGCAGATCCAAACCCCCTGTGGGTTCCCCCTGCCCATGCTCCTCTGCCACCTCTCAGCCCTTCCAAGAGTTGAAGGGGTGTTTTGCTCTCTTTGGCCTCAGGACTTGCAGCTCAAGCTCGCCCTGGTGCAGAGCATCACCGAGGTCAGCTGTGCCATCCAGGCTGTGGGTGACTGTGGCAGCTTTGAGCTCTCCTTAAAGCAGGAGGTGACGCGGACCCTGCTGGTGAGTGCCCGTAGCTGGGGCAGTCGCGCGGGGGAGTTTTGGGCTGTGCCATCAGACTGGTTTTCCCAGAGGCACGATGGTCTCTGGGCTTCATGTGAGCTCCTGGAGCTGCGTCCCGAGCTGGTGGGGCCCTTGGGTGCTGGTGCTGGGTGGCTGTGGCTGAGGAGCAGGGTCCCTGCTGTGGTGCCTTTGGGGATCCGTGGGGGTGACGGGGCAGTGTCTGCCCAGGCTGTCAGCAGAGCCTGTCCCCGGGAGAGGCGGGAGGGCTGTCCCGTGTCCCTGCCCACTGCCAACTCTGTGCTTCTCTCTCTGGGACTTGCAGGACTGGATAAAGGGGGAGCCCTGGGACTCCCTGGTGTATGGAGTGTTTCAGGCCCTGGAGGAGTTGAGGTGAGGTCTGTTCCCCAGGCTCTGGGGACTCCCGGTGTGCCCCATCCCAGCTGGCTGGGGCAGCCCCAGTGGCCTTGAGCATGGGGCCGGGAGCTGCTGGGGCTGTGGAGTGGGAGGGCGTTCCCCACTTTGTGTGTCTCAAAGGAAGGGAGCCCCAGGGGTTCCTTAACCTGGGGGGGGGGTTTGCCTGCTGCCTGGGAGGAGGCAGGAATTGCTGGAGCTGAAGGCGGTGCTCGCTGGCATGGGTTGGGGGTGTTGGATTTGGGGCCGTCGATTAGGAGGAACCCAGTTGTGGTTTAAGCCGCCCTGGAGAGGGCTAGTAAATCCCCTTTCTGTTTTCTCTTCCTTTTTCCTCTGGCCAGCAAGCTGAGGCCACCTCTGAGCAGGGAGGAAAATCGCAGCCTGCTGGCAGTGTGCTGCCGGAGTGCCCTGCGCTATCCTTCCAAGGAGCAGATGAAGAAGGGAAGGAAGAGAGTGAGGGCAGCTGTGAACATGCAGGTACCCACCAGCCAGTGCCTGCCCACCTCTGGGTCAGGATCCCACTTCAGTGCACCCTGGCAGCCCCCGTGATGCAGAACCTCAGCTCTCCTTTCCTGCTTTCAGCTTCTGCACAGAAGCATGGAAGATCTGGGCCATCTCATAGAAACCCTTCTGGAGGCAGAGGAGACCTCTGCCTGCTTTGACGACGTGGTCCATGTGAGTAGCCATGGGGCAACAGGGACAGCGTCATGGGGGCAGAGAATCGAGGCCTTAGAGGGTGACAGGAGGTGGACACCTTTCCTGTGGGAAAGTGGGGCTTTGGCTCCCTCCGCTCTGAGGCTGTGCGTCTGGCCGGGGCCAGGGGCTGAGCTGGGGGATGGGAGCGCCCAGCCACTGCAGCCTCAGGACAGGCAGAGAAGCACCGGAGGCAAAGCCAAGGGGCAGCCCTGAGCTGAGCGAGAGCAGCCTGGGGGAAGGCCGGAGAGGGGAGATGCAGGCAGGGAAGCAACACCTGGCTCAGGGCAGAGGCGGCTGGAGAGAGCAAGGTGGTGGAGGCTGCAGTGACAGTGCTCGGTGGGGGTGGGGGCCATGCTGGGAAGGGGCCAGAGAAGGAGGGAGAGGGAGGGGGATCTCAGGGAGAGAAAGATGCCTGTTGCGAGAGAGATGCACCCTGCCTCAGGTCCTGAAGGGTTGGCTCACCTCAGACAAAGAATGGGAGCGGGAGAGAGCCCTGTGGGTTTGCGCCCACGTGCTGGGAGCTTGCAAGGAGCGATTTGAGCTCATGGTGAGTGGGGACCCCCCTCGTGCCCTGGTGCCCCCTTCCCACCATTCATGACCCCAGAAAGGAACCCTGCCCAACTGGGTGCTGGGTTTTGGGGCTCCTGGGATTATGGGGCAGCCCTTCTGCCTGCCCCTCTGCCCTGTCGCTGCTCAGGGAGCAGGATGGGCTGTAGAGGCAAGCGGGTGCTGGGGCTGCCTGCGACCCTTTTCCTGCTGCTCTCCCCTGCAGAGAGGACGTCCTTGCAAGCAGTTTGGCTCCCTGGTGGGACTGCTGGGGACTCTGACGAGTGACTGCTTGGCCACGTCTCGCCAGAGGGCATGGATCTGCCTTGGCTACCTTCTCCAAATGCAGGGTGAGGAGAGCGGGCACTTCCCAGCCTTGCTCAGCCTGACCCTCCCTCCCTTCCTGGTCTGGTGCCACTGGGGTCCCGTGGGGCCAGGCCTCGTCCCTGGGAGTGAGAGGCAACGTGCTCAGCTTCTTTTTGCCCCACCGTGTTAACCCTCTGCCTCCCTGGCCATCTCAGGAAGGATCCCTGGGAGAGGGTCGCTGAGTCCCACCTCCCAAGGGCATGTGTGAGGTTGGGTGGTCAAGGCCATCCCCCACTGCTGTCTGAGAGCAGGGTGTTGTCGCCAATGCTGGGGACTGTCCCCCTCCATGTCTATGCCCCTCTACGTTCAAGGAGAGACAGAGGGTGGTGGTCAGACAACTTGCTCGGATGAGGTCCCTGACACTTCAGAGGGTGCCTTCCCCCTCACTCCCTGCCTTGAGCCTGGAGAGACAGACAGCTACCCAGGCAATCTCCAAACTCATCCCTGCCAGGGAAGAAATCTCCTGCCGAGCACAAGAGAGGAAACCCATTTGCTGCCCAGAGCAAACTGGGCGGGGAGGAGGCATCTGAGCTGCAGGCTCGAGGCGTGCTGCAAAGGGTTATGTTCGAACCCTTTCCTCTTCAGGCAGCAGGGTCTGCCTGTGCTGAGGAAGTCACGGGGAGGTTTCCTGCCTCCCAGAGACGGTGGTGGCCTATGTGGGAATAGGGGATGCAGCTGCTGGGAGCAGAGGCTGCTGAAACCCTGAAGCTCCAGCAAACGGTTCAAGGAGGAAGAGGGCTCTTTCCAGCCCGTAATTTGTCAGCCATTTATTGGGCTCAGGAAGTCCTGCTGCACCGTGTTCAGGAGGGCCCTGGGTTTCCCTGTGGCCTTCACTGCCACCAGTTGGGTTCTCCTTTATCGGTATCCGGGGCCAGAGGTTGGGTTTCTGTAGACGTGACTCCTCTTTTCTCCTGGTGTTCGTTCCAGTCAAGAGCGTGAAGGTGGTGCCTCAGACAGATGAGATCAGGCGCCTTTGTGAGGAGCTGACCAGCCCAAACAGCAAGACTTTGGTGGAGGCCTGTACCAAAACAGCAAAGGTAACTGGCCCCAAAACAGCGGGGTGGGGGCCCAGCTCCTGGGCTCCTGCGCATCTCCCTGCTCCCCTCCAGAATCTCTCACTGTCTCCCGAATAAGCTGTCCAGGACGGCTGCTATTAGCCAGTAGCAGGAGGCTTTGAGACAAGACTGTCCTTTAGGCATGCTGGAGCAGATACCATGATGTGCGTGTGTGTGTGTGTGTGCGTGCGTGTGTGTGTGTGTGTGAGTGCTCTTGTCAGAATAAAATTTGGTATATGAGCAAACGGTATGGGGGGAGACACTTCCAAATCGGTTAGCTGCATCAGATGTAAACAGCACTGTATGCACAGCAGGAGGGTCAAGTGATTGCCCCCTCCGTGGCTGTCAAACTAACAGTCCCGTCAAGTTTCCTTTCCTTTCCAAATTGCTGGAGCAGAGCTGTGATGCGGTGTCTCCTGTTCCTGACTTCTCTCTAGGCTGTTTGCAAATGCATCCCTCCAGCACAGGCTACGGACTTTCTGACAGCCGTCCTGCACAGCTTGCTGCACGTCACACCCACACGTGCAAGAGCAGTGCGGAAGTGGGTGTTCATCTTCCTGGTGGAATGCAGAAAGGAAATAGTCCAGGAGGTAAAGGAGACCTTTTTTCTCCATTTGACCTTGTCTTTTGTCCTGTTGGCTGTTGCACTACACCCTGTGCAGTTGGCATGGGCCCAAGAAACGCCACCTGTGTGCCGAGCCGAGGGGCTACTGATGGTCCGAGTCGTGCATTAGCACCTGCTGCTGGCATCTGCTCCAGCTGGTGACAAGGATATGGGCACTTCTTGTCCAAAGGCTCCCGTTGGTCCAGGTCCTTTCCGTGAGTGAGGCACTGGGAGGCACCAACCTTGCCGTTCCTCCCCCTCCTCTGGGGTCACAGTCAGTCCTCCCTGCCCTGGGACCCACTTCACCCTGCTCTTTCTTCACTGGTCCCCAATTGCCTCTCCTCTGAGCTTTGCTGGGCACGCTAGGTTTTCCACAGGTTGGATACTTGTTCATTGCTCACACTGCTTTCCCTGACTGTGGTGTTACCCAGCCTGCGAGGTGCCCTCCCTTTAGCCACCATTTGCTGCCCGTCTGTAGCCTGGGAGCCTCTGGCTTCATGCTGTGCCTGCCCTTGCAGGGCTTCTGTTTTCCTCCTTCGCTCACGCTCTGCTGCACTCCACTTGGGCTCTAGGGCCACCAGCAGCTCGCTCAGTCTGCCACCGACAAAGGTCGGTCACAGTGACAAGCAACCACGGGTGGCAGCCCACAGGATCGTGCCCAGCTGAGCTAAAGCTCACCCAGCTGTTAGGCGGCTGCTGTTACAGCCAGGGCAGGGCGTCCCTGTGCCGTCCCTGCAGAGCCCGTGGCCGCTTTGGGCAGCGGGAGCGCCACATCTGTGGGCCGCGGGGTCACCCCTTGCTGCTTCCCCAAACGCAGGGCAGGTTGTGTCTGTACGACGGGCCAGAGGTGGGCAGCCGTGGGAGAAGCTGGGATCTTCCATGGGATGAGGGACCTGGCTGCCTCTTCGTCCTTATCATGGCCACGGCTTCTAGCTGTGAAAGGCTCAAAGAAACACCCCTTCCTTCAGGGGAGGGCCCTCTGTGTGGGGAAGGGTTTGGCGCTTTGGGAGAGGAGGGCAGAGGCAAGGAAAAGTGTCCCTGGAGAACTGCATTCCTCTGGAAGGAGTCACGCGCACAGGCCCTGCAAGGCATCTTGAGGGTCTCGAAGAGCGTGTGTGGTCTTGCTCTTCCTTCGCTACAGACACATGGGGAGAGTTATTCAAGTGTTGGGTGTGAAAAGTGTCCGGGTCGTCTGCGTGCACACAGGGCACACAGCTGCTCCTACGGCTGTGCCCAGGCACATGCAGTGACTGAGGCTGTGCGTGCGAATGCGTGCATGCGTGCATTGTGCATGCGTGTGTGCGAGCGCACAGTTGCCAAGAGCAGACTCGGCTCCAGACGTGAGCCAGGGTCAGGCAGGGTGGAAGGGGTGAGGTTTCGAGCTAGATCTGGACTCTGTGTCAAGGGAGCAGGTGCTGAATGACTGTGTCTGGGCCCTGCAGGAGGGGGTAAAGGTTGCACTGAGCCCTTCTTTCTCCTCTTCTTCCATTCAGGTGCCAAAAATCCTGAACACCCTTTACACCTACATGCAGCAGAGCACCCACAGGCCCTTCCTGCTCCATGCGGTGCTTCTTCTCGCCCACTTTCACCAGGAGCCCACGATCAGCAGTCTCCTCCGGAAAGGTCTGCCCATGGACAGGTACAGGCACTACCCACTTTCCCCCACCGTAGTCAAACAGTGACCCTGCAGCTCGCTTGTACTGGGGCGGTCCAGTTGAGAGGCAGGTCTTTTTTTTCTGCCTGAACAGTCTTGAGTGTTGCAAGACTGTGTGCTTGTGTCTCTGCCATCAGTGGGGCGTTGTAAGCCCCATTGTAGGTGAGGAGGTTTGAGGGCACTGCAGGACTGCAAGGGTACAGACTTAGGGGTGAACGTCTCTTCCCTTGCAGTGATACGGTGGAGCTATGGAGGAGCCTGGGGAGAAGCATCTTTGGGACTCAGATCCTGAGGTGCTTAGTAGAGAAACTAAACAGAGCAGGAAACAACTGCCTGGGGACTGACTCCTCTGCTTGTGAGCAGCACAGCCGCCAGACTGCTCTGGAGACTCTGACGGTACGTTCAACAGCAGACACGTTTCTGCAGCTTTGCATCTGCTCTCTAACTCATACTTTGGCGCGAGGGAGTCAGGTGCCCTTTGCGGATGCCCGTGGAGACTCCCAGGACGCTGTGCTGATCCGGCCTCAGGGAGTGTGGGGAGCCGGGACAGTTTTGTGCTCCCGAGGCTGTTGCAGAAGTGACAATTGTGGACAGTAACCCCCCCCGCCCCAGGCAGGCGGGGGAACCAGGCTGGTGGGAAAAGGCCTTGCCTGAACAGGCGGTTCTTGGTCATGTTTCTCTGCAGATCACCTGTGCCATCTCCGAGGTGGTGCTTGCCCTAAGGAGCACAGAGGAGCTCAGGCAACTGCTTCCCCACCTCCTTCCCAGCCTCCTGAGGTGGGCCAGTGAAACGCTGGGCAAGGAGAGGCTGCTTTCTCCCATGAGCAGCTGGAGACAACTCTTCCTCGAGGGCCAGGTGCTCGAGGAGAAGCCATGCAGGTAAGGAGCCAGGGGGGCAGATGGAGAGGCTGGTTTCAGTTCCCCTCGCCAAGGCATGTGCCTTCGCAGGGCTGAGGGAGTGCTTTGCCTGCCCCGCTTTCTAGATGTGGAAACCCGACATTGTGGTTGGTTTTACTTCTGTTCCTTCAAGGAGAGACTCCAGCTCCCAGGCAGGAAGGTCTTACGCAGCTCGTACTGCGGATGGCTGTCATCTGCCTCCTGCATACACTTGCATGCCCAATAGCATTGCACTCCCTCAACGGACCCCCTGCTGGGAGCAGTGACTCTCGCGGGCACGGGTGTCATTCTTTGCAAAATGCTGGTGGGAAGAGGTATTAGGTGTTGCCTTGGTAAGTATCTGGCACGGAGTCAGTCTAGGGGCGTGGTTTTTCTTCTGCTTCAGTGGCTTTGGAGCATGACGAAAATGCCAGTGTCACTAGCTGCAGTCTTGAAGGCTATGAAGCATCATTTCAGGGGTATTTAGCTCTGCTAAAGATAAGTCTTCCCCTAACCTGCTGTGATTTGAGATTTCTTTGGGTTTGTGTTGTGTTGTGTTTATTTTGATTTGTTTTGTTTCATTTGTGTTTGTTTATTCCGTGTTTTGTTTCTTCTGCCAGGATTTTCCTTTCCGCTATAGAGTTGGTGCTAGGCAAATGCATGGCGCAGAAATGGATGCGGCTGCTCGTGAATCGGGCAGTGTGGGCTCACCTGGAAGACCCCCTGGCTCACCTTGAGGGGGTGTATCTCCTGAGCAGGTAAGAGCCCCAGGGATGCATCTGGCCACCTCCTGCGGAGCTGTGCCCAGGGAAATGGCTGCTGGGCCCCTTCCAGCATGCCTGGGAAGCCGTCCTGAGCTACAGAATAGTGTCTGCATCGGAGCAAGTGAATTTTGGAGACCCGGCCTGTGGCCTTCCTGGGTAACTGTGTGTCCCTCCCTTGTGTCGCCTGCGCAGCATCCTGCGCCACGCTGGGCTCCTCTCCCCCTGTCTGGTGAAGAACCTCTTGCCATGGCTGGATTCCTGGTCAGTTAAGCTGCGGGTGAGAGCTACAGCTTTCTTTGCTGAGGTGAGGCAGGGGGTGGGGAAGGAAGGGTTCAGAGGGGGTTTACTGAGATACTGCTGCTTGGGATGTCTAGCTCACTAGACTCACTAGCACGAGTGGCAGAGGAGCGAGATTCTGCCATCCAAACAAATGTCTGTCTGCAAACCCAGCTGGAAGAGGCAGAGGGCGAACTGAAAGCCGTGAGAGAAATGGCGGAATGAAGTCAACAGCTGGAGAAGGAAGATGAGGGGACAAAGTTAGCGCTCCAGAGGAGAGAAGAGGAAGGCGAGTGTTTGCAGGGGGCTCAGACAGAAGTACACAGGGAACACAAAGAAGCCCTGCGACTGTTTCAAGCCCAGGTGATTGAACTGGATGATCGGTATCAGAAGCTAAAGGAACAAGGCCAGCAACTATTTTGGGAACTTGAACGGCTGGAAAGAGAAAGTCCCAAGTGTATCATTTCCAGGCCGCATCAGGCTAACCTGGGAGCAGGCAAGGAGTCCATCCTCCTGGAGGCCATGAGAAAAGAACCAGCAGAGCTTCGAACATTCATAGCTCGATACAGCTATGATCCTTTCCATGGACCCAATGAGTGGCCTGAAGTAGAGCTTCCTCTAGTTGCTGGACAATATGTTTACATCTTTGGAGATGTGGATGAAGAGGGTTGGTATGTGGGGTAGCTGACTGATAGCACGAGAGGATTCATCCCCTCTAATCTTGCTGAAGAATTTTCAGCCAACAGACGACCTGATGACACCAGAGTCTCTCCAGAGACAAGTGATTGGTAGAAGCAGACGCATGATGTCTGTCCTGTCTTCTTATATCTTCTTATTAAACCTTTTCTTAACGATCTCTCTGCGTGATCTCACTCTCTGTCCTGTGTGTATGGGAACTGAAAGGCCTATGTGCCTATGTGGGTGGACTGGGTGCCAGCTGCTGGAGTCAACCGAGGGGTGTAGGCAGCCCTGGCTTGTGGTGCCAGGTACTGTCGTGGGTCCCAGTGCAGCTGGTGGAGTGAGTGGGGGGTCTCAGTGCAGCTGCTGGAGCGAGTGGGGTCTCGGCCACCAGGCACTGGGGCGGGAAGGGTGTGTGTCCTGAGGACCACCTGCTGGGGGGGACGGGCATGAGTGAGGCAAGTGAGAGGCTCTGTGAGCGTCTGTATCTTCCCCAAACCTGGTGTGCATGGGGTGTGCATGTGTGTTCACCAGCAAACTTCAAGCTGGACCAGCTGGTGACTAGGGGGGGCCTCGGGTCTGGGCTGGGCTATCAGCCGGGCAGAGGGTCCATGCTGGCACCTGGGGAGACGGGCGAGTGTGGGGTGCCTGCGGGACAAGCATTTGCAGGGAACACCAAGATGGAGCAGTCGGTGAGTAGGGGACCTGTAGGGTGGGTCAGAGGGCCGGGATCCAGGCAGGGGTACCAGGGGGACAGAGAAGCTGTGCCAGTACTCAGGTTCCACGACCATGCGTGTGCTTGTGAACATAGAGAGTGTTGTGTGTTCACCTGCACTAGCGACCTCCTGTCTCTGCCAGCTGAAGAGAAGGAGGGGACGTGACTGTCTCTGTGTTTTATGTGAGTCCTTCATGTGGGTGCTGTTGACGGCAGCACCTCGTCTGTGGCAGTCTGTGTGACTGGCTGCATCAGGGTCCTCCACGTGTGTGTCTGTGTCCGTGTGTGCGCATCCCTGGGATGCGTGCTCAGCTTCACTACAAGTTACACCTGCAAGCGGGAAAGTGGCAGCTGGATCCCTCAGCCTGGGCAAAGACTCCAGATCCCCAGGCACCAGGCTGGGCTCCAGCAGCCAGGCAGGACTGTACTGGGTGTTACTGGTCTGTGCTGGGCTCCAGCAGCACAGCAGGAGTGGTCCTCGGCTGGAACAACTAGAAGTGGTGGCCAGTCTTGGCATCCCTTAGCACTGTGGGTCCCTGGGGTACATGGCGGGAGCTGAATCCCGCTTCATCCCGAGGGCTTCCAGCTGGGTATGAGATGCCTGCATTGCTTCAGCTGAATCCCTGCCTGGCACAGGGTCAACCAACACCTCCCTGTCACTGCCTGCGTGTCCTTTTTGTTCTGGGACAGCTATAGTGCTTTCCAGGGGGGAACATTTACACCTCTTGTAGACGTCCATGCACTGATAGGACAAACCATGCTTCTAAAATCAGTCTCTCTCCACTCTTTACAGAGGAATAATGGGTGCTAAAAAGTACGTTCCCCAGAGGTGGCCGTGCTGCCTGATCTGACCCTGATCTGTCAGCCCTGGAGCCCCTGGGAAATCTCCAGGGAGCCCAGAAGGGGCAGGGAAAGTGATGTCTTGGGCTGGTCCTCTGCCGCTGAGCTGGGCTGGGCTCCTGGGATGGAGGGAGCTCGTGGGAAGCGGGCAGCGCTGCAGAGAGACAGCTCTGCCCAGGAGCAGCTCGCCTGCAAAGTGCAGCAGGGCTGAGGGCACTGCCTGCAGGCACTGAGGGGAGACGAGCAAGGCAGAGAGAAGTAAGTAGACAACGGCTGAGCTCTCAGTGTGGGAGCAATCTTCACAAGTCTTTATACGGTAGGTCTCTGGCTGCAGGGCAGTGCATGTGAGTAATCCTGGAGGGGTCTCCAAAAGATGGCACATCCAAAGCATCTGTCAGAACAACCCTCACAGTTTCTCCAGTTCCAAGGAGAATGTACTTGTGAGCAGTGATTCCCTGCTGCACCCTCAGAGGGACAGGGCATCACAGCCATCCTTCGTCCAGGGATGGCTGCGGGGCTGTGAAGCCACGCGTGCAGCCAGGCGTGCCCGGGGCTGTCCTTCAGAGCAGGGTCCCTGCACCCCAGGGGGCTGTGTGCTGGGGCAGGGACTCTGCCGCCTGCCAGGGTCAGCACTCAGCCTGCCCGGGGAGCTCCTCACAGTGCTGTGGGGAGAAGCTGTGGGTGGAAGGAGCCACCCCCAGCAGGGCAGGGTCCTTCTGCTGCCGAGAGGGTGCTGTGTGGCTCAGGGCCGCTCACAGCTCCGCGTCACCCCCAGGACATTTTGGAGGGGAGTTTTAAGAGGAAGGTCAAGGTGGGGGTTACCTGAAAGAGGAGGTTTCTGTGCTTAGAGTTTTCTGCTCTTGCTTGTCTGCGTGGGCAGTTGGCGATGGGAATTTTTTTCTCTCTTCTGGAGAAGGCACTGAGACCCCAGCTCTCGTTAGGGCTTGCCTGAGCTGCTCCTTCACCCCTGCACGCACGGAGATGCCCCTGGGCAGTGCCCTGCTGCCAGGAGGTGTCTGCAGGTCAGAGCTGAGCACACAGCGGGTGGGATGGGGTCTGTGAGCGATGACAGGGAGGAGACCCAGGGATATCAAAACAACTCAGGCAGGGAAGCTCCAGGCAGCAGAGACATGGGCAGGGAATGAGAGGACAGAGCTTGTGTCAAAATGGCAGCAGCTGCCTGGGGCAGTGGGTTTCTCAATGCCATGCTGCACACTGCCAATACGTTTTCGCTTCCACTCTGCCAAGGCAACGCTGTGGACCAGTTCTTCTGTGAACTTGCCCAGATCCTCAAGCTCTCCTGCTCCAACTCTTATCTCAGGGAAGCTGGGCTTCTTGTGTTTAGTGCTTTTCTATTTGGGGGCTCTTTTATTTTCATTAGGGGCTGTCCTATGTGCAGATCTTCAGGGCTGTGCTGAGGATCCCCTCTGAGCAGGGATGGCACAAAGCCTTTTCCACGTGCCTCCCTCGACTCACCTCACCGTGGTGTCTCTATTTGCCAGCACTGCCATGTTTTGCAACCTGAAGCCCCTCTCAATCTCTTCACCATCTTGAATCTGGTCGTGGCACTTTTGTGTGCAGGGGTGCTCCGGACAGTGAACCCCCTCTTCTACGGCATGAGGAACAAGGAGCTCAAGGATGCCCTGAGGAAACTGGTTGGATTTATTTCAGCAACCATAGACTGCCAACCTTCCTCTGCAAGTGGCTCCCATTGTGTGTCGTGACAGGCCAAGCCTGTCTTTCCTTTGTTTTGTTGGGTTTTTGGTGGTTTTTTTTTTAATCTTTTTTCCTCTTGTGATGATGTTGTCTACAAGGAAATGTCATTATTCTTCCCCTCCTACCAATGTATCCAGCTGCCTTGTGTGATCCAGAGACTTTGTGTAAGTGAGGAGCCAGGGTCTCTATGTATTTTAGCAAAACAAATGAACCTGCAGCGACATCTTTGTCCAAGATCCATCCTCAGCGGAGCAGGACTGAATGGGAAATTAAAACCCCTTTCCAGCTGCACCAGCTTGGGGCAGGCTGCTCTGTCGCTGGGGCAGCAGGAGCAGCCTGAGGACCCCCAGAGGCAGGGCTGTTGTGCTGGCCTGGGGAGAGAGGATGGCACGGAGAGGCTGCAGCCCTCTTGGGATCTCCTGGAGAGAAGAGTAGGGGACAGAGGGTGCCACTGACCTCTGATTCCCTGTGCTATGGATGTCCCCCATCTCTGGGACTGACCCCCAGCAGCCGCTGTGCCCCTCAGAGGGGCTGGGGCTGTGGTGTGAGTGCCCAGAGGTCTGCAGCACCTTGCAACGGGCATTGCCGTGGGCCCAGCTGAGACTGGGCTGGGCTGGGCAGGGGAGGTGGAGAGAGGGCAGGGGAGGTGGGAGAGTTTGGACGCAGCTGGGCTTAGTTGGAATGTGCCCAGGAGAGAAATAGGGTATAGCTCATGACCATGGAGGGTGAGGGCACACACCAGTAGGTTTGTGCTGCAAACCCCGGTCCCATGGAGGGGGTTGAAGACATGCGGGTCCAGGGGAAAGGAGACTGATCTGTGCCCTCGGTGGCATGGCCAGACCAGGAAGGGGGCCCAGGGCACTTGTCACCACCCCATTTCCATGCTTACCCTGGTGAGATTGAGCCGTCGCTCAACAGAGACCAAGGCTCAACAAGGAAAATGCAGGGCTGTTGCTGCATGGGGAGGGTGATTTAATAACAGCAGACACAGATGGCACTGAAGGACTCAATGCCTTCTTTGCCTCAGTCTTTACTGAAAAGGTGTCCAGGACTCTGTGCTTAGGGAAAGGGTTCAAGGAGCAGGCAAGCACGTACCTTTATACAGGCTCCAGGATGCAGAGCAGATTCATTTCTCAGGAGAAGTGAGTTGAATCTAAACATTTGTGTAGGAACAAAATAACCACAGATTGCCAGAAAATGGTAATGATAACAATATGATAGTGATAATGATAATGATAATGATAATGATAACAATGATAATGATGCTAATAAAAAAGACAAAAGTACAGGCCTGGAATGAGAGAGCCTGGGAGTCATTTGTGCAGAGAGAAGGGAAGTTTATCACTATTGAGAAACATCCATGAAATCACTTTCCTACTGGCATCCTTGAGCTCCTGGTTCTTCATGCTGTAGATGAGGGGGTTCACTGCTGGAGACACCTCTGAGTACAGAACAGCCATCACCAGATCCAGGGATGGGAAGGAGATGGAGGGGGGCTTCGGGTAGGCAAACATGGCAGTGCTGACAAACAGGGAGACCACAGCCAGGTGAGGGAAGCACATAGAAAAGGCTTTGTGCCGTCCCTGCTCAGAGGGGATCCTCAGCATGGCCCTGAAGATCTGCACACAGGATAGAACAATGAAAATAAAACAGCCAGATGCTAAAGAGACACCAACCAAACCAACCTCAACTTCCCTGAGGTAGGAGTTGGAGCAGCAGAGCTTGAGGATCTGGGGAAGTTCACAGAAGAACTGGTCCATGGCATTGCCTTGGCAGAGTGGTAGTGAAAATGTATTCGCAGTGTGCAGCATGGCACTGAGAAACCCACTGCCCCAGGCAGCTGCTGCCATTTTAGCACAAGCTCGGCTGCCCAGGAAGGTGTGCCATAGTGCAGGGGTGTGCAGATGGCAATGTAGTGGTCATAGGCCATGATGGGGAGAAGAGAAAACTCTGCTGTGATCAAGGCAAACAGAAACACTTGGGCAGTGCATCCTGCATAGGAAATGGCCCTGCCCAAGTGTTGGAATTCCAATTCCAGTTCCAGAGGGAATTGGCCATGGATTTGGGGACAGTAGTGGAGATGGAGGAAGAAGTACATGGGGGCGTAGAGGTGGTGGTTGCAGGCTACGATGGTGATGATGAGGATGTTGCCCAGAAGGGCAGCCATGTAGATGCCCAGGAAGAGCCAGAAGTGCAAGAGCTGCAGCTCCCGTGTGTCTGTGAACGCCAGGAGGAGGAGGAACTCGGTGATGGAGCTGCTGTTGGACATTTGGTCCTTCTGGGCATGGGGACCTGTCCAAGGAAGAAAGCACACTGAGAAGTTAGGGCAGACTTCTTTGAGCAAATCTCCAAGTATTAGTCAACACCCCCCTGCTCTGTCCCTTGTTCCCACCCAAACACATATTACCTCCTTCCTTGCTCGTCTCTCTGGTTCAGCTCCGGGTTGTGCAGGCTGAGTGTGTTTCTAGGACCGGTGGTCTCTGCCCATCGGCTCCAGAGGAGTCAGCCCTTCTCTGCAGCAGAGGGTACGACGGAAAGGGTGTGAAATCAAGAACTGACATCAGATACAATGGACTTGCAACGCAGAAGGGCTGTTCAGCGTCTTCCAGCAGGATAACCCCAGAGAGACTGTCGGATGTCCTAAAACTGTAGTGAGCAGACAGAGCCAGCTCATTCCCCAGCCCCAAGCAGTGTATTGCCCAGAGCCCGACTGGTTAGGATGGGCTGGGGCACTTTGCTCCCATGGACACATCTACAGGGCAGGACCCAACCTTTCGGTATGCGAGCTGCAGCTGAAACCCTCTTCACCAGAAGGTTTGAGGGCCAGAACAAGGGCAGCACAGACAGGAGGGGAAACACGGAGAAATGCCCCGATGCTCCTGCTGAGGGAAGCAGAAGAGGGGGAGAGAGATGGATACTGGGGGGTGGTGGGGGGGGTGGGGGGGGTGGTGTTAAACTCATCAAGGGGCAGGATGCCGAGGGGGTGACAGAGCCTGAGAACCCACGGCCTTGGGGCAGAGGCTCTGCTGGGTGGGAGAGGAGACCAGGGGGGTGCTCCAGGGAAGGTGTCTGCACTGCAGGGGATGGCAAGGAGATGCCTGAATCCACCGTCCCACAACGTTTCTGGTAGCAGCTCCCTCTCACTCCCTGCCCATGTCTCTGCTGCCTGGAGATGTCCCTGCCAGGAGCTGTTTCTCTGTCCCCACATCCGTGCCCTGTCATCACTTACAGACCCCATCCCACGCGCTGTGTGCTCAGCTCTGCCCTGCAGACACCTCCTGGCAGCACGGCATTGTCTAAGGATGGCTTGGTGTTTGGAGGTCCTAAAGAACATCTCAGATAAACCCCAAGGATGACGTCGGTGCTATCTACAGGCTGAAGGGGGTGACGGCCTGAACTCAGAGCAATGCTCTAGGAGTCTCAGTCTGTTGTACAAACCTGACAACTCCATTATCATCTCTCTGCCTCCCATCACAGCAGGAAACTGAAACCACAGACTCCAGAAAGTGCCTTTGCTTCAGGTAACCTGCACCTTGACCTTCCCCTTGAAACATCTCCCAGGAAATGTCCTGGGGTGCTGTGGAGCTGTGAGCAGCCCTGAGCCACACAGCACCCTCTCGACAGCAGAAGGACCCTGCCCTGCTGGGGATCGCTCCTTCCACCCACAGCTTCTCCCCGAAGTGCTGTGAGGAGCTCCTCGGGTAGGCTGAGCGCTGACCCTGGCAGGCGACAGAGTCCCTGCCCCAGCACACAGCCCCCTGGGGTGCAGGGACCCTGCTCTGAAGGACAGCCTTGGGCACCCCTGGCTGCACACGTGGCTTCACAGCCCTGCAGCCATCCCTGGATGAAGGGAGCTGTGATGCCCTGTCCCTCTGAAGGTGCAGCAGGGAAGCCCTGCTCTGCAGCATGTCCCTCTCCACACTAAAGAAACCCTGAGAGCCATCCTGCCACATCCTATCTGCTGTGGCATGTGCCAGCTCTAGGAGGTGTCTCCAGGAAACTCATGTACCTTGCCCTGCAGCCAGAGACTTACTGTGTTAAGGGCTGTGAAGATTTCTCCTCCAGTGATCGCTCAGCATCCTCCCACCCTACACTGCCATTAACATCACCTCTCTTGCTTCTCTCCTCTCCCCTCGGTACCTGCAGGCAGTGTTGCGCTTTGCAGAGGAGCTGCTCCTGGGCAGAGCTGTCTCACTGCAGTGCTGCCCGCTTGCCGTGAGCTCCTTCTGTCCCAGGAGCCCAGCCCAGCTCAGCAGCAGAGGACCAGCCTAAGGTGCCACTTTCTCTGCCCCCTCTGGGCTCCCTCAAGGTGTTGCCAGATCCCAAAAGGCAGCATGGTCAGCCCTGGGGAATGTACTTTGGAGTCAACAAAAGTAATCACTAGTGGTCCCTCTCTAAACATTGGAGAGGGACTGATTCCTGCAGCACAAATTGTCCTCCCAGAGCGTGGTTGTCTGCGAGAGGTGTAAATGTTCCCCTCTGGACACCACTGTTCCTGTCCCGTAACAAAAAGGACACACCGACAGGGACAGGGAGGGGTTGGTTTCCCCTGTGCCAGGCAGTGGTTCAGCTGAGGCAATGCAGGCACGTCACCAGCTCCCCCAGTGCAACCCACACAGCCACAGGAGCTGGGATTCCTCTTGCTTCAGTTCAGGGGTGCACGAAAGTGTTGCCTGCAGGTGAGCCCCTGCTCTGAGCAGGGGTCTTTGTTCTGTGGGCACTCAGTTGCTCACACACAGGTACTTTGGTGGTGACTGAGGGGCCAGGGATGATCCAAGACGTGTGCAAGTGTTTGCAAGCTCGGATGGGACATCTCTGAGAATACCCACATCCTTCCCAAGCATCAGCTGAGGCCCAGAGCGGGGAGAAGGATTTCCTTGGCCATCCTAAATGATGAGAGACCTGTACGTTCAGGGCACCTGAATGCACCTTGTCACATATATCTCTGGAGTATGCAGAGCTCTTGAGCTGACCAAACAGAGGAATGCACCAGAAGGAGACCCAGGTCTCTCTCTAGGCTCCACCCAGTGTGCTTACTAGAGCACCAGTCACTACAAAACTTAGAAACGTCCAAACCCGTGAACTGAAGAGACCTTTGTCAATTCTGGGCTCTCATTTTAATGGCCTAACGAAGGCCACTAGTGCCATGTGAGGTGTTTGGGACAGCCAGCACCATCTGTTGCCACAGCTCAGGTGCTGAAGCCTGAATGTGCACACCCAGGAGGAGCTGGAGCACACACAGAAGGAGGTGGAGCAAAGACAGGTGGAGGTGGAGCCTCACAGCACTGTTACACTTTTGGATCAAATGAGATGTGGCGGGATAGCTTGCTCACCTGGGGTGCTGCAGTGGAGGGATATAAGCTCTGCAGGAGAGAGTGGCAGGGCAGATGAGGACGGGGGATGGTCTCTGTATGCAGCTCAGTTGGATGGAGCTCCTCCATGGGATGGGTGTGGTGGTTGAACCCCAGCTGGCAAGTAAGCCCCACACAGACGCTCGCTCGCAGCCGGCGGGATGGGGGAGAGAACTGGCAGGGTAAAAGTGTGAAAACTCATGGGCTGAGATAAGGACAGTTTAATAGGTAAAGCAAAAGCCATGCGCACAAACAAAAGCAAAACAAGGAACTCCTTCACTACTTCCCATCAGCAGGCAGGTGTTCAGCCCACCTCCAGGAAAGCAGGGCTCCATCACACATAACAGTAGCTTGGGAAGACAAATGCCATCACTCCAAATGTCCCCTCTGTTGCAAATTAAGTTTAATTACCTGAACTCTTGTAACTGTATTCTTTTGTCTGAACAGTTTTGCTTAGCATGAGTAGCTAAAGTTGCTGAAGCCGTAGGCCGCAAGCTGTGAATTTTTACCTAGAAAAGTTGAACTGACCTTGAACTGTTGCTTAGTTAGGTGAAGGAAGGCCCTGAGACCAGTGCAAACTGGAAAATAAGAAGGCCGCGATGGTCAGCAGAAGCTGCAACCCATCCAGATAAGAACAGCTAACAGCCCGCCTGGAGTTGGAGAAAGAATCCATTAGGGAACAAGAAGACCCCAGATCAAAAATTACCGTTGGACCACGAGGCGCGTGAAGAGCGCATGAAGAATGGGTGCACAGACTGTAAGGGTATAAATACCCAGGGATTTCTTTGTTCTGGGTCCCTCTCTGGAGGCACCCAACTAGAGCTGCTCCTATTGCTGTACCACTCAATTCAATTATTTCTTTTTTTTTTCCTGGGATCGGACATCTGAGACTCTGCTGCAGGAAACCTAGGGCAAAGAAATTTCTTTAACACCCTGTGACGGATGCACTCCACCTCTTAAGCAAACTAGCAGTACTTTGGTACAGGCTCCAAAGGACGTACAGGCCTGAGCCATGGCCAGGCCAACAACTCCTCTGGTCCCGATCTGTTCTCTGAGAACCCACAAAGAAGCAGAGTGGCACAGTGAGCATCGATGCATATGAGCTTGGGACACCGATCATGCAACTGACACATGAATAGCGAGTGGCTTTTCCAAGACTCATTTATCAAGGAACAAAGCAAGCTGTGGGTGCAAGGAGCCTCATGCATAGCTTTCCTATCGCATGTAATTTGACTACGAGCCAAACACTTTGTCTATAAATATGACAGCCAAAGTGAGCTTTCTTTTAGCTCTCCCTGCTAGGCAGCGTGGCTGCATGGCGGTGATCTCCCCATGAGCTCGGACAACCTCTCAAGGTTGCTCCTCGAGGCAGAGAGATCTTTTACCAACGGCAGATCTTTGGTAAGCGACCAAAATGGTGCATAACTTTGTAGTTTGGTAACTTTGATTGCATGCTGAATTGATAAATTTTCCATAGATAATCCCTTAGACATAAACTGTTGTCCAAGTCTGAGACTAAGACTGGACCCAGCCGCACCTAAGCTCCATCAGGAGTTCAGAAAGCAAGGGCATCTATTCTGAACCCTGTGACTCAATGGGAGGGTCCTCCGTACCCTTTTGTATCCTCGGTCTCTCTGTGAATCACTTTAACTCGAGTGTAAGCCAATTTTCCTGTGTATGTTTCTTCCATGCAGTAATTAATGGAGTGCACCTTGCCATCGAACCTTGTTAAGTTGCACTTTTATAAATCACATCAAAACCACTTTTGCTAATACCTCTGACGGTGATTTTTTTAAGCTAAATCACTCATTTGTGACACACCCCCTTCCTTCTTCTTCCCCCAGCTTTTATTGCACCGGAATTCACCTTGTCACATATATCGCTGGAGCACGCAGAGCTCTTGAGCTGACCAAACGCTGGAGTGCATCAGAAGGAGACCCGCGTCTCTCTCTATCCACTGCATTTACTAGAGCACCAGTCACTGCAAAGCTGACACGTCCACATGCCTGCCTTATTTATTTTCATGTATTAAATTGCTTTAAAAAAGAGCCTCCAGTGCTGTTCCAGGTGCCTGGAGTGCCAAATACAACTGCACTCAGCAGGCAAACACAGGACATCCAGGAAAGCCATGCCCTGTTGGAGCTGGTGGGGGGCAGACAGCCCAGGGCCTCCCAAAGGGGTCTGGTGCCTCTGTGCCATCACCTGAACACCAATACCATGGCACAGACGCAAGGTCCCTCCCTTGGTGGTGCCATAGGACTGGGAGGCAGGTCACGCCAGGGTGCTCAGCCCTGTACTTGTGTTCTCCACCCTTGACCGTTCTCCTCTCTCTGAACCTCTACTCACCTGCCTGATGCTATGGAGAGGGAAGATGATGATGGTCATGTCCACAGTGTGGATGGATCAAAGGCTGTCCAGCCCCAAAGACTTTCTCTGCAGCACCCTGTCCTTCCTGGAGTTTGTCTTGCAAGCCCCACAGCCCTGCAGAGTTTCTGCAGAGTCACCAAACACCTCTCTGGACAAGATGTCATTGCCCAGCCGTGTTTCTCTGGCCTTGGAGATTGCAGGGCAGTCTGTGGGCACCTCCTTTCCTTGTTACATTAACATCTGTCAAACACTCCAGCATGTGAAGCAGAATGGGGTCCTAGGTACCTATTACCTTCTTTGCCCATAACGCGTCTGTGCTCAGCCCCAGTGCCACGGCTGAGATGCTGCAGCCCAAACGTGCACAGCCAGGAGGAGCTGGAGAACAGCCAGGAGGAGCTAGAGCCTCACTGCACTGCAATGGTTTTGGATGAAATGAGATGTGGTGGGACAGCTTGCTCATGTGGGGTGCTGCAGTGGAGAGATACAGGCTCTGCCACAGAGAGTGGCGGGGAAGGTGAGGATGGGGGATGCCCCCAGCATGAAGGGGCAGCTCAGATGCCTGGAGCTCTTCCAGGATGGGTTAGCTTCTCTCACTGAGGATTAGAGGAGCCAGTAACAATGACATCGTGGTGGCAGTTATGAACCACTCAGTGAGGGTGAGGAAGCAGGAAAAGTCTTCTGTCAGCAACCCAAGGAAGTGTCCAGGTCAATGAGCCAGTTCCTGTGGGAGACTGTAATTGCTCTGGCATTGACAGACCAGGCAAAACAAGGTGCAAACAGTCTGGAGGCTCTTGGGACAACTTCTTAACACAGCTGCCCGGTGGGCCAGCAAGGGCCCTGGATGCTCACCTGGATCCGGTACTGGCAAACAAGGAAGAGCTGGTCAGGGATGCGATAATCAGGATAAACAACTCCTCACACACACACATACACAAGCACAGTGGAAATAGGAATAAAAGATAGAGAGCAGAAATGATTTAGGGGCAATACTGTCTGAGAGGTGTGGCCATTAAATGGTAACAGTTTAGAAAGGAGAGAAGAAGTATTCTTCTAAAAACTCCACGCCAGAATGTAATACTGAGAAATTGTAACTGTCTTGTCAAGGAAGAACAAACGAAAGGAATAACATTAAAGAAATACAGTTTACCATCATCATCATGAAGAAGAAGAAATTATTTTAGAGCATGCTGCTGTCACTGGATTTAGTGAAAGTAGAAATAAGGCAAATGACACGGTGGGTTGACTCCAAGTGGCAGCTAAGCCCCCACCCAGCTGCTCGCTCGCTCCCCTGGAGTGGGATGGGGGAGAGCATTGGAAGGGCAAAGTGAGAAAAACTCATGGGTCAAGACAAAGACGGTTTAATAAGTGAAGCAAAGCTGCGTGCACAAGCAAAGCAGAATAAGGAATTCATATCCGTTTGCTTTCCTTCCTCTGCTTTTGCTGAGGGGACTGAATAGCCTCCTCTTTTTATAGGCCCATAGAGTGGTTTGGCTTGGAAGGGACCTTAAAGGTCATTAAGTTCCACCCCCCCTGCCATGGGCAGGGAAAGGGGAACCTGTCCCTGGGTGGGCTCGAACCACCAGTCTTTCGGTTAGCAGCCGAACGTGCCAACTGATGGCACCACAGAGATTTCCCAAAGTGACCTATATAGTGCTTCCCATCGGCAGGCAGATGCTTGGCCATTTCCAGGAAAGCAGAGCTTCATCATGCATCATGGTGACTTGGGAAGAGAAACACCGTAACCCTGAACGTCCACCCCTCATCCTTCTTTCCCTGAGCAGTGGACCTCCCCTCCCATGCCATTCCTGGTAGCAGTTCTGTCTCATTCCCTGTCCGCTGCAGACTATCCATCTGCAATACAAAGGTGGGCACCAAATGAACCCCTCCTGGAGCTTTGTGCAAGCGCTTAGACCTCAAAGAGCACAGAGGTGCCTTGGGGAGGTCCTCTCCTCACCAAGATGTGCTTCCTCAACTGGTGTTTTTAGGGTGCATGAATGGTGACTGGAGAAACACGGTCATCCCCTGAGGAAGAGCTGGAAAACCTTGAAAGCTTCTTAGCTTCTCTGTTAGTGATCAGGTAGTGTATGGATGCGAGAGAGGGCGGAGGGAACTCGGCGAGAAGCAAGGTGATGGTTGAGGGCTTTAGCAAATACTTACAACCACGTGAGAGCCCAGAAATGGAAAGCCGTTGATGTCTGTGGGTGGAGGAGGAGTAGGTCTGCCCTGGTGTCGTGGTTTAACCCCGGCCGGCAACTAAGCTCCACACAGCTGCTCGCTCACTCCCCCCGCAGTGGGATGGGAGAGAGAATTAGAAGAGTAAAAGTGAGAAAACTCATGGGTTGAGATAAAGACAGTTTAATAGGGAAAGCAAAAGCCACGCATGCAAGCAGAGCAAAGCAAGGAATTCATTCGGTACTTCCCATTGGCAGGCAGGTGTTCAGCCATCTCCAGGAAAGCAGGGCTCCATCACAGGTAGCGGTTACCCGGGAAGACAAACACCATCACTCCTAATGTCTCCCCCCTTCCTTCTTCTTCCCCAGCTTTGTATACTGAGCATGACATCATATGGTACGGAATAGCCCTTTGGTCACTTTGGATCAATTATCTTGGCTGTGCCCCCTCCCAACATCTTGTGCACCTGGCAGAGCATGGGAAGATGAAAAGTCCTTGATTAGTGTAAACATTACTCAGCAACAACTAAAACATCACCGTGTTATCAACACTGTTTTCAGCACAAAGCCAAAACATAGCCCCACACTAGCTACTATGAAGAAAAATAACTCTATCCCAGCCAAAACCGGCACACCTGGGAATGTGGCTGAAGGCCCCTGCACAAAGGAGAGGTTTCCATCATGTATGCATGCCTCAACTTGGGAGATGGGGAATGCCCTCTGCTGTGGGGTGGCTAGACAGTGCTCAACGTGGCCCATGAGCTGACCTTCCTCTCTTCTTCTCCTTCACTCCCCACACTTGGATGGGCCTCGAGAAGCCTTTCACTTCTTTAGAGGCTGGTTCATTCTTTCAGCCTTACTCTAACCCTAACCTAAAGGCAACAGACCCAATTTAGCAAATTTAGCCTTACTTCTACTGAAACTTTCCTTACAGAGAGCTCAGCCTCTGTGTTTGTACACTGGAGTAAAGACCTGTTCTAGCACAAAGGCTCAAACCCTGCCTACAGTCAAGGAGCTGTTTAGACAAGCCCCCGTTTTCTTTCCTCATTGCTGCCTTGCTTCCCAGAAATCAATCAATACCAAAAGCTTTTTTCCCGCTAGTTTTGCAACAGCTTCATTACCTTTAAAGACAACACTTCTTACCTTTGCTACTCCAATACACCCTCACAGCCCAGCAAAATCATACTGCAGGGAGGAAACCTTCACCATACAAAGACAGGCACACAGGCACAGACAGGCATACAGGAATACATTACTCTCAAAAAACAGGCTCTTTCAACCATCCTTCCTTTTGCCTCCCCAAGTTCAGACAGTGTTAGAAAACAGCAACAAAAAAGCAGGATTCTCTCTCACATTTGACGGAGCCCATTATATCAGCCATTCAACATTAAGTCCAACTCCAGTTGGAGCCCCAGAATAAGAAATGCCATCTCAAAATTTCTGGAAAAAAGAAGCGCTTTGAAGTGGCAAGACCAGAGAACGTTCATGAACGCACCATCAGGCAAGTACACATCCCTTATCACAGACCACCTGCCCCCTTACCTGAGTGAGTGATCTTCTCAGCTAATTTGCAGCTCGGGCTCTCTTGTTCATTAGCGCTGAGCACATAGGTTGGAACTGGAGCTGGGAAGAAAACCATATGCAGTCAGGCTGGTTTCATTCCAGTCTAGGTAAGTTCAAGTTCACATTTACCAGGAATCACAGCAGGTCCCATCCATCCCTCCAGACCCCAGCACCACTCCTGTGCAGTGTCCTGAGGAGCAATAAGCGCGGAACAAGAAACCTTCCTTCAAAATAAGGCCCACAGCCTGCTCTTTCAACAAGATGCACAGAGCACCAGCTGAGAACAACCTCTGCTTTAACTCCACCTAGCTCCACTGCCTACATAAGGACACCAGCTCCTAAATGATCCCTAGCCCTCAAAACACAGACCTTCCCTAGGGCAATGCTAAGGAAATGCCAGAGCACAGGGACAACTGCTCATTCAGTTTAAGCTGATGGGGAGAAGGACAGAGGACTAGAAGGAGAAAAATATGCCAAGGAAGAAGACTGAGGAGCCGAGAAAGAAAGGTGCAGGGAAAAGGCTAGAGAGAGGGACACATCTAGAGAAACAGGCACAAGGAGACCTGCAGAGAGATGAAGGAAGAAAAAGCGGGGACAAGAGCAGGTCAGAGAGATGGGGAGGGAAGCAGAGGAAGAAGGAAGGGAGGATAGAGGAGGACAGGGACAGGGCGCGGGGCATACAGATGGAGAGAGAAAAAGAAGGGCAGGGAGCAGAACAAAGGGACTGAGAACTAAAGAGAGGGTCAGATCCTGACAAAGAGACCAAGAAGAGGGGAAAAAAAACCCCAGCAACGGGCTGGAGGACAGAGACTGAGGAAGAGGAAAAGAGGGCTGAGAAGCAGGAAGGAGGAAGAGAGGACAAATAAAAGGGAGAGCCAGCTGGACAGAGCAAGAAACAATGGGACAGGCAGCGGGACAGAGAAATAAAGACAGAGAAGATGGGGACAGGAAGCAGGATAGAGGGACAGTGAGAGGAAAAAAGGGGCAGGGAGCAGGACAGAGGTGAAGAGAGATGCAGCAGGGACAGAGGAAGATAGGCACAAAGAGGGAGAGGGATCAGGGGAGAGAGAGAGAAATAAGGACTGGGGGCAGGGTACACATTGCAAAAAAATCTGGGGTGGGCAGCAGAATGGAGAGGGAGTAAAAAAGAGTAGGGGCAGGGAGCAGGACAGAGAGACAGACAAGAATAACGATAAAGAGGAAGAGAAGAACAGGGATGGTGAAGCAGCACAGAGGGATGGAGAAAGAAAGAGAGGTATCAGAAGCCCTGCAGAGAGATGGAGGGAGCGGGGAGGGGAAGGGTCAGGGAGCAGCAGAGAGAGAGAGGAGAGATGGACAGGAAGAAGGACAGGGACAGTGGGATGAGAATTACAGAATGAAAAAACACAGTAGCAGTGAGCAGGACAGAGCGACAGAGAGAGAAACAAAGAGAGCGGAAGGAAGGAGGGAGAAGGGAAGACAAGGACAGGGAGCGCGACATACAGGCAGAGAGAGACAAAGAAGGACAGGGAACAGGCCAGAGAGACTGTGAAAAACAGAGGGATGCAGATCAGGACAAAGAGACAGAGAAGAAAACAACAGCAATGTGCTGCAGGACAGAGACAGAGGAAGAAAAAAAGAGGGACAGGGGGCAGGGGAGAGGGACAGCAAGCAAAACACAGGGACGGGTAGAGCGACAGAGAAAGAGGGACTTGGAGAAAAGAGAGGGACGGGGAGCAGAACACAATAATAGAAGATGAGAGGTACAGGGAAGCGACAAATATGACACAGAGGGAAGGGGGGAGGGGGGAACCGAGATGCAGAAGAGGGATGACATGGCCCCAAGGGCCTGGGACTCACCGCAGCTCCTGCTCTCTGCACTGCCAGGCAAATTTTTCAGCTCAGGCACTTCTTTGTCTGTCTGTCCTTCCCTCCCTTCCCCTTCTGTACCTCTACTTGCTTGCCTGTCCTCGCCTCACGGCTGGCCCCAGCGCTGCCTCAGCTGGGCCACAGCTGGAGCAGAGCCTGCACCTCCCAGCACCAACATGGCCGCCCAGCAGCCCCCTGCCCCAGGACTACAGCTCCCGGCATGCCACGGGGCGCTCCTTCCTGCTGTCTGCCCCTGCGGGGACACCGTCCCCCGGCCGGTCCCGCCCCCGCAGGCCCCGGGCTGCCTGCCCGGGGCTGCCCCAGCCCAGGCCCCGGCCCCGGCCCAGGCCCCTGAGCTCTGGTGGAGCAGGGAGGAGGGGGAGCGAGGGACAGGGCAGCAGAGGGAGGTAGGGCAGGGTGGTGGGGTGGCCGGAGAGGGACGGGAGATGACAGAGGGACAGGAGCAGGACAGAGGGGCAGGGAGAGCAGGGGGGAGCTGGGCAGGGAGTGGAGAAAGGAAAAGTACTGGTGAGGAGCGGGCAGAGGGATGGTGCGGGAAAGAGATGGAGGGGAAGGGGGGCAGGTGGGGTCAGGAAGAAAACTCGTGCTAAGCAGCAGGACAGAGGGACAGAGAGAGAAGAAGAAGGGCAGGAAGGGGGACAGAGGGACGGACCAACACAGGCAGGGTGAGGGAGCGGGGCAGGGGGGCAGAGAGACAGAAAAGGCAGCGGGAGAGCGGAGTGACAGAGCAAGGGGACAGGGAGCAGGACAGAGGGAGGAGAGGGGAAAGGGTGAGAGGGAAAAGGGAGGGGAGAGAGGAAGGGAGAGGCAGGGACAGAGAGTGGGAGAGCAAGAGGACGGGAAGCAATGCAGAGAGACTGAGAAACAGCGGGATGTGGATCGGGACAAGGAGGCGGAGAAGGACAGACAGCGATGGCCTCCAGGATGGGGACGGAGGAAGAGCAAAAGGGGATGGGGAGCAGGATGGAGGCCCAGAGGGAAGAGAGAAGGCACAGCCAGCTGAGCAGGGGATGCAGGCAGGAAAGAGGGGACAGGCTGCAGGACAGAGAGGAAAAATAAAGCCAGGAAGCAGGAGACGGTGATAGAAAAAAGAGAAGGACAGGGAGTGGGAGAGAGTGCTGTGGAGAAAGAAAAAAACAGCAAGAGGATATAGGAGAGACAGAGAAGAATTAGAAAATACAGACCGGGAGCCGGACAAAGACAAAATAAAAATTAATGATGGGCTAAAGACAGAGAGGGAGGAATGAAAAAATGGGGAGCTGGAGAGAGAGCGATGGGGAGAGACCAAAAATTGCAATTATGGGCAACTGCCCATAGTTCTTGAGCACTCCCCAGGAACTGCACTACCAGGAGCCTCAAGGTATGGGCTGCCTAAAAACTCTCTGCCCTGGGCCCAATCCTGCAGCCTAATACTGGTGACGACCATTACCTTGCAGACTGGCTGGGACTGAGGAAAAAAAGCCCAGCTTGGGGGGGGGAGGAATTGCCCAACTGTTTTTTTGTTTGTTTGCCTGTTGGTTTTGCTTTTAAAAAATACACCATTTAAGCGCTAAATACTACTTGCAAGGAAGAAGGAACCAGGCATACCAGCTTGGGCACATTTAAAGCCTGAACCCATTCAACAGCCTCACAAACAAACCATTGCTCACTGCCACTGCACACACTCCACTGCCTGCCTGCAAGTACAGGCAGCCGCACTGTTTCTTGAGCGCTCCCCAGGAACGGCACCACCAGGCAGCTCAAAAAACGTCCTGCCTGCAAAAACTTGAGCACAGCTTAGTTGTGGGCAATTTTTCCTCTTTTTAGGCCTGCTGGTTGAAGAGTCATCTGTCGAGAGATGGATCAGGACCATGCCAGCGCTGGTGGCACTTTTTGGATCCTGTGGCAGCAATGGGCAAAGGGACAGGCTATGGAATCCCAGTGCCAGGTACGTGTGCAGGGTGTCAGGGTCACCCCTACATGGTTTTTCCCAGCTGAGCCCCAGCCAGTGCTGGCCCCACACTGCAGCCTCAGGGCTGAGGCTCAAGGAGCCAGGCATTTCTGTTGGCGCTGCACCCTGCCGGGCTCCACCGCTGGCTGTTGGCTGCCCTGGGCTTCTCCCCGTTGTGCCCCCAGCTCTGATTTCTGCCAGCGCCGCGGGCACAGCAGAACGTCTGGCCTGTTGATGTTCCTGACCCACGTCGGCAGCTCCTACGTGGTGTCCACGTCACACAGCTGATTTGGGGGCGGCAGGTCTCTTTTGTGGCACCCTGGGAATGGGGGCAAAGCAAACCCAATCCCTCCCTTCCAGTCTTTGTCCCCAGGAAGACCCAGTGGAGACGTACCATGCGCTGGAGAGCATCCTGCAGGGAGGTGACAGCCATTGGCAGAGCGGTGCTGAGACCCACCTGACAGCAAAGGTGCCCAGTGGCCACAGAGGAGCCCAAGTGAAGAGGTTCTCTTGGAGGTCACCAACAGGTCACTTCCTCTGCCCCTGTTTTCTGGTGAGATACGGAGCAGCACAGAGGTGTTTCTCAGGCATCCAGGCCTGAGAAGGATTTCCCAGTGCCCCCGTGAGAGATCCTGCTCCCAGGAGGCGGCTCCCCATAGAGCAAAGGCCGTATCCAGCCACCCGGCGCTGGGCTCAGCTGCCTCAAGGGGTCTCGCAGGGATGACGGGGTCATCAGCCTGGTGGCTCTGACACAGAAATGATGAGCTGAAGCCCCATGGTCGTGGCTGGCCAGTTATAAGGTTTTGAGTGCCTCAGGCTTCTCCCTGGGAGTGTTTAACCCAGGCACTTTTTCAGGGTGTGGTGGATGATGTGAGGATGGCTGCTGGTGATGTCCTGGTGGCTCTGTCCCACTCCCATTTCAAAGTTGTGATGTATGAGATGAGAGGCCACCTGAAGGCCCTGGCAGAGCTCTCCAAGGAGTTTATGTTCAGTGTTTTGATATCTTAGGGCTAGCATGTGCTAGGGTTATGGGATGCTAGGGTTATTGGATGCCAGAGTTTAAGTGAGTTTGGATTAAAGCATGTGATTGTTATGGACAGGATCTGGGTTTGTTGGCCCTGGGTTCCTGGGATTAGGTTATTTTTGCCTTATCTTTTGTTCTGGGTGGGGTTTTTTTGGAGAGTCCTTTTTTAGTTTGTTTGCTTTTTTAGGGTTTGGGTAGTGGCCTTTGGTTTTTGTATGATGTGTCTTCTGGTTGTTGTTTTGTTCTTCTGGTAGTTTGTGTTGCATTTTCTGTCTTGTAACCAGCATTTGTGGTCTAATATGTGTGCTGGACCAGGCAGTGTCACTTCTGTTGCCATCCAACTCAATTCCACTGAGTCAGTAGGTAGGTGGTTAGGTGTGGAGGGCTTGGAGTTTGTGGAGAATGACTGCCAGACGACTAACGGGCACTTCTGGGGTGTGGGGGGACTTCTGGCCCATAGGTAATGACTGCCGGAGGACTAAGTGTACTTCTGAATTTGTGTGGACTCCCCAAATTCATGGTCATTTCTGCTGTCTTGAGGAGGAGGAGCCATAAGAAGACCCCAGCCACACAGAAGGACCAGGGTTTCCCCAAGGGTACATGGCTTTTTGGTTTTTGCTTTTGAGTAAGAAACCTGCAAAGAGCCTCCTATTGTTGTTTAGTGACGTTTTGTACAGTCCTGGACTGAGTATCGTGTGACTTGAAACATCGCTGAAAAAAGAGTAGAGATTTGCCTGCCTGTTGTGGATGCTTGAGTTTTGAATGTCTGCTTGCAGTGGTGACTTCATACAGTCCTTACCTCCTATCCTGAGGCATGACATGTGCTTAGGGCGAGGTTCATCATCCACAACAGTGGATGAGAATCCATATTTCAAATAGATTTCTTGATCGTTTTGAATTTTGGGGGGCCAACTTCTTCTCAGATCGGATTCGTTCATCCTTGATTTTGCCTCTTCGCATGGCTGGCGAAGAGCTCATAGGAGGAGCAGGAGAAGGGTCAACACTGCCTTTTCCATGTTGGTCAGTTGTGCTGGACTTAAAGGGTTATCATCCATCCATGGCTTCTTTGCAGGAATCTCTTTTGAAGCCACTTGTCTGTTTAGTGAGGGGTAGTGGACTCAAGGGGAGAACTTTTGTTCCTCATTAGTGCCTCAGGGATTTGCCTGTCATTTTTTGTTTGTTTTGTTTGCTTTTTATTTGCCATGCTTAATTTAAAAGCTTATTGAAGCTCTTTCGATTTCCATCATTAAAGGAAGTCTCTAGGATTTCTACCCAGGAGTGAGATGTCCAGAAAGGACTCTCCTTGTATGCTGCCGTCAGCCTTCAGTCTAGAGAAATATCTGGTAGTGGTGTATTTTAATGGTGATGTACTCAAATGCATCTTAAATGTACAAGCTTTGCCCTTGTGCCTGATATGCCTGGGGGATGATGCTCAGCAGCTCATCAACAGTATGTTCTGTTGTGCTTTACCCATTTGAAAGAATGCATCACCAGAAATGTCTTCCGTAGTGCCTACACAGAGCAAGAACCTCCAGTAGCAAGGGCATGCTGACCCTTGGGCAGCTTCAAAGTGACAGATAAATGTCAATAGGTTAAAAAAACAGTCCCGTGGTAGCAGTGTGGACGTCAAAGTCCACCTGACTCTCCACACTGACTCAGCATGTCACAACTTTATGTGGGTAAGGATGGGTGAAGTCAGTATAAGCAGGTGTTGTAACTGGACAGGCAGTTTATCTAAAGAAACAAAAAAAAAAAGACCTTTGCTTGGAGTTGCATGCCTTTAGATGTCGGGGTGTATTGCCTTTTCCTTCCTTGGTCTGCGCACAGTGTAGTGAGAGGTGTTTCCATCTGGGGGAGGAAAGCCATCCAACAGCCATCATCAGCCTCAGGGCTTGATGGAGGCCTAAGTGCTTGGGACAGTTTTACCTGTGTGGTGCTTCTCATTCTGCTCCCACGTTTTCCCATTAATGCTTGCTCTTTTCTTTATTTGCCTTTATAGTGTTTTGTAAATGTTCTCCATTCATAGCCCTGAGCACTGAACTATGTGTTCCTTTCTCTGAAAACTCATCAAGAGCTTTAGAGGTTTCCTTGGGAGCAGAGAAAACGGGTCCCTTGAGAGTAGAGAAGAGAATTTCATATGAGATTATAAGCTCAATGCTTCCATGATGAGCATCTTGTAAGGATAAAAGTACCTGCTTTAACTTTTTTGGGTTGCTTCAGAAATATTTAGCAATAGCTACTTAAACGATTGATTACTTCAACAGAAGAAGAAGAGATCACTTTGATTTCTGTGTCTGACTAAAAGAACTAACCTGAACATACAGAAAACTGATGTGAAGAGCCATTGTTTGTCATTATTGGGTACCACGTCTGACTTGTAGAGCTTCCCTGGGCATAGGGTGGTGTTTTGTACATAGCATTGTCCAGTCCTCTTTTTGAACTGAACACGTTACTCTTTCACAACTTTTTTCGTAGCGTTTTCACTTGAACTGATGTTCACCAAACCAGTTTGTTCTTACGTAGCTTCTAGGCAGAGGCTGAATCTTTGCAGTCAGATTTTGCCTCGGCCTCTGTACGGTGCCTAGTAACCTTGTTTTTCTTGCATGATCTTTGTGCACAGGAGTTGTCTCTTACATTGAAATGCTCATCTCTGTAGGTAATGCTACACACATTTGTACAGATGTTGGACAGGCTAAAGCTGTAATGCCAATATGGAAGGGCAGCTTGATGCTGGGATCATGCTGTAGCTCTCACAGCCCAGGAGATTTGTGTTTGTTTGTTATTGTCGTGTTAGAGGAATTTCCCAGGTTTGGTATCTAGTGTGAAAGCACAGGGATCCTCCAGTGTTTGAGATCTGGTTAAACGATGGTACATCTGAAGGTGGCTGCTGGAGGCTGGGAGTTTCAGTCCATGCTCACTAAATTGCCTGCAGGCAATTAGCGACCTGGGAGGGGGAGTAATGCAGTTCAGGCAGTGTTGGATCTGTGCAAGGGTTTAGAGCAGCTGCAGAACCTGGGCATTCAAGCCTGAGGTGTAAACCCTGAGTAAGAACAGAGGAGGGGGAAAAGGTGTGTTTGGTGTGTTTTTTCCCCTCTCTAGGATGTGACATGCCTCTGTTTTGGAGAAAAGCAAGTGAAAGAGCAGAAGCTGGGACAGGACTAAGTAAGTGGGAGGAGTGGTAGAATATTATGGGCAAAAGTGTGTTTGGATTTTGATCTGCTCAGAAATTTTCATATCAGCCTTGAAACTCGTTTATTAATGTGGGGCTGATTGCGAATGAAGAGGTGGGGGAGGGGGGGCAGGGAGAGACAAAGAAATGGAGGGAGCGAGGAAGGGCTGCGAGGATTTGCATTAATGCTCCCAAGAGCATTAATGTGTCAATCCTCTGGTGTCAGAAGGGGTGACTTGCCAGTGACACAGCTGTCACTCCTTGTCCCTGCCTTTATAATTCCCTTGAAAGCCAGGGATACAGCCTTTCTCTTAAGAATATATGTTAGAGGTACGAGTACACAGAGGCAGCAATGTGAACAGTGGTGTCGTGGTTTAGCTTCAGACGGCAACTAAGCACCACACAGCCGCTCGCTCACCCTCCCCACCCCGGTGGGATGGGGGAGAGAATTGGAAGGGCAAAAGTAAGAAAACTTGTGGGTTGAGATAAGAACCTATAATATTCAATTTAATAATTGAACAAAAAAATTGTAATGAAAAGGAAAACAATAAGAGACAGAGAGAGGAACAAAACCCAGGAAAAAAAACATGTAATGCAACTGCTCACCACCTGCTGACTGATGCCCAGCCAGTCCCCGAGCAGTGATCGCTGCCCCCCAGCCAACTCCTTGCAGTTTATATACTGAGCATGATGTCATAAGGTATGGAATATCCCTTTGGCCAGTTTGGGTCAATTATCTTGGCTGTGCCCCCTCCCAGCTTCTTGTGCACCTGGCAGAGCATGGGAAGCTGAAAAGTCCTTGACTAGTGTATACACTACTTAGCAACAACAACTAAAACATCAGTGTGTTATCAACATTATTCTTATGCTAAATCCAAAACACAGCACTGTACCAGCTACTAGGAAGAAAATTAACTCTATCCCAGCTGAAACCAGGACACTGGCCAAGTCAGCATCTTGTACATGTTGCGCAGACTGTGTTTCTTGACTGCTGGCAAGAAAAGGAGTGTGATAGTGTAGTCTAACAGTGTAGTCTAACAGGAGCTGGTGGAAGGCCAAGGCTTACGTAAAGCTCATAAGGGGGATTCAGGCTGGAAAGTGGAACGTCTAAACAAGAATCACTGTCTTAGGAGAAAAACACATCCTGGAGAAATATGTAAGCTAATTAAGATATTTTGGGAACCATCTGAAACAACTAGTACAAGTGTGAGAAGAGGCACCCTCATGCAAACTATCCTCCTTATAATACTAAAAGTCACACCCCTCGAGCTGGAGACCCCAGCCCAAGCAGAGACCCCTCAGCTTTGAGCATGTGCAGAATATTAAAGCAGCACTGTCGCTTTAAGTTGAAATAAGAGAAATGTAGACCAATAGAAAACTGCTTTGTGTAATTACTTATGCATAAGCATAACTAGACTGTATAAATACTGTACCTGCGTGTCCGAACTTTGTGCTAGCTTTGTGGAGCTACCACCTAGCACCCACCTCTGCGCAGACATGAAATAAAATACTTCTGCCCTGTGTGTATATTGGCGTCTCACACACCAGGTAAATGACCTCACACTTGTGGGATAACAGTTTTTGGTGACCCAGATGGGACTGACAGCCTTGCCCAGTCGCCTTGCCCCATCCAACGGGGAGAAGAGACCTGAGTGGACTCCAGTGCGCACCAACCTGTTGATCAGGGACTCCTTCAGCTCCTCTCCTGCAGTCGGGCGCTAAGCAACACAACAGTGCAACGCTACTGAAAAGAGGTATTTGGGGGGGGGATATGAGAAAAGGGGGGTAGGGGCAAGATCTCTCAGGAAGGAGGCACCATCTGTTCTGTTCTGGGCTCTGCATAAGACGCATCAGGGAAGATACGCGACAGCAGCATAGTTCTGTTTATTTCTACACGCTCTTCTGTTCTGTTCTGTTCTGAGTAACGAAGGGAGAGGCCCCTCGTTCTGGTTTGTGTAGAAACACTGGGTTTTTCGGTACCAATATGGGTGCTGCTGCTTCCCAGGAGGCACCTCTTTGCTCTGCTCTAGGATGCATCCTGAAGAATTGGAATACATTTGGAGGGTAAGCTAAAGTGATATTGTAATCAATGGTGGCCACAATATCCATTGGAAGATGGTGAAAAATGGCCTGAGAATGGATCCTTGAAATACGACGCTATATTGCAATTAATGTGGTTTTGTCAGGGAACTGAAAAACGGGATGAAATACAATATGTGGATATGTTTTTTTGGTTAAGAAATTATTGGGATATGTGGAAGAAATGTGATTTAGTGGATTCTAAACATCAGATTGGAATATATGCATTAAAAGAGAAAAAGGAAAAATCTTGTTGTATTGAATTGAAACAATCCAGAAGGCATGTATAGTACTGTTAAAAATGTAATGATGGCTCATAATCCTAACTGGGGACATGTACAGGCTCTCCTAGAATATTTTTTTACCCCTGAGGGGAGGAGCTTGATTTTAGAGAAGGCTAGAGAGGGACTGATCCAGCAACAGGGGGGGGGTGGGCGTGGGGGGGTGGTGCCTAATACCAATATGTACGTCCCAAAAGAGGATCCGGAGTGGGATCCAAACACAAGTGAGGGATTACAGAGGGTAAAGGAATATCAAAAGTTAATTTTGTATGAGATTCAACATGGAGTGCCAAAGCCTAAGAATTTATCTAAACTCTATGAAGTAAGGCAGGGGATAAGGAAACCCCATCAGCCTTCTATGAGAGACTGTGTGAAGTAGCTTGAAAATGGACAGATCTGAATCCGGAAGATGATAGCAATTCCAAGTTTTTTAATATGCTGTTTATTGGTCAAGCGGCAGCAGATATAAGAAAGAAATTACATAAGTTAGAGGGTGCAGGTGGAATGACAATCTCAGAGTTATTGTCAATCGCCTATCAGGTGTATAAAGTTTCCCCAGCTGATCCTCTGGTTCCAGTCAAGCTAGGGAATGAAATAATAGATTTTTTAATTGATAGTGGAGCCACACATTCTGTAGTAACTAGTTGTAGGGGACCCTTAAGTAGAACTAAAAGAAGCATTGTTGGTGCAACAGGGAAAAAAACTGTAAGGCCGTTTTTACAACCCATGGAATGTTCCATTGGAAATACTACATGAACTCATGAATTCCTTTAGATGCCAGAATGCCCCTTACCATTGCTTGGACTGGATTTACTTTGTAAACTGAATGCACAACTAATGTTTTCTGAAGACTCTGTTCAGTTGCATATTCCTCCAGAGACTGCCTGGAAAGCCCAGATATGTTTGTTAACCCAGAAAGATCCTAATGAAGAAATGAATGTTCCAGAGGAAGTACTGAATGCGGTCACACCTCTGGTATGGGCATCGAAGACACCCAGATGAGCGATTAATGCAACCCTGGTAAAGACTGAACTGAAACCAGGAGCTCAACCGGTAGGAAAGAAACAATACCCCATTAAGCTGGAGGCCCAAAAAGGATTAGAACCTATAAAATGCTCCTTTTTAGAACCTGGATTGTTCCGGGAGTGTCAGTGGGAATTTAATACTCCCATCCTACCTGTAAAGAAGCCCCATTCTTCTGAATCTAGACTGGTACAGGACTTAGGAGAAATTAATGCAAGGACAGTAGATGGCCACCCTGTGGATCCAAACCCATATACCCTCCCTACTACAATCCCTAACAGTAATACTTATTTCACAGTATTAGACTTAAAGGATGCCTGCTTCTGTATACCTGTGGATGAGCAGAGCCAGACCATCTTCACCTTTGAATGGGAGAATCCAACTATGGGACGAAAGACACAGCTCTGCTGGACTGTCCTTCCGCAAGGATTCAAGAACAGCCCTACCTTGTTTGGTCAGGTACTAGCCAAAGAATGGGAACTATGGCAAAACGATCATGATGCTGTAACATTGCTGCAATATGTTGATGATTTGCTAATTGGTTCTGACAGTTAGGAGGCATGTGTGGAGGCCACCATCAGTTTGCTTAACTTTCTGGGCTTGGCAGGGTATTGGGTCTCTAAGAAAAAGGGTCAGATTGGGGGGAAAAAAAAAAGGTCCAATATATGGGGTTTGAAATCACCAAAGGAGAGAGAGAATTAAGTACTGAGAGAAAAGAGGCCATTTGTAGAATTGCTGCACCTACAACAAAGAAGCATTTAAGAGGATTTCTGGGAGTGGCTGGATGGTGTTGCTTATGGATTCCCAATTTTGGACTAATTGCCAAACCATTGCATGCTGCTGTGAAAGGTCCTGAGGGGGTTCTGGAATGGACACCTGAATGTAGGAAGGGTTTTGACAAAATTAAAAGGAAACTCATGGAGGCTTCTGCTTTGGGACTCCTGAATTTGAGGAAACCCTTCCAATTATATGTACACGAACGCCAGCAAGTGGCATGAGGAGTTTTGACACAAGAACTGGGGAGCTGGAAAAGAGCGGTGGGATATTTTTCAAAGCACTGAGATGAGGTCAGTAAAGGCCAGCCTGCTTGTTTGAGGGCAGTAGCGGCGACTGCGGCTTTGATTGAAAGTCTCGGAAATTGACGTTAGCCCCGCCGATCGCTGTGCTTGGACCTCGGGCTGTGTCTTCTCTCGCGCCCTCTGGCATCACGTGCCCCGCGGCACGGGCTCCCGCGGGGAGGGGGGAGAGGAGGCGGTGGCCCGGCACCACGTGCTCCCCCCTCACGTGCATAACACGGCACACGAGCTGCAGCACCGCTATGCGGACGCCGGGCGGCGCGCCACCACGCATGTGCTGTCGAGGCGCGGCCACACGGCTGGTCGGGGAGCGACCGCAGCGGGAAGCCCCGAGAAACCGACATGGAACCAGCAACAAAACCGCACCTTGTGCTGCGCTGCGGGGGCCGCAGCCAACATGGCCGCCCGGCAGCCCTGTGCCCCAGCACTACAGCTCCCGGCACGCTCCGGGGAACCAACATGGCCGCCCCGCAGCCCCGTGCCCCAGCACTACAGCTCCCAGCACGCCGCGCCAGGCCGCCTTCCCTGCTCTCTGATCCCGCGGGGATACCGTTCCCCGCCGCCCCCCCCCCGAGCCGATGCACCTGGAATCCCTGCCAAGCCCCCCCGGCCCTGCTCCATCTCCAGGCGGCCCCCGCCACCCGGCTCTAACACGGCACGGCCCCCCCATGCCCCCGCCAGCCCTCGCCGCTGGCGCAGCACTCTTTCGCCCCCCACTGCCACCACTCCGTGCCTGCGACACGGACCCCGCCAGCCCGGCCGCCCCCCGCAGGCACTGCCACCCTCCTCGGGGCTTTCCCTGGGACCTACTCACCTTCTCCCTCGGTGCAGCCGCAGCCTGTCGATGCTTGGCAGCCGCTCCACCCCTCCTTTCCCTCACACCGGCCCCTCCACGGCCACCCAGGCAGGGCGGCACCAGCCCCTCCACCGGCAGCCACCCCGTGACAGGGACGGGCTGTCGCCATCGGCCTCGCCGCCCGGCCCTGGGGCTCCTCCAGCCCCGGCCTGTGGGAGAGTGGTTGAGTGACAAAGGGCACAATTTGATTGATGTGAGCATTCCAGCCTTTGATATGGCTGAAGAACCAGATGTCACGGTGGAATGTCTTTGAGATAAGAAAGAAAGCAGGAGGAGCACTTGGTAAACAAGATAAGCGGAACCAAGCCTGGGAAATGTCAACGGACCCCCTTCGCATGAGCAGCGCGTGAACAGCAGCTTTGTACCAACCAAGTAACTGTTTTAGGTGCATGGACAAATGTAGTTATCCAATAGTATAGCTGTTATTAGCGCGTGCTTTGCTTGGTTGTATATATAAACCTGTCGAATAGTCTAATTAAAGGAGAATGACCATACTCATATTGAGACTCATCGTTACTCCGGGTCCGTCTCCCACTCCGGCATCTGGTAGCAGAGGATGGTTTCTCGCCGGTGAGATCTCCGTGACTGCGGTAAGCAGCTAGAGGAGGGGAGTGGGAAACCACGGCTGAGAGAAGCGCTGCTTGGGGCAGAAACGGGGCAGACGCTGGTGTGAGGTCGCTCCTCACCTCTCAGGTGCAGTGATGGAAATAGAAGCTGCAGCCACGCTGCTCGCTGGAATCCTCTCCAAGAGAGGGATAGAAGCACCAGTGAAGCAATTAATTCGATTAATTAAGCTGGGACAAAGTTGGGGTCACTTTTCTGACACCTGCATGTTGTTTTCCGTCTTGGAATGGCGGGATTTTGGAGGAACAATGTGGCAAAAAACAATAGAGGGAGATGAAAAGGATGAGAAGGAAATAAAAGCGGTTCGTGGGCTCTGGAACGCTGTGTTAGAGACTTTGAAAGCGATGAAGGCGGAGAGAGAAGTAGCTTGCGCCGCTGCCCAAATGTTAGGTCCGGGAGTGTCTAGTGATAAGCCCAGAAGTAAACCGGGACCTATTGCGCGATTTTTGGGTTGCCTGCCGTGAAGGGCATGTCTGGAGCTGTCTGTAAAAATGTTTCTGAACTGCGGGAAAAAGAAGGTCTCATCTCATTAAATGAAATGGGTAGTGCTACGTCGGGGTCAATGCAAACGCCGGGAAAAACGGAAGTTCCTGCTAGCAGAGCTGATGCGAACTGTGGAGTAAATGCGGAAGTAACTCCGCCAAAGGCTCCTAGAGGGGCGGGGTTGACGGAACTTAATGACTCGGGCGGAGCATCCTGCCGACCCCCCCCTACAGCCCCTTCCAGTGAACCACCCTCCGCGCCTCCGGTACCACCCTCATCCTCGCTCTACCCGCCTCTGCCTCCCTCTACCGAATCCTCTGGAACCACCACGCCGACTAGCGGGGAGGAGCTGCCACAATCCTCAGATGTCACTGCAAAAATATTGCAAACTAGCGGGGAGGAGCTGCCACAATCCTCAGATGTCACTGCAAAAAGATTGCAAACAGTTGTAAAACGTCTTGACGATCTGGAATTACAAGCAAAAAGGAAAGGAGAAGCTGTGCCTCCATGTTTAATGAACCCTCCAGCACTCCCTAGAACTACACGCTGGAGTGCTGTCATCAAAGATGCAATTTTAGAAGGACAATGGAAGCCTGTTGGAGGGGCTGAGGGCCCTGCAACATTAGCGTTCCCAGTCATACAAGAGAACGGGCAAGGAAAATGGGCGCCGCATGATTGGAAAATATTACAACAAGCCCGAACCACTATTTCAACATATGGAGTAAAGTCCGAAGCAACACGACAAATTGTTAGTTGGATTTTTTCTGCCGACCTCATGTGTCCGCATGATTGTCAAAACTTAATGAGACTGTTACTTACCCCAACACAGTATCTACTGTGGATGTCGTCTTGGCAGCAACGAGCCACTAGTGCTGCGGCTCAAAGACAAAGGGACGGGGATCCACTTCGTGGAATCACCGTCGACATGCTCGTAGGGCAAGGACCATACAGTGACCTTCAGGTACAAATTACATTTCCGGCACACATGTTGCAGTTGTCTGCTCAGTTAGCACTAGAAGCATTCCTTGGCTTACCAGGATCAAGCGCCCCCTCATTTAGTAATCTACAACAAGGTGCAACAGAGAAATACAGTAATTTTGTGGATCGACTCTGGGAAGCGCTCACGAATCACCCTGATCTATCAGAAGACAGCAAACAACAAATGTTCAAAATATTGGCTTTTGACAATGCCAATAAAATGACAAAACAAACGCTGGCCAGTTTGCCCAAAGGAGCTGGAGTAGAGGAAATGCTTCTGCGGGTGGAAAGAGCCGAGGCACAACGACATGGAAACACCGTCGCTGCTGCGGTCCAGGGAGCAGTTCGAGAAATAATGCAACCCCTAGCCGCAGTGGTGCAGAAAATACAAGGCCCAGCTCCCAAGGGAAAGTCTCATCGACCACCTGGACAACCTTTTCGGGGAAATTATTTCCGCTGCGGGGAGTCAGGCCATGTTAAAACGAATTGTCGTGTCGCAGTTTGGTGTGAGCGCTGTCAGAAAAGCACTCATGCCACCAAGGCATGCTCGGGAAACTGGAAGCCGAGCGCGGGGAGAGGTCGCGCGCAGACACAAATGAACCCCCAAAACGAAACACAGGGTTTTTACAACAGTACCAACCAGCCACCCGAGGAAGTCTGGGAGTCGACGTGGAAACCACAATAGACGTCACCCTTCTTGACTCTAACGTTCAAAGAATTCCCAGCAATGTTATAGGGCCTCTCGTTCATCAAGATAGCAACGTTGGAGGATTGTTACTAGGCCGGTCCTCCGCCGGTATAAGAGGTCTCATTGTGTTGCCCGGAGTGATCGACGCAGATTACACGGGTCGTATTTATATTATGGTCTATACCGTTTGTCCACCTTTGTTTATCCCCGGAGGTAGTAAAATCGCACAGATAGTCGCAGTTTGCAATCCACTAGGCCATTTGCCACAATCAAATGTTCACCGAGGCAATCACGGTTTCGGGTCCACTGGACCTGCCGTTTGTTTTACAGCAAAACTGAACCAACGGCCAACGATAAAAATAACCATTACTCAACAGGGCATATCACAAAAAATTGATGCAATGTTAGACACTGGGGCTGATGTTACAATCATCAGCCGTGACATATGGCCTTCAATGTGGCCAGTAGAGTTACCGACATCATGTATCGCAAGAGTAGGTGGACAATCAACACCCTATATTAGTAAACAGCCAATACATTTGCAATTTCCGGAAGGGCAGCATGCCACTCTTAAGGTGTATGTGTTACCTTTACCTGGGACATTAGAAGCACTAATCGGAAGGGATGTTTTGAGTCAAATTGGAGCAGTTTTAACAACAAAGTATTTTCAGTCATGGGCACTGGGGAGCAGTCGCCCAACCCGCCCAACCCGCCATTGACATGGCTTACAAACGAGCCTGTGTGGGTTGACCAGTGGCCCATGACTGAAGAGCGACTGCAAATCGTCAGACAACTGGTTGCTGAACAGCTTGCAGCTGGTCATATTAGACCTTCTGTTAGTCCATGGAACACTCCCATTTTTGTAATCCCAAAAAAGAGTGGAAAGTGGCGACTCTTGCATGATTTGCGTAAAGTCAATGAACAAATGCAATCTATGGGTGCATTGCAGCCTGGGATGCCATCTCCTAGTATGTTACCATGTGGATGGCACGTCTTGATAGTTGATTTAAAAGACTGCTTTTTTACCATTCCACTGCACCCGCAAGACACTCAACGTTTCGCCTTTTCGGTGCCGACAGTGAACAAGGCCGCACCGGCAGAGCGATACGAATGGGTTGTTTTGCCACAAGGGATGAAAAATTCACCCACGTTGTGTCAATTGTATGTAGCATGGGCGCTGCAACCACTTCGAGCCCAGTGGTCAAATACAATAATTTGTCATTATATGGACGATATTCTTTGTTGTCAAGAACAACCATTCTCAGATGGGTCGTTACAGCAGCTTACCTGCATCTTAGCAAAAAAGGGGCTTGTCATTGCACCAGAAAAGGTGCAGCGTACTGCCCCTTGGAAATATCTTGGGTGGTCCATCTCAGACTCAAAAATCCGACCACAAAAGACAGAACTTGCCACTCAACTGCATACATTACATGATGTCCAAACCTTGCTTGGAGACATTCAATGGGTTCGCAACTGTGTTGGTATTTCCAATACTGATATTGCACCCCTGACTGCGCTGTTGCGTGGAACAAATCCTGCAGACAAAGTGATGTTAACAATGGAGCACCATACAGCGCTACAACAAATTATTCAAAAAATGCACGCGGCTTGGTCATCACGCCGCATCCTGCCACTACCAATATCATTGATCATATGCAATGGAAAAGACTCACCTTATGCAGTCATTTGTCAGTGGCAAAACAAGAAAGGAGAATTCATTTCTCCCCTTCAGTTAGATGCCACTGCCAAATGCAAAGGACAAGGAGATATGTTTAATATTTTGGAATGGGTATTCTTAGGTGTACAACCAAAAATGAGTATCCAAACACGGACTGAAGCAATAGGTGAACTAATACGGAAAGGACGGTCACGAACCATAGAAATCAGTGGCCAAGAGCCAGGAGATATTAGCATACCCGTTAGCGCCATAGATGTGGATTGGTGGCTTCGTAATGATGAGGCCATACAGAATGCCTTTTTAGGCTATGGTGGCAAGATACATTCTCAGCAGCCACAAGGGAAATTATGGCAATTGTTAAGGCAGAATCAATGGGTACAGAGATCCAAAGTAAGTAAGAACCCATTGCCAGGCGGTGTCACTGTCTACACTGATGCCGGCAAGCGTCTGCGGCGTGCAGCCTGTGTCTGGAAGGAAGGTGACAATTGGAAGCGACATATCATGGAGGGACAACTTCAAGATTCCCTCCAGACTTTGGAGCTGACTGCTGTAGTTTGGGCTTTGACTAACTGGATAAATATTCCCTTAAATGTGGTGACTGATTCAATGTATGTGGCTGGAGTAGTGCCGCGTCTAGAAGATGCCCTATTAAGGGAAACAACGAATCCTAGATTGGGGAATTTGTTTGTCAAACTACGATCTGTATTAGGTCAACGAACAGCAGCCTGTTGTATTATCCATATTCGTAGTCATCAATTGGACATTGGTCTTGGCCAAGGTAATCAGCTGGCTGATAGTCTAGTCAGTCCAGTGTGTCATGTACCTCCTATGGATAAATTCCAACAAGCTAGACAAAGTCATGAAAATTTCCATCAAAATGCTAAGGGGTTAAAAAGACAATTTAATTTAACAGAAAATGAGGCAAAAGGTATAATTCAGGCCTGTCCAAAATGTGGAAATCATGGTCCAGGTATAGGGTCTGGAGTGAATCCCAAAGGACTAAAGGCATTAGAATTATGGCAGATGGATGTCACACATGTTCCCGAGTTTGGTCGATTGAAGTATCTGCATGTAACTATAGACACCTTTTCAAAAATGATATGGGCAACTGTGTTGCCTGGAGAAAGGGCACATCATGTATGTAAACATTTGCTTGCTTGTTTTGCAGTGTTAGGCGTGCCTGAACGTATTAAAACTGATAATGGACCTGCTTATGTTAGCCAAAAGGTCAGGGCATTTTTAGCAAGATGGGGAGTCGATCATGTTACCGGGATCCCACACTCGCCTACTGGACAAGGGCTAGTGGAACGCACGCACCAAGTCCTGAAGGACTATCTAGACAAACAAAGGGGTATAGAGGTAGATCCTCAACAGAGATTGCATCGTGTACTCTTTACACTAAATTTTCTCTGTCTTATGGGAGATCGAGAGGAACCACCAGTAGTGATTCATCATCAACATCTTAAGTTTAATAGTGTAACGACACTTCCCCAAGTTAAAGTAAAGTATAGGGATCCTGCCTCTGGAATGTGGTTAGGACCTGTCCCGGTTATATTTAACGGTCGAGGATATATGTGTGTCTCCACAGATCGCGGTCCAGTGTGGGTGCCGAGCAGAAACGTGAAGCCTGTTCTAGCTCATTGTAACTCATCCGACGAGCAAGATGAACCTGCTCCTGATAATCGGGGCATTACTCCCGGTGGTAATGAGTCTTCACAAGATTGAGCCCAGGGAAAATATGTGGGTTACCTGGGCGAACAAAACAGGTCAACAAGCATTTTGCCTTTCACTTGCGTCTGTTACAGAACCTTTTAGAACATGTTTAATAGGAGTACCACGTTTTAAGGCAGATGAATTTAGTAGCTTTGCTAGCCAAAATTGTAGCCAATCTAAAAGTAGTAGCGAATGTAGCGCCACACTCATTAATAAATAATAGAGGCTTTATTAGAGGATCAAAATAGCTTGCGCCATGCAATTTTGCAAAATAGAGCAGCAATTGATTTTTTGCTATTAGCTCAAGGTCATGGTTGTGAAGATTTTGAAGGCATGTGTTGTATGAACCTGTCTGATCATGGTGAATCAATTCACAAACAGCTGCAGCGGCTAAAAGAGCATGCCAACAAAATTCAACAGGATCAGGGGTTTCTTGATGAATGGTTAACCAGTTCATTTGGGCCTTTGCCGCAATGGCTAAAAGGCTTGTTGGCTGAAGGGTTGCGACTTTTAATAATCTTAGTTATTGTAGGTTTGTGTTTTACTATAGCATTTAGCTGTATTAAAAGGACCCTTTTAACCATAGTAAATCATGCCTGGATTGCTCAAAAACAAGAAGGGGGAATTGTGGGAGAGTGGTTGAGTGACAAAGGGCACAATTTGATTGATGTGAGCATTCCAGCCTTTGATATGGCTGAAGAACCAGATGTCACGGTGGAATGTCTTTGAGATAAGGAAGAAAGCAGGAGGAGCACTTGGTAAACAAGATAAGCGGAACCAAGCCTGGGAAATGTCGACGGACCCCCTTCGCGTGAGCAGCGCGTGAACAGCAGCTTTGTACCAACCAAGTAACTGTTTTAGGTGCATGGACAAATGTAGTTATCCAATAGTATAGTTGTTATTAGCGCGTGCTTTGCTTGGTTGTATATATAAACCTGTCGAATAGTCTAATTAAAGGAGAACGACCATACTCATATTGAGACTCATCGTTACTCCGTGTCCGTCTCCCACTCCGGCACCGGCCCACAGCGGGAGGCCAGCAGGAACAGGGGGCCATCGCCCAACCCCCGCAGTGCGTCACCTCCTCCCCTGGGCTCCCTCACAGCCCCTGGCCCGGGGCAAAGGGAGCGCAAACACAGCGGGGAGGGCAAAGGAGACGGCAAGTGTTCATTCAGTCACGCACGTAACAAGTCCCCGGAGCGAGTCTGCTCTGGGGCTCGGGGGCCCTGACACTGCCCCTGCTCCTGGGGCACCTCGGCAGTTGTTCCCGCAGCCACGCTGGTCAGTTCAGCAGGGAACGGATGGTCGGTCAGATGGCTCCTGGAGCGGTGGGCTGCTGGGCAGATGTGGAGGCCCCCAAAAATGAGGAGCAGGGTGCAGGACACTAGACGAGAGGGGAAAAGTGGCAGCCGGCTGGACAGCAGGGTGTAGCGAGAAAGCATGAGGCAAGGAACAGGACAGCGAGAGAAGGATGGGGACAGGGAGCCCGACAGAGGTGGAGAAAGAAGCAGCAGGCAGACAGGAAGAGAGGGAGCAGAAAGAGGGAGAGGGAGCAGGACAGAGGTCGACAAAGAAGGACAGGGAGCAGGACGGAAGTGCAGGAAAAACCTGGGATGGGCAGCACAACAGAGAGGGAGGAAAGAAGTATAGGGGCAGGAAGGAGGATGGAGAGAGATGGAGAAAGACAAAAAAGCGACAAGCACAGGTCAGAGAGGGAGGAATGAAACAACAGGGACAGGGAGCCAGAACAGCGAACGCTGGAGGGAAGGGGCAGCAGGGAGAACGCCACCAAACAACCCCCATAGCTACACACTGCAGGGCAGAGAGGGAAGAATTAAGAAATAGGGAGAGGGAGATGGAAAAGAGAGCTGGAGAGCAAAAAGCATAGCAATGCATGCAGAAAGAACAGGGGGGGGTTCTAAAATGTCAACGGGGAGCCAGAGACAGTGAGATGGAGAAAGGACAAAAGCAACAGGCTGCAGGGCGGAGAGGGAGGAATGAAAAAAACAGGGATGGGGAGCCAGACAGAGAGAGAAGCAGAACTAAAATGGGGAAAAGCAATGAGCCACAGGGCAGAGAGGGAGGAATTGATAAATGGGGACAGGGGACCAGACAGAACACGGTGTAGAATGGAATAAAATACCAGTGGGCTACAGGGAAGAGGCAGGAATTAAAGAAGAGGGACTGGGAGCTGGACAGAGAGACATGGAGAAAGGGTTGTGGGGGGAAACAGCGACGGGCTACAAGAAAGATAGGAAATAAAAAATAGTGGCAGGGAAATGGACAGAGAGCGATGGAGAAAGGGGAAAAAAAACCCAACAAACCTGCAACAGGCTACAGGGCAGAGAGGGAGCGATGAAAGACTCAGGACAGGGAGTGGGCCAGAGAACGGAAAGATAGTGACAGGCCACAGGGCAGAGAGGGAAGAATTAAGAAATAGGGACAGGGAGCTGGACAGAGAGAGATGAGGAAAGACAGGTAATAGCATTGTGCTCCAGGGCCGAGAGGGAGAAACTGAAAAATAGGGACCAAGAGCTGAAAAAAGGAGAGACAGAGAAAGGACAAATCGCAATAGGCCACAGGACAGAGAGGGAGGAATTAAAAAACCGGGACTGGGAGCAATCTACAGAGAAGATGTCGGGGAACGACAATTTAAAGAGCAATGCATACAGGGCAGAGAGAGAGGAATTTTTTTAAAAAAAAGTAGGGACAGGGAGCTGGACAGAGAGACTGAGAAGGGGAAAAGTCATGACGGGCTTCCAGAGACAGAGGGAGGCATTAAAAATTAGAGACAGGGAGTTGGGCAGAGAGAGACGGAGAAAGAAAAAACACTGCAGCAGGCTATTAGGCAGAGAAGGAGAGTTTAAAAATGGGGACAGCGACACAGACGGAGAGGGAGGGAGAAAAGAAAGAAGCAACAGGTGATGTGGCAGAGAGGGAGGAATCACAGAATCACAGAATCGTATAGGTTGGAAAAGACCATTAAGATCATCGAGTCCAACCGTAAACCTAACACTACCAAGACCACCACTATACCCTGTCCCTAAGCACCTCACCCAAACGTCTTTTAAATACCTCCAGGGATGGCGACTCAACCACTTCCCTGGGCAGCCTGTTCCAATGCTTGATAACCCTTTCAGTGAAGTAGAATTTCCTAATATCCAGTCTAAACCTCCCCTGGCGCAACTTGAGGCCATTGCCTCTCGTCCTATCACTAGTTACCTGGGAGAAGAGACCGACCCCCACCTCTCTACAACCTCCTTTCAGGCAGTTGTAGAGAGCGATGAGGTCTCCCCTCAGCCTCCTTTTTTCCAGGCTAAACAACCCCAGGTCCCTCAGCTGCTCCCCATCAGCCTTGTGCTCCAGACCCTTCCCCAGCTTCGTTGCCCTTCTCTGGACATGCTCCAGCCCCTCAATGTCTCTCTTGTAGTGAGGGGCCCAAAACTGAAGACAGTATTCGAGGTGTGGCCTCACCAGTGCCGAGTACAGGGGCACGATCACTGCCCTACTCCTGCTGGCCACGCTATTTTTGATACAAGCCAGGATGCCATTGGCTTTCTTGGCCACCTGGGCACACTGCTGGCTCACATTCAGGTGGCTGTCAACCAACACCCCCAGGTCCTTTTCTGCCAGGCAGCTTTCCAGCCACTCTTCCCCACGCCTGTAGCGTTGCATGGGGTTGCTGTGGCCCAAGTGCAGGACCTGGCACTTGGCCTTGTTAAACCTCATACAATTGACTTCGGCTCATCAATCCAGCCTGTCCAGGTCCCTCTGCAGAGCCTTCCTACCCTCAAGCAGATCAACACTCCCACACAACTTGGTGTCATCTGCACACTGACTGAGGGTGCACTCAATCCCTTCATCCAGATCATTGATAAAGATAGTAAACAGAACTGGCCCCAACACAGAGCCCTGGGGAACACCACTTGTGACCGGCCGCCAACTGGAGTAAACTCCATTCACCACCACTCTTTGGGCCCGGCCATCCAGCCAGTTCTTTACCCAGCGAAGAGTACACCCGTGCAAGCCATGAGCAGCCAGTTTCTCCAGGAGAATGCTGTGGGAAGCCGTGTCAAAGGCTTTACTGAAGTCTAGATAGACAACATCCACAGCCTTTCCCTCATCCACTAGGCGGGTCACCTTGTCGTAGAAGATCAGGTTGGTCAAGCAGGACCTGCCTTTCCTGAACCCATGCTGGCTGGGCTTGATCCCTTGGTTATCCTCTACATGTCGTGTGATATCACTCAGGATGATCTGCTCCATCAGCTTCCCCGGTACCGAGGTCAGGCTGACAGGCCTGTGGTTCCCCGGGTCCTCCTTCTAGCCCTTCTTGAAGATGGGTGTCACATTAGCTAATCTCCAGTCAACTGGGACCTCCCCAGTTAGCCAGGACTGCTGGTAAATGACGTCCTCCTGAGTTGCCTGCCCCTTCTTTCCAGAGGTCATAGACCCTCCTCTTTTTCCTGAGTTCAAGCCAGAGCTCTCTAGTCAGCCAGGCCGGTCTTCTTCCCCCCAGATCGTCTTTCAGCACCTGGGGACAGCCTGCTCTTGTGCCTTTAGGACTTCCTCCTTAAAGAATGTCCAGCCTTCCTGGACCCCTTTGCCCTTTAGGGCTGCCTCCCAGGGGACTCTCTCGACCAGTCTCCTAAACAGGCCAATGTCTGCCCTCCTGCAGTCTAAGGTGGCAGTTTTGCTGACGCCCCTCGCCGCTTCTCCAAGTATCAAAAACTCTATCATTTCGTGATCACTCTGCCCAAGACGGCTTCCAACCATCACATGGCTCACAAGTCCTTCTCTGTTCGTGAACAAGAGGTCCAGCGGGGCCCCTTCCCTAGTTGGCTCCCTCACCAGCTGTGTCAGGAAGTTCTCTGCCACACACTCCAGGAACCTCCTAGACTGTTTCCTCCCTGCTGTATTGTATTTCCAGCAGCCATCCGGTAGGTTGAAGTCCCCCACAAGAACAAGGGCTAGCGATCATGAGGCTTCTCCCAGCTGCTTATAGAATAGTTCATCTGTCTCCTCATCCTGGTTGGGTGGTCTGTAACAGACTCCCACCACAATATCTGCCTTGTTGGTCTTCCCCTTGATTCTTACCCATAGACACTCCACCCTCTCGTCACCATCATTAAGCTCTAAACTATCCAGACAGTCCCTAACGTATAGGGCTACCCCACCGCCTCTCCTGCCTCGCCTATCCCTCCTGAAGAGTTTATAGCCATCCGTCACCACACTCCAGTTGTGTAAGTCATCCCACCACGTTTCCGTGATGACAACCATATCATAGTTTTCCTGATGTACAATGGCTTCCAGCTCCTCCTGCTTGTTGCCCATGCTGCGTGCAATGGTGTAGAGGCACTTCAGCTGGGCTGTCGTCCGTGACTCCTTCATAGAGGAACACCCCTTATGTGCTTTGAGGGGTTTCACTGGCGTTTCCCTCTTGGCTCCTATTGCCTCAGTATCCCCTAGCTCAACTCTGTTCGACTTCATCTGTGCCCCAGCGTACCCCACACATCTCATAGACACAGGCTGAGTGCCCTCGCTGGCACCAGCTCCCTCTAACTGTGGCACGTCGTCCCTCAGCTTCTCACGGGCAAGCCTGATATTACTCCCCTCCCCCTTTGAGTCTAGTTTAAAGCTCTGTCGATGAGCCCTGCAAGTGTCTGAGCAAAGATTCTCTTTCCCCTTTGAGAAAGATGAATCCCATCAGACGCCAGCAAACCTGGTGCTGTGTAGGCCATCCCGTTATCAAAAAAACAAAACCATGGCGATGACACCAGCCACGGAGCCATGAGTTAATAGATTGGGTACCTCTGTTCCTTCTAGTGTCACTGCCCACAACTGGAAGGAGAGAGGAGAAAATAACCTGTGCTCCAGAGTCCCTTACTAGCTGTCCCAAGGCACTGAAGTCTCTTTTGATTGCCCTAGGACTTCGTGTTGCAGCTTCATCGCCCCCCACATGGAAGAGCAGTAGCGGGTAATAGTCCGAGGGCCATACCAGGCTAGGGAGTATCCTCGTGACATCCTTCACCCAGGCCCTGGGGAGGCAGGAGACTTCCCTAAGAGGAGGGTCCGTCCGGCATATCGGACCCTCGGTTCCCCTCAGAAGGGAGTCACCCACAACCATAACCCGTCTTCTCTTCCTTGTGGAGGTGGTGTTAATACGAGAGGTGCGTTCTTCTACCCTGGGCGACACCTCTGGTGTAGATGGACTGTCACCCCCATCCTCCATTGACTGGCCTTCCACCTCCAGGGCCTCATACCTGTTGTGCAGAGGCATCTGGGGAAGCAAGGTGGGCAAGGGGGGTGATCGCCTGCTGCCACGAGCGTGGACTTGCCTCCATTCACTCTCCTCCTTTGAGCTGCTGCCTTCAGCCCGGTGGGGGGGATACAGGATCCCCTTGATCGTGGGTTCTTACTGGTGGCTGCTGCTGCTCCTGTTCCTGTCTCGGGGGGGCAGAGCATGGCACCACCAGTCTGTCTCTGTCTCAGCCCCCCTGATGCTCCTTAACCTTTCTACCTCCTCCCATAGCTCTGCCACCATGCAGAGCAAATCATCCACCTGCTTTCTGTTTATTGTATTGTCTTTATTGTAATCTCTCTATTGTATTGTAGTTATGGTTTTGTGGTTTGTATGGTATGGTATGGTATCTATGGTATTGGATGGGTTGCATTGCCTATATTGTATGTTTTGTGTGTGTTGTGTTGTTTTCTGTGGTTTGGTATTTATTGTATTTGTATTGCATGCTATGGTATGGTACCTATTGCATGTGCTGTAAAGGACAGTGCAATGTATCTGGTGGTGTAGTGTGTGTTGCACTGTGAATTGTGTTGCACTTTGTATTGTATTTTCGTGTGCATTGTGTGCCCGGTGTGTATTCTGTGGCATGTGTTGTATGGCACGTGTTGTATGTGTTGTATGTTTTGTACCTCTTTTGGATGTTTTGCATTATATGTTGTATTGCATGGTATGGTATGGTATGTTTTGTGTGGTAAGGTATGTATTGTATGTGTTGTGTTGTATGTATTGTGTTCTATGTTTTATATGGTACTGTAGTCTGTTTCATGTTGTGTTTTTTATTGTACTGTTACAGTATGGTATTTATTGTATTGTAGGTATCGTATTGTCTTCTATGTATCGTATTGTATTGTATGTATCATATGTATTGTATGTATTGTTTGTATTGTATTTTGTATGTATTGTATCATCTTGTACTGTATTTTGGACTGTATTTTGCATTGTATGTATTGTGTTGTATTGTATATATTGTGTGGTATGCCTTGTGCGGTGCGTATGGATGGTATATTATGGTATGTATTGTATTTTATTTTCTGTATTGTATTTTGTATTGTATTCTATTTGTTATTGTATTTCCAATTTATTTTATGTATTGTATCTATGCTTGGTATTCTATAGTTTGTATTCTATGGTTTGTAATCCATGGTATTGTATGTATGGTATTGTATGTATTGTATTATATGTACTGTATTTTTTAATTGCATTTTGTATTCCAGTGTCTTATATGTATTGTATGTGTTGTCTTTTATCGTATGGTAAAGTATTTCTTGTATGTATTTTATTGTATGTTCTGGTACATATTGTATGTATCGTATTAGATGTATTGTATTGTATGTATCATGTGCATTGTGATACCCTAAGTCGGCAAAAGAAGAACCCTCTAAAACTCAATTTGGAGTTTTAGAATGCAGGCATTCTTTATTGTGGCGCCGGGTGCACAGGGGATCGCTCCACCTAATGCGCACGCCGAATTGCGCAACTACAGAAATGACAGACAATCAAAATATACATCTGGATATATTGTCTCAAGACTGCCTTCTATCTACTCACAAATAGCAAATTTTGAAACCATCTGCTCACAAAGTATTCCAAACTTGACTATATTGCTGCAGTAAGAAGGGAACCATTTATTCTTTGAGAACTCGGTATCAATTGTTTATATTGTATTTTCTATTGTGTTGTGTGTATTGTATTGTATGTATGGTACGTCGTGTACGGTGTGGTCTTTATTGTCTCGTATGTACTGTATGTCTTGTATTGAATATGTGGTATTGTCTGCGTTGTCTTTTTCCTCTGGGGTTTTAGAAGCAAAATAAGTCTGTGACATGAGAAGACAGATTTGGAAGGCTTTTTTACTACCTTCCAAATGATTTTGCACATTCAAGTAAAAGAAAATAATCTGGGTTACTGAGATTCAGTTAACTTTTTTCTTTTCCCCCTCCTTCAGGGCCCTTTGGAAAATGGAGGAAGGAATTGTATATGGGGACATTTGGGAGTTGAGGGGGTGTGGGTGTGAGATTGCAAGTAACTTGTCCATGGCGATAGTGAGAGATACTGTTATTGTTCCGTTGCATTTAGGGTGTTCCAAAAATCAATCTCACAGTGGGTTTCCAGGTGATATAAAAGGCACTTAAAGGATCATGGAAACAGCACTGAGATCAGCTGGAGCCTTTTTCTATTAGAGCAGTACGGCCCACCAGCCTTATTCTAGCACTTAGCCATCATCACGCCGCATCAGTTTCCATAGGGCTTCAGCTTATTTCTCAGTGCTGTCCTTTAGCATAGTTGGCTTTCCTGAACTAAGATGCCAGACCCGCTTGGGATCAACTTATTGCTGCAGAATATCTCCGAGAGGGACCCTTGTCAAATGCTCACAACTGCTTAAAAGTCCAAGGGGTAAGGAAGCTGTCAATTTTCAGCTAGAAAGGATTGAAAAAAGTATTTCAGTTGATTTCAGAAGGCAGCATCACTACAGGAAACATATTGTCCATGTCGTTTGTAAATTAATCAGTTAATGCCTCATCATTTACAAATGCACATGGCTGTGCTTTTATGAACACAGTAGTTGCCTGTCAAAACAAAGTGCAGGCATAGCAGCCCTGAAACAGGAACTCTGCCCCTCCTCTCAATAAGTTTAAAAATGCCAAACTCGCCATACTCCACAAAACCCAAATAAAAACACCAATCCAAAACTCCAGCCACAAAAGTAACCCACCATTTTGTCCAGAAAAAAATGAACTGCTCCAATTGTTGAAATAAAGGTGTTTACTGTGACAGAATAGCCTCTAAAAGCTGAGAAAACTCATTTCCTGTGTTGGATTAGACCACAGGCCATACTATCCAAACAGCTCTCCTCAAGAGGTCACTACATTGATCAGAAGAGAGATTCAAACCCTTCCTTGGAAAAAGCTCTTGTCCTTTATTGCCTAACGTAGTGGGAGAATTCAGGGGAGCAGCGTTAGCAGGCTCTGGGGAAAAATATCTACATGCAGAAGGTGACGCCTCACTCCAGTTAGTCATTCCTTCTCTCTGTGTTTAGGAAAGCACATACAGCATTACTGTATCACTAACTAAAAAGTTCTTGAAAATGTGCCTTTGGAGAGGAACACCCAGACCTGGGCAAAGAGAGCTTCTTTCCATGGCAAGTCTTACCAGAAGATTCACCTTTCCTTCTTTTCAGAACATTTTGTACCTAGTTCTGTTAAAAAGGAAGTCTCATCAAGTATTTGGAAGCTTCATGCTCCATATGCCACTCTTTTCTACACGTGGAAAAACAGGCCTATGTTCTCTCATGGCAGGCACAACCACGACCGTTTGGTGGTTCTTCAGAAGCAAATAAGGAACTGGGAAAGCTCTCTGTTGGAGCCTAGCATTAAACAGTCCAGTATTGGCCAGGAACTGAAACAGAAGAGTTCATAAACTGTTAATTAGTTCTGGTATTTTTGTATTTCCTGCCAGTCCCTCCAATCAGTCAAGTAGAAACAACAGCTCCATTAAACTTGTGTACAACCCTGGAGATAATACTGCAGAAGAACTGGGAAAAATCCCCAAACAAACAAAAACCAAACCCCAAACCCCATCATGGACCGTCAATGTATTAACTCACATTTCAAACAGAAGACTAAACAGAAACCAACACAAAGCAAGTGGGAAAGGGGACAGAAAAGAGGAGGAAAAGGCTGATCTCACAGTGGGAGCACTACGTGTACATTACAGTGGTTTCCTAAAACCCCACAGCTTGGCTACACTAAAAATTCAGCCAGGAAGGATCACAGTTGTGCTTGACGGCGCTAAAACAATGGGCATGACTCTCTGCGCTTCTGCAGCCTCAAAGGACAAATACCAACTAGAGATCCTTGCAGTTACTGAAACACCAATACTAAAGCAAAAAGGGTCCACTGTCTTGCTTTGGCTGTAGTAACAGGAGGACAGCAGTACAACTTTGGAAGTGTAGAACGACAGCTAACATAAGAGCAAGACAATAAAGAAATATGCAGAACAAAAGCTTTCATGCATCCTTTTTAAAAAAACCTTCACTAATTTTAATTTTGCTGCTGTACTGTTCAACAATAACTGGCAAGCTTCCCAGTGCTTTACTCCTACAGCACTAAGATCCAGGTTCTGCTTTGAAATACATACAGAAATACGTGTATTAAAAAAACCAAACAAAACAAAACAAAAGGCCGACACTTTAGACCAAGACCTGAGTTAGCTGTAAGAATAAAGCTAATTGTGTCTCCAACACTAGGAGCACCCGAAGCTGCAGTGCTTTTACAGTGAGAGAGAGAGAGGACTTGTAAAGAGAGATGCAAGGCTTCCACCCTCCCTATGGCTACCCACAGCCCCAGTCAGGGACAGTCAGAGCAAACAAGACGGGAATGTTTTTGCTTTCTCTTTCATTTACTTTAATTAGTCCTAACTATAATATCTGATTAAAATACTCCTTTCCTCCTTCCCCTTGAGGTAGAGTCCGTTTAGTGGGAGAGTGGCCTCTCAATACTGGAGACCTTGACCGGGCATGGTATCTTCTCTCTGGGGGTGACCTGGACCTAGAACGAAGGTTACGACTCTTGGTTAGAGAGCTGGAGCGGAGGAACTCCTCCTGATTCTTCTGGACAATCTGCTTCTCCATTACGGACATGTAAAGCAGTTACCTGGAAAACGAACGCCTGCGCTCCTTTTTAACCCTTTTATGCTCCGTCATTTCCTTAGGAAAATCAGCTGTAAACTCATCAGGTTTGGACTTTCTCTTTTCTTTCTTTCTCTTTCTTTCTTTTTGCACTTCTGTGTAACTGCAGTCTGATACGCTATCGAAAGACAAAAATGAAAAACAACGCAACTTCATTGAGCCAAATACTTACTCCTCTTCAAGTCTCCGTTGTTCTCTGTAAAACTCCTCCCTACATAAGGGAGGCCAATAGCATCCTGGCTTGTGTCAGAAATAGGGTGGCCAGCAGGACTAGGGAAGTGATTGTCCCCCTGCACTCGGCACTGGTGAGGCCGCACCTCGAATCCTGTGTTCGGTGTTGGGCCACTCACTTCAAGAGAGACATTGAGGTGCTGGAGCGCGTCCAAAGAAGAGCAACAAAGCTGGTGAAGGGTCTAGAGCACAAGTCCTGTGAGGAGCAGCTGAGGGAACTGGGGTTGTTTAGCCTGGAAAAAAGGAGGCTGAGGGGAGACCTCATCGCTCTCTACAACTGCCTGAACAGAGGTTGTAGTGAGGTGGATGTCGGACTCTTCTCCCAGGTAACAAGTGATAGGAGAAGAGGCAATGGCCTCAAGTTGCTCCAGCGGAGGTTTAGATTGGGTATTAGGAAAAATTTCTTCACCAAAAGGGTGATCAAGCCCTGGAACAGGCTGCCAGGGAAGCGCTTGAGTCACCATCCCTGGAGGTATTTAAAAGACACGTAGACGTGGTGCTTAGGGACATGGTTTAGTAGCGGACTGGGCAGTCTTAGGTTTACAATTGGACTCAATGATCTTAAAGGTCTTTTCCAAGCTCAATGATTCTATGATTCCGTGAATCTATGAAGGAGGTGCGTGTGTTCTTGGGATGGTATTTGAATGAGCCGTGGGTACTGCTGTTGGTACCCAAGGTGATGACGTGTGTGCAGGAGCTGGGGGATATCCTGGAGGGGGGACAGTGTACCCAGCAGATGGAGGCTGACCAGGTGGAGACTGAGGAGGGAACTGTGGTGCTGGTACCCCCGGAGGAAGAGGAAGTGCATGGGGTGGTGGAGGAGACAAGGGAGGTGGAGGCACAGGCACAAAGGCTGGTGTTGATGCTGGCAGTGTTGGGGCCTGAGGCCTTTAGGTACGTTCACTGTGTGGGCGTCCTTGATTTGAACTTCTAAAGAAACCCCAAAACACGTGTCACTGTTTGTTACATCCTGCCCTGATTTTCAAGAGGAAAGCGAAGGAAGCGGGAGCGTGGTGGCGAGCACTTCTTGTTCCCAACTCCAGCATTTTTCTCCCTGCTTTCTGTTCATTTGAGACTACACTCATTTCTTGATCCTCAGACTTGCCCTCCACATCCTCACCCCCAACAGTTGCCTCAGTCTTCTCTCCTTATACTCAGCTTTGCGACTCTGGATGGAGGCTGCCCCTGCTTAAGAGACTCCCACCTCCCATGTGCCAAGTGCCCACCGCGTCTCTGCCACTCCTTGAGACGCTTCATACTTCACACTGCTGATCTTCAAAGGACTGCACAGATATTAATTAATCTTCTCTTGAACTTCTGGTAACTTCTTCCACATACGCTGCCTATGTTGTTAAAATTCATTACCACTTGTATGCTCTGCAACTCTCTGGGCATACTTATTTCATTAGAAACCAGCTGTTGCGTGAGTTATGTGTTACGGCCTCGTTTAACAGGTTACAAGTAGTAATATATTGAATTTCTGTGGCATACTTACAGTTCCCAGCCTGGTCTGCCACCGGCTGAGCGAATTGTTCTGCCTCTCCTTGGATGCCTCTCCTTATGGAGTGGGGAGAGGAAAAAGAAAAAAAATCCCATTCAGTTTATCTGAAGATCATTTTTTTAAAATAAATTCTACAGTTATAGTTACTTACCAGTTGTGGATATTGATTGTCCTTGGGGGCCCAGAAGACTTGCAAATGCCGGTTGTCTTAGCAGAGGAACCTGACAGCCCGTGTGAATAAATGCAAGGAGTTGGAAAATCAGCTCTGCTAAGATACACGAATCACTGCGTATGTTGAAATAAAACTTACCTTCTCTTCCAACACACTGCTGATTGACCCAGAGGAAGATTTAGGAAGTTCAGCGGCAGTCACCAGAGCAGCAGGAGGGACAACAGTCATGAGCAGTGGTGGAGGTGGTGGCGGCTGCTGCTGCTGTTGCTGCTGAAGCTGCTTGCGCAGCCTTTTTGTGTAGCCAGTTCCATTTCTGAAGTTGTTCACAGCCTAGAGGCAGAAAAACATTTACAAAAAGGCAATATGAAACTTCAGTAGATATACGAATAAAAGCCTCCACAGAGTAAAATGACTTGTGTACTCCTGGAAATGCTATCAAGCCTAAATAAATCAACATACAGATATATGAACACATCACATTAAACACCGATATCAATGATTGGTAACTCAGAGTATCTGTATTTAAAGTACCTCAGTGTTAACACCGAAATTGAAAGTGAGGCAATCACGTTAAACAAAAGTGTGACCTGAATGTGCCAGATTGTCTCTAAAGAGCTGTAAGCTTCTGGAACAACAGGTAATGTACTTGCAAGGTACATTTAGCCTTCTTCAACTTCGCCTTGCTTAAGAAGGTGTAAATTAGTCTTTTCTTCCCTTTCAGCTTTTTACAAACAGACTTTTCTTACAAACAGTTGACGTAAAAGTCATCACCTTACCTTGCGTAGGGCCTTGTTGGCAATTAAAGCATCAGGAGAAACATCTGTCTGATGACACGTTGGGCACGTGTGTTCCTCAGATGCCAGTAATGCTGTTCTAATACCTGTGTATGTTTAGAATCATCCAAACAGTTTTTAGCCAGAGAGAGGAAATTTTGGGGGTTCTAATCAATTCTAAAAACACATATATGGGTAATGGGTGAACATGGTCTTGAAGGGAAAGCATGAAGCTATACGTGTTCAATAGTGTAAAAAATTTCTAGTATGCAGCAAATAACGAGACAGTTGTGACATTGAACTATTGCAACATTTGAAGATGTAGAGTAGGCTGTGTCTCGATGTTTCAACTAGTCTTCTTTCCACTGTCTAGTACAGTGAGAAGTCACCAACCTCCAGGTTAATGAATAAAACACATCTCAAAAAACCATTAGTAGGTTTGAGTTCTGAAGATGTGAACCAGCTCTCCCGTGGAGAAGAATGTCGATTAAATGCCTAACTCTGCATTTGCTGCAGACCGCAGGAAGTCACCAGAGTTGGCTATGCAGTTTTGTAGGAGAGAAAGGGTGTGGACAAACTAAATGCATTCAATATCTAATACTGTCATCACCTGCACAATTACGCGCTCTTCTCGTACTCGTCCCTCTGCATGTAAAGAGGCTTTCACTAGGTACTAAGCTTTCTGCTTTTTGTTTTCCCTTTCTACGAGAAGAGTCCTTTCCTGTTCAGGGTATACTTAAGTATTAAATAGAGCCCGTAACAAAGTCATGCCATTATCTCCTCTTTCTGCTTTCAGAAGATCAGCTGTGATGTTTTGAATTAACAAACGGGGGAGTAACACTTACATTCATCACAATAACTGTTTCCACAGCAGGGAATAACAACTGCATCAGCCAGTAACTCTTCACAAAGGAGACATAACAACTCTTCTGGAATAGGGTCATCTGAGGAGGAGGAGGACGGCTCCTCTGGTAAAAAGGGACGCTTCTCCTTCTTTCCTCTGGCATAAGCTTCCCTGGAGGGGGGTGGGGAAGGAAAAAGGAAAAACTTAAACGTGGGTAAAGGAAAACTCTTCCAAGCTTTGGATTCTATCAAAGGAAGAGAACAGCTGCAGTTCTCCTCCCTCCACATCAGCCTTCTACAATGTAGGCATTTAGTTTAAACTACTTTTCTATAGCCACAACACAATTTTCCTTCTGCAGAACTCTCCCATTCATTGGATCAACTAAGAAATTAGCTCAGACTAGAAAAACAATTGTTGACAGCTACAAATCAGGTGAGAGGGATCCCACCTCTCTTTTGCCAGAGGGTAAATGTAAATTGCGGGCTCAGGATACAGTTAGTCTCCGAGTAAGGACATTTTATCAATGGAAGAAGTCGATGTTACAGCTTCTACAAAAGGAGATCCATGACAGAAAAACAGAGGTGCTACCAAGTGCATTTTAAAGCTGCCACTCTCGTCAGCACATAGGAGTATTTTCTTAGGTTATAGCAACTACTTGATAAAAGTCAGAGGGGGAGGAAATCTCAGTCCAACTGCTAGTTGTTAAATGTTGCAAGAAGCCTTTGAAACATAAACCAGAAGCAAAACGAGCTTTCAAAGAGAACAACTCCACTGTAAACACTACTGAAATGTTTTGCAGAAGTACAGATTCTTAGCGTAGCACCAGATTTACCAACGTCCAGGGCCGAGAAACGTAGGACCACCCTACTGTAATATTAGAAAGCATCACGGATTTTATGGTTAAGAGACAATGACAATGCTTCCTCCCCCATAACTACAGATGCTGGCCAACTTGGTTGCACTGCCCCTCAGACATTCACGCGTGGTTTCTCTCATTCACTTTTTGGTCAGTCCACTTAAGTCCATACTTACGCACTAATAGTTGGTAGTGCATGTTTCCCAGTGCTTGTCAGCATAGCACCCTTTGTAGTGGGGTCTTTCACCTCCATCATGAAGCTCCTGGGAATTCCTGTGCTCCTTTTAATTCTGGGAACAGGCTCAACTTTTTGTCCTGTTAAGAAAAGAAATGCAGACATAGCTCATCTTAAGACCCACACTTCAAATGACATTGCAATGATTATTTTAAGCAGCAAAAGCCTTCAGGGCTCTCCTTTTACCTAGCGTCAGGCTTGCTCAACTGAAATACTTATTTTCCTAAATGAATATAGCCAGGATGTCCCAAAGGCTTGAGCAGTGTTTTGAACTCACTCGACATGCTTTGGCTTCACTTCAGGTTCCCTAAGGGTGAAATATCCCTTAGCTCACCACCCACTCAGACAAGAGCCACAAACCCGCTCCTCCTCCAAAGCGCAATTCCGAGCGAGAGCTTCATTCGGTGCTCTGGATCAGTCACCGGGGAAACTTACATTCACCCTCTCCATACGAAGGTTGAATTCGTACCTGCTGCATATACATTCAGTGACTTACATCAAATGGCAGGAATGCTCAGCCAGAGACTGGTGTAGTTAAAACAGGCAAATATTCAATAGATGGCGTCAACAGAAACACCTTGGTTTTATAGGGAATACTAAAAACTGTGAACTGTCATCGGAAAGAGTTAAAACCAGAAAACTTCCCACTAATATTGAAATATATAAAACTAAGCATGACAGTTCACAGAGAAAGATCTATGGACATATTCAATGTCAATGACCTAGAAAACGAAAATCTTACATTTCTAATTCCAGGTTTCCCTTGAATTTTGAAGGGCTTTGCAACATTGCCATATAGCCTCTCTATTTCACCCCAAGAGAAACGTGTCTTAATAGGAGTGTTCATGCATTTGATACCTAACTGCCAAGGGAAACACATTCAAAACAAACTAACACCAGAAGTCCCCCACAATCTTACCCCATGTGTTGGGCAGTTCTTTCTTGATATAGTGGCCAGGTTTTCCACAACAAAAGCAAGTATATGCTGGTGGAGGTGGACCCAAGGGTTTCCTCACGGAACTAAAAGGGGTTTTGGGAACAGAAGAGAAAGGCATGCATGTGTCTCTCTTGTTAAAACCAACACCTCCACAATTTTTTCCCGAATCTTCAAAGAACAGATTTGACATTATCCACACTTACTTGATGGGATCATACTGGTGGCAAGACTGTATCATCACAGCTTTTACTTTCTCTTCTTCGGGAGCATTGGCTTCAGCCAGATTGGCAGTCTGTTTAACAGGGAATTGTTTGACACACGCATTAGAAACGCGTTTAAGCCCACACAGCCAAAGACAACTCCACTCACCCAGTCCTGTAAAGAGCACAGCGCTAGCTGAGGTTGCATGAAAAGAGCTGCTTCTATAAAATACAGCTGTCCTGAAGATGTTCTGGGGAGTCCTTACGCCATTACACGGTGTTTATGTGCCTGTTCACCTCCTTGAAAAGAGCATTCTCGGGCACTCAGAACCTTCGGCTCTGTTTGTACCTCACATAAAGCCTTGTGTCACCAACCCCATTTTCTTCTGAGTGGACTGAAGCTATGCGTAGTAAAAAATACATTATCCAGATTTTTAAACTGATTTTTAAGCTCCAGACTGTTTGAAGGAGAAGATATACTACAATTTATGAAATTGTGCAGCATCCAAAGATTGGATCTATAACTGTAATAACTAGAAATGCAGAAATGACCATGCTAGTGTCCATGTTCCAGAAACACCTCTAATTTGGCTGTTGCAAACCCCCCTGAAATGTCCATCACTTACAGCCAATTAAATTCTTCTCTGAAAATTGTGTTAGTTTCCAATGCAACGTTAACGAAAGGTATGAAAAACAGTAAACAGCTTCTGAAGTGCTGCTTCTTTGTGTCTGGAAGATGAGTAATACCACAACGTGACGTTGAGGCTGATAAGGTGCTCCCCTTCTATCTTCCCAAACTGGCAACTACTCGTTACAGGACAGTATCAAAATATACAGACATTTCAAACTGAAAAGAAATACTTTGCATTCTTAAAAATCAAATTAATGTTTTGTTCACATTATAAGAGTTATCCAGCTATGGATCACAGTATAAGATTTAAAAATACAAACCAAACACTTTTTTTCTTTAAGCACTTCACGAGAATATAGATATACCTTAATAAGCTGGGCCAGAGAAATAGGGGCAGAAGAGTCATCAATCTGTTCGCAAAAAATTAAACACACGTTCATGTTAAACACATATTCATATTAAACACATATTCATATTCAAACACAAAAGCTAAGTGATACAATGTGAAAATGCAAAAAAATACACTCCAAACCATTTTTATGGCAAGAAACAAAAAGCACACAACAAGCTATACAAACAGACATGGCACTAGCTATGGACAGGCAGATGTAGAACATGGCACCATGTTCAGTTGTGCAAACCTTCAAGCTACGTGATCCAAAACCCATTATACATTATCTGTACAACACAAAGTCAGTCAGGAAATATTCTAGCGTATTCCATATGAAATACACTGCATTACTAGGCACAAATACCAATATTCACAGGAGAACTGTGCAAATGAGGGCATTACTCAGTTTTTACTATGCTGAATCAAATGCATTGTATTTACAACATAGACTATCTTTTACTGGAAAATATCTATTAAGGTAATGTGTGGAAAATTAATACAAGGCTACGTTGTTTAGAATTAAGAACTTAGAATTAGAATTAGAATTAAGAAAAAAGGCTGAGATTGTGTTTTTACGTACTGCTTTTGATGTTGCACTCACTGGCTCACTTTGACTTCTAGAAGAAGAAAGAAAGGTGATCAGAACTTAAAATAAGGCACTTGTACCCAACATAAAGCAGTGAAAACAGAGTCTAATACCTGAACATCAAAACATTCTGTTCTGATACTCTACTGACTGTGGAAATTTATACATATACATAAACTGTTCCCTCTTGGTACCTGCAGTGCAACTAAAGAAAAACCCCAAAATCACATTTCTACTTTGTCACAAATTACTCTAAGACTTACAGATACAGAACACAACAGTGCAAGCGGAAGTCCTCGGATATTTTGTCTCTGCGAGTAAGTATCAAAAGTATGAAGTCTCTACTACAGTTTTGTGCTGTTAAATAATCAACCACGAAAGTACGAAGGTAACTTTAGCCAATCCGTATATCCCTAGCATTACAAGTAGGTACCAGATAGAGCACTTCAGTTTCTAAGAAAGAATAGGGAGGCTCTAGACACTTTGAAGTGCAAGTTTACTGAAATGAAAAAATCAGCCATCTGACAAAGAAATAACAAAAATGTCAGCAGCATCGTCTTTACAACAGTGTTTCTTTGTGGAAGCCCAAGCACTCTGTTCAGATATCTACCATATTTAGCCATGGAAGTGCCAAAATGTGCCAAAATGTGTTACATGTGCTATATTGACTAAAAATAGGTGCAGAAATCTCACCTGAAAGCAGTTCCTAGGATTTTTGGGGAAAAAAAAGGTCTTAATTGCCCGAATCTTCTTTAAGATAATCTTGAAAATGCTACAATATTGTAGGAAATAGTTATTACATTTGGAAACTTGCTGAGATTCCACGTACTCATTGATCTGTAGCTGCATGCCACTCATCACCAATCAGACATGCAACCATTGATAGTGTTAACAAACTATCATCCAAAGGGTTACATCACTTTTGTAACATTTGATGTTACGAAGTTACATCATCCAAAGTGTCCCATGAGCAGAGGCAATTCAAAGGCTGCTGTGGAATTGATGGGCAAATAGAAAGGCTCATGCTTCCTGCCACTGCGAGAACACCACCAGGCTCGCAGCTATAGCCACCTACCTCCTGAAGGTGAGCAAGTACAAGGAAATACCTTAGATCACCACACAATGGCTTCTTCATCCATGTACCTTGAAGGACATACTACAAAGCGAGAAACGCGTTTTTGAAGGCCTCTCCACCATTACAGCATACATCCGTCATTCCCAAACATTCACCGCTCCTCCAGCTGGTTCTGCAGTGTTTCCAGCTGAAGGAATAGAAAGCTAATCTGCCTGCTAAATTTGCAACGCTGGAACAGCAGTGCCATTCTTTCCTTATCCCCACAGACAGGGATTTATTTGGTCTTTGATGCTAGCAGCATCTCTCCTCTCCTTTTAGGGCAGCATTACCATACTAGGAGAGGGGGCCACCCAACTGGAAACGGAGGACGCATTGACAAGACAGCACTAAGCAGATGTACCTAAATTAACCCCCAAAACAAGGCCGTGTTTATAAGCTCAAGGCTGTGGCGTCCAGCATTACTAGGGAGTGCCTGAAAGCACTGCAACGACTACTACAGTAAGATGCCCAAAGTTTACATGCAGAGCCACATAAATTCAGGGGTTTTCGCTTGCAAATACTTCATGGGTACCAGGACGCTGCTGTACTGTTTGTTCAAGGCACACTAACTCATCAGTCTACTTTCTGTACTGAGAAGCAACATCAGAAAGGCATGGCAAAACCACAAGCTAATAATATCTACTAATTGTGGTGGAGAGGCATATCTTGAAGAAGGCTGGAAAACATGACCATTCAAACAATGCTAATGCAGCTGATAGAGAACTGCACTGTATGAATACATAAATGACAGCAATAATCCTCGAGTCAGGATGGCATTTGAATATCTGTAATTTTAATCAATACACCCAATTCTCTGTCCTCCAAACAGCTTAGGAATACAGAATTAAATCCTGGAGCACGCATATCAGCTTAGGGTAAAAACCGACCTGGAAAGAGAACTCGTAACATTTGGTAACGCGCTAAACTGCTTACTGAGGTTCAAGTTTGGAAAGGATTAACTACTCCTTCATCGTACTCGCACAAAAGGCAACACGCTTTAGCATAGTGTTCTTCTTCTCTTGCCGGAAACGGACATTGTCTTTAGGAAACTAATAGGAATCACTTAGGAATGCAACTTCTTGTTTGCGTGGTTCCCCAGCTGGCAACCCTTGGTCTTTCCTCTATAGCCAGTATGCACAAAACCCGGATTTGGGGCATAAGAATACCTGCCATATCCCGCCCCCCCTCCCCCAAATGCAAGAAATAGTCAAGCCCTGAGAATCAGACTCTTCTGAGATGGGAACAAATTCTCAGTTTACACTGCAATGCGTACCTGTCTGTACTATAAAAGCACTAAAAGCAAACACATATGATGAGGAATCTCTCCACGGAGAGGAAACAGGATCTACAGCTTGGGTCTCAGAAAATTCAACCCCAAGAACAAACCCAACAGACTCCTCTTAAAAGTTGCCATTGCTGGAGTTTGAACCCCATGTCCCAGCAGGCCTAAAAATGTAACTCTCCTTTGGGACAGATACAGTAAAATCTACCCCATGACAACAAAAACTAACAGCAGCTTACACAAGAAAGATACAGTCTGAATGCCTCTGTAAACTAATACCCATCCAAAAAGTTCACACACTGGAACCCCTAACAAAGAATACCATGCTTTATGGATACTCACATAACATATGTTTTGCTGGTAGCTTTAACTCCTCCAACAGGGATTCTTCTAACAATTACCAATGAGTTCCTAGGAATCAGGGCATTATCATCTGTGTATTCTGAAAACAACACAAACACAGAAAAAAACATGAGTCAGTTCGTAAGAATGTATATTAATATGTCGTTACACAGCACTTCACAGAATCCCTTTCAGATTAAAAAGCAAAATGTTCTAGGTAACATCATGCTTCTATCGTCTCAACACACTAACAGAACATTTCAAGAAATCCTCAGGTCTGAGAATCAAACACAAGCAGCAAAATCTTTTCCATGTCGTTAAAATCGTTTGAACGCCAACAGCAAAAGGGCCTTAAAGGACACTAAAGGAGAGTCTGCTAATGCATGAGGTTCTTTCCTGACCTAGCTTAAGTTGCTTTTGCGGCTCTTAGGCTACAAAACCAAGAGATCTCTGGAGAAAAACAAACCACAGCAAAGTCTCACCTGCATAAACCACATTCCAAAGTCTGACTAGCTTGCCCTGCAACAACACAGGCACTCAGCTAAAGCATGGAAACTCTGCGCCATTGCTTTCTTAGCTGTTCACTAAAAACGATTGACCCATGAAGACTGACAGAAGACAGCCTGCCATCTCTGTCTATTTCCTGGAGCTTAATCCATCAACAGCCACACTTCTCAGCTGCTCAGTGCTTTACATTGACATGGAAACACAACTGGCACTGCTAGACTTTGGATCACAGAGATTTGGGGGTTTTTTTGAGCTTGCTTTCACAAGTAGGGCAGAATTGGCTCCAACTAAGGTGGTATCTCCCCTCTTAAGCTAATCATCTAGTTTGAATCAGCCCAAGGGACGTAGATTCTTTCGATGCACTTTTTGCAGAGCAGAGAGACTCAAACAAAATTACTTATGAAGGCAGCCTTGAAGAGCCTTTCGAAAACAGTGTGTGCCTGACGCTATCTGTGCTTTGCCTTGGCTTACACCGTGTTAGTCTTCTGAAGAGGAGGAAAGCCTTCTGACCTTTTACGGAAGGCCCAAACAAGAAAACCAACTCCCTGAGACACTTGGACTGAGTCAGCTTAAAACGCAAAGATCTCTCCATGAGAATGGTTTGTATATTGTACTTACACGAGCTGGCTGTGACTAAATATTTTAAAGCACTATCAGCAGCCATTCCCTGTAATCTGCCTACAGCTGTGCATACTAAAAGCCCTTAACTTGCAAACCGAATCAGAATGATGGTCTGAAAACCAAAGGTGCTGTATCTCCAGTCAAGCTCTGTCAGGGCGGTTTTGCTCAGTCATGACAGGCAAAATAGGAATATTTTACAATTTATGCTCCATTTTTCAGTATATTATTCCTACGGGCAGGAACCTCTCTTAGACCAAAACATACCTACCAGAAGACATTATTTCAACCACAAAATGAACATTTTACTTCTATTTCCAAATGACAGAATGCTTCTTCAGAAAACCAAGAAATCATTTCGCTGAAACTAATTCCTGATCTTTCCCTCTAAGAAACTGAACAGCAAGCTTCCTCTGGACTTCAGAGCAGTTCCAAACTGTAGGAGAAAGGACTATTAATGACAAAAACAGAAGCTTTTACAGAAGTCATATCTTGAAACCAACCCCTAGAGCTCTTCTCAAAAGGAAAATCTAACCATTACACAGCCACCTGTCAAGAAAGGCCTGCACTGGGACTTTGTGATGGAGGAGGAGCTCAAACAGTGCAGAGGCCCAGACAAACAACTGGGAGATCATGCCAGCTGCAGCCCTAGAAGCCCAAAGCAGCTGTTTCTACCTGCTGAACACAGTCATACAGGCTATACTCTGTGGTCCCGATCACAAACCACTGGATTAAGATCAGAGTCCCATTGCGGTTTGGGTTGTTTTCTTTTTCTTCTGTATTTTGCCTGAGAAGCAGTGCCACAAAACTCCAAGTGTTTTGTGTCAGAATGCTACAGGGCAGGAAAGAGTGCTCAAAACCCTGAGTTCTGGAGTTTGCAGTTCTTCCACAATATTGTGAGAACATCTCTTCTAAAAGACAGGTCAAGAAATTCAGGTCAAAGTCAAAGGAGGCAAGTTGAAATGCATCATTCTCGAGCATAGGCCTTTGGAAGGGAATTCTGCCTTTATAGAACGTGCCTCTATAGCAAGCATGGAAGAGGACGAACACACCCCCCTGCCCTTTAAAATAGGTCCTAACCATCCATTGTGCCTTCCCAGCATCTTAAAAGGAGTCCATCGTATCATTTTTTTTCCACTGATATTTACAGTCCTGTTTACTTTTTGCTTATATTAGCATTGCTTCTACTACTAGATTTCCAGCATGAAAAGTAACAGTTCCTGAACTGCAAAAGGTTAGAGGCCTCAGAAAAATCTGAACAAGTAGGCCATCTTCACTCAAGGTTCACTTTGTTCCTTCCAAGATCCTGTCAACGTTCAGTCAGGACTCCTGCACAGACAAAGTTATAAAAAACCAATACTTTATGTCCACATGTAAGAATTCCAAACATCCCATTTAGGCAGAATATCTGGGTCGAGTTTTTCCCTTTCTCTTCTGAAGGTGAGTTGAAGCATCTGATTAATAAAAACTGAAATTCACGGCTATGTATATCAACCAAAATTTTGGCATACATATATGACACTGAAATGTATTCTCTAGCTTTGCTCTGAAAACCACTGTTGCTCTGAAAACCACTTTGCTCTGAAAACCACTGTTTAGTTGTTGCTAAGTAGTGTATACACTAGTCAAGGACTTTTCATCTTCCCATGCTCTGCCAGGTGCACAAGCAGCTGGGAGGGGGCACAGCCAAGATAGTTGACCCAAACTGGCCAAAGGGCTATTCCATACCATATGGAGTCACACTAAGTTTATACACTGTGGGGAGTTCGCGGGGGTTAAAGTTAACCCGAGGGGTTAGGGTTAGGGTTAGGGGTTAGGGTTAGAGGTGAGGGTCATTAGGGTTAGGGTTAGGGTTAGGGTTAGGGTTAGGGTTCAGGTTAGGTTTCAGGTTAGGGTTACGGTCATTAGGGTTAGGGTTAGGTGGTTAGGGTTAGGGTTAGGGGTTGGTGGTTAGGGCTAGGGTTAGGGGTTAGGGTTTGGGTTAGGGTTAGGGGGTTAGGGTTAGGGTTAGGTTAGGGTTAGGGTTAGGGAGTGTTTAAGAGGCATTTGGACCATGCCCTTAATAACATGCTTTTACTTTTGGTCAGGCCTGAAGTTTGGATTCTGAAATTTTTCTTTTCTTTTGTTTTCCTCCTTTTCTAGAGCAGAGTAACCCTCTGTGGCCCCCGAGAGCTGGGGGTAGTGACAGTGCAGTTGCTCCAGGGGACAGGAGTTTTGGGTCCAGGACGATGCTCGGGGCGGGTCAGCATGTGAGGCGAGATGCTGAGCGGCGGCAGCAGTGGGAGCTGCGCCATGACGCGCCACCGTGAACGGCACTGCACCTGCCTGAGGTCAAGAGCGGCTCCCAACACCCCAGAGGTGTTGCTGGCACTGCCCTAAGGAAAGGGGTCAGCCCCCTGACCCCTGGCACTGGGGGACTGCCCCGACAAAGACCTCACCCTGCACCTTCTGCAAGCCAGACCCGGAAAGGTGAGGCCGCTTCCGAAGGCACTGTTGGCTGCATCGGCCCCAAGTTGTGGAGCTGGGGTGGGAAATGGTCAGTAAAGAGAGATGAGGTTTCCAGGCATTTTTGGGCTGGTGCAGTGAATTTTTTATTATATTTTTTTTCTCCGTTCCTGGTCTTGCAGTTGCCCAAGGTGCTGCCAGACAAGGGGAGGAGGGTCCCTGCCTGGCCTGCAGGTCCCTCCCTCGGCATTATTTGCATTATTTTGGGTTATTTTGCTGCAGCAGTGAGGCAAAGCCGGGCTCCGGAGCTGAGCACAGTGGGACCCGAGGAAGGGCGTGATTGTCCTGAGGCTTTGAAGGGCTTTGCACCGAGTCCTGTCCTCGCTGGAGGGGATGCTGCTCGTGTTCAAGACAAAGGCGTTGCAGCCTGTCTTCGTGTATGTCTGTCCTCCCTCCTGGCGCCCAGGTCTGTCCTTGTCCCAGGGGCTCAGTGCTGCTTTCTGCGTGGGGCAGTGTCCGTGAGCCCTGCAGGGACCTGTCTGTCCTGGCTCCCCCACCAAAGGGCTCCTTCTCCCAGGGAAGTGGACAGGGCAGTCACCCCCCGCCATTGCCTGCCCCGCTGGCGGTGACTCAGCCATGGGGCGGCTCGGTGCCCTTCGGGGCTCGCTGGCTCTGATGGGGGGGCTCAGTGGGTCCTTTACACCTGTGGGAAAATAACAGAAGATTGGCAAGGAGGATGGCAAACATGCTCAAGTGACCTGCAGCTGGCGTGTAGAAAAACACAACTATCATACTAATTGTTGTTTAGCCTTGTGTGTTTGACAAGTAGAACATCTGTGTTCAGATAACATAGGCCTGTGATAGACTTAGAGGCACCCTATCGATGCTTGAGATTCCTGCCCTGCTACGGGAAAGATCAAAGCACAGTGGTAAACTACGCCTGCGCAAATCCCTGAAATACAGGTGAAAACAGCAGGTCTGGTGATCCTCGAGCATGGACCCAGGTCCACGGTGCTTGCGTCCCCACTTGTGTGCCTCTGCCCGGGTGCTGCTTCGGGGATCCCTGGTTGGTGAGGTAATGAAAATAAATTTACTCTTCGCATTTCATCTGTGGTTTTGTGGTTGCTCCTGCGTCCTGCCTGTGCCGGCTCACACAGACGGTTTACCCTACTCTGCAGCCTGCAGAGCACACATAGTCTTATTTCCCCCCATCTACAATGCGAGAAGGAACCAAGCATAGAGCGCAAGATGCCATGTAACACAACACAAGTCTGACATAGCAGATGAGAACCTGCCTTAGCTGTAACTCATGTCTTAAGCCAATTAAAAGAAAAAAAAAACACAATGAAGAGAGAAAGCGAGGATTTAACAGACCTGACTCGCTGCCCTGACATTGCTCATTTATGTCAGTTATCAGTATTTGTGTAAAGCTTGCAGCTGGAGATTGGAATGTTCTTGCTAGCCCTGACCTGAAGGCTGCAGTGTAATAGTACACAATTAAAGCAAAACCAGCCAAGGTGCTCTCAGGAACAGCAGTGATGTGCATTACGTAGCATCTTTATCCCATGCTGAACAAGGATGGGGTAAGACAGAACTCCCTTTGGGAAACGCACTCAGATCTGACAATGCTGAATTCAAGACCCCACTGAATTAGCTACTGATCTACTCAAGCCTGAACATCTGTCATCTGCCTTTGTGAACACGAAAAATGAAGGCAATTGGACGGACTCAGCACACCACAGAAGAGGAGAAGCACTTCAGATTGAACCTCAGCAAGACACGAGACATTTAAGACAGTTTCTTCAGTGATGCCCGTTACCAGAGAGAGCTGCAGGAATTTAACCACATCTAGTGGAGAACGAACGCTCTGTGTGCCCAAGCATGCTGGTACCCGGAAGGAAAGGTGGGCTGTAATGATCTTTATTATATTAAAAAATAGGAAGCCTATCAAGGCAGAGCAAAGCTTCAAGTCACCAGTGCCTGGGGAACCACTTCACCAAGGAAGTGACACCAAGCAGGCTCTGACCTACAGCCTGGTGGAAACTGCAGCTCTTCTGACAACAGGATGCTGCTGCAATACCACTTGTGGGGTCAGGCAGCACATGGAGCTGCACAAGGGCTGGGGACTAACAAGCAGAGTGACACCGGCTGACAAGGCAGCAGACGGTCAAGCCGGGTGTACGGAACGGCTGCCTGGATGGGAAGCTCTGCTGCATGAGCCTATGCCGACCAGCCCTCTTCCAGCCTGATGGATGCCAAAGGCACGGTGTACAGAGCTGCTGGCTCCCTCTGGGCTGCAGGCCCCACACAACAGGGCTTTCTCAGCAGAAAAAAAAAAGTCATTCTGGTAATGTTCTGCACTTTCTGTTCTTTCTCAACCATAGGCACTAAGGCTGTACAGAGTGATGTGCGTCTGCGAGAGCTGAGGGAGGAGCAGGAGCAGGCAGGTAGCTCTACCAGCCACAGGAGATGGGGCTCCTTCACCCATCAGCTGGTGTTGAGACTGGTGTATCGTTCATCAGGGCACGGCTTAGGCACGCTCACCCATGCAGGACCTTACAGGAGGGCTGTCTGGGCTACACCTGTTTCATGGGGACAGCAGGCAAGTGCTCCGAGATTTCAAACAAAAGCCACTTGTCAACATTCAATCCAGACAAAATCCATGACTGAAAAAAAATTAACCAGCCTAAAAGGCTTGCTGTTAGGCAGCAGACCCTGGATGTCATTTCCTATGGAAAGCTGAAAACTACTGTTACAGCTTATTTGCTGTTGTTATCCAGCCATCTGTAAGCCTCGAGTCAGTCCTTTTCTCCTGCTCACCTTTCTCTATTGGCTATACGCTACTTTGCTCTTCCTTTTCCTAACACTACAGCAGTTGCCCCAGGATTTAACCACCTGCTAATCGCGGGCTCCTCCACTGTGCTCACTGAGGGCGGCAGGGATTTCCTCCTGGGAATACTCAGTGTGGCCAACGGCAGCTGCTTGGGGACGCAGCAGGCAAGAACATGAACCCACCATACATAATGAACCGTAACTCCATTTCCTGAACATTTCTGGGCATATGCTCGCTCTGCTCTCACAAAGTTCCTTATTTTAAAGGGCCTGATCAAATAGAGAACATTTCAACATTATTGGAAGAAAACCAGGACAAGCAGATTCGTCTGTGCACTTCTGTCTCTCTCAGGAGGAAGATGCTGTATTTTTAGGGCATGATCGTTGCCACCTTACAACATGAGATCTCCAGGCATCTGAACGCTTCGAACTGAGCCAAAAAACCTCCTGAGCTAAGACCGAGAGGAATGCCACAAAGAAGCATCCGTTTTAAGGTGATGCTCTATTTCTAGTTCTAGAGGCCACAGACAAAAAAAAATTGCAGACAATCCCTTTCCCAAATAAAAGCACACTATGCCTTCCTCTGCCTGCCTTCCCAAAACGAAAGCTTTAGTGACGTGCTTAGTGTATAAGTGAGCATTTCTTCACAGCACAGGGCAGAAATAATGCCTATGCCTCTTGCTCATTTTGGCATACAAGCGGATTCCTGACTCACTGCAGACTGCTGACTTCTGTGTGGCGGGATGTTTTGGCATGTATGCCATTGGAAAGAAGAAAAAAAAAGAGTCAGTCACAGCTGCAGCAAATGTCGGAGCAGGCCATCTGCACAGATTCAGTATAGCTGTATTTTTCAGCCATTTTGTGACGTTATTATTGCCTGTGCACACTCCCAGTTCAAAATGCTTGGGGTAGAATTTGCCAGAGTGTTACGGCTTGTTCAGTTCTGCTCCCACTGAAGAAAGGCCCCCATTAATTTCAGTGGGAGCAGAATCTGGACAATTTGGAAAGCTTTGGGGAAAAAATTGCCTCTCATTTAAGAGAGCTCAAAGTTTCCCTTATTATACATGTGGATTTGAAACAGCTTTCACGTGACAGGGTTCTTCACGTGTTTTTACATGACAAGAACTGGCTGAAGTGAGGACTGGACATGACAAGCACAATGGAGGGAGTCAGTGGGCACTGACCCACTCATTTTCTGCTTAGGGGTAGGAAAACACCCTGACAGTCCTGGCTGTTTGGGTTAGGTAGCAGATCAGGCCTCCTGTAGGTATAGGTTAATGACATTTGACACAAAATCAGTCTGGCACCACTCACTCCAAAATAAAACACATTAAGGCATGCAGCCCTAGTTGGGAGGGGGGGAAACACCCTAAACCCAACAAACAAAAACATTTTTCCATTTTTATTCACCTAACACCCTGGGGAAGTTTTAGTGTGCAGCACTCCCACCTATTTTCCAAATTTTAAGTGTAATTTATTAGGCAGGGATCTGTAGACTGCAAAAATTAAGTACTCACCTGAGACCTGAGAATGCCCGGGAAGTTTATGATCCTGCACGTTCTCACTCAGGAAAAGCAGGGAATGATTTTAAGGAATGTTTACGAAACCTACCCCTAGTGATTATTATCTGTTGTTTGCAACCATCCAGAGGCCCCCAGCACTAGTAGGCACCACTTGTGCTGGACACTTCTTGTAATGACCTTACAGAGACAACCCCAAGGACGAGCAAAGCAGCAGAAACACCTCCACACAACAGGGTAATGCAGAGCACAGTGGAGCAAAGTTAAGGTCTCCTACACCCCAACACAGTCACACCCGTAAGACTATATTGACCCTTCATGGTTCACGCGCATCACACTGCAAGAATAAGATGTTACTTCTGTTTAATTCTGATGGTGTAAAAACCCATGATAATTCAAAAAACCCAGAACCATTCCAAACCAAGCTCCATCACTTTGCACAATATGCCATTTTCATTTCCTGCAACACTCGCAGGCCCCTCGTTTGCAGACCTGTATGCTTAACACCTTTGGAGGTCAGTATTCTCTAACCGTCTTTGGACTCGTCACACTTCACAGGCAAGCCAACAGCATGGCGAGGCTGAATGGCCTGTCACTACACCACAAATGACATTGAGGATTCAGCTTCATGAATGCTTGGCTCAGCTGGAGCAGTTTCCCTGCTAAGCTAGTAAGCTTGCTGGTATGCCACTTGGTTCAGGCTGTTTCAAATCCACAACTCATATCCTAATTTTAAGCATCCTAACCAGAGAAAACAAATTAAAATCGACCCATTGCTGTGGAATATTTACTTTTTAGCAATCTTTCTTTTCAGAAGAAGAATGGTTTCTCAGAAACTTTTCCAGCTACCTCTTGAGAGCTGAACCTCACTCTCCGGGGAGCTGGAGTGAGTGACACAAGCTGACAGCTTGCTCAGCTAACTTGAGTGAATTCAACATTTCTTGAAATCAGGAGCAGGTATCACCAGCTCCATCTGGATACAGTTCGGGGCTGCAGTGAGATGTTCACTACAGAAACAGCAGTGTCACTATCGGATATCCCTGCCCTGGGGCTGCTTGCTGCAACCCCACAGCTCAGCAGCTAGAAAAGTTCATGTGGCTGTTTCCCACCTGCTTCAGGGCAGTCAGCTGGCTTAGTCTGAAGAGCCCTTCTTGTCAGCCAGAGGCAAATGGTCCAGGGCCTCCTCTGCAGGGCTGTGCCAAAACTGCTTACATCAGGCTTGTAGCCTGCCTGCAGTTATGTTTCTGACCTTCCCTTGAGACATGGAGAAAGATGTTCCAAAGCTTTTTAAGTGATGCAAACAAGGACAGAAGTCAAGCTCTCGCCTATGAACCTAGCCCTCAGCAGAATGCAGTTCCGGGCTACCTGACCTGAGGTAGCATTCTAGCTTGCCATTCCCAAACAACATAGGGCATGCAACATTTTTAGGCATACGGACACCTGAACAGGTCAATACTGTAGCGAGAAATCCAAGGAGCTGCTATTACAACTTCAACGGCCAGTCACGGTAGAGGAGGAGATCTCGTTCCCAACAGATGTTGCTTAACTGACCATCGTATTATCATACTGTAAAGCAATTCATTCATGCTCATTGAAGAAGTTCTGTTAAATATAAAGCATAAAACAATGAAAAGCATTTGAAGTCAGGACTCACTTGGTATTAGCACAAGTCTAATTTTGCAGAAGTGACTGTTCCACACCTAATTATATAAATACAAAAATCAATACCGAAATTGGCACGCACTTGAAAAGAACAGCTGCTCAGTCCTGTAACGTGGTTATTCGTGAAGCATTCAAAAGGCATAGATCTAATCCTGGGCCACCTGGCTAAATCAGCCATATTAGCTCTGAAGACCTGTCAGTCAGTGGAACTACCATAGCAGCAGAAAAGGAAACCAGCTTCGCATTGAGAACTGTGCATAACAAGGATCCTTTTGAGCATCCTTTTGTCTTGCAGAATTACTGGTATGTCATTCCCTCGTTTTGTGATGCTTTTGTATTTTATGTGTGCATCAGTATTTCTGCCAGTCTCAAACCAGTTTTCCCTATCACATTCTCACTTCTCTACCACCCCTGTGTCACAGGTGGTTTGTATATAGAACAGCCAAATGTGTCATGAGTTTCTCCCTCCAAGAGCCTCAGCAACGGAGCTGGGTATGGAACTGGTTTTCCTGTCCTCTAACTCTTTTCTATCATGTCAGGACATTTTTGCATCAAAATTATGATAGAGTTTAAACCTTGGTGAAACAAAACCATCCCAGTGTTTCATTCAGACATCTCTGGTATCTTATGTCTTAACTGATGGAGCCTAAAATTACAGTGAAATGCCAACTGGCATAAAACTACGTTTTGAAAAATGTCAAAACGTAACCTTTTGATCATCTGCCATTTTCCCCCCATTTTCTCCTGGGAGTACTTGTCAAATTCACTTACCTCAAGAATACTCACGTTTCTGACAAATTTGCTTGCTATGAGGAAAGTATTTCATGCACAAACTCTAACCAGTTCTACTCAGCATGAAAATCAGGAGTCAAGAGTACAGCCTGAAAACCAGCCCAGGTGAGAACCAACTCACTTCAGTGCTAGAAAAATGTTCTCTTTGACTTCACACTTGTCACATATCACAGTCAAGTAAGAAAGTGTCCATTCCTGAGCTTCTCGTAGCATTGTTGTTGCTGAAGAATGTATTGCACATGGTCATCCACCATCGTTGGATTTTGGTTGTTGCGATGAGCCGCTTCCAATCTTTCTCTTTTTCCTTGGAACAGCTGGATTTTTCCTGTCAAAGGTAATAGCGCTGTATTGAGGGAGGCTGTTGAATTTCTTTTCAAATTCTTCTTCCAACTTTGCTAAGCTAAAGGGGAAACAAAACCAATCAAATTAAATGTAACTCCGTTCCTGGAGAAAAAACTCTATTGTTTAGGAGCACGTGTGTGTATGTACACACCTATCTACATAGAGAGAGGGGGAAAGAGATGAGCGCACACACGCTGTAAATATCAAACTAGTATATATTAATCCAACTTTGGGAGGAGAATGTACGCTCCAGCTTCTGCATTTGTAACTCAGTACAAATTGATTACCTTAGTTGCATATACTAAAATTGGGGGAGGGGGGGGAATCAATGTCACGCTGGTGACATTTCGCTCTGTTTGCTGCACAGATTCATACAGGAGATGGGTCTGTTCTGTGAGGGGAATGAAAACTAGACAATAAAGCCAATAAATGAACAAACCAATAAAATAACTTCACATAAAAGTCCTTACGCCGGAATAAAAACAACAACAATTCCTTCCAGAAGAAAAATGTCAATCTCTTCAGTCTTCTGGGGATATTCTAAAACCTGACGCTTTGGGGTGGGAATTAGCTTTGTACTTGTTCTGGGGGATTATATCTCCTCCCCTCATCTTTTAGTTGCTGCAAGAGGAAAAATGCAACTAGCTCATGCTTTCCTGAAACCCAACATCCCCCCTACCTCAGCCCAAGCCTGAAGGACTGTAATTGGCTTTACCTACACCTCAGGAAATCCACAGCCATGGTATTGTTGCTCCTCATAGCCAGATGAAAAGAAACCACTTGAATCGGATGGTACGGCATGGCATTTCTGGCTGTAATGACTATGCTGTCCTGTACCAGCACTCTGTTCCAGCAAATGTTGGCAGCCAGGCAGGGGCATAGGAAGGAACTGGATTTTAATAAAAGGCAATGAGCCCAGCTAGGCAGAGTATAAATAGCACCGTCAAGGACAGGGGAACAATGACGTTTTCTACTCGTCTTTAATTCTGTTTGCTATGGAAAACCTGAACTTGACAAAGGTGGCATGACTGTTGGAGGGATGGCCCTTACACACTGTACCCTTGGAAGTATCACAAGAAACACGACGTTTCTCTCTGCTCTCTGAAGCAGCACTCCAAACAAATGCCACTCCTAAAGCTCTGCTACACAGAATGCTATTTCATTTTATCTTTGTGACCAATGTTAACATGACTTACCTCCATTAACAGGAGCATTACACAGGGAATCTCTCTGGCATCTTAGTTCAGGAAAGCCAACTACGCTAACGGACAGCACTGAAAAATGTGCTGAAGCCCTATGGAAACTGATGCGGTGTGATGATGGCTAAGTCCTAGAATAAGGCTGGCAGGTTGTCCTGCTCCAATAGAAAAAGGCTCCAGCTGATCTCAGTGCTAGTTCCATGATCCTTTAAGTGCCTTTTTATATCACCTGGAAACCCACTGTGAGATTGATTTTCAGAATACCCTAAATGCAACGGTACAATAACAGTATCTCTCACTATCGCCACGGACAAGTTACTTGCAATCTCACATCCAGACCCCCTCAACCCCCAAATGTCCCCATATACAATTCCTTCCTCCATTTTCAAATGACCCTGAAGGAGCGGTGGTTGTGGTTTAGCTCCAGTCGGCAACTAAGCACCACACAGCTGCTTGCTCACCCTCCCTTACTGGTTGGATGGGGGAGAGAATCGGAAGAGCAAAGGGAAGAAAACTTGTGGGCTGAGATAAGAACAGTTTAATAATTGGACCACCACCATCAAAAAAAAAAAAAAAAAAAATTGTCATGAGAAGGAAAACAACAAGAGAGCGAGAGAGGAACAAAACCCAGGAAGAAAACAAGTGATACAACCACTCACCACCCGCCACCGACGCCCAGATAGTCCCCGAGCAGCGATTGCTGCCCCCCGGCCAACTCCCCCCCAGTTTATATACTGAGCATGACGTCATACGGTATGGAATAGCCCTTTGGCCAGTTTGGATCAACTATCCTGGCTGTGCCCCCTCCCAGTTTCTTGTGCACCTGGCAGAGCATGGGGAGCTGAAAAGTCCTTGACTCGTGCAAACATTACAACCGGTGGTGAGCTGCTGTGCTGGCAGGACTGGGTTTTAAACTGGGCAGGAAACTTGCTCATAGGAGGTGAAAGGGGAGAGATGGCCCCAAGTGACCAGGGAATCTGCCCAGGCTTGCTAACCTCCGGTGCCAAAACTGCCAGGAGGACTGGGGTGCCGGGGATTCTGTGGTACAAGGGTGCCAGGGGGTTTGGGGGTGCCGAGGATGCCAAAGGTGCCTGGGCACTGGGGTACCGGGGGTGCAGAGGGTGCTGGGAGAATGAGGGGAACAGGGGCGCTGGCTTACCAGGTCGGTTAGGGGTGCCATACCTGCTGGGGGTGTCCAGGGAGCCAGTGGTGCCACTGCAGCGGGAGGTGCCCAGGGTGCCCACGGTGCCACTGCTGCCACGGGTGTGCGGGCTGCGGGGAAGAGGGTCTGATCCTGCCCAGGCAGGCAGCAGAGCTTGGCTGAGCCTGAGAGAGACAGGAGCAATCACTGGTGGTCAGCTCTGCTCCTTCCCCAAAGAGCATCCCTGGGCTGGAGGGGTCAGGACTGTCCCTGCCTCTGGGGTAGAAGGTTTTGGACAGGACAAATGGCTCATGCAGCTGGGATGCTTAGGGGGCCTGGGGGCTGCGCGGTGAGAGCCACAGGGCTGGCAGTGCCATGGTCCGTTCTGTCTGTTGGCTGCTAAGGACTCGGTGGGGTTGCCGGCTCTGGCTGCTTCTGTTTGGGGGTCTCCCAGGAAGGAATGTGGGGGCTCCCTGTGTTCTGCCCTGACCCCAACAGCCTCCCCAGCTCCTCATGGGGAGGGAAAGTGTTAACAAAAGAGGAACAGCCAGTGGCCCAATGCCCAACTGCAAGTCAGCAAGGAGTGGTGTCCCTCAAGGGTCCATACTGGGACCGATACAGTTTAGTACCTTCATCAATGGCATGGATAGTGGCATCCAGTGCACCCCCAGCAAGGCTGCAACCACACCAAGCTGAGTGCTGCAGTCGATACGCTTGAGGGGAGGGATGCCATCCAGACGGACCTGCTTGCTTTTCTCCCAAACACAGGCATTTCACATCTCAGAGAGGGGAAAAAACACCAAAAAAGCAAAAAAACCCATTTGTGTTTGTAAGAATGATCCAAAAAGGAGCAGGAGGTACAGTGCCTACCAGACCTTTCAGGAGGAGGAGTTTTAAGGAGAGTTTTCTGCCCACAAAGCATTCGAGGCCCTGGGAAGAAAACTGATCATGACTACAGCCTCTGAAGACCCTTTTTGCCCTCCTCTGTTCATACTCAGGGTTTACACCCAAGCCTTGAACATGCAGGTTCTGCAGCAGCTGTACATCCTTGCACAGATCCAATACAGCCTGAACGGCATTACTCCCTCCCTGGTCATTAACTGCCTGCAAGCCGTTTAGTGAGCGTGGAGGGAAACTCTCAGACTCAGGCAGCAACCTGCATACACAGGATCATTTCACCAGACCTGAAAAACTGGAGGGTCCCTGTAGTTTCACACCAGATACCAAGCCTGGGAAATTCCTCTAGCACGACAATAACAAACAAGCACAAATCTCCTTGCTTGTGAGAGGTACAGCACGATCCTCATGCCAAGCTGCCCTTCTACATTGGCATTACAGCTCCTAGTGTCCCCAGCATCTGTACAAACTCGTGCAGCATCTACCTCCAGAGATGACCATTTCCATGTAAGAGACAACCCCACCCATCTGCCTGCTCCTGCCTCTCCTCCCGTCCTGCTGGCACACACATTTCTAATTTCTGCAACAGCACTGCGAGCTGCAGGAGGTGACACACAGGTTAGGGGTAACGCTGGCTACAAAGACTACACCGCTGCTTGGGCCAGGTGAGTTTGAACCCCAGTTAAAAGTTCCAGCTCCCCAGCCCCATCCAGCAGCGCGGCACGCACTGGAGCAAGCCAGCGGCACATAGAGAAGCTCTGTGAAGCAGCAGCGTTCGCTGAACAGTGGCCAGGGAAGGCCGTCATGAAACCACAGAGTCGGCTGCTCCCAGAGAAGTGCCAGCAAAGGGATCTACCTCGACATGCAGGAAAAGCAGCACCCAAATCGGTCAGAAATGTCCTTGTTCTAATGAAAGAAACACACTTCTGTCAAAGATAAATCCTCATATCCATCTTGGATAATCTCCTTAGTCAAAAAGGTTTTTAAACTCTGGCCTAAGTGAACAAAATACATTAAAGCTGACATCTACATCTTCTTACAAGTCTTTCTACATTCCCACCCCAGAGGTTACCCAGTCTCTCTAAAACACTCAGGACGACATCAATACTCGTCCTCCCCCAGGAATCCACATGCTGTCCAAAACCACACTGGTGCTAAGCAGCAGGTAAGCCGAGCCTGGGACACAACCCGAGGACACCAGTGAGACACCACTGGCCTCTTTTCCAGCAGTACACAGCCCACGACTCTCAGCAAGGCTCCTCTAAGCAAATATTCACCTTCTGCCTAGAAGCTGCATAAGACCAAACTGCTTTGCTGAACACCAGGAATATCCATGACTTTCTCAAACTCTTCTTTGCCCCAGCTGAGAGTCAAGGGACAGGATCTCCTAAAGGCTCTTTCACAGGCACAGTCCTGAAAAAATAACGCACTGCTTCTCTACTAGTGCACAAAGAGATCAGGAAGAGTTTCCTTTTCAAGTGTATGTAGACAGTTTCTGAAATTAGACAAGTAATTTCTCATGAGGAGAAGCCCTTTGCCTTGCATCTGGTAATCGACAAGGAGGTGGACCCAGCGGCACAACCAGACACTGGAAATGAACGCAGGAACGTCCCACCTCCTCGCCGAGTTACCTCCTGTCTTTTTGGAAGCCGTTAGCTGACACGTGAAGAGCAAGAAGTTGCATGTCAAGCAAAACATTACTAAAAAAAGCTGTGAAAGAGTAACTTGTTCAGTTCAGAAAGAAGATTGGATAATGCCAAGTACAAACCACCACGCTATGCACAGGGAAAGTTCCAGAAGGCAGACGTGGTACCCAATAACGACAAAGAATGCCTCTTCACATCAGTTTCCTATGTGCTCAGGTTAGTTCTTTTAGTCAGACACAGAAATCTGAAGTGATTTCTTCTTCTTTTGCTGAAGTAGACTTCTAAGTAGGTATTGCTAAAGATTGCAAAAACAACAACAAAAATTAAGGCAGGTACTTTCCTCCTCACAAGATGCATATCATTCCAGTGTTTCTCACATTAAATTCTCTTCTCAGCTCTAAAGGGTCCCCATTTTCTCTGCTCCAAAACTAGATATGGGTTTTCAGAGAAAGGAACACGTAGTTCAGTGCTCAGAGCTATGGAGAATGGAGAACGTTTTTAAAAACGCAAATAAAGGCAAAGAAAACAAATAAAGGCAAAGAAAACAAATAAAGGCAAAGAAAACAAATAAAGGCAAATAAAAGAAAGAGCAAACATTAATGGGAAATCCTGGGAGCAGAATGAGAAACACCACACAAGTAAAACTCTCCCAAGCCCTTACGTCTCCATCAAGGACCACAAGCCCTGAGGCTGACGATGGCTGTTGGATGAGTTTCCCTCCCCCAGACGGAAGCGCCTCTCGCTACGCTGTGCTCAGACCAAGGAAGGAAAAGGCAATACACCCCAACATCTAAAGGCATGCCACTCCATTCAAAGGTAATTTTTCATTTCTTTAGGTCAGCTGCCTGGCCAGTTACAACACCCGCTTATACTGACTCCATCTACCCTTACCCGTGTGACAGGCTGTGACAGGCTGAGTCAGTGTGGAGAGTCAGGGGGACTTTGACACACACACACACACTGCTACCACGCGACTGGTTTTTTAACCTGTTTACATTTATCCGTCACTTTGAAGCTGCCCAAGGGTCAGAATGCCCTTGCTACTGGAGCTTCTTGCTCTGTGTAGGCACTAAGGACGACATTTCTGGTGATGTATTATTTCAAATGGGTAAAGCACAGCAGAACATACTGTGGATGAGCTGCTGAGCATCACCGCCCAGGCACATCAGGAACAAGGGCAAAGCTTGTATATTTCAGATGCAGTTGAGTTACATCACCATTAAAATACACCACTGCCAGCCATTTCTCTAGACTGAAGGCTGACAGCAGCGTACAAGGACACTCTTTTCTGGACACTCCTGGGTAGAAATCCTAGAGACTTCCTTTAAGGACAGAAATCCAAAGAGCTACAATAAGCTTTTCTAATTAAGCAGAGCAAACAAAAAGCAAGCCAACAAAAAATGACAGGCAAAACCCTGAGGCACTAATGAGGCACAAAAAGTCTCCTGTTAAGTCCACTACCCCTCACAAAACAGACAAGTGGATTAAAGAGATTCCTGCAAAGAAACTGTGGATGGAAGATAACCCTGATAAGTCCAGCACAAGGGACCAACATGGAAATGGAAGCACTGACCCTTCTCATGCTCCTCCTATGAGCCCTTCGCCAGCTACATGAAGAGGCAAAACCGAGGATGAACGAATCAGATCTGAGAAGAAGTTGGCCCTCCAAAATTCAAAATGATCAACAAGTCTATTTCAAATACGGATTCACATCCACTGTCACGGATGCTGAACCTTGCCCTAAGCACACGTCATGTTTTGAGACAGGAGCTAAGGACCATACGAAGTCACCACCACGAGGTGTTCAAAACTGAAGCATTCAGAACATTACTCAAAAACAAAAACCAAAAAACATGTACCCTCGGGGAAACCCTGGTCCTTCTGTGTGGCTGGGGTCTTCCTATGGCTCTTCCTCAAGGCAGCAGAAATTACCATGAATTTGGGGAGTCCACACAAATTCAGAAGTACACTTAGTCCTCTGACCGTCATCATCTGTGGGCCACAAGTCCTCCCACATCCCAGAAGTGCCCATTAGTCATCTGGCAGTCATTCTCCACAAACTGCAAGTGCTCCATACCTACCTACCTAACTACTGACCCAGTGGAAATGAGTTGGACCGCAACAGAAGTGACACTGCCTGGCCCGGTCACACGTATTAGACCACAAATGGTGGTTACAAGACAGAAAATGCAACACAAACCACCAGAACAGCAAAAAAAAAAAAAACAAGCAGAAGGCACATCATACAAAAACCAAATGCCCCTATCCAAACCCTAAAAAGGAAAACAAGCTAAAACAGGACTCTCCAAAAAACAAGACCACCCAGAAAACAACATAAGGCAACTAACCTCAGGAACCCAGGGCCAACAATCCCAGATCCTGTCCATAACAATCACATGCTTTAATCCTAACTCACTTGAACTCTGACATCCCATAACTCTAGCACATTGTAGCCCTAAGATATCCAAACATTGAACACAAACTCCTTGAAGAGCTCTGCCAGGGCCTTCAGGTGGCCCCTCATCTCAGACATCACAGCTCTGAAGTGGGAATGGGACAGAGCCACCAGCACATCACCAGCAGCCATCCTCACATCATCTGTCACGCTCTGAAAAAGTGCCTGGGTTAAACACTCCCAGGGAGAAGCCTGAGGCACTTGGAGCCTTGCAACCAGCCAGCCATGACCACGGGGCTTCACCTCATCATTTCTGTGTCAGAGCCACCAGGCAGATGACCCTGTCCTCCCTGTGAGACCCCTTGGGGCAGCCGAGCCCAGTGCTGGGTGGCTGGATACGGCCTTTGCTCTATGGGGAGCCGCTTCCTGGGAGCAGGATCTCTCACGGGGGCACTGGGAAACCCTCCTCAGGCCTGGATGCCTGAGAAACACCTCTGTGCTGCTCCATCTCTCTCCAAAACCAGGGGTGGAGGAAGGCTGCTCTGGTGGCCTCCAAGAGAACCAGCTCACCTGGGCTGCTCTGTGGCCACTGGGTGCCTTTGCTGTCAGTGGGTCTCAGTGCTGCTCTGACAATGGCTGTCACCTCCCTGCAGGACGCTCTCCAGCACATGGTACATCTCCACTTGGTCACCCTGTGGACAAAGATCGGAATGGAGGGATGGAGCTTGCTTTGCCCCCATTCCCAGGGTGCCACAAGAGAGACCTGCCACCCTCAAATCAGCTGTGTGACGTGGACACCACGTATGAGCTGCAGACATGGGTCAGGACAGCTGTGGGGAGCGGGCAAGACATTCTGCGGTGCCCCAGGCGCTGGCAGAAAGCAGAGCTGAACAGAACAGGGGGGGAAGGCCAGGGCAGCCGGCAGCGGGGCCCGGCAGGGTGAAGCGCCCACAGAAATGCCCAGCTCCTAGGGCCTCGGCCCCAGGGCTGCAGCATGGGGTCGGCAACGGCTGAGGCTTCGCTGGGAAAAGCCAGGCCTGACACCTCGCACGTGTACCTGGCCCCAGGATCTGACAACCTGTCCCTCTGCCCGTCGCCACCACGGGATCCAGAAAGCAGTGCCACCAGCCCTGGCGTGGTCCTGAGCCATCTCTGGATGCACGAGTCTTTAACCAGCAGGCCTAAAAAGACAAAAAACTCTCCAGAGTTAAGCTGTTCTTAAGGTTTGGCAGGCAGTACGGTTCTTTGAGCTGCCTGGTGGTTCCACTCCTGGGAAGTGCTGAAGAAACAGGGTGGCTGCCTGTACGCAGGCGGTGGAGTGTCCGCAGTGGGAGGGAGCGGTGGTTTGTGCGGCTGTGGAATGGGTTCAAGCTTTAAATGGGTCCAGCGTGGTACGCCAGGTTCCTTTTTCCTTGCAGGTGGTATTTAGAGCTTAAACAGTATTTTTTTTAAAGAAAAAACATCAAGCAAACAAACAAAAAACCCTCTAGGCGATTTTTACCCCCAGCTGGGTTGTTTATTCCCCAGTCCTGGCCACTCTGCAAGGCGATGCTCGTCACCAATATTAGGCTGCAGGATTGGGCCCAGGGCAGGGCTTTTGCAGGCAGCGCATTTCTGGAGGCTCCTGGTAATGCCTGCGCTGGGGACTGCTCAAGAAATGGGGCAGTTGCCCATCATTGCTAGTTTTGGTCTCTCCCAATCACTCTCTGTCTGGCTCCCTGCCCCCATCTTTTAATTCCTCCCTCTCTGTCTTTAGCCCATCACTATTTTTTTCTTTCTCTTTCTTTCTCTGACTCCCTGTCTCTATTTTCTAATTCCTCCCTGCCTGTCCTATAGCCTGCTGCCATTTTTTCTTTCTCTACATCTCTCTCTCCCGCTCCCTGTCCTTCTCTTTTTTCTATCAATGTGTCCTGCTTCCTGGCTTTATTTTTCCTCTCTGTCCTGCAGCCTGTCCCCTCTTTCCTGCCTGCATCCCCTGCTCAGCTGGCTGTGCCTTCTCTCCTCTCTCTGGGCCTCCGTCCTGCTCCCCATCCCCTTTTGTTCTTCCTCCGTCTCCATCCTGGAGGCCATTGCTGTTCTGTCCTTCTCCGCCTCCTTGTCCCGATCCACATCCCTCTGTTTCTCAGTCTCTCTGCATTGCTTCCCGCCCTTCTCTTGCTCTCCCACTCTCTGCCCCTGCCTCTCCCTGTCTCTCTCCCCTCCCTTTTCCCTCTCACCTTTTCCCCTCTCTCCCTCTGTCCTGCTCCCTGTCCCTTTGCTCTGTCACTCCGCTCTCCCACTGCCTTTTCTGTCTCTCTGCCCCCCTGCCCCGCTCCCTCACCCCGCCTGGGTTGGTCCGTCCCTCTGGCCTCCTTCCTGCCCTTCTTCTTCTCTCTCTGTCCCTCTGTCCTGCTGCTTAGCACGAGTTTTCTTCCTGCACCCCACTGTCCCCTTCCCCTCCATCCCTTTCCCGCTCCATCCCTGTGCCGGCTCCTCACCAGTACTTTTCCTTCCTCCACTCCCTGACCAGCTCTCCCCCATTCTCCTTGTCCCTCTGCCCATCCGCCGACCCTCTGCGGCCACCTCACCGCCCTGTCCCACCCCTCTCTGATGCTCTGCCCCTCTCCCCTCCTCCTCCTTGCTCCTCTGGAGCTCCGGGCCAGGGCCGGGGCAGCCCTGGGGAGGCGGCCATGGGCCTGTGGGGGCGGGACTGGGCTGGGGACGGTGTCCCCGCAGGGTCAGACAGCAGGAAGGTGTGCCCCAGGGCATGGCGGGAGCTGTAGTTCTGGGGCAGGGGGCTGCAGGTGGCCATGTTGGTTCCCAGGGCATGCCGGGAGCTGTAGACCTGGGACAGGGGGCTGCCAGGCGGCCATGTTGGTGTTGCGAGGTGGAGTCTCTGCTCGAGCAGCCGCCCAGCTGAGGTGAGGGCTGGGGCTTCCCATGAGGTGAGCAAGGCCCTTGGGCGAGTGTGGGAGAGGCCTCCTGCCTGCTGGCTGCCCAGGCGTGGTGGTGGTGAGATCTAAGCTGGAGCCGGGCCCAGCTGCGGCAGCCCCAGGAGTGACCCGAGAGCCGGGGAGGGGAAGGAGATGGGGACAGACCCCTCGGGCACAGGCACTGAGCACCCCGACTCCCAGAGACCCCTTGAGCCGCTCCGGCCCCACTCACGCCCTGCAGCCCCAGCCCCAGCACCTCCCCTGAGGCCTGTCCCGCAGCCCCAGGCCGCCCCACGGCCTGTCCTGGCAGCAGCAAGCTGGGCCTCGGGCACGCTGGATCCTGCATTAACACAGGTGCTGTCAGCGTCAGCATGGGGAAGGAGCGGTGTCTGCAGGAGCTCCTGCAGCAGGAGAGGCTCCAGCCTGGTGCCGGCTGTGGTAGTCACAGTTCTTTCCATCTCCCCGAGGCTGTGCTGAGGTCTCGGTTGTCCCTTCATCCCCTGGGGATGTCGTTGGCTGCATCTGGCTGTCCTGGTTTCAGCTGGGATAGCATTCATTTTTATCCTAGTAGCTGGTATAGTGCTGTGTTTTGGATTTAGGATGAGAAGAATGCTGATAACACACGGATGTTTTAGGTGTTCCTGAGCAGTGCTTACACTAAGCCGAGGACTTTTCAGCTTCTCATACTGCCCTGTCAGCGAGGAGGGTGGAGGTGCACAAGAAGCTGGGAGGGGACACAGCCAGGACAGCTGACCCAAACTGGCCAAAGGGATATTCCATACCATGTGACGTCATGCTCAGTATATAAACTAGGGGAAAGCTGTCTGGGGGGGCGCTGCACAGGAACTGGCTGGGTGTCAGTTGGCAGGTGGTGAGGAATTGCATTGTGCATTACTTATTTTGTATAGTCCTTTATCCTCCCCCTCACCCCTTACTTTTCTGTCCTATTAAACTGTCTTTATCTCAACCCACGAATCTTACTTTTTTTCCCCCGATTCTCTCCCCCACTCAGGGGGAGGGGAGTGAGCAAATGGCTGTGTGGTGTTTAGCTGCCTGCCGGGTTAAACGACGACACTGGTTCAGGCTGAAGTTGAAGAGATCAGAAAGAGGTAAAGCGGCTGGAAAAGGACATGAAACGGATCCGGCTGGAAGCTGCCCCCAGCTGCAGACAAGAGACAGACGGCCTCTCTGGGTGAGGAGGAGTCCTTCTGAGTAGTCCTCAGCAGACCAGATCACCAACACGCACCGCAGGGTCTGTATGCATAACCAAAAGTATGGTACGGCCATGTAGTGTGTGTGTGTGTGTGCGCGTGTGTGAGGCTGTGTGTCTAGGAAGCCTCATATTGTAAGAGCTGAGAGAGGCAGAGACAGAAGTGTCTGGAGTGTAAAATTCTCCTGGCAGCACCAAGAGCAGGAACTGCGCTGATTGCTGGGCCCTTGGGGCTTTGTCGCCCCTATTCTGCGTTCAGGTCCCTCCCTGTGCCTGTGTCCCCTCACGGTGTCACTATTTTGCTTCCCTGTACCTCTCTTCTTCTGTCTCTTCTTACGTCCTGCTCCCTGTTCCTCCCTCTCTAGTTTCCAAGCCCCTCTCTTTCTCTGCCGTTCTACCCGCCCCTCTGTTTGTTCTTGCTCTCCCTCTGTCCTGCTCCCTGCCCCTCTTTTTTTCCTCCTCTGTCTCTGTCCTGCAGCCCATTGCTTTTTTTTCATTCTCTGCCTCTTTGTCCCGATCTGCATCAGTCCCTGTTTTTCACAATCTCTCTGGTCTCTTCCCTGTCCTGCTTTTTCTCTCTCTACCTAAATGTCCCAGTCCCTGTGCCCGTCTTTCTCTATCCCTCCTTCCTTCTTCCTCCCCTTCCTCCTCTTCTCTAGCCCTCTGTGCTGCTCCCCAACCCTACTTTTTCTTCCGCCGTCTCTCTGCAAGACTGTTTCTCCCCGTTTTTCTGGATTTCTCCATCTCTCTGGCCTTTTCCCTGCACCTCTGTCTCTCAGGCTTTTCCCTTATCTTGTGTTTCTCTTTCTGGTCCTTCTCCCCATCAGCTTAACGTGAATGAGCAGGTGTCCCTGTGCTCTGGTATTTACCTGTGTCGTGGTTTAACCTGGCAGGCAGCTCAACACCACACCGCCGTTCGATCACTCTCCCACAGTGGAATGCGGGAGAGAATCCAAAAAAGGTAAAACTTGTGGGTTGAGAGAAAAACAATTTAATAGAATTAAAGACAGAAAAGGAAGGGAAAAGAATAATAATGATAAAAGAAAATACAAACCAAGTGATGCACAATGCAATTGCTCACCACCCGCTGACCGAGGCCCAGCCAGTTCCTGAGCAGCAGCCCTGCCCTCCCCAGCCAATCTCCCCAGTTTTCTGTTCAGCATGACGTCATATGGTATGGAATATCCCTTTGGCCAGTTTGGGTCAGCTGTCCTGGCTGTGTCCCCTCCCAGTTTCCTGTGCACCTCCAGCCTCCTCGCTGACAGGGCAGTATGAGAAGCTGAAAAGTCCTTGGCTTAGTGTAAGCACTGCTCAGCAACAACTAAAACATCAGTGTGTTATCAGCATTCTTCTCATCCTAAATCCAAATCTCAGCACTATACCAGCTACTAGGATAAAAATGAACGCTGTCCTAGCTGAAACCAGGACAACCTAGCATTGCTCTAGGGAAGATCTGTGCCTTTAGGGCAGGGATCATCTGGGAGCTGATCTCCTTATGTAGACGGCAGAGCTAAGCATAGTTAAAGCAGCGGTTATTCTCAGCAGGTGCTGTGTGCATCTTGTGGAAAGAGCAGGCTGTGGGCCTCATTTTGAAGGAAGATTTCTGGTTCTGCACTTTCTGCTCCTAGGGAGGCTGCACAGGAGTGGTGTTGGGGTCTGCAGAGGCAGGTGGGACCCGCTGTGATTCCTCGTCAATGTGAACTGGACTTACCTTAATGGTCTTGAATGAAACCGGACTGACTGCATATGGTTTTCTTCCCCAGGTCCAGTTCCAGCCTACGTGCTTTGCGCTAACAAACAAGAGCCCCAGATGTCAGTGGCTGCCAGTTAGCGGAGGGCATCACTTACTCAGGTAGCGGTGCAGTTGGTCTGTGCTCAGGGACGTGTACTTGGATGATGGGGCTTTCAGGAACGTTCTCTGGTCTTGCCACTTCAAAGCCCTTCTTTTTTCTGGAAATTTTTAAGATGGCATTTCTTATTCTGTGGTTCAGACTGGAGCTGGACTGAATGTTGGATGGCTGCTATAATGGGCTCCGTAAAACGTGAGAGAGAACTCTGCTTTTTTTGTTGTTGTTTTCTAACACTGTCTGAACTTTGGTAAGCAAGAGGAAGAGTGGCTGCAAGACCCTGTTCTTTGAGAGTAATGCGTTCCTGTAGCGTGCCCGTCTTTGTATGGTGAAGGTTTCCTACCTGCAGTATGGTTTTGCTGGGCTGTGAGGCTGTATTGGAGTAGCGGAGGGAAGAAGTGTCGTCTCTAAAGGTAATGAAGCTGTAGCAAAGCAAGCAGGAAAAGCTACTTTCTTCCTAGAACGATGCCTGACAAAAATAGTAACAAGTCAAGGCACTTGCAAGTGGCTTTTTTATGCAGTCTTCATACGGAGCTTTTGATATGGCTTGGTTTCTGGGAAGCAAGACAGCAGTGAGGAAAGAAAACTGGGGCTTGTCTAAATGGCTTCTTCGGCGTAGGCAGGGTTCAAGCCTTTGTGCAAGAACAGGTCCTTACTACAGTTTACGAACACAGAAAATGAGCTGTCTGTAAGGAAAGTTTCAGCAGAAGTGAGGCTCAGTTTGCTAAATTGGGTCCTCTGTATGTGATGCAACTAAGAGATGACTTGGCAGTGTTTACATCCCAAGTGCGTGCTGGTGTATTAACGCAGGCCATCGAGATCTTTTCAGGAGTACTGCTGGACTGCAGGTCGTGTGCCTGAGTGGTACCGAGTGCCAGGATGAGCCATCTCCTGCCAACAGTTGTATCCCCTGGAGGTACATTTCAGTTGGACTCATCATTTTCTCAGCTAAGTCTATCTGACTCCTACAGACTTGAGCCCCTTGGGATCGTGACGTTGTAGTTGGAGTGCTCAAGTGGCAAGGTTTGGTTTGCCGTTGCTTTGCCAAGGCAAAGCCCCTTGCAGGGTAATGGTCCCACAACAGGCCTGGGACTGCAGTCTTCTCAGTAGTCTTCTGTAGCCTTCCCACTGCCAGGGTGTTGATGGTGTTTCATCAGAAGTAAAATTCACCTTAATCCTGGGATGTGTTTCCTGCCCTCTCTGAGTAATCCCTGGTCATTCATGAACTGGTCATGCTCTGCCTTCAACCTCGGCAGGTTACTTTTCCGTCATTCCCATCTTCTTCTGAAGGAAACATCACAGTTGTTACAGTCATGAAAAAGGTGATTTATTTTTGCGTTGTACAACTATTACTTTACATAAAAGCCTCTTCATTTCCCTGTTCTGTGTTGGTAGCTCTGAGCATTGAATGTGGTCTACCTGAGTCTCGTGAACCTCGAAGCAGTGTTGTGAAGGAGGCCTTATTAGGGATTTCTTCAACGGTGTTAAAATAAAAGCTGCTTGCTCTGCTTTAAATTGGGGTGATGGAAGAGGCCGCTCTGGTTTTTGAGTCCTTTTTTCTCTTCAATTCTTAGATTGGCAGAGGAAACTTCTGTCAGGCTTTCTCTTTGCGTACATCCTGGTGCTTCTCTTGCCAGCTTTCTTTGCCAAACATGGGCTATTGCTTCAAACTTCCATCAGAGGTGGATGCGTGTCACATGACAAGGGTTCTCTGGGTATCAGACGACAAAACAGCAGCGGTCTCTGGGCCCAATCTCATCAACCTCATTACAATAATATAAGTTGATAATCAATATAATTAAACCTGAGTGGAGCGCAAGCAATCTAAGCATGAGTGCAAGAGAAAAGGGGAAAGCTCACTTTCTGTGTAGGCAAGGTACAACACTGTTAACGATGAATCTCACCTGCTGATGAGCAACAGTGAGGGAAATTGTCAACCCGTCGTGTTCTCCGTCACAATGTAAGAACATCTCCTTCGCCGGGCAGCACCCCTGGACCAGCCGACGAGAGCTACCCCGAGTTAGCGTTGGGGCGCCTTATTTATGGGATTGCGCCTTCTCTGTTCAGTCGTATGACTGACAGGTTGATGTAGACACGTCCTTTACGTACAAAGCTGGACGTGTCTCAAAAGGGTTGGTGATCCGCAAGTAATTATATGCGGTTGGTCACAGGTTTCTGTGTGTGAGTGGGTCCGTGCAGCTGTGTGAGCAGTGCGAACACGCTCTGTAAGCGCTTTCCACTGTCCCACGCCATACCCAAGGTCAGGAGCGTCTCGCCACGGTCCAGCCCTTACGGCATGGGTAACGGCGTGATCCAGTGGTTGGGGTAACAGCCCTTCAGAGTGAGGGTGCGAGCCCCTCTTGCCTCTACACGTGCAAAATGGCTGGGCGTGAGTGGAGAGATGGTGGAGGAGGAGGAGGACTTTCCCAAGCAGGGGGCAATGCGAGATTAATTGCTATGGGTGTGTTTGATCAGTTGGTTCTATGGCAAAGCAAAGCTTAATCACAATCCAAACAAAACTTGTTAATAGGATAAATAATATTACCATAATAAGAGTTTTCGTTAATATTGTTTGCAAATTGAAGGATGGTATCCAACTAAACCAGTCAGCAAGTGAAAATGCACCAGGATATATTGCGATTTGATGTAACATTTGTAAATGTTTGGAAATGGCACGGACGTCATGTTGGATTTGTCGAGATTTGTTACCATCGGTGCAGCAGGTGGTATGAATCAGTGCACAGGCGCCTCCTTGTTGCGGGGTAAGCAGATCAAGTACTAGACGATTTTGTCCTACTATCAAAGCTAAAGAAGAATTTTCCTGTTGCAAGGCTAAAGTGCATCTACTGTGCGATTGTCTGTGGCATCCATGGCAGCAGATAGATTTTTAAGAGCTCTTTCTAGTTCGTTTACCCCGAATGCAGGAATTAAGGTTCTGATGAAACGTCTCCATCCAGAATCATGGGGGGTTCCTCATATACTGGGGTGAAGAGGTGGAGGGTCAGATCTACACATGCGGCAGGGGCTGCGTTAACCTCCCCGCCTCCCACTGCACGAATGACCGCAGGCAGAGGCGCTGTGAAACGAACATCAAACCTTTAATGAATTACGAAAGAAGCAGAGATAAGGGAGAGGATTGGGGCTGGCGTGGGCAGGTGCAGGTCGCATGTCGCGGGGATCCGTGCTCCACACCACCTCTATCAACCTATCACCATCGGCTGGGGGGGTGTGGGGCGCTTTGTCCCCTGGCATCCCTCAGGGTTCCTGCTTGCTTGGTGGGCCATTGCTGCCATTAGATGCCCTCCGCTTGCTGCTGCGTGCTTGCTGCCTGTTGCTGCCAGCCGCGGTCCTGTCCCCATCTGACTTCCCCTCGTACAGGGTTTTTGAGTGTTTTACCACCTGGCACACCACCATCTTCTTCCTCTCCTTAGGTGGTCTTCTCTGGGGCCTCCATGATGGACACCCCTGCTGAAAAAGCAATCAAACCTAGCCCAACCATGCCGTGGGGTGATGCAAGCTTTCCTGGGCACGGGATGCCAGCCCGCAGGGTCTGCCAACCCCCAAACCTCACCTTTGGGCTTTGTCTTCATTCTGCTGCGTGGCGGATTCAGGGCAGGCTGGTGGGGGCTGGTGTCGGGGACGCTGTCCTTGATGACCACATCATTGTCAGGGGCCTCTAAGATCTTCTTGGTGCTGCCAGGCAGGGTGTGGGCCACAGGGAGTCCCTGCACCCAATGCTGAGCCATGGGGTACAGGGGCTCCCCCTGGCCCATGGCCCATGGCCCCAGCCCCATCGGCTGGTGGGGCACCAGCGTCCCCGTCACCACCTGCTGTCCCCAGCCGTAGGCAGGGGGACAGGGAGCAGCCACAGGGGTCAGCGGCAGCACATGGGGGAGCTGCACCAGCTGCCCTGGGGCCCCCAGGGGCCCTGGCACCCCCTGCCAGATGCTGGCCTGCCCCAGCTGGTAGGTGATGGGGTGGAGCTGGGCAGGCTCAGAGGACACGGTCAGCCCTGGAACAGAGGGCAGCACGCAGGCAGTGACTTGTGGAGGCATGGCTGGAACGGTGAAGCTCACACTGGGCACCTCCATTGCCATCGGCAGCCGGAGAAGGAAGCTCTCTGTTGGGGGAAGCAAAGAGGGGTGATGGGGTGAGATATTGGCAGGCAGAGTGGCTGGGGGGTTACCTGGAGGGCAGGAGCACCAGGAGGAGCGGGAACCTGCTGCTGTACCTGCCGTGGCACTTGGTCGGTGTGGGGTTTGTTTGGGGCAAACAGCCTCCGTCCCCATGGCGATCATTCCGCCAGCACCTGGGTGCAGTATGCCATTGTGCGTGCGCAGTGACCCGCTCGAGGCAGGCCGTTTGGTTGTTGGCCAGGAAACCCCTCGGCGGAACGCTGAGGCAGGGACGCCTGAGTCGCCATAGCGAGCAGTCAGACCTGGGAGCGCTGCGTGCGAGAGAGGGAGCAGAGGCTGAGCCAGGGCCGTGGGTCCTCTCCCCATTGTCCGCCTGCCTGCCTGGACTGCGAGGAGGAGCTGTGCGGGTGCTGCTGCCACGGCCCAGCTCGATCGCTGAGGGCTGCGGGCCGGATTCGTTGTGGGTGGGTGGGCCGGGGCCTCCCAGTGCCGCTGCAATGGAGTCCTGAGGCCTCTACCAGCCAAGTCTGCCTGAGGCCATGGGGCTTGGCCACGGCAGAGTGCCGTAGCCTTTGAGTGCTGCCAGTCCACTCCACCTCAGCCTGTGCTGCTTGCCCTGACCCCCTCGGCGGGCCCTTCCCCGTGCTGCCACAGGCCATAACCTGGCGCAGAGACCGCGACACCACCTGCTGCAGTAGACGCTGTTGTGGAGCAGGCACCGCCTGGCCCCAACCATGTCGTGCGTCCACTATAAGTTCTCCTCGAAGCTGAACTATGATACGGTCACCTTCAACGACCTCCACATCTCCCTGTGTGACCTCAAGCGCCAGATCATGAGCCGCGAGAAGCTGAAGGCGTCCAACTGCAACCTGCAGATCACCAATGCCCAGACCAAAGAAGGTGCGTGGGGGCAGCGGGTGTGGGGCCTCGTGGTCCGACTGGCTGGCGGCATCACAGACCACACTGCAGCAGCCCTTGCCTGCGGGAGCTGCACTCTGCTCTTTGTGGCTTGTTCCCACGTAGCGTGAGTCAGTCTGGGGTCCATCCTGCCAGCAGGCAGGGGGACAGGGAGGGCAAGCGGTGCCGGGGATTAAGCAGTGTGCGAAGCGATAATGTGATTCGGCCACGAGCGGTAGCTGTGACTTGTGTTGGGGGCCTCACAGAGCTGTTCTTCTGTAGTTGATGTTCTAACAGCTGCCTTCAGGTCTGTGTTTTAGAGGCGGAGCTAGGCGTAGAAGAATACGTGGTTGATGTGCAATGTATAGTGCTTACAAAAGTTTTGGTTTCCTGGAATTCTTCTAGGTAAAATGATAAGGAAATGAGGGAGGATATCTTGTTATACCAAAGTTGCCAGATTTCTTTGAGATCTGGTGGAGAAAGCTGAAAGCGATTGAAATAGAACAGATGGCTAATTTGAAGAAAAAAATGGGTTTGGTGACTTAATTTTGTCTTCAACTTGTTTTACTCCACTGCACTGGAAAACCGGTTTTGTGGCTGTTGCAGAAACTGCTCACTAGCAACACTTTGGATCAAGAGTGTATCTGGGAGTTAAAGCTCGCTGTTTATCTACAGATATTGAAACTATTTTCAGGAGAATGTCCGTGAAGAGACTTAAGAGCACAATGTTAGGGGTCTTAGGGATGCCATTGGATTGCATGACATGCGCAGGTAGAGATAGATTTCAGCAGTCTTGAATTCTTCTAGTAGTATTGAATACAATTATCAAGAGCTTTTGAAAAATGTCTAATTTGCTTTAAGGGCTTTGCTGCAGAAAGGTCTGTGAATTTTGTCTTCAGTTGCTAATGTACTTTCAGGTTCACAAATGCTAGCGGGCTGAATGGCCACCTGGCTGCCGTCACTCCTGTAACAGTTGGGTCTGTGTAAAACAGAGCCTTAAAAGCAGAATGCTGGATGGTAATAAACTGTGATGGAGCCCGATTATTATCACCCCAACAAAAAATGTTTTGAAATAGGCCAAACAAGTGAATTCTGTTATAGCAGGTGAGGAAGAGAAAGCAAAGTTGTAGAGGAACAATTTATGCTCATAAATATGTTACCCCATAAAGTGTTACTCTAATATACATACTACCAGTTTTGCAAAGTGTGTGGCTTTGTTTTCATACGTGATCAGAATGCAGTGAAGAAAAAGCATCTGCTTGGCTAGGTTCTGTTAAATGTGGTGTTGCCTACAGGTGAAGTTAAAGGAGGAGTATCTTTCATACCTTAAAGAGCATCACTCTTGTTTAACAGTGACAAGATCCTCCTCTAGGTAGGTTGTGTTGCACCTTGACCTTTGTAAAATGAGTATAAAATTTTAAACTTGATATATGAGTAACACAGATGCTTATTGAAGCTTTTGCAAGGCTGTTTTCCATGTGAAAATGCAAAAATCCCACAGTGGTTTTCAGAGCAAAGCTAGAGAATACATTTCAGTGTCATATATATGTGTGCCAAATTTTTGGTTGCTATGCATAGCCGTGAATTTCAGTTTTTATTAATCAGATGTAGGTGCTTCAACTCACCTTCAGAAGAGAAAGGGAAAAACTCAACCCGGATATTCTGCCTAAATGGGATGTTTGGAATTCTTACATGCAGACATAAAGTATTGGTTTTTTATAACTTTGTCTGTGCAGGAGTCCTGACTGAACGTTGCCAGGATCTTGGAAAGAACAAAGTGAACCTTGAGTGAAGATGGCCTACTTGTTCAGATTTTTCTGAGGCCTCTAACCTTTTGCAGTTCAGGAACTGTTACTTTTCATGCTGGAAATCTAGTAGTAGAAGCAATGCTAATATAAGCAAAAAGTAAACAGGACTGTAAATATCAGTGGAAAAAAAATGATACGATGGACTCCTTTTAAGATGCTGGGAAGGCACAATGGATGGTTAGGACCTATTTTAAAGGGCAGGGGGGTGTGTGCGTCCTCTTCCATGCTTGCTATAGAGGCACGTTCTATAAAGGCAGAATTCCCTTCCAAAGGCCTATGCTCAAGAATGATGCATTTCAACTTGCCTCCTTTGACTTTGACCTGAATTTCTTGACCTGTCTTTTAGAAGAGATGTTCTCACAATATTGTGGAAGAACTGCAAACTCCAGAACTCAGGGTTTTGAGCACTCTTTCCTGCCCTGTAGCATTCTGACACAAAACACTTGGAGTTTTGTGGCACTGCTTCTCAGGCAAAATACAGAAGAAAAAGAAAAATGGTTTGGAGTGTATTTTTTTGCATTTTCACATTGTATCACTTAGCTTTTGTGTTTGAATATGAATATGTGTTTAATATGAATATGTGTTTAACATGAACATGTGTTTAATTTTTTGCGAACAGATTGATGACTCTTCTGCCCCTATTTCTCTGGCCCAGCTTATTAAGATATATCTATATTCTCGTGAAGTGCTTAAAGAAAAAAAAGTGTTTGGTTTGTATTTTTAAATCTTATACTGTGATCCATAGCTGGATAACTCTTATAATGTGAACAAAACATTAATTTGATTTTTAAGAATGCAAAGTATTTCTTTTCAGTTTGAAATGTCTGTATATTTTGATACTGTCCTGTAACGACTAGTTGCCAGTTTGGGAAGATAGAAGGGGAGCACCTTATCAGCCTCAACGTCACGTTGTGGTATTACTCGTCTTCCAGACACAAAGAAGCAGCACTTCAGAAGCTGTTTACTGTTTTTCATACCTTTTGTTAATGTTGCATTGGAAACTAACACAATTTTCAGAGAAGAATTTAATTGGCTGTAAGTGATGGACATTTCAGGGGGGTTTGCAACAGCCAAATTAGAGGTGTTTCTGGAACATGGACACTAGCATGGTCATTTCTGCATTTCTAGTTATTACAGTTATAGATCCAATCTTTGGATGCTGCACAATTTCATAAATTGTAGTATATCTTCTCCTTCAAACAGTCTGGAGCTTAAAAATCAGTTTAAAAATCTGGATAATGTATTTTTTACTACGCATAGCTTCAGTCCACTCAGAAGAAAATGGGGTTGGTGACACAAGGCTTTATGTGAGGTACAAACAGAGCCGAGGTTCTGAGTGCCCGAGAATGCTCTTTTCAAGGAGGTGAACAGGCACATAAACACCGTGTAATGGCGTAAGGACTCCCCAGAACATCTTCAGGACAGCTGTATTTTATAGAAGCAGCTCTTTTCATGCAACCTCAGCTAGCGCTGTGCTCTTTACAGGACTGGGTGAGTGGAGTTGTCTTTGGCTGTGTGGGCTTAAACGCGTTTCTAATGCGTGTGTCAAACAATTCCCTGTTAAACAGACTGCCAATCTGGCTGAAGCCAATGCTCCCGAAGAAGAGAAAGTAAAAGCTGTGATGATACAGTCTTGCCACCAGTATGATCCCATCAAGTAAGTGTGGATAATGTCAAATCTGTTCTTTGAAGATTCGGGAAAAAATTGTGGAGGTGTTGGTTTTAACAAGAGAGACACATGCATGCCTTTCTCTTCTGTTCCCAAAACCCCTTTTAGTTCCGTGAGGAAACCCTTGGGTCCACCTCCACCAGCATATACTTGCTTTTGTTGTGGAAAACCTGGCCACTATATCAAGAAAGAACTGCCCAACACATGGGGTAAGATTGTGGGGGACTTCTGGTGTTAGTTTGTTTTGAATGTGTTTCCCTTGGCAGTTAGGTATCAAATGCATGAACACTCCTATTAAGACACGTTTCTCTTGGGGTGAAATAGAGAGGCTATATGGCAATGTTGCAAAGCCCTTCAAAATTCAAGGGAAACCTGGAATTAGAAATGTAAGATTTTCTTTTTTCTAGGTCATTGACATTGAATATGTCCATAGATCTTTCTCTGTGAACTGTCATGCTTAGTTTTATATATTTCAATATTAGTGGGAAGTTTTCTGGTTTTAACTCTTTCCGATGACAGTTCACAGTTTTTAGTATTCCCTATAAAACCAAGGTGTTTCTGTTGACGCCATCTATTGAATATTTGCCTGTTTTAACTACACCAGTCTCTGGCTGAGCATTCCTGCCATTTGATGTAAGTCACTGAATGTATATGCAGCAGGTACGAATTCAACCTTCGTATGGAGAGGGTGAATGTAAGTTTCCCCGGTGACTGATCCAGAGCACCGAATGAAGCTCTCGCTCGGAATTGCGCTTTGGAGGAGGAGCGGGTTTGTGGCTCTTGTCTGAGTGGGTGGTGAGCTAAGGGATATTTCACCCTTAGGGAACCTGAAGTGAAGCCAAAGCATGTCGAGTGAGTTCAAAACACTGCTCAAGCCTTTGGGACATCCTGGCTATATTAGTTTAAGAAAATAAGTATTTCAGTTGAGCAAGCCTGACGCTAGGTAAAAGGAGAGCCCTGAAGGCTTTTGCTGCTTAAAATAATCATTGCAATGTCATTTGAAGTGTGGGTCTTAAGATGAGCTATGTCTGCATTTCTTTTCTTAACAGGACAAAAAAGTTGAGCCTGTTCCCAGAATTAAAAGGAGCACAGGAATTCCCAGGAGCTTCATGATGTAGTGAAAGACCCCACTACAAAGGGTGCCAGGCTGACAAGCACTGGGAAATATGCACTACCAACTATTAGTGCGTAAGTATGGACTTAAGTGGACTGACCAAAAAGTGAACGAGAGAAACCGCGCGTGAATGTCTGAGGGGCAGTGCAACCAAGTTGGCCAGCATCTGTAGTTATGGGGGAGGAAGCATTGTCATTGTCTCTTAACCATAAAATCCGTGATGCTTTCTAATATTACAGTAGGGTGGTCCTACGTTTCTCGGCCCTGGACGTTGGTAAATCTGGTGCTACGCTAAGAATCTGTACTTCTGCAAAACATTTCAGTAGTGTTTACAGTGGAGTTGTTCTCTTTGAAAGCTCGTTTTGCTTCTGGTTTATGTTTCAAAGGCTTCTTGCAACATTTAACAACTAGCAGTTGGACTGAGATTTCCTCCCCCTCTGACTTTTATCAAGTAGTTGCTATAACCTAAGAAAATACTCCTATGTGCTGACGAGAGTGGCAGCTTTAAAATGCACTTGGTAGCAGCTCTGTTTTTCTGTCATGGATCTCCTTTTGTAGAAGCTGTAACATCGACTTCTTCCATTGATAAAATGTCCTTACTCGGAGACTAACTGTATCCTGAGCCCGCAATTTACATTTACCCTCTGGCAAAAGAGAGGTGGGATCCCTCTCACCTGATTTGTAGCTGTCAACAATTGTTTTTCTAGTCTGAGCTAATTTCTTAGTTGATCCAATGAATGGGAGAGTTCTGCAGAAGGAAAATTGTGTTGTGGCTATAGAAAAGTAGTTTAAACTAAATGCCTACATTGTAGAAGGCTGATGTGGAGGGAGGAGAACTGCAGCTGTTCTCTTCCTTTGATAGAATCCAAAGCTTGGAAGAGTTTTCCTTTACCCACGTTTAAGTTTTTCCTTTTTCCTTCCCCACCCCCCTCCAGGGAAGCTTATGCCAGAGGAAAGAAGGAGAAGCGTCCCTTTTTACCAGAGGAGCCGTCCTCCTCCTCCTCAGATGACCCTATTCCAGAAGAGTTGTTATGTCTCCTTTGTGAATAGTTACTGGCTGATGCAGTTGTTATTCCCTGCTGTGGAAACAGTTATTGTGATGAATGTAAGTGTTACTCCCCCGTTTGTTAATTCAAAACATCACAGCTGATCTTCTGAAAGCAGAAAGAGGAGATAATGGCATGACTTTGTTACGGGCTCTATTTAATACTTAAGTATACCCTGAACAGGAAAGGACTCTTCTCGTAGAAAGGGAAAACAAAAAGCAGAAAGCTTAGTACCTAGTGAAAGCCTCTTTACATGCAGAGGGACGAGTACGAGAAGAGCGCGTAATTGTGCAGGTGATGACAGTATTAGATATTGAATGCATTTAGTTTGTCCACACCCTTTCTCTCCTACAAAACTGCATAGCCAACTCTGGTGACTTCCTGCGGTCTGCAGCAAATGCAGAGTTAGGCATTTAATCGACATTCTTCTCCACGGGAGAGCTGGTTCACATCTTCAGAACTCAAACCTACTAATGGTTTTTTGAGACGTGTTTTATTCATTAACCTGGAGGTTGGTGACTTCTCACTGTACTAGACAGTGGAAAGAAGACTAGTTGAAACATCGAGACACAGCCTACTCTACATCTTCAAATGTTGCAATAGTTCAATGTCACAACTGTCTCGTTATTTGCTGCATACTAGAAATTTTTTACACTATTGAACACGTATAGCTTCATGCTTTCCCTTCAAGACCATGTTCACCCATTACCCATATATGTGTTTTTAGAATTGATTAGAACCCCCAAAATTTCCTCTCTCTGGCTAAAAACTGTTTGGATGATTCTAAACATACACAGGTATTAGAACAGCATTACTGGCATCTGAGGAACACACGTGCCCAACGTGTCATCAGACAGATGTTTCTCCTGATGCTTTAATTGCCAACAAGGCCCTACGCAAGGTAAGGTGATGACTTTTACGTCAACTGTTTGTAAGAAAAGTCTGTTTGTAAAAAGCTGAAAGGGAAGAAAAGACTAATTTACACCTTCTTAAGCAAGGCGAAGTTGAATAAGGCTAAATGTACCTTGCAAGTACATTACCTGTTGTTCCAGAAGCTTACAGCTCTTTAGAGACAATCTGGCACATTCACGTCACACTTTTGTTTAACGTGATTGCCTCACTTTCAATTTCGGTGTTAACACTGAGGTACTTTAAATACAGATCCTCTGAGTTACCAGTCATTGATATCGGTGTTTAATGTGATGTGTTCATATATCTGTATGTTGATTTATTTAGGCTTGATAGCATTTCCAGGAGTACACAAGTCATTTTACTCTGTGGAGGCTTTTGTTCGTATATCTACTGAAGTTTCATATTGCCTTTTTGTAAATGTTTTTCTGCCTCTAGGCTGTGAACAACTTTACCTCCAGTGTCCTGCTCTTTCCCCCTGTTGCCTCCTCCTCCTTCTTTTCCTGTTGCCGCTTGTTGCCTCCTCCTCCTTTACCTCTGGTGTCCTGCTGGGTCCTCCTCTTGCCTCCTCGTGCCTCCTCTTGCCTCCTCCTCCTCCTCTTGCCTCCTCCTCCTCTTGCCTCCTCTTGTCTCCTTCTCCTTCTTTATCTCACACTCCTCTTCTGGCCTCTTCTTTCACTCTTTTGCCTCCTCCTCTTCCTCCTCCTGTTGCCTCCCCTTGCCTCATGTTGCCTTGGCCTTCTCTTCCTCCGCATCCTCCTGTAGCCTCCTCTTGCCTACTTCTCCTCTTCCTCTTGCCTTTTCTTTCCCATGCTCCTATTCCTCTTCCTCCTGCCACCTCCTCTTACATCCTCTTGTCTTTTCCTCCTTCTCCTCCTCTTGCCTCCCGTTGCCTCCTCTTGCCTCCTCCTCCTGTTACCTCCTGGTGCCTCTTAGAGCACCCTCTTGCCTCCTCCTGGTTTTCTTTGGGTTGCTGCTGGCTGCCTCCTCTTGCATCCTGTTCTTTCCTCCTCTTTCTCTTGTTGTTGCCTCCTCTTGCCTCCTCCTTCTTTTGTGTCTTGTGGCCTACTGTGTTCTCCTCTTGCCTCCTCTTGTTTCCTCCTCCTGTTGCCTCCTGTTGCCTACCTGTTAGCTCCTTGTTGTCTCCTCCTTTTTCTTTTTGTTGCCTCCTCTTGCCTCCTCCACCTTTACCTTCTGTGGCCTGCTGTGACCTCCTCTTTTTTCCTCCACCTCTTGCCTCCTCCTCCTTCTCCTGTTGCCTTCTCTTGCCTCTTGTGGCATCCTGGTGCCTCCTCCTCTTCCTCCTCCTCTTGCTTCCCGTTGCCTTTTCCTGTTCTTCCTCTGCATTCTGCTATAGCCTCCTGTTCCCTCCTCTTGGCTCCTCTTGCCTCCTTCTCCTCCACCTCTTTTCTTCATCTTGTGTTGTTTTGCCTTTTCCTTCTTGTTTTCCTCTTCCTCTTCCCTTCCACTTTCTTCCTCTGCCTCTTCCTCGTCCTTTTCCTGCTGTTACCTCCAGGTCTAGGTTGTTTCCTTTTGCTCCTCCTACTTTCTCCTTTTCCCTCATATTTTCCCCTCCTCCTCCTCTTATTGCCTCTTGTGGCTGTCTGTTGCCTCCTCCTCTTTTACTTCCTGTTGCCTCCTCCTCATTTATCTCTGTTTTCCTGCTTTGTCTTTCTGTAGCCTCCTCTTTTCCCTCCGCATATTCACACCTCTGGAATACTGCTAACTCCTCCGTTTTCTCTTTTGGTTGACTCCTCTTGCCTCCTCCTCCTGTACTTTCTCTCTCTGTCTGTGTCCTCTTATTTTATCCTTTTTTTCTCTCCCTGTAGTTTCCTGTTGCCTCTTGTGGAATCCTCTACCCTCCTCCTTCTCTTCCCCCTTTTCCCTTCTCCTGCCTCCTCCTCCTTCTTCTTTTCCTCTAACCTCCTTTTCCTTGCTCCTGCTTTGCCTCCTGTGTCCTGCTGTGTTCTGTTGTTGCCTCCACTTTTCCCCCCCACTCTCCTCCTCTTGCTCCCTCCTCCTCCTCTTGCTTCCTCCTCCTCCTCTTTCCTGCCTTTGTCACCTGGAACCTCTTCTTCCTAATTCCCCTGTTGCCTTCTGCTCCCACCTCTTGCTTCTGTCATTTTCTCCACGTCGTAGGCCTCCGCTCCTCAGCTGTTGCCTTCTCCTGCTTCGGGTTGCCTCCATTTCCTCATCCTCTCATGTCTGGTGCTGCTTCCTGCTCTACCTCATCCTCTCATATCTGGTGCTGCTTCCTGCTCTACCTCCTCCTCCTCTTTCTGCCTTCTCTTGACCCTTGTTGTGTCCTCTTTCTCCTTCTCCTCTTCTTTCCTCCTGTTGCCTCCTCTTGCTACCATTTTTTTCCTCTTACTTCCTCCTCCTCTTCCCTTCTCCTCTTCTGTTGCATCATGTTGCTTCCTTCTCCTCTTCCTCCTCTTTGCATCTTCTTTCTTCTTATTATTTCCTCTTACCTCCTCTACTCCTCCTCCTCCAGTTCTGATCTTGCCTCCTGTTGTCTCCTTCTCCTATTCCTTATGTTGCCTCTTCTTGCCTCCTCTTGCCTCCTACTTCACCTGCACCTTGTCTTCATTCGCCTCTTGCTTTCTCTTAATTCGTTTTTTCTCTTCCCCCAGTTACCTCCTTTGTCCTCCTTGTCCTCCTTCTTTTGCCTCCTCTTCCCTTCTCCTCCAACTCCTCACTTTGCCTCCTTTCCCTTTCACCTCTTGGTTCCTTGTCCTCCTGTTTCCTCTTGTGTCCTCCTCTTCCAGTTTCGATATACTGTCTGCTCCATCCGTTACCTCCTGTTCCTTCCTTCTCGTCCTCCTCTTCCTCCTTCTCCTGCTCCTCCTACTCCTTCTCCCATTGCCTTCTTTTGCCTCTTGTTGCCTTCTTTTCCTCCTCCTTTCCTGTCACCTGTTGTTGCCACTTGTTGCACCCTATGCGTCTTCTTCCTTTTGGCTCCTCTTTCCTCCTCCTCCACCTGCTCTTCCTCTTCCACTTTCCTTTTCCACCTTCCACCATCAAATACTCTTCCTCTACGAAGGTGCTCCTCGTGCCCCGCATCTGGGGGGAGGAAGCTATCTAGACTCCCGGGTGGGCTGCCAGGGTGGCCCCCGGGGGTTGCTTCTTGTCCTCTGTAGCATTGAGCACAGCACCTTGTCAGGGTCCTCTGGGCCATTTCGGCGAGGTTCTTGCCTGCTGCTCTCGCACCTCCACGGTGCCACTTGCACCCTGGCTCCCTGGGGCTCTCTTGCCCGTTGCAAGTTTGCAGTGGGAGCCAGCTCTGCTCTTCCCTTGGCTCCGTTTCCCCAGGGGTTCTTGCTTGTGCAAAACAGCCCGTGCTTGGAAGGGCTGCAGGCTTGCAGCACCATCAGGAGCTGCCGCTTTGCAGCTCTCCCTGCATGCAATACAAGCGCGGGGCAGGCACGAGAGTGCTCGTCGTGCATCACTGGCCAAGAAGCGCAGCGGAGCAAGTTTTGGAAGGCAAAAAGGCTGCTTGTCATCGATATGTGTCCTGCTTTGGAAAATGCCCCACGGTACCACGCACCTCTTCTTCTTCGTCTTCTTTTGTGTGCGGTTGGTCCTGATCCTCATTCTTCAAGTCTTCACTCTTCAGGAAACGGGCGCTGCTTGGCCTGTATTCCTGCTGCCACTTTCTGTAGCTCTGTGACGTGCCTTTGCCACACTGCAAGTCATCTTTTTTCAAGCTGAACTGAAGAATGCATCAGCCTGCTCCTGGCTACACCTGCGCCGGGTGTTAATGCTTGTGAGCATCGGCTCTGAAACAGATTCCGAAAAACACCCTCAAATACCCTCAAATACCAGACAACGAGAGAAGAGGAGAGAAAAGGAGAGAAAAGGAGAGAAAATAGAATAAAATCTAGACATAAACCCCTCTTTCCACTTGTAATCTTTCTGATTTGTGCCCTTGAAAGTGTTTTTGGAGCTGAAATCCCCCTGGCAATTCAGGCAAAGAACAGTCTCACTGTTGCTCGACTCACGGTGAGCGCAGGCAGTAGAATAGACTAGACTAGAAGAGAAGAGAACAGAATAGTTCTGCTCTGTTATGCATCTAGTTCTGCATGACAAGCTATGACCTAGGTCTGAGGGGTCCATCCAGGAGAGCAGCTCTCTGCAGTGCAGGTCCCAGGCCCATGCAGGAGAGAGGGGCAGAGACGGGCACAGCCACAGCATTGCTCAGGCAGGAAGCCAAGGCCCCAGGCTGAGCTGAGACACCACGTCCCCTGGGCCCTTGGCAGGAGACGGTGTGGGTGGGGATCCCAGGGGAGGCCGGTCCCAGCCGTTGAGGCCTACGAGCACCCCCAGGACCCCGGCAGAAGTAGACCTGCACTGCTCATATGCTCTCCTTTAGACATTTACGGTTGGCCACCTTGGAGACAGAGTATTGGGCCAGATGGACCTTTGCTCTGACAGAGTCCTGTTGTTCTCTGGCTCTTTTGTTTGGGTATCTTTTTCCAAGGGAAACAGCTCAGGCATTTCTCAAAATGACTCCAGGGGGAAAACAAAAAGAAAAGAAATCCACAGGGCAATGAACAGGTATTGCTCACAGCAAAGAGGCTCGCAACCATTTAACCCTAACCATTTAAACCAACCATTTAACCCCCTCGCAACCATTGAACCCTGACCCTAACCCTAACCCTAACCCTAATCCTAACCTCTAACCTCTAACCCCTAACCCTAACCCTAACCCCTAGGGTTAACTCTAACCCCCGCCAACTCCCCACAGTTTATATCCTTAGTGTGACTCCATATGGTATGGAATAGCCCTTTGGGCAGTTTGGGTCAACTGTCTTGGCTGTGCCCCCTCCCAGCTGCTTGTGCACCTGGCAGAGATTGGGAAGCCGAAAAGCCCTTGACTAGTGTATACACTACTTACTTAGCAACAACTAAAACATCAGCGTGTTATCAACTTTCTTCTCATCCTAAATCCAAAACACAGCACTGTACCAGCTACTAGGAAGAAAATTAACTCTATCCCAGCCGAAACCAGGACGCTGGCCAAGTCAGCATCTCGTACATGTTGCGCAGGCTGTGTTTCTTGACTGCTGGCAAGGAAAGGAGTGTGATAGGAGCGTTGGAATGCCAAGGAATGTGGATGCAAGTGATCACAGACTCATTTCTCCGTTTTCCATGGGCTGTCTGTATACCCTAGGTAACTCATCTTGCATTCGGAAAGAAGTGCCACCCTTTTGGTGCAAAGAAAGAAAGGTAGAGATTTCCAAGGAATCAAATGGAATCCGTTTTAATGAGCAAGTCGGTTGTCTGTGGCAGAGCTAGGACTTGGAGCGAGATGACCGTGCTTCGAGTATTACCATGCCATACTCTACCAATCTAGAGGGTTAGAAACATTTCCTTGAAACACTTTCCCAACATAACCAGACCTGACTTTCTGAAAGAGCTCTTTTCCTAGGAGCTGCATCTGAGCTAAGCCAGAGGAGAGGGTCTTGCCTGCTCTCCGTCACTGAGGCTGAGGACAGCTCAGCCAGCAGTTTCGGCGAGGACAGAACAAGATCGATACGTATGCGCCTGTGTGCTGGTTGTCTTCAGGTTTTGCAGGCTGTAGGTCTGGCAGGACCTTCCGTGTCATTCACGTGATGGTAATAGCAAAACCTCCAGGCATCTGTGTAGGGCGTTTTGGATTTTCTATGATTTGCACGAGTACTTGAAGAGTTTAATGTTCTCTTGAGGTGCGGGTTAGGTTCTGTGGAGGTTCGTCTCTAGCCTCGAATTCCCTTGCCAGGAATCTCTAGCCCGCTGAGCCACCAGAGCCACGTTTGGGCACGTGCACGGGCCTGTTGTCTCTTCACACTGAGCTGGCATGAAAATGTTGAGATTCTTTCACTGATAGACAGACGCTGGCAGCTTTCGGCACTAATTGCACCTGTTTTGCAAACAAATTACCAAGTGTGTGCCAGAAGAGTGTTGGTTGTAGTTGCTTTAATCCATTCCAAACAACCCAAACAATGAAGTTCCTTTGTATGGGAATAACGTCGTCAGGAATTTCATCACACCGACATTCTCAGGTGGTTTCAGGCGGGCCTATAAAAGGCAAAATCCCGCGTCCTTCTTGGCAGCGGTCTTCCAGGCGCGTCGGGACTCTTCAAGAGAGGCACTTGCCTTTTAGTGTCGGATGGCCACCTGGCCAGCCAACTCCTTACCCACAGCGGCATGATCAGCAGCAACTGATCATTCCTCTTCCCTAAATGCCTGCAGTTTTGTATCCCGTCTAAACACGGCCAGCTGCGCAGCTGGGTTTCAGTGGGAAAAGGGGATGGGAGGGCGATAGCAGCAAAGGGCTGTTTTTACAGTTTGGAAGAGTCGTCGTTTGCCTGGCTGTGCTTTGGGCACGGATCCAAAGGTTCTAGGTCTGAAAATGACCAGCCTTTCCAGCACAGCCGTGTAACCTCCTCTCCCCTGTTTTTCAGAGGCTGTGTTCTTTCCATGGTGGTCTCTTGGCACCGTCCATCCCAACCTATGGCTCTGGTTACACTTTGGCTTTCCCGCAGGCTGCGGCTGCTGAAGTCACCCCCGTTGCGCCCCCGGAAAAGGGTTTGTGTTCAGCCAGCTCAAGTCCCTGGTCCTCCTCGCTGCGTGAGCTCATGGCCGTTAGCTCTGGCGCAGAGAGGGGACGGCTAATGGGGGTGGTCTTTGGGCTGCAGGGTTGGTTTCTGCCACAGCCTGAGAGAAGAGTAAGAGCGCTAGGTTTGTCCTTGGGAGCCGATTGGCAGGGGAGGCGTCAGGGACGCTCAGCAGCTGTGCCCAGTGCATGGCCAGCAAGGACAAGGGACAGCCCCCTGGGCCCCGGGGCACAGGGACTGCCTCGGGGCCAGCACCCCAAAGGCCTTCCTCCAAAGGATGCTGGGCAGAGGGGCGGCGGGCGGGGCTGCGCATGGGGGGGGCGGTCACCCCCGTGGCACAGTGCCACCGCCCGCCAACGCCACGGTCACAATGCCCCGGGGCAGGATAAAAGGGGGCATCCTCCCGGCGCCACAGAGCTGGCCCGGGGGCAGCCCGCAGACATCCGAGAGGAAGTCCTTGAAGAGCTGGCAGAATGACTTGGAGGGGGCTGAGGGAGGAAGACCGCAGGCTGGAGGAGGCTGCTGGAGATGAGAAGAACCAGCAAGAGCTGGCGGTGCCCGAGGCTGTCGGGCCTTTTCAGCCGGAAAGTGGTGGCAAGAGCACGGGAGTGTCTTCTTGAGGAGCACTGCAGAGCTCGCCGTCCTCATGCCCTGCGCAGCCAGTGGCAGCAGCCGTAAGAAATGGGATGCAGAGATGTTGCCAGGGGTCCCAGTGCTTCGGAGCAGGCACTGGTCTCCTGCCAGGCACGGGAGGGATTCTTGCCCCCAAGGTCGATCGGGCCGGGGGCATTTGGCCACTCTGGGAAGCCCCGGAGATGGCTCCAGGTTGAGGGAGAATAGGGCTTGGGCATCTGCTGGGAGGCGTGACCAGCCTGTGGGACGAGGAGGCAGGTCTTGCTCACATGCTCAGGGAATAGCCGATCGCCAGCTCTGGGGTCAGGAAGGAATTTTCCCCCGGGGCAGATTGGCACTGGTCCCCGGGGGTTTTTTGCCTTCCTCTGCAGCATTGAGCATAACCACTTGTCGGGCCAGGGCTCCTCCGGTCCTTTTTGGCTAGGTTACTGCCTGCTGCTCATGCACCACGAAGATGGCCTGTCGTGCCCTGCAGCTGGGGGGAGGAAGGCTTTTTTTTTTCCCCCAAGGTGGGCTAGCAAGTGTCCCCGGGGGTTTTTGCCTTCCTCTGCAGCACTGAGCGCACGGCCCCTGCCAGGGCTTCTTTGGGCCATTTTGGCTAGGTGCCTGCTGCTCCTGCTCCACGAAGGTGGCCCTCGTGCCCCGCATCCGGGGGGAGGAAGCTTTCTAGAGTCCCGGGTGGGCCGCCAGGGTGGCCCCCGGGGCTTGCTTCTTGTCCTCTGTAGCATTGAGCACAGCCCCTTGTCAGGGTCCTCTGGGCCCTTTCGGCGAGGTTCTTGCCTGCTGCTCTCGCACCTCCACGGTGCCACTTGCGCCCTGGCTCCCTGGGACTCTCTTGCCCATTGCAAGTTTGCAGTGGGAGCGAGCTCTGCTCTTCCCTTGGCTCCGTTTCCCCAGGGGTTCTTGCTTGTGCAAAACAGCCCGTGCTTGGAAGGGCTGCAGGCTTGCAGCACCATCAGGAGCTGCCGCTTTGCAGCTCTCCCTGCATGCAATACAAGCGCGGGGCAGGCACGAGAGTGCTCGTCGTGCATCACTGGCCAAGAAGCGCAGCGGAGCAAGTTTTGGAAGGCAAAAAGGCTGCTTGTCATCGATATGTGTCCTGCTTTGGAAAATGCCCCACGGTACCACGCACCTCTTCTTCTTCGTCTTCTTTTGTGTGCGGTTGGTCCTGATCCTCATTCTTCAAGTCTTCACTCTTCAGGAAACGGGCGCTGCTTGGCCTGTATTCCTGCTGCAACTTTCTGTAGCTCTGTGACGTGCCTTTGACACACTGAGCTTTTGGTGCTGGCAGCTTTCTTGTGGGCGCAATCTCTGGACGTTTCGAATTTCGCTCCGGGGCTCCGGGAGAGTGAGATACACAGTGTTGCCCCTTTACCAAGCAAAGGTATTACAGAGAACGAATGTCTATGCAGCATGAATGCAGTTCCACGAGACAGTGAAAAACAGCCACAGCTCTCGGTGCTGGGGGCTGTCCTGTGGGCGCAGTCGCTGGACGTTTCGAATTTGGAACCCGTGCTGCGGGAGAGTGAGATATACAGTGTTGCCCCTTTACCAAGCACAGCTATTAGAGCGCGCGAATGTCTGTGCGGCAGCGAATGCAGTTCCAAGGAACAGTGAAAACGAGCTACAGCTTTCGGTGCTGGCAGCTTTCGTGTGGGCGCAATGCTGGACGTTTCCAATTTGGCACCCGGTCTCCGGGAGCGTGAGATACACAGTGTTCTCCCTTTACCAAGCAAAGCTATTGAATAGCGCGAACGTCTGTGCGGCACCAAATGCAGTTCCAAGGGACAGTGAAAACCACCTAGAGCTTTCGGTGCTGGCAGCTTTCATGTGGGCGCAATCACTGGACTTTTCGAAATTGGAGCCCGGGCTACGGGAGAGTGAGATACAGAGTGTTGCCCCTTTACCAAGCAAAGCTATTACAGAGCGCGAACGTCTGTGCTACACCGAATGCAGTTCCAAGGGACAGTGAAAACCACCTACAGCTTTCGGTGCTGGCAGCTTTCGTGTGGGCGTAATCGCTGGACGTTTCGAATTTGGCACCAGGGCTCCGGGAGAGTGCGATACAAGTGTCGCCCCTTTACCAAGAGAAGCTATTGGATAGCGCGAATGTCTGTGCGGCAGCGAATGCAGTTCCAAGGGACAGTGAAAGCCAGCTATAAATTTCGGTGCTGGCAGCTTTCGCGTGAGCGCAATCTCTGGACTATTCGAATTTGGAACTCGTGCTGCGCGAGAGTGAGATACACAGTGTTGCCCCCTTACCAAGCACAGCTTTTGGATAGCGTGAATGTCTTTGCGGCAGCAAATGCAGTGCCAAGGGACAGTGAAAACCAGCTACAGCTTTCGGTGCTGGCAGCTTTCGTGTGGGAGCAATCGTGGGACGTTTCGAATTTGGCACAGGGTCTCCCGGAGGGTGAGATACACAGTGTTTTCCCTTTACCAAGCAAAGGTATTACGGAGCACGAATATCTGTGCGGCAGCGAATGCAGTTGCAAGGGACAGTGAAAACCAGCTACAGCTCTCGGTGCTGGCCGCTTTCGTGAGGGCACTATCACTGGACTTTTCGAATTTGGAACCGGGGCTCCCGGAGAGTGAGATACAAAGTGTTGCCCCTTTACCAAGCAAAGTTATTACAGAGCAGGAATGTCTGTGCGGCAGCGAATGCAGTTCCAAGGGACAGTGAAAACCAGCTCCAGGTTTCGGTGCTGGCAGGTTTCGTGTGGGCGCAATCGGTGGACGTTTCGAATTTGGAACTCGTGCTGCGGGACAGTGAGATACACAGTGTTGCGCCCTTACCAAGCACAGCTTTTGGATAGCGCGAATGTCTGTGCGGCAGCAAATGCAGTTCCAAAGGACACTGAAAGCCAGCTACAGCTTTCGATGCTGGCAGCTATCGTGTGGGAGAAATCGCTGGACGTTTCGAATTTGGCACCCGGTCTCCAAGAGAGTGAGATACAGAGTGTTGCCCCTTTACTAAGCAAAGCTATTACAGAGCACGAATGTCTGTGCGGCAGAGAATGCAGTTCCAGAGGACAGTGAAAACCACCTACAGCTTTCGGTGCTGGCAGCTTTCCTGTGGGCGCAATCACTGGACGTTTCGAATTTGGCACCTGTGCTGCGGGAGAGTGAGATACAGAGTGTTGCCCATTTAGCAATCAAAGCTATTACAGAGCATGAATGTCTGTGTGGCAGCGAATGCAGTTCCAAGGGACACTGAAAACCAGCTACAGCTTTCGGTGCTGGCAGCTTTCTTGTTGGCGCAATCGCTGGAAATTTCGAATTTATGACCGAGGCTCCCGGAGACCGAGATACAGAATGTTGCCCCAGTACGAACCACAGCTTTTGCAGAGCGCGAATGTCTGTGCGGCAGCGAATGCAGTTCCAGGTGACAGTGAAAACCAGCTACAGCTTTCAGTGCTGGCAGCTTTCGTGTGGGCGCAATCGCTGGAAATTTCGAATTTGGCACGGGGATCCCGGAGAGCGAGATACAGAGTGTTGCCCCTTTACCAAGCAAAGCTATTACAGAGCAAGAATGTCTTTGCGGTAGCGCATGCAGTTCCAAGAGAGAGTGAAAACCAGCTACAGCTTTTGGTGCTAGCAGCTTTCGTGTGGGCGCAATCGCTGGAAATTTCGAATTTAGCACCGGGGCTCCCGGAGAGCGAGATACAGAGTGTTGCCCCTTTACCAAGCAAAGCTATTACAGAGCACGAATGTCTGTGCGGCAGCGAATGCAATTCCAAGAGAGAGTAAAAACCAGCTAGAGCTTTCGGTGCTGGCAGCTTTCGTGTGGGCGCAATCGCTGGACGTTTCGAATTTAGCACCGGGGCCACCGGAGAGCGAGATACAGAGTGTTGCCCTTTTACCAAGCAAAGCTATTACAGAGCACGAATGTCTGTGCGGCAGCGAATGCAGTTTCAGGGGACAGTGAAAACCAGCTACAGCTCTTACTGCTGTCACCTTTCGTGTGGGCGCAATCGCTGGACGTTTCGAATTTGGCACCTGTGCTGCGGGAGAGTGAGATACAGAGCGTTGCCCATTTAGCAATCAAAGCTATTACAAAGCATGAATGTCTGTGCGGCAGCGAATGCAGTTCCAAGGGACAGTGAAAATCAGCTACAGCTTTCGGTGCTGGCAGCTTTCTTGTTGGCGCAATCGCTGGAATTTTCGAATTTGTCAACCGGGCTCCGGGACAGTGAGATACACAGTGTTGCCCCTTTATCAAGCAAAGCTATTACAGAGCACGAA